>NW_027362772.1:78802744-79402744 GCF_046119375.1 Phyllobates terribilis
AAAAAAAAAAAAAATAGTACACTCCTGGAAAAAAAAAAAAGTTTACTGTTATTAGGATCTTGTAGGAATGGATGGTTTGCATAGAGCCCACCCTTCTACATTGCAATGATTGAGCAGGGGAAGCACCAGGTACAGAAAGAAGCTCCGTGTGACCGTTGTTTTATAACCAGGGACCACTGTTTTATTCCAAAAGGAGTTTGGTACAAAATTGAATGTCACACAATACACCAATATTGTAATGTACAGTTCAGTTTCCAGCCACTAGAGGTCAACAAGTAAAGACTACATATATAAACATGTAGAGGTTTGCTCCCTCTTGTGGCGGCGAACTGTAAGTACAATGTTTAAATGGAACATTTTCTGTTATTGACCCTGCATAACAGAAGAGGCTATGCAGAATCCCTGGAGGTCCCAAGTTAAGCTTTCTTTACACAATAATTTCAATAGGAACTGTGTAATACTTAATTTATCCTGTAAAGGCTCCACAGAGAAAACAGAGCATTTTGTTCCCCACCTTAACTCATCTCTGTGACAAACAAAACCAAGAACTGCATTATATTAAAGAGGTTGTCCACTTTTAGGGGACTTTTTGTTGTTGTTTTTAATTAACTACATATATTTGGGGCTAAAAATCATTTTTGCTTGTCTTTTTTCTTTGTTGCTGGCTGCATAAGGAGTTAACTCAGGATCTATCAGTGAGCTCGTTCTGACAATCTTATGGGAGAGAGTTTATATATCTTTTTTTTTTCTGAGCTCCTCTCAGCTGATTTATGACCACAAACCACGTCAAAGTTGAATGTGGTGGACAAACAAGGTGCCTGTAAAAGCAAAAACTGTGCAAAATTTCAAGGGAAACCCAATAGGAAAAATGATTTATAGCCCCAAATACATGCAATTAAGGAAAAAAAAAAAAATTGACCCTGAAAGGTGGGCAACCTAAAGTTGATCATCATGATGATGATGATGATGCTGCTGCTGCGAGCAGGCTGATATGTCCTGTGCTGCGCCATCTTTGCAGGAATGGAGGAGCAAGCAGACTTACAAAACCTGCCCTCCTGGCACTGCCAGCCGCATACAGACTGCTGCAAAGGTGGGGAGAAAGTATACATTGTCATGCTGTTTGATTTCCCTATAAAGGAGACATAATAAAGGCAGACATAAAGGAGACATAATAAAGGCAGAATATGGCAACGGAAAAAAAACTCGTGAAAGGCAACAAAAGAAAAAAAAAATTCTAAACATCAAATGATTGTCTATTCCTAAAAAAAAAATAATAATCTAATGGTTCTGTTTTATAAAAGTTCAGTTATTATGTGTTCAGTTCCAATAAAGCTGGTATTGAGTGATCACTGCCCCACCATCCGGAAAAGGCTGAAAAGCATGTGGCTGAGGTATAGTGGTATCAAGTATTTGTCCAGTAAAAGTTCATCATTGCACTGACACATCCATCTACACCTTCTACCGGTAGAAAAATAAAAAAATTACACACAAAAAGAGTGAAATAAGTATAAAAAAAAAAAAAAAAAAAAAATCATCAGGAGTGTTTAATAAAATAAAAACAAAATAGATGACAAAATTCACAGATGGGATCGAATCGTTATTTCAAAGTGGCCTCTTTTCCCATGTTAAAGTCCTTCACATAAAAAGTGGTCATCAACCCAGAAATTAAAAGTGACGTTATTTTACGGAAAGGAGAAAGCATTTTGACAAGTGACCCCTTCGCAACTCCCATTAAGAAAGCAGCAGTGTGCAGCATTTGTCAAACACATCTACTATACTGCTTATGGACAGTAGGTGGTGCTGCTGCTCTGCAGTTCAAAATAAAAGTAACTTTTACATGGGCACAATATAGAAAGTTTAAAGGGACAGTATACATATATATATTATATTTTTTTTATTTTATTTTTTTTTCCCCCCACGGGCTCCGACTAATATTACGGCTAAAGACTATTTAAATTAATAGGGCAGATGGGAAGACCAGGGCGATTTTGGGCATGAACGGTGCAGTTTCTGGAAGAAAGTAATCACGCTCTTCTAATTGCTTACATCCTTTTCAGCTGAGTGAATAAAAATTTAAAAAAAATTGAGAAAAAAATTCAACTAAAAAAAAACCCAATTACGGTAGATCTTATAAAGCAAAAAAAAAAAAAAAAACTCAGAAACTTAAATAGATTTTAGTATATAAAAAACTGAAAAAAACTCAGAAAAAAATGATATTAAATATCTGCTTAAACAAGAAAAAAAGCTCAGAAAAAGAATTTTTTTTCCTGATTTTTTTCTACTACAGAATATATTCTTATTTTTTTCTGAGCTTTTTGCTTAAAAAAAAAAAGTTGATATTTTAGAAAAAAAACAGGAAAGAAAAAAAAAAAAAGTAAATATTTAGTATAAAAGAAAATGTAAAAAAGAATTAGAAATAAAAATAGATTTTTTTTGTGTTGCATGCAAGATTTGATTTTTATTTTTAAAGGGAGAGTACACCTCTGCAAATTTAATTTTTTTTTCTTATTGCTCAAAAAACTACAACTTCCATCATACCCCGACGGCCTGATACTGCTGGAGAGCCACAGCTTGGTGTGCCTTAATGCGTCAGGGTACACAGCTCCCATGTAAAGCAATGACTGCACACTAAACACTGCAGTCGAATCCTGCAACCGTATGCCCGCCAGACCCCAACTGCTTGTTAATCAAGCACGCTCTTAGCTGTAATAGTAGACATTCCCTTTAAGACCCTATACGAATGGCTGGTGCTTTACACGGTTCTGATCTGCCCTGGTTCAGACCTGATAAATCCCTTTCTACTAGAGAAAATCTGGATTAAATTTAGATTTTCATGATTTCTATTAAAAATAATAACCCCCCTCCCCCCAATAAACCAAATGCAAAATGCTTTCTCATCCGGTTGTCACACCTGTATTTCCGGACTGACGTGGGAAAAGCCTCTTCACTGTACACCCCGATGCCGTAACTGACAGCAGCGGGTTCCCCTCTACGTTCAGCACCGTACCGTGACGCTACTGATACCGACACGCCATGCTGCCCTGTACAGAACTGAAGCTGTAACCATTTTTTCCCTTTACTTAAATAACGGAATTCATCTTCCAAAAAACTAAAAGGTGCAAACTCAGCAATATCGAAAATGTAAAAAAAAAAAAAAAAAAAAAAAAACATAACAATCCACCGGAAACCGAGAGAGGCGGCGGATGGGGAAGGGGGATGGGTTTACATTCTATGACTATTGTCCTTGCCCTCTGGACACAGAAAGGTAAGGGGCACAACTTCAAGTATTAAATTAAAAAGAGGCTTATTAAAAAGGCACGTGTTTTAATGCAAAAAGTAAAAAAAAAAGGAAAGTGTGTGAGGGAGGGGGGAGTAGACGTCATCTCAAAAACTGGCCCCAGAGGCCACGTAAGAGCGGTTTTCGTAGAGCACGGTGGCATCCCTGATGGAAGCACTCGCTCTCGAGCTTTTCCGTCAATGCTGGAGTGACCCCGGGGTGAAGTTTGTGCTTCCAGACGAGCTCGTGAAAGCTTCAGGCCTGCGAGGAGTTCCTAAGAGTATCGGAGGTAGACGAAAGTGGCAGTGAGAAGACCGGCGACAAAGACCCCGACAGTCTGTAGGGTCGGTGTGCCGAAGTAAGACAGAAGCCCCTCCTGTGGAGAAACAAAATATATTTAGAGCAGAAGTAATGAGGATCAGTGATCTGGGAGTATTGAGCATGAGCAACAGACTGGAGGGGAGAAAGGGAACGTCCATAATATTCATCAACAAGATAAATACATTGTATGGAGAAAAGGATCAGGAAACGTCATCACTGAACTCAGGATCATCATCTGGTCCCCTCGCCCCTCCCCCCCACAGCGTACAACATCCGGCCTCCCTCGCCCCAGCCCCCCACAGCGTACAACATCCGGCCCCCCTCGCCCCAGCCCCCCACAGCGTACAACATCCGGCCCCCCTCGCCCCAGCCCCCCACAGCGTACAACATCCGGCCCCCCTCGCCCCAGCCCCCCACAGCGTACAACATCCGGCCTCCCTCGCCCCAGCCCCCCACAGCGTACAACATCCGGCCCCCCTCGCCCCAGCCCCCCACAGCGTACAACATCCGGCCCCCCTCGCCCCAGCCCCCCACAGCGTACAACATCCGGCCCCCCTCGCCCCTCCCCCCCACAGCGTACAACATCCAGCCCCCCTCGCCCCAGCCCCCCACAGCGTACAACATCCGGCCCCCCTCGCCCCTCCCCCCCACAGCGTACAACATCCGGCCCCTCACAGCGTACAACATCCGGCCCCCCTCGCCCCAGCCCCCCACAGCGTACAACATCCGGCCCCCCTCGCCCCAGCCCCCCACAGCGTACAACATCCGGCCCCCCTCGCCCCAGCCCCCCACAGCGTACAACATCCGGCCCCCCTCGCCCCAACCCCCCACAGCGTACAACATCCGGCCCCTCACAGCGTACAACATCCGGCCCCCCTCGCCCCAGCCCCCCAGCGTACAATATCCGGCCCCTCGCCCCAGCCCCCCACAGCGTACAACATCCGGCCCCTCACAGCGTACAACATCCGGCCTCCCTCGCCCCAGCCCCCCACAGCGTACAACATCCGGCCCCTCACAGCGTACAACATCCGGCCTCCCTCGCCCCAGCCCCCCACAGCGTACAACATCCGGCCCCCCTCGCCCCAGCCCCCCACAGCGTACAACATCCGGCCCCCCTCGCCCCTCCCCCCCACAGCGTACAACATCCGGCCCCTCACAGCGTACAACATCCGGCCCCCCTCGCCCCAGCCCCCCACAGCGTACAACATCCGGCCCCCCTCGCCCCAGCCCCCCACAGCGTACAACATCCGGCCCCCCTCGTCCCAGCCCCCCACAGCGTACAACATCCAGCCCCCCTCGCCCCAGCCCCCCACAGCGTACAACATCCGGCCCCCCTCGCCCCAGCCCCTCACAGCGTACAACATCCGGCCCCCCTCGCCCCAACCCCCCACAGCGTACAACATCCGGCCCCCTTCGCGCCAACCTTCCCCCAGCGTACAACATCCGGCCCCCCTCGCCCCAACCCCCCACAGCGTACAACATCCGGCCCCCCTCGCCCCAACCCCCCACAGCGTACAACATCCGGCCCCTCACAGCGTACAACATCCGGCCCCCCTCGCCCCAGCCCCCCAGCGTACAATATCCGGCCCCTCGCCCCAGCCCCCCACAGCGTACAACATCCGGCCCCTCACAGCGTACAACATCCGGCCTCCCTCGCCCCAGCCCCCCACAGCGTACAACATCCGGCCCCCCTCGCCCCAGCCCCCCACAGCGTACAACATCCGGCCCCCCTCGCCCCAACCCCCCACAGCGTACAACATCCGGCCCCCCTCGCCCCAACCCCCCACAGCGTACAACATCCGGCCCCCCTCCCCCCAGCGTACAATATCCGGCCCCTCGCCCCCACGCGCGAGCTTTCCACCCCCCCCCCCCCCCCCGCTTAATTCAGCTTGCAAGCTCTCCCTCCCCCCGCTTAATTCAGCTTGCAAGCTCTCCCTCCCCCCGCTTAATTCAGCTTGCAAGCTCTCCCTCCCCCCGCTTAATTCAGCTTGCAAGCTCTCCCTCCCCCCGCTTAATTCAGCTTGCAAGCTCTCCCTCCCCCCGCTTAATTCAGCTTGCAAGCTCTCCCTCCCCCCGCTTAATTCAGCTTGCAAGCTCCCCCTCCCCCCGCTTAATTCAGCGTGCAAGCTCCCCCTCCCCCCCGCTTAATTTAGCTTGCAAGCTCCCCCTCCCCCGCTTAATTTAGCGTGCAAGCTCCCCCTCCCCCGCTTAATTCAGCTTGCAAGCTCTCCCTCCCCCCGCTTAATTCAGCTTGCAAGCTCTCCCTCCCCCCGCTTAATTCAGCTTGCAAGCTCTCCCTCCCCCCGCTTAATTCAGCTTGCAAGCTCTCCCTCCCCCCCGCTTAATTCAGCGTGCAAGCTCTCCCTCCCCCCGCTTAATTCAGCTTGCAAGCTCTCCCTCCCCCCGCTTAATTCAGCTTGCAAGCTCTCCCTCCCCCCGCTTAATTCAGCTTGCAAGCTCTCCCTCCCCCCGCTTAATTCAGCGTGCAAACTCTCCCTCCCCCCGCTTAATTCAGCTTGCAAGCTCTCCCTCCCCCCGCTTAATTCAGCTTGCAAGCTCTCCCTCCCCCCGCTTAATTCAGCTTGCAAGCTCTCCCTCCCCCGGCTTAATTTAGCGTGCAAGCTCTCCCTCCCCCCGCTTAATTTAGCGTGCAAGCTCTCCCTCCCCCCGCTTAATTTAGCGTGCAAGCTCTCACTCCCCCCACTTAATTTAGCGTGCAAGCTCACTCCCCCCGCTTAATTTAGCGTGCAAGCTCCCCCTCCCCCCGCTTAATTCAGCTTGCAAGCTCCCCCGCTTAATTTAGCGTGCAAGCTCTCCCTCCCCCCGCTTAATTTAGCGTGCAAGCTCTCCCTCCCCCCGCTTAATTTAGCGTGCAAGCTCTCCCTCCCCCCGCTTAATTTAGCGTGCAAGCTCTCCCTCCCCCCGCTTAATTTAGCGTGCAAGCTCTCCCTCCCCCCGCTTAATTTAGCGTGCAAGCTCTCCCTCCCCCCGCTTAATTTAGCGTGCAAGCTCTCACTCCCCCCGCTTAATTTAGCATGCAAGCTCTCACTCCCCCCGCTTAATTTAGCGTGCAAGCTCACTCCCCCCGCTTAATTTAGCATGCAAGCTCTCACTCCCCCCGCTTAATTTAGCATGCAAGCTCTCACTCCCCCCGCTTAATTTAGCGTGCAAGCTCTCACTCCCCCCGCTTAATTTAGCATGCAAGCTCTCACTCCCCCCGCTTAATTTAGCATGCAAGCTCTCACTCCCCCCGCTTAATTTAGCGTGCAAGCTCTCACTCCCCCCGCTTAATTTAGCATGCAAGCTCTCACTCCCCCCGCTTAGTTTTAGTTCAGCATGCAAACTTGCTTCCCCACTTCGCAAGCAGCTCCTTTTCTGTACATCTGTTTTTAGTGTTTTGGGTTTTTTTTAACCTCACTGAATGAAGCAGGCAGCAAATGAAATCATGAGCATCATCCTACACATCAAATCTGATTAGATATGTAAAAAGAATAAAACCCACAACAAACCAAAAAGAAAAGAACCCCCAACTCACCCAGCCGCCTTGATCTCGTATCCACTGGACAACATGGTCTCGGAGATACTCCATAGTCCAGTCTATGATTGTGCGGATCATTTGTGGCACCTGCGACCACAGCGCCTGCGAGAGATGGACAGTGATCAGCTAATTCATAACTAAATGGGACTGTGATGCAATACCACAAGTAGCATGTGCACAGGTGTGGTGCTGTTTTTGAAAGATAACTTTTTTTTTTCTGATTCTGGATATTTACATTAAGAAAAGACATAAAACCTCTGCAGAATGATTACAAATCACTTAAGATGTTGGATAAAAAAAAACATATAAAAACACTGATGACGGGAGTGTGAATGTTTTTCAGTGAAGGTGATGAGGCACTTATTGCAGAGGATCTCTGCTGTGGTTAAAAGGGTATTCCAGCCTTAGAAAAATCATGGCCTATCCACTGGAAAGGTGATAACTGTTAGATTACAATAGATGCAGTTTCTTTAAAGGGGTTGTCCAGACTTGGAGTTAACTTATGTGACTGTAGACTTGTGGAAGCGCGCAAGTCAGGATTCTCCAGTGTTGAAAACGGTCAGGCACGTGACTGCAAGTATGTTGGCACATATCAACTAGACTTGAGAGACCTGGCTCAATACAAGTGAATGGAGAAAGGCTGGACACGTCTAATTGAAATGTGGCCCGAAGTATGCAAATTGCAAGACTGATACCAGAGGCACTGTAAGGATTCACAAGACTTCTATCACATAAAGTGACTGCAGACTTCAGCCTGAACAACCCCTTTAAATGCTAGTAAGTAATGTTTGTGTTCACACATTTCACTACAGAAATCAGGAAACACTCACCTTAAGAACCAGTTTGCAGGCAAAGTAAAACAAGGCTACCACACGACCCCAGTTGAAGTTGCCGTCTGCAAACATTTCAGTAGCCACTTGTAAGAAGACCTCCTTGGGGGGGTTGCCCTGGACCTGCTCAATCATCCTAGCCGGAGAGCAGCAGATGGACAGAAGTCAGGTACGTGACACAGGTAGATGGAGGAAGCCACAGATTAAGGTTCAGTTATGGCAGACATGTAGTCACTTTACTAATACAGATGCTACACATCATGCACAGAAGAAGCATGGGATACCCGACCTTCCCTTATGCAACAGCTCTGGGGGTACCATGTCCCGTTACGTCCGGCCTCAACATTTGTATACACAGCTTTCCAAGTTGTGAGCAGAAAACTTGAAGGTATAAAAAGAAAAGTACAGGAGAGGCTGCACCAAGCCGGTCACAGGCCGGGTGCAAACTGTGGCCCATTACAGAGATGGAAGCGATAGGAAGCAGCAGAGAGGACATTCAGTGATCAGAGCAGACATACGGGGGCCGGGAGGGCTTGTGGCCCTTATTCACTGCACTCCTAGATTGCTGCTGTGCAAGAAATCAGACACGTCTTGCCTGACAGAAGATGGACCAATTGATATAATTTATACTAATAATGCTTATTTAAAAAATATTATTCTTTATTATATTATAATTATTTGAATTGTACATTATAACTATTAAAAACACACACACATATATATATATATATTTTATAATATAAAATACATTATTATTTTCTTATAAATAAAATACAATTTTAGAAATGTTTTTTAGATCATAATATTGTTAAGATTATAATTTTGTTGTAAATAAAATTATTAAATATATAAAACATATTTTATAATATATTTTAATAGTATATTATAAATATATCTTTTTTTTAATAATATTTTTTATATAATATAAAATATATATTATTTTCTTATAAATACATTTAATTTTTTATTATACTATTTTAGATCATAATATTGGTATATATCATAATTTTATTGTAAATAAAATATTAAATATATAATATATATTTTATAATACATTATAGATACAAAAATATATTTTATTTTAATATAAAATATTTTTTTTCTAATATTTTATATTAGATTACATTTTTACTACACTATTATATTTGCTTATAATATTATTAACATAAAAATATAGTTATAATGAAAAAATAATATTTTTTAATAAGAAATATCTATATCTATTCTACTTCATCCCTCCTTCTCCCTTTAACATCAGCACCACCCTTGTTCAGGGACCGTCTCTCTGGTATTGCAGCCTCACTTATTAAATGAGATGATACCAGACACAGCCCGTGGACAAGGGTAGTGTTAATTCAGAAATATGAAAATTAGGGGGTCAAATTCTAAATGCAAAAAAAAAAGGAACTTGCCATTTATTTTCCCCTTTAAATATCTCTTTTTGGGGAGAGGTTATACAACCCACAAGAGCCAAGTCCTTACCTCTGCAGCTCCATGTTCCCATCCAACTCATCTCCGATCTTTCGAAGGCATTCGCACAGCCTTTTTGTGGAAGGATTCCCTTGTTCCACCACTCCCAGCTCGGGAATTCCTGCAGCTTCCGTAGCCGAACTGCGCTGCACCCGATCCATGATGAACCTGACGAAGGACAGGAAGTATAAAGATAGGACGCGTGTAATCAATGCAATGAAAATAAATAATGACAAAGGGTCATAATTCCACCTTGTAAGTCATTACTACTCACCCACGCAGAAGTAAGTCGCCGGTTTGCATGATTTGCTCTGTCGATACGCCTGCGATGGGGAAAAAAAAAAATTTTCATCAAAAATGTAGGAAAACATTAAGCATGTTTGACTATTAGATCCACGGGATATGCCATAAGCCCCTCATAGGAGGTGGTCCGAGAGGTTAGACAACCGGCAAGGAATCGTAATAAGTGCGAGGGGAACGGATTAATATATATTTTCGATTCTACACAAAATCCACAACTATTGTGTTTTCTTGCTCAAAAATTATCAACAAACTGAAATTGTTCGGAGAGGATCTGATCAAATTTCATTGGATAGATATAGATATATAGATATATATATCTCCAGGACTATTGTGGGACAGCGAGGTCCTAATATCACAGATTGAGGAACATGCAAAGAAAAAGAGCTGGAGATGCTCCTAGACATTGTTTTCTTAGATGCAAGGATGAGAAGCAACATAAGACGCCGGCGCAGACGGCGGAGTTTCCTGGAATGAGTCACTGTCCCATCTCTGTATGTTGATGCACAGTCATCCGGTCTCCAAGACCACAGACGGCTCCTGTCCTCTACCTGGACCGCTTATCCTTACACAGCACCAAGCTCAGGTTACAAAACCAAAGTCTGCAAGAGCCAGCAAAGAAGTGAGGTCACCTCCACTTAAAGGGGCTTTCTACTTCATACAGAAATGCCAGAAAAAGGCTGGTCAATGAGCAGAGACCTCGTAATCATTGCACACTGGACCGGGAGCAACGGCCGAGGATTGCAAAGAGCACGAGATGGTGCAAACCTCTGTACTGGAGAATTACGTGTTAGGAGAAGTCTCAGGAGGGACGAGCCACCCCGAGTAATCCGCTCTTCATTTTCCAGTCATAAAAGTCAACTAGAAAGCCATTACCTGTATCTGAACTTCCCGTCTGGTTTCTGTACAAAACTCAGATTAAGTTTCAATGAAATGCAGTTACATAAGAGAGGATGAGAAACCTCTGAACTACGGCTCCGGAAGGGCGACAACTACCCTGGGGGACCGCAGAAGGCTCCATGGTGCGTGTACAAAGCCCAAAATCGAGGCCCCTGCGGACGAGGGGCCGAGGCCACTCCATTTTAAGAAATTCATCACCAGTGCTATAATCTGTTGCAGATTTTCTGTGCACAATTCTATGCAAAAAAAAATAAAATAAAATAGTAATAACTAAATCTCAGTAAATTTGGAAGGGAACTAGAAATTCCTGAATTGTTTTTTTTATTTTTAACAAGCAGCAACGATTGAGAAAACACTTGTGCAGAATACAGAGCAGGAATCTAATAATACGACGGCGGAATCCATGGTTATGCAACCCTCCAGAGACGAGGATTACTGAAGCTCCACAGTCAGCGAGCCGCACGACCGGTTCCACACTTCCAACAATTATGGGTGCGAGAATGACCTGGAGTGACAGGACCGGCCGCGGGTCTCCTGGTCCGAATTTAACAGCTTCATATAATGTCTACGACGCAGTTGAATTTGGAGTCGGGAGATTTGCAGCCGGTCCAGGTCATCCTCGGACTGTGCATGTCGCAGGTATGAAAGTGACCTATGAACACGAATGACTGTACTGACGCCTAGCCACATTTTACCAGACAGATGAGGAGTACAACTAAATAGAAAAGGGACTCTTTTTTTAATTTAAAAATGCATTTTGGGCTTTTATAGGCTCTGCATTTTTTCTCCACATTCATTGTCTCTGGTCATAAATTAGGTAAGAGCAGGACAGATCAAACAGCTACAGACCTTAAAGCTCACTGACAGATTCTTAGTTAACCCATTCTGCAGCCAGCAATAAACAGTGCAAAAAAACAGTGTTTATATAGCAAGCAAATGCTGCAATTTTTTTTTTGGGTGATAACCAATTGCAAAAATGAACTGTTCTCGATCTGCTGCCGGCCTCAAAGCAGCATCGGGGGCTAGCTTCAAAAGCAGCGCTTACCAGCTCTATAGCAAAGAGCTTGTAAGCACCATACACAATCAGCCACCGCTGCTAAAGAGCAGAAGAGGTTGTAACCCAGGCAACAAGCCATAAATAAGAAAAAAAATCCCTCCGTTCTCAAGACAAGCTGCTTCTTTCTACAATCACTTTGCAGTTTTACCAATAAAAGAACACGAGAATAACCCTTTAAATGCCAGGAAGCACCAAGGTCACAGGCAAATTAAATGGTAAGCAATGGTCTCCGAAGACTAAAAAGACACCTCTATAACTTCAATGGTAAATCCACAGATTTGTTGTTTTTACGGGGATTTTTAAGCAGATTCCGCTCCCAAATGCACATCAGATCCTCTCTGAACAACCCTGCTGTCACTGTTTCTTACCATCCGGAAAAAAAAGCAAAAACATTAATTCTTAAAACTTCTATTTAAAAAAAAGTTCCAAATTTCACTACAGAAATAGAAGCAGAAACAAAAAGCTAAAGTACAAAATCATCATAAAAATAGAAATACACAAAAAAATACCCACATCTATCAGGGCACACAAACATCACTGATCGTGGGGGTTCCCCATCCCCTACACACAAGGGCACGGCATCATCACCCCTCTCCCCGGCTCGCACACCTTCAGAGCCTCATAAACCGCACAGTTCAAGGTCAGATCTGCTTTATACGAGCAGAAATGTCCCTTCTGCCGCTTCCTCGCCGCTCCCCGACCTCAGATAACCCCATTTACATAGGACTGCACAGAACGCGCACCGCCCACCCCTCCGTACGCCGGTCCACCCCCCCTCTCCTCTCCGTACGCCGGTCCACACCCCCCCCTCTCCTCTCCGTACGCCGGTCCACACCCTCTCCTCTCCGTACGCCGGTCCACCCCCCCCCTCACCTCTCCGTACGCCGGTCCACCCCCTCCCCTCTCCGTACGCCGGTCCACCCCCCCCCCCTCACCTCTCCGTACGCCGGTCCACCCCCCCCCCACCTCTCCGTACGCCGGTCCACCCCCCCCCCACCTCTCCGTACGCCGGTCCACCCCCCCCCCTCTCCTCTCCGTACGCCGGTCCACACCCCCCCCCCTCTCCTCTCCGTACGCCGGTCCACACCCCCCCCTCTCCTCTCCGTACGCCGGTCCACACCCCCCCCCCTCTCCTCTCCGTACGCCGGTCCACACCCCCCCCCCCCTCCTCTCCGTACGCCGGTCCACACCCCCCCCCCCTCCTCTCCGTACGCCGGTCCACACCCCCCCCCCCTCCTCTCCGTACGCCGGTCCACACCCCCCCCCCTCTCCTCTCCGTACGCCGGTCCACACCCCCCCCCCTCTCCTCTCCGTACGCCGGTCCACACCCCCCCCCCTCTCCTCTCCGTACGCCGGTCCACACCCCCCCCCCTCTCCTCTCCGTACGCCGGTCCACACCCCCCCCCCTCTCCTCTCCGTACGCCGGTCCACACCCCCCCCCTCTCCTCTCCGTACGCCGGTCCACACCCCCCCCCCTCTCCTCTCCGTACGCCGGTCCACACCCCCCCCCCCTCTCCTCTCCGTACGCCGGTCCACACCCCCCCCCTCTCCTCTCCGTACGCCGGTCCACACCCCCCCCCCCTCTCCTCTCCGTACGCCGGTCCACACCCCCCCCTCTCCTCTCCGTACGCCGGTCCACACCCCCCCCCCTCTCCTCTCCGTACGCCGGTCCACACCCCCCCCCCTCTCCTCTCCGTACGCCGGTCCACACCACCCCCCCTCTCCTCTCCGTACGCCGGTCCACACCACCCCCCCTCTCCTCTCCGTACGCCGGTCCACACCACCCCCCCTCTCCTCTCCGTACGCCGGTCCACCCCCCCCCCTCTCCTCTCCGTACGCCGGTCCACCCCCCCCTCTCCTCTCCGTACGCCGGTCCACCCCCTCCCCTCTCCTCTCCGTACGCCGGTCCACCCCCTCCCCTCTCCTCTCCGTACGCCGGTCCACCCCCTCCCCTCTCCTCTCCGTACACACCCCCCCCCTCTTCTTTCCGCACGCCGGTCCACCCCCCCCCCTCCTCCTCTCCGTACGCACCCCCCCCTCTTCTTTCCGCACGCCGGTCCACCCCCCCTTCTTTCCGCACGCCGGTCCACCCCCCCCTTCTTTCCGCACGCCGGTCCACCCCCCCCTCTCCTCTCCGTACGCCGGTCCACCCCCCCCCCCTCTCCTCTCCGTACGCCGGTCCACCCCCCCCCCTCTCCTCTCCGTACGCCGGTCCACCCCCTCCCCTCTCCTCTCCGTACGCCGGTCCACCCCCTCCCCTCTCCTCTCCGTACACACCCCCCCCCTCTTCTTTCCGCACGCCGGTCCACCCCCCCTTCTTTCCGCACGCCGGTCCACCCACCCCCCTCCTCCTCCTCTCCGTACGCACCCCCCCCTCTTCTTTCCGCACGCCGGTCCACCCCCCCTTCTTTCCGCACGCCGGTCCACCCCCCCTTCTTTCCGCACGCCGGTCCACCCCCCCTTCTTTCCGCACGCCGGTCCACCCCCCCTTCTTTCCGCACGCCGGTCCACCCCCCCCTCTCCTCTCCGTACGCCGGTCCACCCCCCCCCTCTCCTCTCCGTACGCCGGTCCACCCCCTCCCCTCTCCTCTCCGTACGCCGGTCCACCCCCTCCCCTCTCCTCTCCGTACGCCGGTCCACCCCCCCCCCTCTCCTCTCCGTACGCCGGTCCACCCCCTACGTATAGAGTCCCCCCCTACCCTATGTACAGCGTCCCCCCCCCCCTACGTATAGAGTACCCCCTACCCTACATATGCCACCCCCCAGAGAGTCAGCTCTTGGGGCAGAACCTTCTCTCTGACGAGAGCAGCCCTATAACACACCATACAGGGGCAGAGGCCCGGGCACGTCCATGTACAGGGCTCCCTTCCCCCACATTGCTGGATGTAGCCCCTCACCTGCTCCGCCGCTGCTCTCCCTCCGTCCAGTTCCTCCCGGGGCTCCCCCGCTGGCTCCTTCGCTCTCATTCTGGGGCCAATCTCCGCCGGCTCCCTGCTCCGCCATGCTTCCTTCCTTCGCACAGTGACTACCTAACTACGTTGCTGCCGCCAAGACACTACAGGGCGGCTAGCTAAACCACGCCTCTCAGGTGACATAATTGCGTCGTTGCGTCATGACGCAGATCTGGCCAAAGCTGCAGCGGGCGCCATCTTGACTACTGGCAAGCGAAGAGGGGTGCTGTGTCATTGTCTGCGGCTTCCTGCCTGGGCGGTGGTGACGTCATTGTCACGTGGGGGGCGAAGCGAAAGAAATACTTGAGGGCGGTAGCGTAAACACTGCAGCAGTCACGTGACAGGTTTGTCAAGACCCTCCCTCTACGAGACAAAACTTTTTATTTTTTTGGACAATAAAGTTGTATTGAGGCTTATTTTTTTGAGGTGAGCTGTCATTTTTTTCTCACCTTATAGGGGTATTGACTTATTTACATTTTGGGAAGAGGAGGTGATATGAACTCTTGTATATTTTTTATTTATTTTATCATTTCATTTTATTTATATCCTGGAAAGAGGGGATGAAATTAACTTTTATGCATTTTATTATTATCTGTTACACACACACATACATATACTCAGCGGATGAAATGAATATTGATCACGTCTCCGATTTTCTAAGTAAATATATTTCTAAAGGTGCTATTGACATGAAATTATCACCAGATGTCAGTAACAACTCATCCGATCCACAGAGGCAAAGAAATCACCAGGTCATGTGTAATAATGAGAAATGACACAGGGAAAAAGTATTGGACACATGAAGAAAGAGAGGTACACAAAGCCATGATATCAGCTGGAATCTATCAGCAGTTAGAAAGCAATCCTGCCACTTAGTGAACTATAATATCAGTTGGTTCAACTGATGGCCTATAAAAAGGTGTCTCATTACCAAGGTGCCACACAGGAAACATTTCATGATGAGTAAAACCAGTGAGCTGTCTCAAGACCTTCACAACCTTATTGTTGGAAAACATACTGATGGCATTGGTTACAGAAGAATTTCTAAACTACTGAAGGCTCCAGTGAGCACTGTTGGCGTCATATTCCGGAAGTGGAAAGAACATTTCACCATAAATTAAGTTATGGACATCTATGGTTTGATTTCTCTGCCTGTGTGTATTGGATGGGTTGTTAGCGACATCTGGTGAGAATTTCATGTCAATAGCACCTTTAGAAATTGATGTACTTAAAAAATTGATGAGGTTCAATACTTATTTCACCCGCTGTGTATGTATATATACTGTGTGTATACTATATATACATACATATATATATATATATATTTATTACATACACAGCATATATACATACACCACCACAATCATGTTCAGGGGAGGGTGGGATTGACATGGAAGCCTTAAAAAGAGATTAAGGGTCTGATTCAGTATTTAATTTACGCCCTTTTTTGTCTACGTTTTGGTGTTTTTAGTCTGTTTTTTATATGCTCAAATTCTTCTTTTGCGCATTTTTAAGTTGTTTTTTTTTCTATATATAACTATTCGCTTGTCATTTTTTTATATTCCCCATTGTGGGTGTGATTTTTGCTTTCTAGGTGTTTGCGTTCAATTCATCTATTGCAACTTTTTAAAAAGTCTCAAAACTTTTGCGCAACTGTGCTGCAGATCCCGAAATGATTTTAAGTACACCTGAAAACTTTCAGCAAATTTTGCCAAATTTTAGCAGAACTTGTGACTTTTTGTTCTAAAAAAAAAAGGCCCAGAAAACACAAAAATTAAGAGCGATTTTTATTTTGTGGATAATTCATGAACCACGTGCGCCATTTTGAGGAATTCGGCGCAAAAAAAGTCAGCGTATACCACAAGACAAAAAAAAAGAAAAGTGACTTAAAAAAATGCAAATGACGAGATTATATTTAGAGAGATAATCAAACAAAAACCCTCCAATAAATATCTACACCATTCCTCCATTGTAGGCGCTGTGTCTCCTGGTAGCAACTGATTGCAGCCTATCAGATGGAATAAAGTGGCTGCTGATTGGCTGCAGCTCTTACGTGACATAATGCAATGTGACCATTGGAAGACAGCGCAGGCATTGCTAAAACAGAAATAGTCTGCGATATTAGGGGCTGAAGTGGGAGTCGGAAGTGCAGCTGACATTTTAACCCCTTATATGTTGGTCTCGGCATATAAGAGTCATACACCATGACAAGACTGAGCACAGCAACAAGAAACAAGGTAGTTATACTGCATCAGCAAGGTGTCTCCTAGGCAAATATATCAAAGCAGACTGGGTTCTTTATTTGTAACACTTTATAACTATTTCAATGATTTTCTTTCTTAGGCTGCGTGCCCACGTAGCGTTTTTCAAGCGTTTTTGATGCGGAATTTCCGCAGCGGAAACGCTTGTAAAACGCTTGGTAACCCGCACCCCATGGTCCCCAATGGGATTCCGCAAGTTATATGCACATGCTGCGGATTTTTCCGCAGCGTTTATGCTGCGTTCAAAAATCCGCAGCATGTCAATTAATTTTGCGTTTCCGCAAGCAGAATTGCCTTTGTCCAATGCATAAAAAACGCAAGGCAATTCCGCATGTGGAAAACGCGATAAACGCGCGATAAACGCGTGCGGAATTCTGCATGCGTTTTTCCGGGAGAGGACTTGCAGAAATTAAGCAGAAATTTTCTGCTTCATTTCTGCAACGTGGGCACATAGCCTAAATTTACTTTTTTCTCTTCCTGGAGAACACCTTGAAGGGCACAGTTTTCACCAAACTGTAGGATGGCCAAGACACATTTGTGTAGTTTTCATTGTTTGGAGAACTTTTTTAAAGTGTTCACTGTATAATAAAAAGTTTTGTGCCTTACTTATGTATCAGGTTGTTAACTATTTGTGAGAACTCTTGGCAGGAGTCTGAGTAACCTGGCTGACCACTGGGTTCCCCGAAAACCGATTACTTTATCTGAAGGGGAATTGCTCTGTAAATAAGTAGAATATTAAGGAGAGAGATTTCCGGTTAATTATTTCATTTCCCGTTAGTTGATGACTCGCGGAGCTTCTGAGGTGTTTACTGCTTTATTATCACAGGTGATAAGCGGTGGAGGGTTAGAGACAGTTCTTCCGCTTTTACATTCCTTGCATTACTCACTCTCGTCTCGGGGTCATGACTAACGCTGTTGTTTGTGTCAAGTTTAGGCGCGGCCGCTAAATACGTCTGTTAGGTAATGTTTATATAATAATTCCATACCTTATCATAGATGTCTGTTCCTAAAAAAATTGGCGCAAAAAGGTGGCCGTACACTAGAGATAATTTACCTCCAGTGGAATTTAATTCTTCTCGAATTTTCCAAAATTCCACATGCAGATTTTTTGTAATGTTGGCCGCCATTTTTTTTTAGGGGGCCATCAAAAGGTTAAAAAAAATCCCAATGCTCAATTTACTGCTCACCTCTCCGGCTTCCTCCACTCCTCATCGTCACCCATCTGGTCCTCATTGCATCTTCTGATCCTCACCGCAAATACTGAAATTTCCAAGACTCTTATCCGGGTCTGAGAGGTCATGTGTGACGTCTCGGGCCGCATTAGAGCTGAGAGTCCCGGCTCAGTATGACAGTCCAGGGATTTCAGTGCAAGCAGTGGGGATGAGAAGATAATCCTCACCGCAAACACTGAAATTCCCAAGACTCTTATCCAGGTCTGATGAGGTCATGCGTGAAGTCTCGGGCCGCATTAGAGCTGAGAGTCCCGACTCAGTATGACAGTCCAGGGATTTCAGTGCAAGCAGTGGGGATGAGAAGATAATCCTCACCGCAAACACTGAAATTCCCAAGACTCTTATCCAGGTCTGATGAGGTCATGCGTGAAGTCTCGGGCCGCATTAGAGCTGAGAGTCCCGACTCAGTATGACAGTCCAGGGATTTCAGTGCAAGCAGCTGGGATGAGAAGATGCTGCAAGGACCGGACCGGTGACGTTGATAGGTGAGGCAAGTATAAGAATTTTTTTAATTTTTTACTGATTACTTGTATTATGCTCCGGGGTCTCGAGGGACACTAAAATTGCACAGACTAACTTCTCCATGAATTGAATTTCCCGGGACTTCCGCGCAAATTTGAATTTTTGCCTGATCCTCTCATCTCTACTGTACACTTTTTGGCAGAGTCTACTGACTTTCCCCCTTGACAGATGATGTTAAAGAAAAGAAGGATTGGGCATGTTGAGTAGAACTGCCCAATATTTTTGTCCTTGGGAGAGGTGCGACCAAGTACACATGCACGCTCGAGCATGCATACATATATGGTAGGGACAGAAGAAATAGCTGTCAGTTGGACAACCGCTTTGCTACCAACTATTAAAGGTGTATACACACTAGATCAGTGGTTTAATTTGAGTTTTAGGGGTGAAAAACTCCCTTTATGTACACCTTCACACAATTTTTTTTTTATTATTCATTTGCCTCCTAATTGCAAAGTTAATCAACTTTGTAAATAGTCTTCATTAAAAAAAAATATTATTGTACTTTTGCAGAATGAATGTAAGTCATTTATCTAGCCGAGTGATCTGCAAAAAAAACAACAAATCCTCATATCTCCTGCTCATGATGGCTCTCTGCTCTCTCCTCCCATTACTCATTGTTAGATATAGCAGCAAGGAATGGGAGAGGGTTGTACACAGATCTGCATTTGATAGGGAGAGAAAGTGTCTACAGTTTTATGAAGAGCAGAGAAAACAGTCTGTATAGAGGGAGGAAAGTAGGTAAGATAAAATAAATATAGGATGGAAGCTCTGCATATATATGAGCAGTGAAGACGACACCACTACAGTTTTTTGAAGGGCAGAGAAAACAGTCTATAGAGAGGGAGGAAAACAAGTAAGATGTGTAGGATGGAAGCTGAGCAGATATATCAGCAGTGAAGACGACACCACCCTGAATACACACAGAGCTCACATCCATCCTATATTACTGGAAGAGACAAACAACTCACCTCCAGCCTATATTACTGGGAGAGACAAACAACTCACATCCAGCCTATATTACTGGAAGAGATACACAGAACTCACACTACGCCTATATTACTGGAAGAGACAAACAACTCACATCCAGCCTATATTACTGGAAGAGACAAACAACTCACATCCATCCTATATTACTGGAAGAGACAAACAACTCACCTCCAGCCTATATTACTGGAAGAGACAAACAACTCACATCCATCCTATATTACTGGGAGAGACAAACAACTCACATCCAGCCTATATTACTGGAAGAGACAAGGAACTCACATCCATCCTATATTACTGGAAGAGACAAACAACTCACCTCCAGCCTATATTACTGGGAGAGACAACCAACTCACATCCAGCCTATATTACTGGAAGAGACAAACAACTCACATCCATCCTATATTACTGGAAGAGACAAACAACTCACATCCAGCCTATATTACTGGAAGAGACAAACAACTCACATCCAGCCTATATTACTGGGAGAGACACATGGACCTCACATCCAGCCTATATTACTGGGAGAGACAGACAGCTCACATCCAGTCTATATTACTGGGAGAGACACAGACCTCACATTATTATTTATTATTATAGCGCCATTTATTCCATGGCACTTTACATCTGAAAAAGGGGTATACATACAAGAACAATTACAATAATCTTGAACACAATGTGACAGCGACTGGAACAGGAGGAGCGAGGTCCCTGCCCGTGAGGGCTCACAATCAACAAACATCCAGCCTATGTTACCGGAAGAGACACACAGTCCACATCCAGCCTATATTACTGGAAGAGACACACCTCACATCCAGCCTATATTACTGGAAGAGACAAACAACTCACATCCAACCTATATTAATGGGAGAGACACACACCTCACATCCAGCCTATATCACTGGGAGAGACACACAGATCTCACATCCAACCTATATTACTGGGAGAGACACACTGACCTCACATCCAGCTTATATTACTGGGAGAGACACACTGACCTCACATCCAGCTTATATTACTGGGAGAGACACAAAGATCTCACATCCAGCCTATATTACTGGGAGAGACACACAGAGCTCACATCCAGCTTATATTACTGGGAGAGACACAGACCTCACATCCAGCTTATGTTACTGGGGAGAGACACACAGTCCATATCCAGCCTATATTACTGGGAGAGACACACTGACTTCACATCTAGAATATATTACTGGGAGAGACAGACAGCTCACATCCAGGCCATATTACTGGAAGAGACACACAGAGCTCACATCCAGCCTATATAATTGGGAGAGAGACAGAGCTCACATCCAGCCTATATTACTGGGAGAGACACACACCTCAAATCCAGCCTATATTACTGGAAGAGACTCACCGGCCTCACATCCAGCCTATATTACTGGGAGAGACACACTGGCCTCACATCCAGCCTATACTACTGGGAGAGACAGAGAGCTCACATCCAGTCTATATTACTGGAAGAGACACACAGAGCTCACATCCAGCGTATATTACTGGGAGAGAGACAGACCTGACATCCAGCCTATATTACTGGGAGACAAATATAAAGAAATAGTCGGCACTCCGTAGTCCTCGTTAGTAATAGTGGTGCACGTGGAGAGATTACAAGTAAAATGAAGAAATCCCGGCACTCACGTGTATTCGATCAGTTCATTTATTCCACATGTAGGAAAACTACAACAAGACGTTTCAGCCCCTCACAGGCTTTTTTCAATTGTGATATTACTGGGAGAGACACACAGTCCACACCCAGCCTATATTACTGGGAGAGACACACACCTCAATTCCAGCCTATATTACTGCCATGTTTGACTGTAGGGACCGTGTTCTTTTCTTTGAATGCCTCTTTTTTTTTCCTGTACACTCTATGTTGATGCTTTTTCCCAAAAAGCTCTACTTTTGTCTCATCTGACCAGAGAACATTCTTCCAAAACGTTTTAGGCTTTCTCAGGTAAGTTTTGGCAAACTCCAGCCTGGCTTTTTTATGTCTCGGGGTAAGAAGTGGGGTCTTTCTGGGTATCCTACCATACAGTCCCATTTCATTCAGACGCCGACTTATAGTACGGGTTGACACTGTTGTACCCTCGGACTGCAGGGCAGCTTGAACTTGTTTGGATGTTAGTCGAGGTTCTTTATCCACCATCCGCACAATCTTGCGTTGAAATCTCTCGTCAATTTTTCTTTTCCGTCCACATCTAGGGAGGTTAGCCACAGTGCCATGGGCTTTAAACTTCTTGATGACACTGCGCACGGAAGACACATGAACATTCAGGTCTTTGGAGATGGACTTGTAGCCTTGAGATTGCTCATGCTTCCTCACAATTTGGTTTCTCAAGTCCTCAGACAGTTCTTTGGTCTTCTTTCTTTTCTCATGCTCAATGTGGTACACACAAGGACACAGGACAGAGGTTGAGTCAACTTTAATCCATGTTAACTGGCTGCAAGTGTGATTTAGTTATTGCCAACACCTGTTAGGTGCCACAGGTAAGTTACAGGTGCTGTTAATTACACGAATTAGAGAAGCATCACATGATTTTTCAAACAGTGCCAATACTTTTGTCCACCCCCTTTTTTAGGTTTGGTGTGGAATTATATCCAATTTGGCTTTAGGACAATTATTTTTGTGTTTTTTCATTGAAAACAAATTAAATGAAGATAATAATACCAAAAAATTTATGATTGCAATCATTTTCAGGAAGAAACTGAGTATTATCTGACAGAATTGCTGGGGTGCCAATACTTTTGGCCACCACTGTATAATACTGGGAGAGACACACATCTCACATCCAGCCTGTATTACTGGGAGAGACACACAGAGCTCACATCCAGCCTATATTACTGGGAGAGACACACAGAGCTCACATCCAGCCTATATGACTGGGAGAGACACACAGAGCTCACATCCAGCCTATATTACTCGGAGAGACTGACAGCTCACATCCGGCCTATATTACTGGGAAAGACACACAGAGCTCACATCCAGCCTATGTTACTGGGAGAGACACACAGAGCTCACATCCAGCCTATATTACTGGGAGAGACACACAGAGCTCACATCCAGCCTATATGACTGGGAGAGACACACAGAGCTCACATCCAGCCTATATTACTCGGAGAGACTGACAGCTCACATCCGGCCTATATTACTGGGAAAGACACACAGAGCTCACATCCAGCCTATATTACTGGGAGAGACACACAGAGCTCACATCCAGCCTATATTACTGGGAGAGACACACAGAGCTAACATCCAGCCTATACTACTGGGAGAGAGACAGAGCTCATATCCAGCCTATAATACTGGGAGAAACACACATCTCACATCCAGCCTGTATTAGTGGGAGAGACAAAAAGCTCACATCCAGCCTATGTTACTGGGAGAGGCACACAGAGCTCACATCCTGCCTATATTACTGGGAGAGACACACAGAGCTCAAATCCAGCCTATGTTACTCAAAGAGACTGACAGCTCACATCCAGCCTACATTACTGGGAGAGACACACAGACCTCACATACAGCCTATATTACTGGGACAGACACACAGACCTCACATACAGCCTATATTACTGGGAGAGACACATAGAGCTCACATCCAGCCTATATTACTGGGAGAGACACACAGAGCTCACATCCAGCCTATATTGCTGGGAGAGACAAACTGTTAGAACTCTCCTGTTAGTTTTTTTCTATTTTGCTGGTCACATGACCTTTTTGCCTATTTAATCCTGCTCCGCCCTTCTGGCCATGCTGGACTTCATTGTAATTTCTACTCTTAAGCTAGCCAGGTGCTTTGTAACCTTTCTCAGTCAGTTTAGCTAGGTCTTTTGACCTTTATGTTCTATGTTGTGTGTTTGTCTTTTTACTGCTACAATTTCTGCTAGGAGGTGTCCATCTTTCTCCCAGTCCCTAGTTCTTGTAGGGATCCCTCCCTCACATCTATAGGTCTTCGTTCAGACTAGCTGAGGACTTTAGCAGGTCTGATCGCAGGATCAGGTTCCCCGTTACATCGTAGGGATCTAGCTTAGTTCTATTGTAGGGACAGATCTCCTGTCTTTCCTTAGTGCTTGTAGCCTATCATAACACAAACAGAGCTCACATCCAGCCTATATTACTGGGAGAGACACACAGAGCTCACATCCAGCCTATATTACTGGGAGAGACACACAGAGCTCACATTCAGCCTATATTACTGGGAGAGACACATGGACCTCACATCCAGCCTATATTACAGGGAGTGACACACTGGCCTCACATCCAGCCTATATTATTGGGAGAGACAGAGAGCTCACATCCAGCCTATATTACTGAGAGAGACACACAGAGCTCACATGCAGCCTATATTACTGGGAGAGACACACAGAGCTCACATCCAGCCTATATTACTGGGAGAGACACACAGAGCTCACATCCAGCCTATATTACTGGGAGAGACACACAGAGCTCACATCCAGCCTATATTACTAGGAGAGACACATGGACCTCACATCCAGCCTATATTACTGGGAGAGACACACTGTCCACATCCAGACTATATTACTGGGTGAGACATTCCCACAAGAGAAAAATCTGAAACTTAGATCAGGCTGCAACATTGCTGAAACGTAGTGCAATGTTATTAAGTAAAGTTAATAATGAACATGTACAAAAATATATTTTTTTTCTTGACCAAGGTGATTATGGCCTTAAAATGGATCTGGGTTCAACAAATATATCCCATTGTGAGGTGATAGTGGAAATTATAGCTGCAATCTGATGAGGTTGATCAGATGCACAGTGTAAGGTTGGGGTCATGTTATCATTTGTCACATCCAGCATAGCCCAGATGACCAAAAATTTAGTTAAAATGAGGTGTACAGTGTGTTAATAAACAGTAATTCTCATCTCTAATTGGTGGGGTTCGACCACTGGGATCCCCATCGATCTTGAGAATGAGGCTCTGTCTAAATGGAGCGCTGGCCAGACAATTCTCTGTCCTGTTACTTTTTATATCCTTTGCATATTTTTCTTTAATTCTAGAGAGGAAAAAGAGTGACTGCTTGTGGACCCGCGCTCTACAGAACAGGAGTTGTACATCGTAGACTGGAGATCCTTGTACAGCCAAGGACAAGAGCAGTGAACAGACAAGCTGCGGAGGAGACGGGGAGGCGCTCTGCGCGCCCCAAACCTGTCCGACAAGCTTCCCATTCATAGATATCGTGCAGTTTATTGGTTACTACTTCTTTTGATTTTTTAGAAGTTGTTACCAGCAGCGTGGCCAAAGGCCACAAAGGAATAAACTGGAGGGAACTGCAGCGAAGTAGTCAACGCGAATGATTGGTCTCTCCTACGGGGGGAGGGGCAGTGTCAGTGAGGCACAACAACAGTAGGAGGGTACAGCCCCATTGGATGGTTCTCCGATGACTTGAGAACTGTTAGGGTTGGTTTCTCTGACTGACCGTCTCATTGCTGTCATTGCCAGCTTCAGGCGACCGCACCAATACTGGTTTTACATTGATTTCATCCGACAGCCCTATTTCCCATACTCCGCCACCCTACAAATGCAAATTTTGCAAAGTGTGTGTCTACTCCATGGCAGGAGAGGAAAAAGCTGTTAACAAACACCACTGAAAGTGGTGAGAACAAAAGGATCAGGCAGGTAAAATTCAATGTGCCCAACCATTCTAAGTGTATCGGTATTGTTGCTCATTGTGGTTTCACCCAGCCAGGTTGTTTGTCTTTCTGCCATAATTAGTCACCGGATGTGACCAATATGGCAACACCGCACCCTATTTAAACTCCATGCAATCTGCTGGGAGTTGCCGAATATTATTTTACCTCCTATTACTGTCTGATCCTGGCTTTACCTGATTCTTTGACTTCCCTGGACCTTGGCTTGTTTGAATTTGCTCTCTCAAATCTTGGGTATTTGGCCTTGTTTATTCCCCTGACTATTCTTCAATTTTGGTCCATGTTTTTGATACTTCAATTGGTGACTGAGTCGCTCGCTCTTATGGCCAGCAGCCACTCCGTGGATGCAACACCGATGGCCCTGTTGTAAGACTAGATCCCTGTATGGCAGGGATGTCAAACTCAAATACACAGAGGGCCAAAATTAAAAGCTTGGACAACGTTGCAGGCCAACCATAATATTTATTAAAAAAAAAAGGTCTACAACTGAGAAAGATTTTCCTTATCAAATATAACTTTTGATGAACTTTTCCATATGGAAACAAACTTAAAAGGGTTGCCCCAAAGTACAAAGTACATTTTAATTAATAGATCTTAAAATAAACTATTGGAACAATGTTATGTAAGAGCAGATAAAAGTATATGGCCCAATGTCCTAATTTAAATATGTAATAACAAAAGGATAAAAAACTTTGAATAATGCAGATAATAAAGTACGATGCAAATAAAAGTGCCCCCAAACACAGTATGATACCCCCACAGTAAATTCCTCCACACCCACAATATGATGAACCTACTGTACTCCCCTCCCTCAATCCCCCCGACAAAAAATTGTGATCCCATCACCATATGATTCTCCAACTGTAATCCCCACATACTCCTCCATACATTATAGTGGCCACAAAAAGTCCTCCATACAATATAATGGACCCCACATAGTATTCCATACAGTAAAATCTGCCTCACTTAGTGCTCCATACAGAATAATGGGATCCACATACTCCTCCATACAGTATAATGGGCCCCACATAGTCCTCCATACAGTATAATGGGCGCCACATACTCCTCCATACAGAATAATGGGCCCCACATAGTCCTCCATGCAGAATAATGGGCCCCACATAGTCCTCCATACAGAATAATGGGCCCCACATAGTCCTCCATACAGTATAATGGGCCCCATATAGTCCTCCATAAAGAAAAATGGTCCCCACATAGTCCTCCATACAGTATAATGGGCTCCACATAGTCCTCCATGCAATATAACGGGCCCACATAGTCCTCCATACAGTATAATGGGCACCACATAATCCTCCATATAGTGTAATGGGCTCCACATAGTCCTCCATACTGTATAATGGCCCCACAAAGTCCTCCATCTTCACATAGTGCTCCATACAGTATTATTGGCCCCACATAGTCCTCCATACAGTATAATGGCCTCACACAGTGCTCTATACAGAATGGGCCTCACACAGTCCTCCATACAGAATAGTGGGCCTCACATAGTACTCCATACACTATAATGGGCCCACATAGTCCTCCATACAGTATAATGGGCCCCACATACTCCTCCATACAGAATAATGGGCCTCACATAGTCCTCCATACAGTATAATGGCCCTACATATTCCTCCATACAGAATAATGGGCCCCACATAGTCGTCTATACAGAATAATGGCCCCACATAGTACTCCATGCAGTATAATGGTCCCATATAATGCTCCATACAGTATAATGGCCCCACATAGCCCTCCATACAGTATAAAAGTCTCCACATAAGAAAATAGATACTCACCTCTGCCCGTTCCCCTGCTGCTCTGGTCTCTTCATGGTGTCTTCAGATCCTCTGCACATTTCGGAACAGAGGGCGTGTTGTAATGATCGCGCCCACTGCACTGAGACGTCAGACACAGAAGGGGAATAATGGGATGCTCCCTCCTCCATCATTGCTTTCAACTCTCTGGGCATCTGGGATGCCGGGTGAAAGTCGCGGGCCCAGTATACTCTGCGGACCCTCCCGGCCTCACGGGCCAAATATATTCAACCTGCAGACCAGATTTGCCCTGCAGGCCAGAGTTTGACATATGTGCTCTATGGGGTTAAAGGGTGAAGGGCAGGGTGCTGCTGGGATCTGCTATATACAGTGGCTTGTGCCAACTCTGTCCGAGGGAAGCTTTTTGAGCTGATGGCCCTGACAAACCATTTGTCATGGGTTTACCGCAACAGAGAGGAGCCTGAAGACCGCGCCGTCTGATTTCTCATACACCTGCACTGATTACAAGCACTTCACCTTCATATTATGCAGGTTTCTTCTATCAGTGCAGGGGTTAATCTGTTCATTTGTGAGATCCTGGAAGCTTACCTGCCTTAATGCTCCCAGCTGTTTAGTGTTGGCCTCTCCCCTCTCCTACAGTTGTGCTCAAAATTTGCATACCCCGGCAGAATTTTTCCTTTCTTGGCCTTGTTTCAGAGAATATGAATGATAACAAAAAAATTTTTCTCCACTCATGGATATTGGTTGGGTGAAGCCATTTATTGTCAAACTGCTGTGTTTTCTCTTTTTAAATCTTAATGACAACCAAAAACATCCAAATGACCCTGATCAAAAGTTCACATACCCCAGTTCTTAATACTGTGTATTGCCCCCTCTAGCATCAATGACAGCTTGAAGTCTTTTGTGGTAGTTGTGGATGAGGTTCTTTAATTTCTAAGATGGTAAAGCTGCCCATTCTTCTTGGCAAAAAGCCTCCAGTTCCTGTAAATTCCTGGGCTGTCTAGCATGAACTACGTGCTTGAGATCTCCCCAGAGTGGCTCAATGATATTGAGGTCAGGAGACTAAGATGGCCACTCTAGAACCTTCACTTTGTTCTGCTGTAGCCAATGACAGGTCGACATGGCCTTGTGTTTTGGATCGGTGTCATGTTGGAACGTCCAAGTACGTCCCATGCGCAGCTTCCGGGCTGATGAGTGCAAATTTGCCTCCAGTATTTGCTGATAACGTGCTGCATTCATCTTTTCTTCAACTTTTACCAAGTTTCCTGTGCCTTTGTAGCTCACATATCCCCAAAACATCAGCTATCCACCTCCGTGCTTTACTGTAGGAATGGTATTCCTTTCATCATAGGCCTTGTTGACCTCTCTCCAAATGTAACGTTTATGATTATGGCCAAAAAGATCAATTTTGGTCTCATCACTCCAAATTACCTTGTTCCAGAAGTTTTGAGGCTTGTCTCTGCTGTTTGGCGTATTGTAGGCGAGATACTTTGTGGCATTTGCGCAGTAATGGCTTTCTTCTGGCGACTCGACCATGCAGCCCATTTTTCTTCAAGTGCCTCCTTATTGTGCATCTTGAAACAGCCACACCGCTAGTTTTCAGAGAGTCCTGAATTTCAGCTGATGATATTTGTGGGTTTTTCTTTGCATCCCGAACAATTTTCCTGGCAGTTGTGGCCAAAATCTTTGTTGTTCTACCTGACCGTGGCTTGGTTTTTACAGAGCCCCTGATTTTTCATTTGTTAATCACAGTTTGAATGCTGCTGACTGGCATTATCAATTCCTTGGATATTTTTTTGTATCCCTTTCCTGTGTTATACAGTTCAACTACCTTTCCCCGTAGATCCGTTGACTATTCTTTTGCTTTCCCCATGACTTACAATCCAGAAACGTCGGTGGCTGAATGAAAGATGCAAGAGTCTGTCTGGATCCCTAAAACTCACTCAGCTTTTATGCACACACACTGATTACAAGCAAACAGATCACAGGTGAGAATGTTACCTTTAGTAGCCATTCAAACCCATTTGTGTCAAATTCTGTGCATGTTATTAGGCCAAAATCACCAGGGTATGTAAACTTTTGATGAGGGTCATTTGGATATTTTTGGTTGTCATTAAGATTTAAAAAGAGAAAACACAGTAGTTTGACAATAAATGGCTTCACCCAACCAATAACCATGAGTGGAGAAAAAGTTTTTTGTTATCATTCATATTCTCTGAAACAAGGCCAAGAAAGGAAAAATTCTGCCGGAGTATGTAAACTTTTGAGCACAACTGTATATATACTCGATCTGGCAAGCAGGTATTGCCAGAGCTAGCTTCATGCTGCATTTTTCAGGAGTTGGCGGTTTGTTGTTGTTTGGTGGGGCGTTTGGTGGATTTATCCAAAGGCTGTTGCTTGGTTTTGGTTGTGTGCAAATCCTCTCCCTCTCCTACTTTGGTTTTCTCTGTCCTTCACTCACCGGTGTTTTCCTCTGTTGTTTGCGTGTGCATATTTGTATGATTGGTATTTTCCTTTATCCCTGTTCGTATTACCTTGTTAGTCTGGTTGGTGTATTGCCATACACTACTACTCCCCTCTTCACTGGGTGGGGGAGGGAACAGACTGAGGGCAGATTCAGGAGCTCAGCAAGGTACATGGCCCTGGCGTCTTCACCATTAGAAGTAATCCAGGGAGCAGGGAATACTAGGGCACCCCATAGCGTTAGGGACAGGGAAGGAGCCCCTGGTCCCGGGATACCCGACAACAGAGTTGTGAAACACCATTACACTTTACCAATTCTATGTCTTACTTATGGTGATATAAATCAAACAGTAAAAATCCCATATGTTGCATTCTGATAATCCAGAAGTCTGGTTGCAATCTCCAATAACCCCCATATACTTAGCTAGCTGGATAACCAGTACGTTGTCCAGCAGAACAAGGGTGTTACCATTATTTGCTGAAACAGAACCAGTAATGTTGGATTGGCAGCTCCTCTATCATCAGCGGTACCTATGGGCTCAATGCCGTGGTGCCTACGGTGCCTGACGAAGCTGGAGCTGGGTCAAGTAAGGATTTTACTTTTCTTTTTGTGCCTTGTGGTATTCATTGCTGAGTTTTTTTCTGCCAAATTCTTCACCTGGTTTATGAATTTTGCACAACATAAAAAATATTTTTTAGTTTTGTCTTGAACCTTTTTTTTGCACCTTTTTAGACAAAACGTCTCACGTTTCGCCAAAATGTTGCACGCAAATGAAAAAAAACAGGTGTACATAAAATTTGGCCCAAAAATTATTGATTTTTTAAAAAGTTGCAATTGATGAATCGGCCGAAAATATCTGGAAACCAAAAACCACACTCACATTGGTGAATATAAAAAGAATCAAACAAGCGAAACATAAAATAGACTTTAAAAAAAAGGCACAAATCAAAAACAAGTTAAAAAAAAGAAAAACACCAAAAACTTGTCAAAAAAAGACTCATCCAATAATGAATCGGGTGCGTAGATTTAGAGACCAAAAGAGAATCCGTGTGTTTCGCACTTTTCCTCCCACTTCTTCCTACGGCATTGACCCATATCAAAGGGTTCGGCTGACAGTGTGATAATGTATGGGGGGCCGGAGAAAGATGCGGCACGTTGGATTTCCAATGGTTGATCCCTTTGTTCTCCGCAAGATTAGCAGTCTGGCAGCAGCTCTCTCAGAGAACACAGAAGCGCCGAACGTTTCGGTTATTGGGGGACTCAGAAGTGATAGCTGTTGGTTGAGCAATGGTTTGGCGAATGGCTATTAATGGTGCATGGGGGGCTTCCGTCAATAAATAAAATGCCCAACGATGCACTTTTTGTGGAATAGTTTTCTTCACTTTTGATCCCTTGCATTTTTTTCCAAACGTTTTTTCTTTATATAGTTATTAGAGAATCATGGTTTACAATGGAAAAAGTGAGAAATAAAAATCTTTTATGATAGCGCCCCATGTGCATTTCGAGAGGAGTAATTTTTCCTCATCACTATAGATTATTCAGGAATGCCACATGATGCATTGGCAGAAACTCATCAGAATAACAGAGACATAAGATGTGATGTCATTCACAAGCGATGAAGGATTTCTTTTCCTCCGCTGCATGAAACTACCTGCCCTTCAACAAGTCTAGGTCCTGTTACATAAGAATGACACATAATCCCATGAATAAGGGAAAAGTTACGGTAGATATTAAAAAGAGTCAGGAAATTGTAGATAAATGGGTAAGTGTAAGGATCTGGGTCAGAGTATCTCCAAAACGGCCCATCTGGGGTGTTCCTGGTATGTGGTGGTTGGTACCTACCCAAAGTCATCCATTATAGGAAAATTGGGGAATTTGGAGACAAGTCACCACCTTGAACTCTTGTCTTGTTCTTCACTCCATTCCTGGACAATTTTTGGAACATGGCAAAAGGCATTATCCTATTATAAGAGGGCACTGCCATAAAGAGGAGTATTTGGTCTGTACAATAATTAAGTTTGTGTCACATCCACGTGAAGCAAAGACCTTAGGTTTCCAGCAGAACATTGCTCAAAGCATGGCTTTTCTTCTTCCGATGGTGCACACTGGTGCCTCTCTTGATGCCTCTTCTATTATTGCACACTGGTGCCTCTCTTGATGCCTCTTCCGATGGTGCACACTTATTGCTCTCTTGATGCCCACGCACCTGGCCATCCACATTATGTAGAGGAAAATGTATTTCATCAAAACCTTCCACCTTCCCTGGTCCAATTCTGATGCTCATTTGCCCATTAAAGGCACATATGGTTGTGGACACGGGTCAACATGGGCACCCTGATGGTCTGTGGCTACACTGCCTCATAAGCTGATTGGTATAAGTACATATTATATGTATGTATTGTTCAACCCATTTGCAGCAGTTTCCAGATGTGTTTGTACACTGACACTTATCTGCAACTGCCAAAATAACCCCGATCTCGCCGCATGTAAACAATACATGTCAAACTCTGTGTGGGGCCAAATCTGGCTCGCAGGGTGATTATATTTGGCCCGTGACACCAGAACCGCCACCCCTATGTGGAGCAATTATTCTGCATGGGGGACTATGTGGGGCCCATTATACTGTATGGAGGACTATGTGGGACCCATTATACTGTATGGGGAACTATGTGGGGCCCATTATACTGTATGGAGAACTATGTGGGGCCCATTATTCTGTATGGAGGACTATGTGGAGCCATTATACTGTATGGAGGACTATGTGGGGCCCATTATACTGTATGGAGGACTATGTGGAGCCTATTATACTGCATGGAGGACTATGTGGGGCCCATTATACTGTATGAAGGACTATGTGGGGCCCATTATTCTGTATGGAGGACTATGTGGGGCCATTATATTGTATGGAGGACTATGTGGAGCCCATTATACTGTATGGAGGACTATGTGTGGCCCATTATTCTCTATGGAGGACTATGTGGGCCCATTATACTGTATGGATGACTATGTGGGCCCATTATACTGTATGGATGACTATGTGGGGCCCATTATACTGTATGAAGGACTATGTGGGGCCCATTATTCTGTATGGAGGACTATGTGGGGCCATTATACTGTATGGAGGACTATGTGGGGCCCATTATACTGTATGGAGGACTATGTGGGGCCCATTATTCTCTATGGAGGACTATGTGGGGCCATTATACTGTATGGAGGACCATGTGGAGCCCATTATACTGTATGGAGGACTATGTGGGGCCCATTATTCTCTATGGAGGACTATGTGGGGCCCATTATTCTCTATGGAGGACTATGTGGGCCCATTATACTGTATGGATGACTATGTGGGGCCCATTATACTGTATGAAGGACTATGTGGGGCCCATTATTCTGTATGGAGGACTATGTGGGGCCATTATACTGTATGGAGGACTATGTGGAGCCCATTATACTGTATTGAGGACTATGTGGGGCCCATTATTCTCTATGGAGGACTATGTGGGGCTATTATACTGTATGGAGGACTATGTGGAGCCCATTATACTGTATGGAGGACTATGTGGGGCCCATTATACTGTATGGAGGACTATGTGGGGCCCATTATTCTCTATGGAGGACTATGTGGGGCCATTATACTGTATGGAGGACTATGTGGAGCCCATTATACTCTATGGAGGACTATGTGGGGCCCATTATTCTCTATGGAGGACTATGTGGGCCCATTATACTGTATGGATGACTATGTGGGGCCCATTATACTGTATGAAGGACTATGTGGGGCCCATTATTCTGTATGGAGGACGATGTGGGGCCATTATACTGTATGGAGGACTATGTGGAGCCCATTATACTGTATTGAGGACTATGTGGGGCCCATTATTCTCTATGGAGGACTATGTGGGGCCCATTATACTGTATGGAGGACTATGTGGAGCCCATTATACTGTATGGAGGACTATGTGGGGCCCATTATTCTCTATGGAGGACTATGTGGGCCCATTATACTGTATGGATGACTATGTGGTGCCCATTATACTGTATGGAGCACTATGTGGGGCCCATTATACTGTATGGAGGACTATGTGAGGCCCTTTATAATGTATGGAGGACTATGTGGGGGCCCATTATTCTGTATGGAGGACTATGTGTGGCCCATTATTCTGTATGGAGGACTATGTGGGGCCATTATTCTGTATGGAGGACTATGTGGGGCCTATTATACTGTATGGAGGACTATATGGGGCACATTATACTGTATGGCGGACTATGTGGGGCCATTATTCTGTATGGAGGACTATGTGGGGCCCATTATACTGTATGGAGGACTATATGGGGCACATTATACTGTATGGAGGACTGTGTGGGGCCCATTATACTGTATGGAGGACTAAATGGGGCACATTATACTTCAAGGAGCACTATGTGGGGCCCATTATACTGTATGGAGGACTATGTGGGGCCATTATACTGTATGGAGCACTATGTGGGGCCCATTATTCTGTATGGAGGACTATGTGGTGCCCATTATTCTGTATGGAGGATTATGTTTAGACATTATACTGTATGGAGGACTATGTGGGGCCCATTATTCTATATGGAGAATTATGTTTAGCCGTTATACTGTATGGAGGACTATGTGGAGCCCATTATTCTGTATGGAGGATTATGTTTAGCCATTATACTGTATGGAGGACTATGTGGAGCCCATTATTCTGTTTGGAGGACTATGTGGGGCCCATTATACTGTATGGAGGACTATGTGGGGCCCATTATACTGTATGAAGGACTATGTGGGGCCCACTATTCTGTATGGAGGACTATATGGGGCCATTATACTGTATGGAGGACTATGTGGAGCCCATTATACTGTATGGAGGACTATGTGGGGCCCATTATTCTCTATGGAGGACTATGTGGGCCCATTATACTGTATGGATGACTATGTGGGGCCCATTATACTGTATGAAGGACTATGTGGGGCCCATTATTCTGTATGGAGGACTATGTGGGGCCATTATACTGTATGGAGGACTATGTGGAGCCCATTATACTGTATGGAGGACTATGTGGGGCCCATTATTCTCTATGGAGGACTATGTGGGCCCATTATACTGTATGGATGACTATGTGGGGCCCATTATACTGTACGAAGGACTATGTGGGGCCCATTATTCTGTATGGAGGACTATGTGGAGCCCATTATACTGTATGGAGGACTATGTGGGGCCCATTATTCTCTATGGAGGACTATGTGGGCCCATTATACTGTATGGATGACTATGTGGGGCCCATTATACTGTATGGATGACTATGTGGGGCCCATTATACTGTATGGAGGACTATGTGGGGCCCATTATACTATATGGAGGACTATGTGGGGCCCATTATACTGTATGGAGGACTATGTGGGGCCCATTGTACTGTATGGAAGACTATGTGGGGCCCATTATTCTGTATGGAGGACTATGTGTGGCCCATTATTCTGTATGGAGGACTATGTGGGGCCATTATTCTGTATGGAGGACTATGTGGGGCCCATTATACTGTATGGAGGACTATGTGGGGCCATTATTCTGTATGGAGGACTATATGGGGCACATTATACTGTATGGAGGACTATGTGGGGCCGTTATTCTGTATGGAGGACTATGTGGGGCCCATTATACTGTATGGAGGACTATATGGGGCACATTATACTGTATGGAGGACTGTGTGGGGCCCATTATACTGTATGGAGGACTATATGGGGCCCACTATGGAGGACTATGTGGTGCCCATTATACTGTATGGAGGACTATATGGGGCACATTATACTTCATGGAGCACTATGTGGGACCCATTATACTGTATGGAGGACTATGTGAGGCCCTTTATAATGTATGGAGGACTATGTGGTGCCCATTATACTGTATGGAGGACTGTGTGGGGCCATTATACTGTATGGAGCACTATGTGGGGCCCATTATTCTGTATGGAGGATTATGTTTAGCCATTATACTGTATGGAGGACTATGTGGGGCCCATTATTCTATATGGAGAATTATGTTTAGCTATTATACTGTATGGAGGACTATGTGGAGCCCATTATTCTGTATGGAGGATTATGTTTAGCCATTATACTGTATGGAGGACTATGTGGAGCCCATTATTCTATATGGAGAATTATGTTTAGCCATTATACTGTATGGAGGACTATGTGGTGCCCATTATTCTGTATGGAGGATTATGTTTAGCCATTATACTGTATGGAGGACTATGTGGAGCCCATTATTCTATATGGAGAATTATGTTTAGCCATTATACTGTATGGAGGACTATGTGGGGCCCATTATACTGTATGGAGGACTATGTGGAGCCCATTATTCTATATGGAGAATTATGTTTAGCCATTATACTGTATGGAGAATTATGTTTAGCCATTATACTGTATGGAGGACTATGTGGTGCCCATTATTCTGTATGGAGGATTATGTTTAGCCATTATACTGTATGGAGGACTATGTGGAGCCCATTATTCTATATGGAGAATTATGTTTAGCCATTATACTGTATGGAGGACTATGTGGGGCCCATTATACTGTATGGAGGACTATGTGGAGCCCATTATTCTATATGGAGAATTATGTTTAGCCATTATACTGTATGGAGGACTATGTGGGGCCCATTATACTGTATGGAGGACTATGTGGAGCCCATTATTCTATATGGAGAATTATGTTTAGCCATTATACTGTATGGAGGACTATGTGGGCCATTATTCTGTATGGAGAATTATGTTTAGCCATTATTCTGTATGGGGGACTATGTGGGGCCATTATTCGGTATGGAGGACTATGTGGGGCCATTATTCTGTATGAAGGACTATGTGGGGCCCATTATTCTGTATGGAGGATTATGTGGGCCCATTATACTGAATGGAGGACTATGTGGGGCCCATTATACTGTATGGAGGACTATGTGGGGCCCATTATTCTATATACAGGTTGGCCCAGAGACTTTGTCCCAAGTTTTTCATTTTGACCCTCTGTGTGTTTGAGTTTGACATTCTTGATCTAAATGGTTAGACCGAGTGTAGAGGGATTGGTATGTGGCATAATAAAGACTTTATTGGTCACTGTTACTTTTTATCATGAAGTTCTTCGCCTTAAAAAAAAAGTCCAGGATTAATAGATTTTCTAGACTATGAGATGCCAGATTAAAGGGATTTTACATGTATATCCTATAGAAAAAGCGAGCGGTTGTGGAAGCTCTGTAAACAGATCGACCTCTAAGAGTCTGCATGCCAACAGCTGTGCGGTCATATAAACATAGCGAGCAGTAAATTACATCCATATGTAGCTATATATACGGCCGCTACCGTCCAGGCTTGCCTTCCTGATTGACAGTTATACAAGGGAACGTAAAAAATGTACTGAAAAATGTATTAACCGTCCCCTCCCTACATATATATAGCAAATCAGCTGCTCGCCTGACTATTTTTTAACATGATTATAAAGTAACGCCGGTAACGTGAGATGAATACTTTTCATTTTTCTTTATGCAATTACTAGGAAGGCGACGATTTTTTTGACTTCCAATGGGGGAAAAAAAATCCCCCATGTACTCAACGTTTAGAGCGCTGGTCGGGAATTTCCAATATTTCCGCAGAATTTTTAACAGAATTTGTTCCTACACATGACTTCGGGATGCTTCATCTTTGGATGGAGCCCTGGTGCCCAGACACAGGGAAGCAAACAAACACATGGCATATAGGAGTAGTGATGCAAAATTTTGCTAATGCGCTTTGCTTATTGCACTACAAAATCTCCCACCTGGAGACTTCAAAAAGTTGATAAAAATGAGCCAAAGTGGTGTCGCAGTCTGCAAGGTGAGGTTCATCTAAGGACATCGTGAGAAATGCACTAAACTCCTAAGTTGTGTTTTTATCCTTAGGGTCCAATTTATCATTTGCATTTTTTTTAAAGTCAGTTTTTGTTTTATTTTTTTTGTCTTGTAGTAGTCGCTGATGTATTTTGTGCCGAATTCTTCCAAATGGCGCAAGTGGTTCAGGAATGTTGCACAAAAATCAAAAACGCTCACACTGTATATACAGGAGGCTATGTGGGGCTCTCACTGTATATAGCAGTCTATGTAGGGGCTCACACTGTATATAGGTGGCTATGTGGGGGCTCATACTGTATATAGGAGTCTATATGGGGGCTCATACTGTATATAGGAGGCTATGTGAGGGCTCATACTGTATATAGGAGGCTATGTGGGGACTCATACTGTATGTAGGAGGCTATGTGTGGGCTCATACTGTATATAAGATGCTATGTGGGGGCTCATACTGTATACAGGAGGCTATGTAGGGGCTCATTCTGTAAATAGGAGGCTATGTGGGGGCTCATTGTATGTAGGAGGCTAAGTGGGGGCTCATACTGTATATAGGGGGCTCTGTTAGGGTCATATTGTGTATAGTGGGCTCATACTATATATAAGAGGCTATGCGAGGGCCCATACTGTATATAGGGGGGCTATGTTGAGGCTCATGCTGTTTATAGGAGGCTATGTAAGCTCTAATATCGTATAGAGAGAGGCTATGTGGGGGCTCAAACTATATATAGGGGACTATGTTAGGGCTCACTCATATTGTGCATAGGGAACTCATACTGTATATAGGGGGGCTCTGTGCGGGCTCATACGGTATATAGAGGGGCTGTGTGCGGGCTCCTCCGGTATATAGGGAGATGTCTGCATACTTAATTTTGCTCAATATTGATACAATTAATATTAATATAAATACTTGTATTTAATATGTTTGTATTAATATTGAGCAGAATTAATTTCAGCCCATTGGTTCGGCCTCCACAACAGTCACGGTCTCTCATGTAGCCCCTCGGGCAAAATAGTTGCCCGTCCCTGCCCTAGGGGGTGACTGTAGTACACTTGGTCAAAAATTTAGCAACTTTTTTTGTATGAATTAGGCGAAGACATCTAGAAACCCTGAAAAATCAAAAAAATGCTCTTTGTATTCGTCATTAAACTTTTTAATGAGTTTTCTGCTGAAATGGGAAAATAAAAAAGTCCAACGTACATAAAACCCCGAATACAATGACGAACATAAGAAAAAAAAAAAATAGTGAACGTATGCAGAATAGACTTTAAAAAGGTGCAAATCATAAAAAGGCACAAATGAAAAAACAGGTGGCAAACACCAAAATAAAAAGGTGCAAATGTAATAATGTATGGGTCTGGAGAGGAGTCATATCATTATTCTCCTTCCTGATAGGTAACATACAAGGTACAGAAAACAAGTATGTGGTTTGGTGCAGAAACCGAATACATAGAGGACTGTGTCACTTATCAGAAATGTTCCGTGTAGAGAAGAACAATATATCGAAAATTTTCTAGACTGTTGATTCCAGTAACATGCACATGGAGGAGCGCACGGTGACACGGCTGTGGGCAGTCTTTACACTACAATGGGTATGACGCGCTCTCTCTAGTCACTGTTCACTTCACACAGACCCCAGACGACAATAAACCACAGATCAATATTGGAACAACTTTCCATAATAACTGTAACACTATTGCCAGCTCCCCTGCATGGTTTGCCTCCCCCCCCATGCAGGGATGCTGGCATACTCACTGCTCCGGCCCCCATGGCGTGCTTCCTGTCCTCTGCTGTAATGTGCACCCTGCTTGCTCCCCTGCTCTCAAAGGGGCAGAGTGCATATAGTAAATGCCCCCAGCTTGTTACGGAGAGGCATTTAGCATAATGAGTTAATCTGCTGGATGGCTCTCAGGTTACTACTGATAGTCATCCTGTATAAAAGACTCCCTTGCTCTTAGGAAGTCACCAAGCAACAGCTTTCATTAGTATGTAGTCACCCCCTACTAGTGAGTTATTAGGTCCTCTGATCCCGATGCAGCCAGTCCTGTTCCCGAAGTCCCCTGGTTCCGGTGTGGCCAGGGCCTGAACATTGTCCCCTGGTCCTGGTGCCAGGGTCCTGAACATTGTCCCCTGGTCCTGGTGTGGCCAGTCCTGTCCCCGAAATCCCCTGGTCCTGGTGTGGCCAGCGTCCTGAACATTGACCCCTGGTCCAGGCATGACCAGTTCCTGAACATTGTCTCCTGGTCCTGGTGCGGCCAGTCCTGTCCCCAAAGTCCCCTGGTCCTCGTGTGGCCAGTGTCCTGAACATTGTCCCCTCGTCCTGGTGCGGCCGGAGTCCTGAACATTGTCCCCTGGTCCTGGTGCGGCCAGTCCTGTCTCCAAGTCCCCTGATCCCGGTACGGACAGTATCTGAACGTTAGGAGTGGTACCCGGCGGCTACCCGCAGCCAAGTCGGTCTCCACCATCTGGAGCTGCAGGTAGCTGCTTAGCTATGCCCCAACCTAGGCAGACCCGACCCTGTGGGTCCACTAATCCACATGCGCCACCGTTGGGCGTAACAACAACCTAGTGACGGATAAGACCTCCCATCCCATTAAAAACAACATTATTCAATTCACTCTTCAATATTGAAATCGTAACACCAAGGAAAAGTCGTGGAATTGTGCAAATCACAGAATGGATAGACTTGTGAATGATATGCAAAAAATGTTTTCAAAACATCTCGATTTATTCAGTCTGGAGTCTGATCTCCACGTGCAGAAATCCCCGCACTTACAGCCTCAGCTGCCATCAGAGAGGGTATTAATGGTCGTCTGAGAAAGGTTCTGCCGCTGAATCAACAAGATCCGCTGCTGGCAGCTGCTTTGTAATCACTGACCAATGACGTCCAAGATGGGAGACAAATACGGAGACGCTGCAGCCGTGGGAGAATGTTTAGAACATGTGGCATGACGTTGTCATGTTGATACATGGCTTCCAAGACACTTTGGAGAAAAGGCCGCACCACTTTTTCCACCAATGAAGACTAGAGGGGTCCGGCAACCGTACATTATGCCATCCCATACTCGGAGTAGGACCGGTGTGATGTTCACCTCTTCATGGTGTTTCCCAGGTGGTCTCCAAATGGAAAGAGGCCGGAATGGAGATACGGAGGTCTATCCTCTTCAGCGAAGCCTCACTTTTGTCTTGGACTCAATGAAGCCAGACATTTGGCTAACATTTCTCAAGCTCGAAAAAGCTCCCAAGAATGGACCCCTCTCTAGGACGACCAAGCTCTCAATTTACAGAGCTCCACTAGATGTCTTCTTCGTCCAAGAATAGAGGACACCTTTCCAAAACTCGTAAGCGGATCTCCAGATCAGCTCACCGTCTGCTCTCTGTGACATCTCCAAACCTTGGTCAATGAGAACGAGATGTTACTCCCATCTCATGGAGACATAAATTTAACGCCAACAGAGGAAAGGAAGCCACAAGGAAAAAGGACTTCAAAAGTTCCACTCGTAATGAATTTCCTCCATTGATCTGCTTATTAAATCGTGTTAACCTTCCTGTTTCTACTTTTATAGAGCACATCCGCTGCCCGGAGTGAGGTTTATAGCTGGTGACAATGACTTCCTGCAGATTAAGGAACGTTGTGATAACCTGCAAAGCAGCACAAAGGTCAAAATTATTATTCTTCTGTCAACACAGCCGTACAATGGCTCGATTTTTTGCAGGGACGAGTTCTAGTTTTGAAAGACATCATTCATTTTATCATACAATGTAATGGGAGAACGGAGAAAAAAATCAAGTGTGATGAAAAAGTGAAATAAAATGCAATTCGGCCTGTATTTTTTTTTTTACAGGATTGATTGTACGATAAAAATAACCAGGCAATATGATTTTCCAGCTCGGTTTCAGTCCGGCTATGCCAAACGCGTATGAATTTTTTTTCTATTAAAAGCGGTCAAAAAAGAATTCAAACGTTAATTAAAAAATAATAAAAAAAAAAAAAAAAAGCTGGTTTCACCATTTTCCAAGACCTGTAACGTAGTGTTTTTATGGATACCACTTTGGGCTACATACAATAAGAAGCAATCAGGGCACTGTATTTTATTTTAGGGAAGTCTGGTGACCCAAAAATTTGCAATTATGGAGGATGATTTCTTTTTTTCCCCTCTTTATGCTGTTTAAATCCCATTTGGTATTCCATATTAGTTAAAGGCCAATCTATTAAACATATAAAATTAACGCAGATCAAAAACCTCAATGATTAAAAAAAAAAATCCAAACTCCAGGGGACGTTTTTCGGTCCCCACATTCCTGCCCAAAAATTGCAATAATCGTCACATGTAACCCAAAATGGCACAATAAAAATGTCAGCTTGACACGTGAAAAAAAGCACTAACGCACATCCATGGACGGGAAAATAAAAATGTTACGGATCTCAAAAAATGGCAACACAAAACAAATGGGAAAGAAAAGTATAAATTTGGTATTGCGGAAATCGTACTAAGGCCACGGCCCCACTATCAGTATTTGGTCAGTATTCGATCAGTAATTTTCTGAGGAGTGGGAGCCAAAACCAGGTGAGGAACAATCAGAGAAAAGGTATAATAGAAACAAGTCTCCAATTCTGCATTTATCACCCACTCCTGGTTTTGGCTCCCACTCCTGAGAAAAAACACTGACCAAATACTGATAGTGGGGCCGTGGTCTAACCTGGAGAATCATATTGCCGGGTCATTTTTACTGCACAATGATGAATGCCGTAAAAAAAACAAAACCCAAAAAACAAATGCTGAAACAAGTTGCTTTTTTGTGCACAAAAAACAGTATAAAAACAAATCACAAATTAAAAAAAAAAAAAAAAAATGGTGAAATAGCTTTTTTCAACCCATATGGATTTTTTTTCCAGCTTTTCAGTATATTATATGGTGAAGTGAATGGTGTCATCGAAAATTACAAGTCGCCCTGCAATAAAAAAAGAAAAAAAAAAGCTATGGGGGGGGGGGATGAAGAATGAAAAGTTACATGTCCTTAAGGGGTTAAGGCAGCTCATTTTGCAAAACGTTTTATGTACACTGCTCAAAAAAATAAAGGGAACACTGAAATAACCCATCCTAGATGTGAATGAATGAAATATTCTCATTGAATACTTTGTTCTGTACAAAGTTGAATGTGCTGACAACAAAATCACACAAAAATCATTAATGGAAATCAAATTTATTAACCAATGGAGGCCTGGATTTGGAGTCACCCCCAAAATTAAAGTGGAAAAACACACTACAGGCTGATCCAACTTTGATGTAATGTCCATAAAACAAGTCAAAATGAGGCTCAGTATTGTGTGTGGCCTCCACGTGCCTGTATGACCTCCCTACAACGCCTGGGCATGCTCCTGATGAGGCTGCGGATGGTCTCCTGTGGGATCTCCTCCCAGATCTGGACTAAAGCATCCGCCAACTCCTGGACAGTCTGTGGTGCAACGTGACGTTGGTGGATGGAGCGAGACATGATGTCCCAGATGTGCTCAATCGGATTCAGGTCTGGGGAACAGGCGGGCCAGTCCATAGCTTCAATGCCTTCATCTTGCAGGAACTGCTGACACACTCCAGCCACATGAGGTCTGGCATTGTCCTGCATTAGGAGGAACCCAGGGCCAACCACACCAGCATATGGTCTCACAAGGGGTCTGAGGATCTCATCTCGGTACCTAATGGCAGTCAGGCTACCTCTGGCGAGCACATGGAGGGCTGTGCGGCCCTCCAAAGAAATGTCACCCCACACCATTATGTGCGGCCCTCCAAAGAAATGTCACCCCACACCATTACTGACCCACTGCCAAACCGGTCATGCTGAAGGATGTTGCAGGCAGCAGATCGCTCTCCACGGCATCTCCAGACTCTGTCACATGTGCTCAGTGTGAACCTGCTTTCATCTGTGAAGAGCACAGGGCGCCAGTGGCGACTTTGCCAATCCTGGTGTTCTGTGGCAAATGCCAAGCATCCTGCACGGTGTTGGGCTGTGAGCACAACCCCCATCTGTGGATGTCGGGCCCTCATACCACCCTCATGGAGTCGGTTTCTAACCATTTGTGCAGACACATGCACATTTGTGGCCTGCTGGAGGTCATTTTGCAGGGTTCTGGCAGGGCTCCTCCTGTTCTTCCTTGCACAAAGGCAGAGGTAGCAGTCATGCTGCTGGGTTGTTGTCCTCCTACGGCCTCCTCCACGTCTCCTGGTGTACTGGCCTGTCTCCTGGTAGCGCCTCCAGCCTCTGGACACTACGCTGACAGACACAGCAAACCTTCTTGCCCCAGCTCGCATTTATGTGCCATCCTGGAGGAGTTCCCACAGGAGACCATAGGCAACCTCATCAGGAGCATGCCCAGGCATTGTAGGGAGGTCATGCAGGCACGTGGAGGCCACACACAATACTGAGCCTCCTTTTGACTTGTTTTAAGGACATTACATCAAAGTTGGATCAGCCTGTAGTGTGTTTTTCCACTTTAATTTTGGGGATGACTCCAAATTCAGGCCTCCATTGGTTAATAAATTTGATTTCCATTGATGATTTTTGTGTGATTTTGTTGTCAGCACATTCAACTTTGTACAGAACAAAGTATTCAATGAAAATATTTCATTCATTCACATCTAGGATGTGTTATTTCAGTGTTCCCTTTATTTTTTTGAGCAGTGGATTATAGGTGCTGCATAATCTTGATAATCGGTAGGGGGTCCTGAGACCTCTGGCAATTGGCCAGAAAACCGCCCGGAAGATCGTAGCTATTGCATGAGCTGTGCGGACTGTGCGGTGTGCCGGCTCAGAATGAAGAAGGTGCAGAAACTTTATTTTTTAATTTCTCCATGTACGAGAAAAACGGATGACACTCGGACCACACTCTGATCAGAATAATCGGTCCGTTTTTCTCATACGAGAAAAAAAATCGGATGTGTGAAAGTCTTCCAAAACTTTGTGTACAATTATATATCGACTCAAAGAAGCTTCAAAACACAATTGTTTATTTAAAAAAAAAAAATGCACATGATGTCCAGTCGCACGTTACACTTCAGTCATAGGTGGACAGTATACAGCGATGGGCACTGTGCACAGTGACGTGTCACCCAGGTCTCACGGACTTGGCACCTTTAGGAATGTCATGTGTGTATCGTATAGATCTGTATGGTCCGAGTCTGGACCCCGATGCTCGGACACATTTCTACGCACATGGGCATCTTAGCTTAGCGGATGATGGCGTCTATTGACGCAGAACTGAGGATCCCGCTTATACAATACAGACCTGGGTGCGCTCGTCCACGACAGCGAGCATTGTACGTTACAGTAAGGACTTCGAGCCGAATAAAATAAGAAAATCTTAAAAAAAAAAAAAAAAGGACACATTATTTACTCCTAAAAGCCATAAATAATTATATCTACAGGTCCATCCGAACGTTTTTTTTTTTTTTTTTAAACCGCAATCTTCCGGTTCAGCGAATACCTGTAATCCGTTTGTTCTTCGGTATAGTCTTTCAAGCATTTAAAAAGAAAAAGTAATAATATAGTTTCTTCTTTCGCCAATTATTAAAAAAAATATATATATCTGACATACGGTGCAATACAAAGATGTTGTAACAGGGAGGTCCCTTCCTCGCAGGATCAGTAACATTAAAAAAAAAAAAATGGCTCCGACCGTATTACCGTGATAAAAAAAAATCACTAGATCAGATCTGCAAGGGCTTCTCCGATCGGGTGCTAAGTGTTCGCCATTTTATATGGTAACATCCCATTCCCGGGATCTAATCTTGGGAGAGAGAGGTAGGAACTGCAAATACCGACGACAGCAGCTGAGGCCGAGCAGGAGCCGACCTCTGGGTAATTGGCACAGTATGATTTTCAACGTGGCACCGAGACTTTGATCGCTAACCCCGGGGTGGACAAAGCCGGCTTGTCCGCCGGGCACCACTTGAATGATTGGAAATCATGTGAAGGTGCTTCAGTGATCACGATACAAGTCCTAATTCCCACAGTATCCCTGCCTTTGCCGTGTGTTTAGCCTGTTACGTTGTCATTGTCCTCCTCGTCTCCGTCGGTCAGCAGCTGGCCACTCTCGGCCAAATCTTCCATCTCCACGTGAAGGTAGCCATTGCCACACCTTGGGGTGTCCTCTGTGATGGCTTCCAGCCCTTCGTCGACCGTGCAGCCCGGCGCGTACTCGCACTGCTCGTACGTCTTTGACTTGCGCCTCTTTAACCAGTCTTGTACCGTTTGATTCAGGAGCACCCACGGGATGGGCAAGGAAGCCAATATCATCAAACTGATCAGCATGCCCAGCGCCCACGGGGGATACTCCAACTTCTCTTCAGCCGCCTAAAAACGAAAAAAAAAATAAACATTCATTAATAATGGCTTCATGACACTAATCCTCAACATTCATGTGACATCCAGAGTGGATGAAAAAGACCCCTTCCCTCTGTCCAACCACTTAGATGAAGCGGTCGCTAATGTCCGGAGCATCTGAGATGTTAAACAGCCGGGACCAGAGTCATCTCCAATCCCGGCTGTTTTCAGTCCATTAGAAAATGAATAAATTTCTTGATACAAAAATACGAGCTCCAACTCTGGTCACTGCAGAAGAAGGGAGAAGATGGAAGTCTGCAGAGACAAGCTGTGGCTGTAAAAGTCATCAAGGGGTCTGGACAAGATGAAGAAAAGAAAGAGAATGACTCCAGAGACAACGTCATCTATAAAGGCACCTGGATGTAAATGTCTATTTGTGATACTGACTAAATCTCATAAGTACTGTGGGTCCTGATGATGACTGATGGCAACAACTCCCAGTATCTCCTTACCATTGTTAAGGACGTAGTGGAAGTTGTAGGTTCATGTGATACGAATGTATATGGGTCTGACCTGACATTACAATTTATCAACCATGTACTGATGGTTGTTCTGGTGGTGAATTCATGTACTGATGGTAGTCCTGTTGACGTATTCTTGTACTGATGAGGGTTGTGATGCTGTGTTTCTGTACTAATGGGGGTTCTGGTGATTGATTCTTGTGCTGTTATTTGTTCTGATCTTGTACACATGTAACAATCCATAACTTGTAGGATTACGTTATAAATGGTTATGTTAATAAAGTGTTGTGCTGTCTGACAAGCCTGCGCGGGGCATTATGTGGGGGCACAGCCTGCACGGGGCATTATGTGGGGGCACAGCCTGCACGGGGCATTATGTGGGGGCCAATATTCTGCATGGAGCATTATATGGGGCCCATAATACTGTACGGAGGACTATGTGGGGGCCATTATACTGTATGAAGGACTATGTGGGGGCCATTATACTGTATGAAGGACTATGTGGGGTCCATTATACTGTATGAAGGACTATGTGAGGGCCATTATACTGTCTGGAGGACTATGTGGGGGCCATTATACTGTCTGGAGGACTATGTGGGGGCCATTATACTGTCTGGAGGACTATGTGGGGGCCATTATACTGTCTGGAGGACTATGTGGGGGCCATTATACTGTATGGAGGACTATACTGTCCAGTCTGCACTGTGTGCTGTGAGGATTCGCCGGTTTCTGAGTTATTGTAGAATTTACAGTAGATATCACTCATGTAATGTAAGAAGTGAAATCTTCGGCATTGTACTAGATATATATATTTCTCTGCGGTATCTGTGCATCATGAATCGTGGTATGTGTTAGATGGGCCCACTGAGACTCTTTCGCCCGGGCCCAGAAAAACCTGGAGCAGGCCCTGCATATAGTGACTGCAGACTTTCATCTCAAACCTGGACGAGCCCTTTAATTATGAAATGAAGCCCTGTAGCCAATCCTAACAGCTAAGTGCTCAAATCGCATGTGAATGATTGGTCACATGAAGACTACCCAAACAGCTTGGGGGGCGAGGGGTCGCCAAACTAAATTCTTGCCCCTAGGTACACCTCTGTCCTTCGGATGGGAAGTCATCTGCCCTTTGCCTTTCCAAAAAGGTTGTGAATGGGAATGAGAAGGGGGCTGGATAGGGGAAAGCATGGCGAGGCGGATCAAGACGCCACAGTGCGGTCATCATACCTTCTCCATATTCCAGGACTGGTACTTGGGGTATTCGATACACATTCTGATCAAACTGGCAAGTAGGAGGCCGATCATGGCCAGGATGCTGAAATACTGCCACATGTACTTATACAGCCGCCAAGGACGGTAGCCCAGCATTCCCTCAATGTCATCCATAAACCTGAACACAGATGAGAAAAAAATATATATATTTAGTAGTCACACATCCATGTCAATGTCTAACCTTCAGTCGCACCTTGTTTATTATCTAAAAAGGTACGATATTCTCCATCTTTACATTTTCCTGTAACTTGAATCTAAATCGCTAACATTGAGTTAAATGATAAAATTCTGTCTCCCTGCTGAATCCATTATGTGATATTTATATATGGGGTTATTTATTTTTTTTAGCCAAAACACATGCATTTAAATGGGGTTTGTGGACATTTTTTTTGTACTTAAATACATGTATTTGGGGCTATAAATCATGTCACTTGAGCACCCGCGATACTTGGTGCATACCCGAGTACCTAATGCAAACTCAAGTAGCGAGCACTTGCGCTCAAGACTCAATATGATGACCTAATGTTATCAAATTCTGTGTCGTACCTCTGGGCTCAAAATGTTCACTATACCCCTTGCTAAAATCCTTGAGGGGGTCTAGTTTCCAAAATGGTGTCACTTGTGGGGGGTTTCCACTGTTTAGGCACATCAGGGGCTCTCCAAACGCAACATGGTGTCCGCTAATTATTCAAGCAAATTTTACATTCAAAAAGTCAAATGGCGCTCCTTCCCTTCCGAGCCCTGCCGTGCGCCCAAACAGTGGTTTTCCCCCACATATGGGGTATCAGCGTGTTCAGGAGAAATTGCACAACAAATTTTGGGGTCCATTTTTCCCTGGCAAAAATAAAAAAAAAATTGGGTCTAAAGTAACATTTTTGTGAAAAAAGTTAAATGTTCATTTTTTTCTTCCACATTCCAAAAATTCCTGTGAAGCACCTGAAGGGTTAATAAACTTCTTGAATGTGGTTTTGAGCACCTTGAGGGGAGCAGTTTTTAGAATTGTGTCACTTTGGGGTATTTTCTGTCATAAAGACCCCTCTAAGTGACTTCAAATGTGATGTGGTCCCTAAAAAAAATGGTTTTGTAAATTTTGTTGGAAAAATGAGAAATCGCTGGTCAACTTTTAACCCTTATAGCTCCCTAACAAAAAAAAAATTTTGGTTCCAAAATTGTGCTGATGTAAAGTAGACATGTGGGAAATGTTATTTATTAACTATTTTGTGTGACATATCTCTCTGATTTAAGGGCATAAAAAATTAAAATTTTGAAAGTTGCAAAATTTTCGCCAAATTTCCGATTTTTTCACAAATAAACGCAAGTGATATCGAAGAAATTTTACCACAATCATGAAGTACAATATGTCACGAAAAAACAATCTCAGAATCAGGGGGATCCGTTGAAGTGTTCCCGAGTAATTACCTCATAAAGTGACAGTGGTCAGAATTGTAGAAATTGGCCTGGTCATTAACGTGCAAACCACCCTCGGGGGTAAAGGGGTTAAGTAAAAAAAAAAAAAAAAGTCCCACTTTCCTGTTCAATTAAAAAAAATACTCCCATCGATCTTACGATACTTAACATAAGGGGGAATTACGACTAATGAAATAAATGGGGAAATGCTGTCCGGATGTTGGCAGGGAATAAGATCCTCTGTTATCGCTAATATCTAAAAACAAAGCAAAAAAAAAATTCTAATTTATTGACTAATGTTATTTATGGGTAGAAAGGATTTTTTTTTAGTTTCTACTGTGGCGTTCACTTGGGATATTACACGACATGTAGAACGGAGGCCGCGCACAGACTATGCATTTATATATTAAAAAGTCGTCCCATGCGCCACCCGGTGGCCAAGTGATACTCTACAGGCAGATAGGAGGAACTGGAGTGAAGCGTCAGGTTGTGTTCACACTGGCATCACAATTTTTGCTTTTTACAGGAGCCATGATTGATCTGATGTGGCAGCCTCGACTAGCGATGGGATCCAAGGAGTATAAGTAACATACGGCAATCAGTAAGGATCCAAAATGAGTGATCTGACATTAGGAGAAAGAAAAAGGGTACCTGTCCGCCCCGTACACCCAGGCCACGGCCACGTTCTCAGCTATGACCACAAGAATGAGAGGCAAGGTGGCCGAATAGTCGTCGAACATGGAGACAAAATAGGAGCCGGATCGCTGAACGAAGATCAGTCCGATCAGAAGACCACATACACAGCAGAAAACTGAAAATGAAGGGAAGAATAGAATTTATGGGTTACACAGAGGATGTCCCATATAGGGGGTCTCAGCTACCAGAGCAACTTCTGATCTCTCTCTAGGTCAAATTCTGTATTACCTGCCATCTGTGGTGGTCCGAATGCTGGGACCCCTGATCAATCCTCAAAATAAAGGATAACTAGTTCTCACCCTTTAAAAAGGGCCATGCTCTGAATTTTCACGCAAAGCTACAGCAAACAGTATTGGAATTCAACTGGTTTCTTAAATTGATCACCAAAAAAACGTTTTGAACTCTGAGCTTCCGAAACGCTTTACTTGGAGATCGAATAACTAACACTGCTTAGGGTCACTACCCCGAATCATCAATTGCTTTTAAAGGAGACGGGTCTAGTGATTTGTAGAGGTCCCAGGGGTTTAATATTTATGCGTAACCCAGAGAGGGGCTGATGTGAATGCTGAAGATTTCCCTTACCGCGCTGTCAAAGCAACGTAAATAATGTGTCACGGGTGTGTCAGATGTGACAGACAGTTGCCCAGTAGTTGGTTGCAGAAGATCTCTTCGTTTGACATTACAGACACCTTACTAAATCTGGCTTACTTTAGGACCCAGCAGCTACCTCCCTCCTGCTCTGATTGACACCCTGGCCTGGGTGTTTAAATACTTTCAGTTTTCTGCAGGAAGGTTCCGGTGATAATCACATGTTCCCTTGTGAAGGCTTGGAGCTATTGCAGTCTGCAGCTTACTTCCTCTCTGGTGCTTGGAGGACGTTTGGTGTAATCTCTCTGAAGTCGGCTCAAGCTAAGTTTCTCCTCCCCGTGTTTGTCTCCCTTGTTGTCTTTAGTTTATAGTGGGGACTGACTAGTGCTCATCCACCCTTCCCAATCCAGGGCCTAGCTCTAGGGATTTACAGAACTTAGGTTTCCTGTGCGGCGATAGGTGAGGAACCAATATAGGGACGGTAATGGAGACCGGGTGATATCAGATCAGCCTAGGAGGTCTCCACTTCCCCCTTTCCCTAGTGTCTGGGCTCCCTTCCCCCTCATCCTTTTGTGTTGCACTTTGTCTTTCCTACACTGTGCGTGACATAATGTTCTCACCTGTGAATAGGGTTTTCCTCTTGCGTAAACACGAGAAGTTATCGAGCAGCGGGGTGATTATTCCTTGCATGTTTCCAAACATGGTGCTGAGACCCAAGTTCAGTAACATGAGGAAGAACAATAACGACCAAAATGGGGAGGCGGGAAAACGGGTCATGGCTTCGGTGAAGGCGATGAACGCCAGGCCGGTCCCTTCTACACCCTGCAAAGACAAAATGTATGGAAAGTTTATACAAAAGAAATAAAAAAACGTAACATATCGGTAACGGATACCACACGGAGAATCCTCACACCTTGTTCATCTCATCTTCTACCCGACAATTCGTGATATCGTACTGTGCCAGGCCGGTCATGTTGTCCGCGCTCGTGTACCAGTTGCCGTACTCCGCAATGGTCAGGTTCTCCAACGGGACGGGAAAGTCAAACAAAACGCCGGCCTTCAGCAAATCTCTGATCTTCTCTTGATTTCTGAATAACCAAGGACAAAGTGTGAGGACCAAACCTGCAGATATCGACAAGATCGGTTGACATGTATGGGGGCTTCCCAACTCTCCCTTACAGATGATGTCGGGAAAAGAGAAGGGTCCGGCCTTTTGGATGGGCAACGACAAAACACCTTTTTTTCCTGGAGAGAAACCGCCACCAGAGGAGTCTCTCGTAGAGAACCCAGGAACGCTCCTGTAAATGGGGGAGATAGCTGCCGGCCAAAAGATTTTTTGACTGACAGTTATCTAACGAGTCCTTTGGTACGACGAAAAGCCACTCTTCCCTCCCTGTTGGCTTGAGATTTTGTATGTGGGGTAACGGTGGACCCTGCAGTTTCGTGGTAGACCACTAGATAAATGGCAAGTGGGGAGGTTGTGTAGGACCTCAGCGGAAACAATGGCCATAAGGAGTCCTGGTGGCTGCCCAGTGGGTCGGTTGTGGCAGGCAGCATGGCTGGTGCGGTACTAGTCTGGGAGCCACAATCCGCCCCTGTTCAAGGAGTTTCATAACTGGTCAGGCTCCTATGCACTGGATGTTAAAGGGGTATTAATGAGTGACCTATCCCCCCAACGATCAGCTATTATGTGCCCCAACAGCCAGAAGAGATGGGAGACCCCCCATACACATTGTCAGGTCCGGCTAACTTGGATCAGAATAAGACCACTTACTCCAATAAACACTGTTTGGCAATATCATTTGCGCGGAATCCCAGGACAGCAAAGACGACCAACGTGGCCAGTATGGAGGTCATGAAGTTGATAAAAGACACCAGGATGGCATCGAAGTGGCAGTTGTTCTGCCGGTCGTTGTAGCTGGAGTAGGCGATCACACTTCCAAATCCGAGGCCTAAAGCAAAGAAGACCTGGGTGGCCGCCTGTCGCCAAACCTGGATGTTTCCCCAGATTTCCAGCTAAGAAAAAAAATATAGAAAAGATAATTTTTACTTTCCAGGATTAGTAGAAAGGGGTCAGACTTGTTTTTTTTTTAGTAGCCAGTGTGGGTCTCCCCGTGGCCACACATCGTGGACTCAATCACTAGAATGGAGATCGGACAGCAGTGGCGCACCTTTGGTGTAAACATGATTCGGATCCCGTCCAGGGCACCGTCCAGGAGAAGTCCGCGGACGAGGAAACAGACCAGGACAACGTAGGGAAAGATCGAGCTGAAGTACATCACCTGCAAAAAGACAAAGGGCAGACTGAAATATTCAAATAATAGGAGATGATCTGTGGGACCCGGGAGCGGGCACTACACAGTGTGATGGACTCTGAACATCCGACTGATCGGGGGGGGGGGGGGTGACAGTTTTTGCAAACCCAATACTGATGAGCTATCCTGATTATCAATATCAGAGTTACGGACAACCCCTTCAACCACATCCTGACATAGGACGTCCTGGAGCTGAGCCTGTACTATACCCTGCCGATGCTGTCTGTGCTACACAGTCGGCATCTGGATGTAGGAGCTCTGATCGCTGCTGTCCACCTCCGACCACAGCATTTAAGGCGGCGGTCTGGATAACATGCACATACCTCCTCCCCACTGACATGATCGCAGGGTGCCAATGGGTTGCCATAATAGCTGGGGGTCCCATGACTCCCATATTGGCAACCTGTGAAGCTTTATAAAAAGACCAAGATTTTAGCTACTGTATATACTGCAATATGGCAGTATTGACGTACATAGTAGAAGTAATCAGAGCTTCAAAGTCGCCTGAGGGGGGCTTAAAAGATACACACACACACACACAGTCATTTATATGGATACACCTAAATTAAATGGGAATGGTTGGTGATATCAACTTCCTGTTGGTGGCACATTAGTATATGGGAGGGGGAAAACTTTTGCAGATGGGTGGTGACCATGGTGGCCATTTTGGATCCAACTTTATTTTTTTCAATGGGAAGAGGGTCATGTGACTCATCAAACATATTGAGAATTTCATAAGAAGAAGAACAATGGTGTGCTTGGTTTTAACGTAACTTTATTTTTTCATCAGTTTTTTTACAAGTTTATGAACACTTATAAAATGTGTTCAAAGTGCTGCCCATTGTGTTGGATTGTCAATGCAACCCTCTTCTCCCACTCATGACACACTGATAGCAACACCGCAGAAGAAATGCTAGCACAGGCTTCCCGTATCCGTTGTTTCAGATGCTGCCCATCTCATATCTTCACAGCATAGACAATTGCCTTCAGATGACCCCAAAGATAAAAGTCTAAGGGCGTCAGATCGGGATGTATTAGATAGATAGATAGATACAGTACAGACCAACAGTTTGGACACACCTTCTCATTTAAAGATTTTTCTGTATTTTCATGACTTTGAAAACTGTACATTCACACTGAAGGCATCAAAACTATGAAATAACACATGCGGAATTATATACTTAACAAAAAAGTGTCAAACAACTGAAAATATGTCTTATATTCTAGGTTCTTCAAAGTAGCCACCTTTTGCTTTGATGACTGCTTTGCACACTCTTGGCATTCTCTTGATGAGCTTCAAGAGGTAGTCACCGGAAATGGTTTTCACTTCACAGGTGTGCCCTGTCAGGTTTAATAAGTGGGATTTCTTGCCTTATAAATGGGGTTGGGACCATCAGTTGTGTTGTGCAGAAGACTGGTGGATACACAGCTGATAGTCCTGCTGAATAGACTGTTAGAATTTGTATTATGGCAAGAAAAAAGCAGCTAAGTAAAGAAAAACGAGTGGCCATCATTACTTTAAGAAATGAAGGTCAGTCAGTCCGAAAAATTGGGAAAACTTTGAAAGTGTCCCAAAGTGCAGTTGCAAAAACCATCAAGCTCTACAAAGAAACTGGCTCACACGACTGCGATCCCTGTATGCCTCATATCAGATGGGTTGTTACTAAGAAACCATCCTTTATCACTTTATATAAATGACCTCTTCCAGGCTCTAGGGCGGATGGTGCCTGGAAGATAACTCTGCCTCCAGAGCTTGTTTTAAATATAAGGGAGAGATACCAGTGTGAGACATGTAATGGCCTCTGTCAGCTCTCCTGATCTCACTGCAGAGCTGTGTGTGGTTATACCTGACACTGCAGATTCCTGTCAGTTGTTCAGCCTCCAGCTCAGAGGCACACAGGGTTTTAATATTGTTGCAATACAGCAGAGCTGAAAGAGAAGCAAAAATGTGTTTGCAAGAAAACAAAATTTTAGTTCTGTTCTGTGTTGGTTACTAGTCTCACACTGGTAACTCCCCTTCATGTAAAACAAGCTCTGGAGGCAGAGTTATCTTCCAGGCACCATCCGCCCCAGAGGCTGGAAGAGGTAATTAATATAAAGTGATAAAAGATGATTTCTCAGCAACAACACATCTGATATGAGGTATACAGGGATCGCTGTCCTCAGCAGTCTATAACCTGCATGCCCATATTAATAGTTTAGATAGTGACAGATTCCCTTTGAAAAAGAAAAATTTTAAAAGTTTATTATTGGCGTTAATTGTGACCTGAAGAATCATGCTGCCATGTAGCGTAAAAAAGAAACCCAACACCATGGATCAACCCCTTCAAGCCGCGGCCAATTCCATTTTTTTCATATTTCTTAGCTTTTTCAAAGAGCCATAACTTTTTTTTTTTAATTTTCTGTCTCCATATGAGGGCTTATTTTTTTGTGCTCTGAGCTGACGTTTTTACAGATAACATTTTGGAATAGATATGAATTTTTGATCATCTCTCAACGTATTTTCCCGAAAACCCGCAATTCTGGAGTTTCATTTTTTTTCCTCGTTACGCAGTTTACCAATCAGATTTATTTTATATTTTGATAGTTCAGAGTATTACAAACGCAGAGATATCAAATATGTGTATTATTTTTAATAGGGCAAAAGGGGGTCCTCTTACTTTCCCAGAAGACTTGATTCCTTTGATCATCCCTCCGCACACGAGAAACCAGGCGAAGAACAGACATCCGGTCATCGGCCAGTTCATTTCGGAGGCCCCTATAGAGTCAGTGACGTCCAGAGCCTTCCGGTACCAGAAGTACGTGGTGGCCGAACTCTTGGCACACTCGGGTTCTACGAGAGACATTGATATACTCAGTGAGAAGGTTATAACCTGAAGTGTTGGAGATACAATTTCCACCCAAAAGCATGAAAGTTGAGACTGGTATTGATCTCCCGTTACCCTCAATATCTGGATCTGTAGGGTCTGGTCATGTATCCTGAACTCTACTAGGTCAGGCAGAACCTGCAAATAGATTTGCTCATCTTGAACCCCAACTAATGCTGTTACTTGCATACATAGGTATAGGCAGCAAAATACCCTTTTTTAGCACTTGCTGAAGTAGACAAAGGCGGGAAGGCAGCCAGAGAAGTGCCGCAAGGGTAAAAACATGTGACCACTGCCATCTTTATTCCTACAGAAGTGGAAACTACTGTGTTTAATGTTGGTGGGCAAGGAGGGTTATAGAAAAATTTTAACCGGAAAGGGAGCAATCCCTTTAAAATTAACTTTGGATTCCTGATACAAACAAAATACCCTCTCCTAACAGTATGTACCTGAGTGTGTTTCGTTGGCCAGAGAGGGGCAATTTTTCCATGGCAGCGGGTACTGGAAAGAATTGAACATGTAGAACAGACTCCATCCGATGATGACGTTGTAGTAAAGGGCCACGAAGGAACAAACCTATGAGGAAGACGAGGGCCGTTATCTAGAGGTTACCCTTCATTATAGGTGATTGACACCATGTCAGTTTTGGTTTTGATACTTCGGACTTTTATGGATGTGGCGTTACTGAATATTCTTTTGCTTTTCCCGGATGGGGAAAAGCTGCTAATTTAACATGTCCGATCCTTGTTTCTGCCATCAGGGAAAAGCAGCGACCCAATGGCGTAACTTAGATCGCCATCAGTCGACCATTACTCCTTCTGCCGTCCCTGGACCGGGCCGGATGTGTTTGGGCTCTCACTGGGAAGAGTGGGGATATGTCACAGCCAGACTCCTTATCTCTAGTGGTAGCAAAGAATCAGACATTTTACAATGTTGAGGACATGTTGGGGCCCCCCATACTCATTAGGTGGTTAGCCTAATGCCCCAACATTTCTATGTGTCTGACTGACGTCGCGGACCCCTCTTTTATATGCCTTGCATTAATTTGGATAGCCGCCATGTAATACCACATTTCCCCTCCAGGTGGCGCTGCAGTAAAAGCAAGCTGCACCTTTCTCTGTCGATCACAGCCGATCGCAGAGGGGTAAAGAATCCAAACCCATGGCAATCATCTGCTCGTTGCCCCGTGGTCGTCTTGCTGAAACAAACGTAACTTTTTTTCTACAAATGCTGCAATAGGAAGGGAAGCCATATTGGTTGTCAATCAGCAATTGACTAAGAAGAGTGCTGATGTGTGGCTGTCTGCGGCTGTGACTTACCACGCAGCTAGCAAAGCCAATCCCAGCTAACCGTGGGTTAATATGCTTCCAGACCCCAATGCTTCCCTGACGAATACTCTGCCCGGCAGCCAACTCCAAGAAGAAGAGGGGGATGCCAACGACGAGGAGTAAGAGGAAGTACAGCAATAAGAAGGAGCCTGCAAGACAAGGGCACAATGTCATTATCACAGCAAATCAGCAAAAAAACATCCTTAAAGGAATTGTCCACTTTTGGATGACTTTTTTTTCTTAAAAGCATGTAAATTTGGGGGCTAAAAATAATTTTTGCATTTGGGTTTCATTAAAAATTTTGCACCGTTTTCCTTCTATATCCTCTGTGTTGCACTGTCAGATGAGTTAACTGAGAATTTATTAGCGAGTTAGCTACCATGGTCTGGCAGGGTAGCTCTTGGCTATCTTTTTCCAGCTGATTTATGACCACAGACAACATCAAAGTTGAATGCGCTGGGAAATAAAGAGGCTGTAAAAGCAAAACCGTGCATAATTTTTATTTATTTATTTTTTCTTAAATGCAATTGTGCAATTGACAATGGCTCCGGATGAGCTGAAACGTTTTGAGATGTGGAAATAAAGGAGATTAATTCACCACATGTGAGTGCCGGGATTTGTTTTGCCCCTTAAATTTTTCACTCTGTTTCATCGCAGCCATTTGGTAAATTCTAAAAAGTTATTTTTTTTTCTCATTAAAGTACATACTTAACTGAAAAAAAACAAATATACAAATTTTTGCAAATTTATTAAAAAAGAAAAACTGAAATATCACATGGTCATAAGTATTCAGAGCCTTTGCTCAGTATTGAGTAGAAGCACCCTTTTGAGCTAGTACAGCCATGAGTCTTCTTGGGAATGATGCAACAGGTTTTTCACACCTGGATTTGGGGATCCTCTGCCATTCTTCCTTGCAGATCCTCTCCAGTTCTGTCAGGTTGGATGGTGAACGTTGGTGGACAGCCATTTTCAGGTCTCTTCAGAGATGCTCAATTGGGTTTAGGTCAGGGTTCTGGCTGGGCCAGTCAAGAATGGTCACAGAGTTGTTCTGAAGCCACTCCTTTGTTATTTTAGCTGTGTGCTTAGGGTCATTGTCTTGTTGGAAGGTGAACCTTCGACCAAGTCTGAGGTCCAGAGCACTCTGGAAGAGGTTTTCATCCAGAATCTTATTTCTCATAGTCTGGGAGTCCTTCATGTGTTTTTGAGCAAACTCTATGCAGGCTTTCATATGTCTTGCACTGAGGAGAGGCTTCCATCGGGCCACTCTGCCATCAAGGCCTGACGGGTGGAGGGCTGCAGTGATAGATGACTTTGTGGAACTTTCTCCCATCTCCCTACTGCATCTCTGGAGCTCAGCCACAGTGATCTTGGGGTTCTCCTTTACCTCTCTCACAAAGGCTCTTCTCCCACGATTGTTCAGTTTGGCTGGATGGTCAGGTCTAGGAAGACTTCTGGTGGTCCCAAACTTCTTCCATTAAGGATTATGGAGGCCAATGTGCTCTTAGGAACCTTGAGTAATGCAGAAATTCTTTTGTAACCTTGGTCAGATCTGTGCCTTGCCACAATTCTGTCTCTGAGCTCCTTGGGCAGTTCCTTTGAGCTCATGATTCTCATTTGGTCTGACATGCACTGTGAGCTGTGAGGTCTTATATAGACAGGTGTGTGCTTTTCCAACTCAAGTCCTATCAGTTTAATTAAACACAGCTGGACTCCAATGAAGGAGTAGAACCATCTCAAGGAGGATCACAAGGAAATGGACAGCATGTGACTTAAATATGAGTGTCTGAGCAAAGGGTCCGAATACTTATGACCATGTGATATTTCAGTTTATCTTTTTTAATAAATTTGCAAAAATGTCTACATTTCTGTTTTTTTTCAGTCAAGATGGGGTGCGGAGTGTACTTTAATGAGAAAAAAAAATAAACTTTTTAGAATTTACCAAATGGCTGCAATGAATCAAAGAGTGAAAAATACTGTATACGAAAAATATACGTACCCACTGTATGTATGTATGTATGTATGTATGTATGTATGTATATATATATATATATATATATATATATATTTATTTATTTATTTATTTTTTTCATTCATTAGACACTCCATTATACAGCCCTGGGTGGACCAAGAATATACCAAATATAACTATTCACGAGCCTGGTGTATCCGAACTGTAATAACCCCGGAACTAGATATATTACACAGCTCACATGGCAAAAACGCCCAGGAGAGGAGTTCCAGATAGTACAAGTCAATAAAGGAGTGTACGGATAAACGGCGACCTGCTCCTTACTAGATCCCACGTGCCCCCCACGTGTATGCGTATAGGGAAGTTGGGGAAGATACCCGTCAGCCAAGCAATCACTCAGCTGACATATCGGGGGGGGGGGGGGGGGGGTGTTTGGGACTGGGCTGTGCCGCAGATCTTACCTCCTCCATTCTGGTGACACAGGTAAGGAAACCGCCAGACATTTCCTAAACCGACAGAGAATCCGACCTGGGCGAGGATGTACTGCACTTTACTGCCCCACGTGGGGCGGGCGCTGGGCTCCGGTAGCAGATCACGGCTGGACTCCCCTGCGACGCTGCCCTCTAATTCATTTAAGGATTTTTCCATTGGGTGGTGTCACTATAATGTAGTGTTTGGTAAAGGCGTTACAGGGTCTGTCACTTTAAAACCTGCAAAAAAAAAAAAAATTAAAAATTGTTAGAAACTTACTGATTGTTTTTTTTTTCACTCAACTGTCACCTATTGCGAGGTCCTGCAAAAAACCCTGTGCAAAAAAAATAAATAAATAAATAGGAAAGGCGTTCTGTGCTGCACTAGAACTCTGCTCTCAATGTATCAACTATTCAAACTTGTGTTTCCACGGTAACAGACTACAAATAAACCCAGTGTAGTCAGACTGCAAATGTATCGCATGAAAAAGATGGAACAGATCAGCAAGAAGCAGGAGATGGGAGGAGCAAGAAAGCAGGATCCGAATAGACAGCGCTTGCTTGTTGTCTGTTACCATGGTGACACTTAGATCTGCAGAGGAGCTGCGGACTATTCATTTTTTGGGTGATATTTAAGGTAGGATGAAATGCAAAACTGAAAAGTGGAACTACACCCATTAATGCCCACCGGTCATAAATCAACATTTCTGGCATTTCGAGAGGCATTTTGTAATATACCAATTTAACCCCTTGCAGCCTTCTTCACTGTACTCCTTTAATCTCTCTGACCGTGGTTCGTGAGATCTCAGCTCAGTGGGCACGCTAAGGCCAAGTGTGTAATTATTTAGCTAAAATATTACATTAAGAGGGATAAAAAAAAAAAAAAAAAAATTTATATTTGCATTAAATTCTTCAAAACTAAAAGAAAAAAATTGCAAAAGAGAATTTTCTTGCTCAATATAAGCAGAAGGATATTGGCCAACTTTCCTTACAGTCACATTTACTGGTTTATTGCAAGAGGACAAAGGTGCGGTAGTATATTAAGTGCAGTATTATCACACCCAGCCCCTTGATAAGTCTATTAATTGTGACGCAACTGCGGTGTTTTATATGCGGAAACCGGTCCAAAAATCTCGGCAAGCCAAATCTGCCGGCGGCTTCTTCCAGCTCTGACGTAAATGGAGGCGACCGGACTAGTCCGGGAGCACAAGGACCATTCTTGTAATTTTTTTTTCTAATCTCCCCTGAATGACAGATCATGTTGGAAAAAAAAAACAAAGATGGGGCATATTGAATTTTCATGCCCGATCCTTTTTTTCTCAAAGGTGTCTGGCAGCGCCAGCTCCACAAATAAACATCCACCTATAACGTGACTGCTGCAAAGTCAAATATCAGAGAAAAAAAAATAATAAAGAAAAATGCCAGATTATCAGACGATCATAGAACAATGGTAAAGAATCATCAGAAAAAAAAAAAAAAAGGCTGAAAAATACCGTGATAACTTAACCACATTCTGACGCGGCCAAATTTTAGTTTTTGCGCTTTCATTTTTTTTTTCCCCCCAAGAGCCAGGAATTGGGCTCATTTTTCTGCGGGAAAAGATGTCGTTTTGAATGACCCCATTTATTTTACCATAGAGTGTAAAATAAATAGTAAAAAAAAATAAATAAATAATAAAAAATTTAATTCCGCTTTTTGATTATTTTGTTTTATCATCTATAGTTTTAGATTTCGATAGGTCGGACTTTACCGAAAATGCTTATTTTTTTTAATCTATTTTAAAGGAGGGATGATGCAAAATTTTTTCTTTTTTTAAAAAAAAAAATAAAAAAAAATTTGTACTTAAATTTTAAGGCCTGGAACTGCGATGATTTATTTCTTGTTCTATACCCAGTAAATAGACCAAATGACGATTTTATAGGACGCGCAAAGGTGGTGGCCGCCATCAAGCACCCCGGCCATCGGAAGCCGGGATGTGGTTAAAGGGGTACTCAGTCTATCAATATGTATACCATACCCACAGAATGGGTGGTATGTGTTAGTTTAGAGGGGGTCTGACTGCAGAGACCAACACTAGAGAGGGGGCCTCACGTCCTCCTCTATGGTGCGGTCTATGGCACGACGATAGCGAGCACTGTACCATTTCTGTCCCACCCGTAATAAGTGCGCCACTCCATGCAATTTAAAAAGGGGGACACCAACCCAGTGAGCAAAAAGTAATATACAATACTTCTCTTCCCCAACCACACCAGATCCAACCATTTTTTGGCTCACTCACAACCCAATAATCCCAGTAAGATTTCTATAAAAAGCGAATACTTGGGGTCAATCCTCCACCTGCTTCAGATACGACTGGGATGGGGGCCAATATCTGCACCCTGTGTCCCCCTGTCCCGGCCACATACAGCAGTCCGAGCCGCCACGCTGTCTTAATCCTACCTTCTTCCTCGGCCGGTGACTCCAAGACAAGCTGTGAACCCTCCTCTGTGCATCTGAACAAACCAGCTCGGCGTCTCGGGAGGTGTGTGTCCCCACCCCTCCATGGAAATACTAGACAGAACATTTTCCGTCAATTTAACCCCTCTACCTTCTAAATGACATTGAATACAAAAGACGTCATACACAACATCTGATGGGTGGTGGTGGGGGCCTCCAAAAGTACAACACCTGACATGCCGAAGGTCGGGGGACCACCGACGTGGTCAGGGGAGTGTGCACGCAGGCAGGCCTCCATGCTGGGATTTGTAGTTTTCCAACAGCGGTACGAGAAGAGCACAGCGAAAATGGGATTTATAATCTTGCCGTGTATTTTCGAGGCATATTTTTCAGGCTTAAAAAAAAATATTATATATGTTAATGCTAAAAAAAAATTAACGCGTTTCGAAACGACGTTCTAAAAGAAGCCACCGATACTTCTTCAGGCGGCTTCCACTATATGGTTTAAAAAAATAAAAAGACGACGGAGCCGCCACGAGAACAAGGGCAAATACGGTCTGTAATTGTCCTGAGTCTCCGAAGCTACTGTCTGCAGCGCTTAGGTCACGTCGACAACGCCTCGGCCAATCGTCAGCCCAAGAAGACGGATGAACTGTACCTAGATCAGCGGCAAAAATCCAAGGATCAGCCTCATAATTACACAGCGGATTCTCTGTTAAACCGGTATCCGGTTCACATCTCCAACGTCTGGAGGAGTGGAGACTTCTTAGAAGAAGTGATGTCCTCCTCCACAGTTACCTCGTACTCCTCGCAGGTCCCTCTCCACTACTCTTCTATCTTCCCGTCCATGGTCTCTGCATTGAGAGGAAGACATCGGGTTTGATACTCGCAGGATTTTGTGGCATCGCTATGAAATATCCGACCAGGGTTCAATGAAGATCTTGAGAAGAGAAGCTCCTTGAGACCCATCGTGCTCATGTTGCAATTTTTCTTTTGCTCCGATTTTCCAAACTCCCAGCAAAAATGCTGCGATTTCACTACAAAAACCAAAATGCAACTGTGATGTAGAAATGGACCCTAACGGGGTCGGTTTTTGCAGGAACGTTTCGACAGACACCCTTATGGGCATGTTCACATGGTAAAATTCTAATGCAGATTTTGGTACGTATTCTGAGCCCAAATTCTTGTGAATACGGTCCGCAATCCATCTCCCTCGGTTGTGATCAATGGGATTCAGGGAAACGTTCAATCCATTAATGTCCACTTCTGCCTTTTAGTCCAAATAAGAGGGAGTTTCTTCCGTCAGCCAGCCCCGTCACACAGAGCTAACTGCTAAACCAGCCCCCTTCTCCATCAATGCATCAGCCAAGGACCTTTTTAAGGACCTTTTTTTCCATAGATGGGTACTGTCGAATAGAGCTTGAAAAAACAAGCACTTTTGCAATTTACTGCTCGTTAAAATTTGCAGCCGTTCTTGAGATATTAACGCTTTTCCTTTCGGCTCATTGCCTAGGAGACCGACCACCGCTGCTGTCTAGCTTTGTAAGCGCTACGCTGATGCTAGCTGGGGATTAGGAGGGAACAGTGATCCAGGTCAGCTTCAAAACAGCACTTACGAGTTCAATAGAGAGGAGCCTGCAAGTACTGCGCATGTTTTGCAGTCTAACAGCAGTGGACGGTCTCCAAGGCAACGAGCAGTAAACAAAAGAAAAGTGTTAATATCTCAAAAACGGGTGCAAATTTTAATAAGCAATCAATTGCAAAATTATCTGTATTTACAAGCTCTATCCGACAATATAATCTATGAAGATGGGAAAAAACACCCTTTAAAATGTTAAAATGAACAGCCAGCCACCTTCACACGCAGCATTGATGCCAGAAAACGCTGTTTCTTGGGTAGATTTACACACACATTTGGACAACAATCCCTTTAAGTGTTTTTTTTAAAGGGAATGTTTACATTTCGAATACACAAAGTATCCAAAATAAATAAATAAAAACTGTGTATGGTATACATTGATGCAAAAAAAGGGAATTTTCAACAAATTTGTCGCACATAAACTGGTGGAAAAAAACTTTATGCAACCCCAAAATACCACATTTTACCCCCCTAGTCACTATGACTGTACCACATAGCAAATAGTGAGTCTGGTACTTGCCAGGACTGTTAGATCCAGGACTACCATTCCCTTGAATCCTCCAGCACGGACGCTCTTGATTTCCCGCCTTCTGATCAAAGCATGGTCGCTCCACGTGACGAAGAAAGAGACAAAGGATTTCCCGTGCAACAATGAAAGAGAAGGAAGTGACACGGCAGGTTACCCAGAAAAGAAGAGGAGACCCCCGTGGGCGGAGGGCGACAGCCAGCAAATGCTGCATGAATACGGAGTGTACTGAGTGAGTCGATTGCCCCAGACGGCTCGGTGGTATGTGAATGGAGAAGCGTGCGCCCGGCGGGCACATGATTACACCTCCTGTATGTGGCCACACATTTCCTGAGGATTACAGACGCAGACGTTTCCTTCCCGATATTCTCTGCACTTTTTTAGTTACTTATTAAGAAGCTCCCTCCAAAACGAGTCTACTCCTTTGGATCTCCAACTGCTCAATTTCCCTACAGCGCTCCCAGAGGGGAAATGAAGTATCGCATGGTACCTATGGAAATCAATTAGGGTGGATGTTTTGGGTCCTCCAGAAATTCTCCTCCACTACGATTCGGGAGCTGTGGTCACAAAGGAACAAAAGTCTACTCCTTTCCAGGGTCGGACAGGGAATATCCACGAGTGGCATCACTTTGTAGGAAAGAAGGGGCCTGGCTTGGGGTGATCTTGAACATGTCTGAATGAATTTTTGAGAAAAAAAATTGCATTCTTAGGAAACACCAACTATAAATCCAACCTGAATGTATAATTCCTCCGGGACTGATCCGTCCTCTTCTTCGGCGAGTTACAACACGTCCACTCCCGGGATTAAGTCTGTAATCCGTACGCGGAATATGATTATCTGCAGCGATTTACACCGATAATTTACAGGGAATTTGCCCATGGCATGGTGGTGGAGATTATATAATGTGAGACGTAAAAGGGACAGGGAGGCGACGTAATGCCGAATACAGGTGTACATTATGTTAAAGGATACCCAAAGGCCTCCCAATCCTACTAAGAGGGTCCGAAAAGGTTGTCATCTCCAAAAAGGGGGACTGCTCCTCGTGACACTTCCTTCTTCTAATGGTGATGTAAAAGAGATTGTGCCGCTTGATAATGCCAGGCGGTGAGGCATCAAGGGTGGTCCGACCGCTGGGACCCCCGCTCATCCCAAGAATGTGGCTGTGAAGAAGACGACTTTAATAGGGCAGAGGGGCGCATACTCGTCCCCTGCTCCATACATTCTTTATGGTTCTCCAAGTAATTCGCTATATCCAACAGTCCCATAGTCAATGAATAGAGCGGGGTTCGAGCGTGCGCACCTCCGCTCCGTTCAGGTCGTATTCTGCTGAGCTTAATTCCCGAACCCCCCGATCACAGGGAGCTCCAGACGTCGGACCCCCAACGATCAGTAAATTATCCCCTTTACAAGGGGATATTTTTAATATCTTCTGGCCCTAATGTCGCAGTAAAAAACAACGTTAAATTGTAGACATGTCGCGAGCGGGTCAGTGTCCCTATAGCGCAGGTCCAAGAGCGATCTGGGGGGTATGACAAGTTTGGAAAAAATTTTCAAAAATTCCAGGAGTGCAAAATCCGATCAGCGCTGCAACAAAAATGTTCACTTCATTAATTGTGAATAGTTTTACGACTTTCTCCCTCCACAACCCTCTAATCCTTCCTCCTGGCGGGGGTAAAAGTAGTATGATCAGACTACAAGTCATCAGGTAGGAACGAGGACAACAGTGGGTCATGTTACATATCACCTTCCTTTTATTAACACTGGGGATATATCATCAACGGGAACTTTATTTCTTAGTTCAGACACCTACACTACAGTCACTTTATTTCTGGCTAGGTGAGGGAGCCGACCTGTGACCTTAAAGGGTTATAATTCCCATTTTCATATATGGTATGGTTGGATAGTGCTGGTAAAAACAAGCACTTTTGCAATTTACTGCTTATTAAAATTCACAGCCGTTCCTGAGATATTAACACTTTTTCTTTTGTTTACAGCTCGTTGCCTAGGAGACCGACCACCACTGCTGTCTAGCTTGTAAGCACTGCGCTGAAGCTGGAGGTACTGGAAACTAACAGGGTGGTCCAGCAATGCATACAAGCTATTAGAACAGAGTTTTGTAAGTCCTTTACATATTTGGCAATGGCAACTAAACTGCAGCGGTGGTCGGTCTCCTAGGCAACGAGCTAAACCAAAAACATAAGAAAAAAATGTTAATATTTCAAGAACGGATGAAAATTTTAATAAGCAGTAAATTGCAAAGTTGCTTGTTTTTACGAGGTCTATCCGATAATATCCATGTATGAAAATAGGGATAACCCCTTTAAGTAACTACTCTATAGCGTAGATGTCACAGACATTTTGCTTCTCTTGGCTGCTACAAAATACCACAGCTATAATCAGTGAATCTAGGTCAGCAAGTCAGAAATCCATGCTTTACACTGCAGCTCTGCTCATGCAGCTTCGTATAGACATAAAACATTCACAAGACTAAATACGCAGGTGAAGAACCCTTCACTTCTGAACAAACAGCGATGTGGACGTGGCATCCGTAAGGCAGTATAGGGGCGTCTTGAGCACGTCTGGAGGATGGGCGGGTTTGGTAGGGGTTTATCTGCTATGCAAAGGACCAAAATGTCAGATTTGTATCCCCTCCTGCCCCGATACATTGCATCAGAGGACACAAAAATTCACAAAAATTGTGGTATTTATCAAGCCTAGTTTTTGCCATCTCTAGAAAAGATATTTTGTTTGCCTAAGACTTAGCGCCCCGGGGGGCAGCAGAATAATTAAATACTACGGAAAGAACCTGACTGTACGTACTGATGCCTACAGGGGCTCTCCGCTTTGTCAGAAAGGTCCCTTGACAAAAGGATGATCACAAGGTGTTGGGGAGGGGGGGGGGGGGGATTATGACGTATAGGTTTCTATCACAGCAGCGCCACCGCAGGGCAAATTAAGTATTGCACAATTCCTATGGAAATTAATAGAATTTTATAGAAATGCATAATGTGACGAGTCCTCAAAGCTGCAGCCAGGCTGTCACATAGAAATCACTGAACTCTGCTGAATTATTCTAAATAATCCTTTTAAAAATAGATGAAAAATGCAGACGGCAAGAAACAGTCTGTAATTTCCCAGCACCGCGTGTGCGTCGTAATCACCGACTACATATTTCCCATCTATACCTGGTCATTACCGATCAAAGCCGTAACCTGAGCTGCTATTTGGCTTCCCGGTGCCACCCTCCCGTCCGTCATATAGGCGGCTGTGTTTATTTTTGTGCCTGCAGCGAGAGTCAGTCCTAAAGTTATGGACGTTCATCTAGTGAAATAAGCACTGTAAGATCTGGAATATCCTACAGTGCAGCCAGCACTATAGGATCTGGAATATCCTACAGTGCAGCCAGCACTATAGGATCTGGAATATCCTACAGTGCAGCCAGCACTATAGGATCTGGAATATCCTACAGTGCAGCCAGCACTATAGGATCTGGAATATCCTACAGTGCAGCCAGCACTATAGGATCTGGAATATCCTACAGTGCAGCCAGCACTATAGGATCTGGAATATCCTACAGTGCAGCCAGCACTATAGGATCTGGAATATCCTACAGTGCAGCCAGCACTATAGGATCTGGAATATCCTACAGTGCAGCCAGCACTATAGGATCTGGAATATCCTACAGTGCAGCCAGCACTATAGGATCTGGAATATCCTACAGTGCAGCCAGCACTATAGGATCTGGAATATCCTACAGTGCAGCCAGCACTATAGGATCTGGAATATCCTACAGTGCAGCCAGCACTATAGGATCTGGAATATCCTACAGTGCAGCCAGCACTATAGGATCTGGAATATCCTACAGTGCAGCCAGCACTATAGGATCTGGAATATCCTACAGTGCAGCCAGCACTATAGGATCTGGAATATCCTACAGTGCAGCCAGCACTATAGGATCTGGAATATCCTACAGTGCAGCCAGCACTATAGGATCTGGAATATCCTATAGTCCAGCCAGCACTACAGGACCTGGAATATCCTATAGTCCAGCCAGCACTACAGGACCTGGAATATCCTATAGTCCAGCCAGCACTACAGGATCTGGAGACTGCCATCTCCTCCATGGTGAAGCTCTCCTAATTTTTGTTCGCAAAGCTCCAACTTCTAATACGCTAACATTCCTCCATTACATGCTATATACAGATTAGAGGAGCGAGTGACCATGGACGGCGGCAGAATGCTGGAATGTAAGTAAGGATTTCTATCATATACTGGAATCACAATAATGAAGCTGTTGAAAAACTACAACTCCCAGCATGCCCTGAAAGGCTAAAGCAACGCTTCATTCACTAGCCGGTCCTTGGGACATTCAGACAACCAGCAATCATGAAGTTATCACCTATCCCATGAATAGTGGATCATTTCTAAACTTGAGAAAACCCCCTTTAAATTACTTCCCTTTTCCCAGTTCAAAAATATAATTAAAAAAAAATAAACATATTTGCTATCGTCAAATCGTAAAGGTCAATGTATCAAAATATAAAATTATTTAAACTGTACATAAAATACTGAAAAGAGAAAAAAATATATATATGTAAAATTCTAAAAAAATATATATAATTGAACTGTACGTAATTATTGAAAAGAGAAATAAATATTAACAGTATGTATAATACTGAAGAGAAAAAATATATAAAATTCTAAAAAATATATAATTTAACTATACGTAAAATACTGAAAAGAAAATATTTTTAAAATTGTATATATTTTAACTGTATGTTACATAGTGAAAAGAGAAAAAATATATAAAAATTCTGAAAATTTAAACTGTACGTCAAATACTAAAAAGAGAAATATATAGAATTCTAAATATATATATATATATATATATATATATATATATATATATATATTTTTAAACTGTGCGTAAATATTGAAAAAAGAAAAAAAATATATAAACTATATGTAAAATACTGATAAGAGAAAAAGAATGCCATTGTTTTTTGGTCGCTACATCTCCTTCCAAAAAATGTAATAAAGAGCAATCAAAACACTTTATGCATTCGAAAGCAGAGTCATTCAGGGTAATGGATAAAGATAAAAGGCAAGACCACCCTAACAGTGATATAGAACAAAAAAAAATGGCAGTACGTGCTGTGATAAGCGGCACTCTGAGACAAGAGACCACTCATTCAGAGTGACACCTGCATTGTCACATCACAGAAATGTCATATACAACCCGAAAAGTGACCAAATATATGACACTAACAAAAAAGCTGACATTATTGCCCCTAGCAACAAATCACAAAGCCTTATTGCACCCTATCAACCAATCACAGCACAGCTTTCATTGAGAATTCGGCTCTGCAAATATGGAAGCCGCGCTGTGATTGGTTACTTTGGCCAAGAAAGACAATTTTTCATTTAGACCTTTTTTATAAACCTCCGGCATTGCTGCTCGCCCCGTCAGCTCTGTCCCCGCCTCCACGTGCTTTCTTTGACAGAGAGACGGCTCTGGCTGACAGTTACCCCCTTGTCAGTATCTATCCTCGGTTTATCCCGTCCATGTAAGTCTGTAGCAGCAGGATACATACCGTTATTACTAGCAGAGATGATTGCCTGTATAAAACCCGCAGGACCGGCAGAATAAAATGTCACTAGAGCAGAACACGCGTGGAAACACTACAACCACTAGAGGACCGGAGCGCACAATAATGTCTCCAGTGCAGACGCCATTTTGACGTCTACATTCCCATTGCATCATATGCTCTGAGGGTCTCCAGAAAGATGGCGACCGCCCACCGACACAGTATTGCATCAGCCAAATCTTATTGGAGGATGAGTCCTCACCCTAAACTTAGCTGTGTGTCGCTCTGGAGCTCTGAGGTGTCGTCTTTTTTCTTGCTTTTGACACGAGACATAGTTACAGGACTGTGACACCTGAATGGTTACTGATCAGAGACACTTGTATCACTTTATTCCAACCCATTAATGCAGCTCCTATTTATCAGGGGTTGTTAACCTCTGGGGACGTGTGTTTTTTTCCTTACTTAAATGCATATTCAGGGTTAAAAAAAAAATCTAATTTTTGCAATTGGTTTTCATGAAAAATTTTGCACCATTTGGCTTTTACAGACCTTTTGCTTCCCTGCACTTTGATGCGATCTGTGGTCATAAATTAGCTCAGAGGAGAAAAAGACGGTCAGAATGCGCTCACTGATGGATACTCAGTTCACTCATTCTGCAACCAGCAGAAGCACAAATGCCATAGTAGGGAGACGATGAAAATTTTTAGATTAAAACAATTCCCCCCCCCAAAGATGGACAACATGTTGTTCTCATTATATTAAAGTAGGTAAAATCAAGCAACTTTAACCCCTTCACAACATATGAGGTGCATGTACATCATGGGTCGAGTCCTGGCATTTGATGCGGCCTCCGGCGCTGAGCCCGCATCTTTCCCGACACATGACAGCTGATCTGATCAGATGTCATGTGCGCCGCAGGTGGAATCACGATCTACCCGCCGCTGTTAACATGTTAAATGCCGCTGTCCATCTCTGCAATAACATTGCAATAAAAGGCAATCAAAACATCGAATCTACCCCAAAATGGTATCAATAAAGACATCAGCTCGGGGCGCAAAAAGTAAGCCCTTGCTCGGCCCCAGACCCCATAAAATGGAGACGCTAGGACAACGGCTCCATTTTTTTTTTTTTCTTACAAACTTTGGATTTTTTTTCACCACTTAAATAAAAAAGAACCTATACATGTTTGGTGTCTGTGTACTCATAATGACCTGGAGAATAATAATGGCAGGTCAGTTTTAGCATTTAGTGAACATGGTAAAAAAAAAAAAAAAAAACAATTATCAAATTGAATTTTTTTTTTGCAATTTCACCGCCCTTGGAATTTTTTTTCCCCGTTTTCCAGTACACGATATGGTAAAAATAAATGGTGTCGTTTAAAAGCACAACTCGTCCCGCAAAAAAAAAAAGCCATCATATATATTGACAGAAAAATAAAAAGAAGTTATGGCTCTGGGAAGAAGGGGAGGAAAAAACGAAAACGCAAAAATGGAAAATCGCAAAGTCGTGAAGGGGTTAATAGTTATGAAAAACTCTCTCATTCTCAAGATCAGAAGAATTTTTATTTTTACATTTTATTGTTTATTAAAATTTAATCTAATTAGTAATAGAAATGCTGCAGAATTTTTTTTGCAGATGCTGTGTAACACATTTATCAATAGTAGTGACAATAATTTTCTTAAAGTCCTAAGTATGTAGATACATTTGAAATGGTGACAAACCCACGACCTCTAGGGACAACTTCCCAAATCAAAGAATAACTCGCTGGATCAGGGACTTTTTGGGTCTCCCACGGGGCCGATTGCAAACCCTGCAACTATTGTAGTTACGCCCTTGCCTGTGATAGTTTATAGGGCCATTCACCCATCCATGATTTTTCCTGAACTGAGTGGTCCCTGGAAAATGGCTGAGACATGTCTGATTTTGATCAAAATCGGCAAAGCAAGTTTATGGTTCCGATTATCACGGACTGTCACATAGTAGAATGTGGAGAAACATTTATTTTTTTCTCTACATACAAGAAAAACATACGACACTCGGACCAAACTCCAATCAAAATAATTGTCCCGTTTTTCTTGTACATGAGGAAAAAGGACGTCTACTTAGGCATATACTTCCCGGCTCCTGTCCACTTCGGCACTGATACCTTGACTTGCAGCCTTCTCCGGGGGGGGACGACTTATGTTGCTGACAGTCAGGGGCGTAACGATAGGGGTGGGGGCCCGCCAACACCCGAACAAACTTCAATTGGATGTGCGTCCTCGGGACATATGTGCCGGGATGGAAGACGTATGTGCCGGGATGGAAGACGTATGTGCCGGGATGGAAGACGTATGTGCCGGGATGGAAGACGTATATGCCGGGATGGAAGACGTATATGCCGGGATGGAAGACGTATATGCCGGGATGGAAGACGTATATGCCGGGATGGAAGACGTATATGCCGGGATGGAAGACGTATATGCCGGGATGGAAGACGTATATGCCGGGATGGAAGACGTATATGCCGGGATGGAAGACGTATATACCGGGATGGAAGACGTATATACCGGGATGGAAGACGTATATACCGGGATGGAAGACGTATATACCGGGATGGAAGACGTATATACCGGGATGGAAGACATACAGTACAGACCAACAGTTTGGACACACCTTCTCATTTAAAGATTTTTCTGTATTTTCTTGACTATGGAAATTGTACATTCACACTGAAGGCATCAAAACTATGAATCAACACATGTGGAATTATATACTTAACAAAAAAGTGTGAAACAACTGAAAATATGTCTTATATTCTAGGATCTTCAAAGTAGCCACCTTTTGCTTTGATGACTGCTTTGCACACTCTTGGCATTCTCTTGATGAGCTTCAAGAGGTAATCACCGGAAATACTCTTCCAACAATCTTGATGGAGTTCCCAGAGATGCTTAGCACTTGTTGGCCCTTTTGCCTTCACTCTGCGGTCCAGCTCACCCCAAACCATCTCGATTGGGTTCAGGTCTGGTGACTGTGGAGGCCAGGTCATCTGGCGTAGCACCCCATCACTCTCCTTCTTGGTCAAATAGCCCTTACACAGCCTGGAGGTTTGTTTGGGGTCATTGTCCTGTTGAAAAATAAATGATGGTCCAACTAAACGCAAACCGGATGGAATAGCATGCCGCTGCAAGATGCTGTGGTAGCCATGCTGGTTCAGTATGCCTTCAATTTTGAATAAATCCCCAACAGTGTCACCAGCAAAGCACCCCCACACCATCACACCTCCTCCTCCATGCTTCACGGTGGGAACCAGGCATGTAGAGTCCATCCGTTCACCTTTTCTGCGTCGCACAAAGACTCGGTAGTTGGAACTAAAGATCTCAAATTTGGACTCATCAGACCAAAGCACAGGTCTAATGTCCATTTCTTGTGTTCTTTAGCCCAAACAAGTCTCTTCTGCTTGTTGAATGTCCTTAGCAGTTAGCAGCTATTTTACCATGAAGGCCTGCTGCACAAACTCTCCTTTTAATAGTTTTTGAAGAGATGTGTCTGCTGCTAGAACTCTGTGTGGCATTGACCTGGTCTCTAATCTGAGCTGCTGTTAACCTGCGATTTCTGAGGCTGGTGACTCGGATAAACTTATCCTCAGAAGCAGAGGTGACTCTTGGTCTTGCTTTCCTGGGGCGGTCCTCATGTGAGCCAGTTTCTTTGTAGCGATTGATGGTTTTTGCAACTTCACTTGGGGACATTTTCAAAGTTTTCCCAATTTTTCGGACTGACTGACCTTCATTTCTTAAAGTAATGATGGCCACTCGTTTTTCTTTACTTAGCTGCTTTTTTCTTGCCATAATACAAATTTTAACAGCCTATTCAGTAGGACTATCAGCTGTATATCCACCAGACTTCTGCACAACACAACTGATGGTCCCAACCCCATTTATAAGGCAAGAAATCCCACTTATTAAACCTGACAGGGCACACCTGTTAAGTGAAAACCATTTCCGGTGACTACCTCTTGAAGCTCATCAAGAGAATGCCAAGAGTGTGCAAAGCAGTCATCAAAGCAAAAGGTGGCCACTTTGAAGAACCCAGAATATAAGACATATTTTCAGTTGTTTCACACCTTTTTGTTAAGTATATAATTCCACATGTGTTAATTCATAGTTTTGATGCCTTCAGTGTGAATGTACAATTTTCATAGTCATGAAAATGCAGAAAAATCTTTAAATGAGAAGGTGTGACCAAACTTTTGGTCTGTACTGTATATACCAGGATGGGGGACATATATACCAGGATGGGGGATATACAGTAGAGACCAAAAGTTTGGACACACCTTCTCATTTAAAGATTTTTCTGTATTTTCATGACTATGAAAATTGTACATTCACACTGAAGGCATCAAAACTATGAATTAACACATGTGGAATTATATACTTAACAAAAAGGTGTGAAACAACTGAAAATATGTCTTATATTCTGGGTTCTTCAAAGTGGCCACCTTTTGCTTTGATGACTGCTTTGCACACTCTTGGTATTCTCTTGTTGAGCTTCAAGAGGTAGTCACCGGAAATGGTCTTCCAACAATCTTGAAGGAGTTCCCAGAGATGCTTAGCACTTGTTGGCCCTTTTGCCTTCACTCTGCGGTCCAGCTCACTCCAAACCATCTCGATTGGGTTCAGGTCTGGTGACTGGAGGCCAGGTCATCTGGCGTAGCACCCCATCACTCTCCTTCTTGGTCAAATAGCCCTTACACAGCGTGGAGGGGTGTTTGGGGTCATTGTCCTGTTGAAAAATAAATGATGGTCCAACTAAATGCAAACCGGATGGAATAGCATGCCGCTGCAAGATGCTGTGGTAGCCATGCTGGTTCAGTATGCCTTCAATTTTGAATAAATCCCCAACAGTGTCACCAGCAAAGCACCCCCACACCATCACACCTCCTCCTCCATGCTTCACGGTGGGAACCAGGCATGTAGAGTCCATCCGTTCACCTTTTCTGCGTCGCACAAAGACACGGTGGTTGGAACCAAAGATCTCAAATTTGGACTCATCAGACCAAAGCACAGATTTCCACTGGTCTAATGTCCATTCCTTGTGTTCTTTAGCCCAAACAAGTCTCTTCTGCTTGTTGCCTGTCCTTAGCAGTGGTTTCCTAGCAGCTATTTTACCATGAAGACCTGCTGCACAAAGTATCCTCTTAACAGTTGTTGTAGAGATGTGTCTGCTGCTAGAACTCTGTGTGGCATTGACCTGGTCTCTAATCTAAGCTGCTGTTCACCTGAGATTTCTGAGGCTGGTGACTCGGATAAACTTATCTTCAGAAGCAGAGGTGACTCTTGGTCTTTCTTTCCTGGGGCGGTCCTCATGTGAGCCAGTTTCTTTGTAGTGCTTGATGGTTTTTGCAACTGCACTTGGGGACACTTTCAAAGTTTGCCCAATTTTTCGGACTGACTGACCTTCTTTTCTTAAAGTAATGATGGCCACTCATTTTTCTTTACTTAGAATTTGTATTATGGCAAGAAAAAAACAGCTAACAGTCTATTCAGCAGGACTATCAGTTGTGTATCCACCAGACTTCTGCACAACACAACTGAAGGTCCCAACCTCATTTATAAGGCAAGAAATCCCACTTATTAAACCTGACAGGGCACACCTGTGAAGTGAAAACCATTTCCAGTGACTACCTCTTGAAGCTCATCAAGAGAATGCCAAGAGTGTGCAAAGCAGTCATCAAAGCAAAAGGTGGCTACTTTGAAGAACCTAGAATATAAGACATATTTTCAGTTGTTTCACACTTTTTTTTTGTTAATTCATAGTTTTGATGCCTTCAGTGTGAATGTACAATTTTCATAGTCATGAAAATACAGAAAAATCTTTAAATGAGAAGGTGTGTCCAAACTTTTGGTCTGTACTGTATATCCCAGAATAGAGAGCATATATAAACACCAGGATGGGTAGGGGGGTCCTGGTCCATATTTTGCACCGGGGCGCATCGGACTCTAGTTACACCACTGTTGACAGCCTAGAAAAAAGGCTGCATCCTCCTGACCCTAAAAAGTGAATTACCCCACACCCGAGCCATGGACCCTATATCAAACCAACGTGTGTCTAAAGCCGCTATCTCTGCTCACCCAATTCCCCTGTCCCTGCCTGACGCACACTGAGACGTTCAAGAGAAGTGTCTGCCTTGTAGCCGATCTATCGCGCAGCCATGATACATTTCGCACAGGATTAGTAAATCTGCCGCACTGAGTCTGTGAATGGCGGCTGTCACCTTCCTGACGTCACCACTTCTCTTACTGACGCCTGGTTACAGTGCTGGCAAACCTGAATAAGTGACCTTAGAGAACATTTACTTATCGCTCAGCGCACATCGCAGTACAAGCAAAACCTTCATTCTATTTGCTTTATTACAGCAGAACATCAAATAATATAATAACGCTTTCTAATGCTGCAGCCTTATGTACACGGAAGCCGCGGGGGGATGAATGAGCCCGATGTATCGCTGGGCTTGTAGTATACTCTATTGGTTTATACAGCACAGTTCTGAACAGTAAGTGCAACATGCCAACTTACTACATAGCCGAAATCTCTGAAAACCAACACGAGAATCAAAAAAAAAAAAAGGACCAACTTGGCATTGGTGGCCGTATAGACCAGACTGCAGTGCTCGGACTGGCCAGCGGCTCTCCCCACCCAAGCATGACAGCTTCCCATATTTCTATACAGCTGCCATGCTCAGGTGAGCAGAGCCGCCGGCCAGTCCGAGCATTGTTGTCTGATTTATAGAGCGTCCTTAACATAAGGCCAAGTTCAGACAGGCGTAAGAAAGTCTTCGCACTGGGTCCAACGGAAAAAAAAAAAAAAATCAGTCATGAACTACCCCATAGACTATCATAAGTACGAGTGCTTTCAAGGGAAAAACATAGCACTCATATAAACTAGGTAGACATCTTATTATAGGACGTGGCACCCCCTCGAATCAGCTGTTATTGTGTCCTATTGAAGTGAACCGGAGCTGAGATGCAGTACCCCAGAATGGCCACTAGTATAGAGTTCTGATAGCATGGCACCAAGCATTGCATGATCCAGGGGGGTTATGGGTGTTGGATCCCAATTCATGAGTTATACTAACCCCTTTAAGTATACCTTCTAAGGTGAATTTAAAAGGGTATTCCCATCTCCAAGATTCTATCCCGATATGTATTCGGTGTAATAATAATTATATTAGCAAATATCTCCAATTATAAATGTAGTATAGTTCTTCTGATTTGCTATGTCGCTTACCCCATGTGCAGGGCATTGCATTAAATTAGGTATCAAGAGAATGCCAAGAGTGTGCAAAGCAGTCATCAAAGCAAAAGGTGGCTACTTTGAAGAACCTAGAATATAAGACATATTTTCAGTTGTTTCACACTTTTTTGTTAAATATATAATTCCACATGTGTTAATTCATAGTTTTGATGCCTTCAGTGTGAATGTACAATTTTCATAGTCATGAAAATACAGAAAAATCTTTAAATGAGAAGGTGTGTCCAAACTTTTGGTCTGTACTGTATGGATTACGATATGAAAGACGTAAAGGGATATTCCCATCTTCATAGATGGAGATTGTCAAATAGAGATTGTAAAAACCAGCACTTTTGCAATTTACTGCTTATTAAAATTTGTAGCCGTTCTTCGGATATTAACACTTTTGTTTACAGCTCGCTGCCTTGGAAACCGACCACCGGTTGGCTTGAAAACAGTGCCTGCAAGCTCAATAAAAAAAGAGCTTGTAAACACGGAACATGTTTTGCTGCCTAGCAGCGTTGGTTGGTTTCCAAAGCAACCAGCTCTAAACAAAGGAAAAGTGTTAATATCTCAAGAACGACTGGAATTTTTAAAAAGCAGTAAATTGCAAAAGTGCTTATATTTACGAGCCCTATCCGACAAATACCTATTTATGAAGATGAGACTATCCCTTTAATCCAGTGGCCCCCGAAAGAAGGCACAGGGCCGAAACGTGCATAGGGGCGGCGGCACCATAGACTGACTTATGCATGTGAGTAGTTGGAGCATATCTGTTCTATGTATTTAGGTGTGGGATGTTCCTTTTTATGAAATTCTATAATGCACTGTGCACTTTAACAACTACTTATGGTCCCGACATAGGAAGTATTTATTAATCTATGAGGGAATACTTTGTTATACCCCTCTTTATTGTCTGTACTTTATTTGTATGCTCCCTCCTCATGTGTGATGCCTATCTGTGGTACCCTATTTGGCCCACCAATTCTAATGTATTTGTTGCCATTGGAATTGTGTATGTTTATTGTTTTTATTTATTCACTTCAATAAAATTTATTTTATTTTCAGATATTGTTCGCTATACGTTTTTCTTCTTTTCTGATTTACCCTTTAATCCAGTTATATTTTTCCATTTTTGTGCCATATTGACTACTTTCCGTTATATCATGGACTGCAAGCACTGGCAGACACGGCACCACCATCACTGGAACAGTACCGGTCCGCGAGGTGGGTACATGGTGTCTTTATTTTACATCGGACCCTATTGCATTTAAGAAGGGGTTGTCCAAGTAATACTTTTCAATTCATCATCTCTCTCAGTCACTTATTTTGATACACAGCCAGTCTAACATGGATTTTCATAGTAAGTACATCAGTCTCATTTGGTTCTAGATCTAGTTAATACGGTGTTCTCAAAATGTGATCAACCTATATTAGAACATATAGACATCATAGATGTATACTCCCTCCCCCAAAAAGTCATATATGAGAGCCACTTACAAGCTAGCTGGATGACTTGGGCCGTCCATGTATTAGTTCTATGGCCATTCTTTTGAATTCCCACATGTAATGGGTACATTTCTTGCAGAGGAAATGAGAAGACCTGTGTAAATCAGTGGTTTACCATATTAGAGGGGGTTGGATTCACTTTGCGTTTCGCTACGTCATCTGGGGCTAACCTACCACATTGTTGTGTCCGGCTAAAAAGATGGATAGAAAAAGGTCAAAAGAAATCCAAAGTTTCATGTATTGACTCATTGAACTCAATTACTCCATCTGACGAAGATCCGAATCTTGTTTTCTATCTAATCAGACAGAAGCCCCTGATGAAGCCCTGAATGGGATGTAAACCTAGCTCAGCTCCAAACCTTCAACCAGCGTCCTCAGCCCTGCTTATTCATACAATTAATCATTCCCACACCCCTTGCTGGGATTTTTTTCACCAATTTAGTTATATAATGTGTTGGCATCTTATCAATGTATATAAAATATATCCGTCCCATTACCAGAGCAGGTTCTTCTGCATTCTCATCATCATCTAAAAATTATGCATATCAAAACATAGCATGTAGGTAGTTAGTTCATGGCACAGTAATGCTGGATAAACTGGAGCTCAAGAGGTATAGTAATATACAGCCAGGCTCCTAGAACAACCGCCGGGATCAGAGATAACTCAAATCCTGGTTGTCCTAACAGTGAGCATAGCATCTAAGTGATTAGACAGATGGAGAAAGCTCCCTCTGTCATTCCATAGGCCTTCTGCAAGATGACAGGGAAGGGGAGGAGAAGGAGAAGGGGAAGGGGACAGGGAAGGAGAAGGGGAAGGGGAAGGGAACAGGGAAGGAGAAGGGGAAGGGAACAGGGAAGGAGAAGGGGACAGGGAAGGAGAAGGGGAAGGGGACAGGGAAGGGGAAGGGGAAGGTGACAGGGAAGGAGAAGGGGAAGGGGACAGCGAAGAAGAATGGGACTGGGTAAGGGGAGGAGAAGGGGGGGGGATTGGAAAGGGAAAGGGGAAAGGGATTTTTTCTGTGTATCAGATCCGCTTTAAGGCTTGATAGAGTAGGTAGAGACTGATTGAATAGTTTTATTAAGAAGATTTCCAGGTAAAGAACAGGGACCTGATGATTAATGCTTAGGGAGGGTGTCCTGACTTTCCCCCAATGGTAGTTGTTGGTGAAAGAGTTTGGATTTTAACATGTCAACTTTTTGTTCCTGATGGAGAGGCAAAAAACACATTGAAAAAGTCATGCATTGGCCAGAAACTGCATAGGACAGTGGTGGCAGCAAGGGCAGAAGGCATGAGAATGCACCACTGGTTCCAACCAAAGTCCCTAAGTATCAGGGGTCTTTAGTAGTAGCACCGGTTTTGCCAAGTGAAGCCAAGCCAGCTAATGGATGACCGCATGGGAAATATAGTTTTTTTTTCTGTCTCATACAGTAGATGGGAGAATTTTCAGCACCAGTCTCCTCTCTAGGACATCCATTCAGCTGTACTGTAGCAGCATCGTATGAAATCTACAGAGAAAATCTGCAGCGAAAATTGACTTGCGCTGTAGATTGGTTGGATGTAGCCGAATCATGCAGCAATTACAGTGCGGCTCAGAAGACGCTGTGATATTGGAGTGGTGTAGTATAGATGAGGGCAGGAAACACAAAAACTCACCAAAAAGTTCACCGTGAGAACGTAGCCTTAACTGCACTGCTATCTTCCAGAGTGCTTATTTAAAGCTGTGCAAGGGAAACGCCAAGGGGAGGTGCACACTTTGAGCATTTGCAGCAGAAATTTTTGCACAAAAACGCTCCTATTAGCAGGAAAAACAGTGCGTAAAATAAGCAAGTTTGATGCTTTTTTTGTGTTTATTTATGCATTTTTGATGCTTTTTTACTTTTTTTTTTTAAGCATTTTTGATGCGTTTTTTGATGCTTTTCTATTAGTTTTTTTATGCATTTTTTTACTCCTTTATCATTCCAATATCTGCATCTCACACTCCCAGGGGAAGCTGAGCTCTGGGGTGCTGTTTAACAGATTCCTCAGACTGCGGAGCTGATTTTTGGATGTTTATACCTAAAGACGACGGTAATTAGAGGCTTATTTTTACCGTTCGGAGCCCCTTTAAGACATGACAGTACAAAGGAAGATATTATAGCGGGGGTATTGCATCAGCACATGAACACGCTGCAAGGATAAAGCTGTCCCTGTTGGATAAAATATATTCCACACCTCCTCCATAAACATACATAGAGAGCAGAAATAAGAGGCCACCAGACACCACCATTGCCGCTTATCTCCAGTTAAAAAAAAAAAAAGAAAGGAATTGTCAAACCATTTTTTATGAAAAAAAAAAAATCCTCAGACAGCATTCACATTGAATTCTGAAGATCAGAGGTGACATATGTCTGTGGTCCAGATACCAATATGAAGACATTGAAAGGTTTTACTATGAAGTATAAGATGGCAATAATTATAATATTTGCAGAAGTTTTTTTGGGGGGAGGGGATTGATAAAAAAGTGTCGTTATGGTCAACAAAGTATATAAAGTTAATTGTCACAATATTTAGGATCTCGCACTTACCTGTGTGAACTGTGCCCCCGGCCTCTCTTTTCTTAGGGTTTTCCTTTTTCCTCGGGGGGTTCTCGCTGTTACCTGCAGGGATCAGCCAGCTGTGTGCGCAGCCGCCACGTGGAGACTTGTTGGCATTTCTCAGCCCACGCCTTCTCTCCTCCTTTCCGTCACATACCCTTGCAGAATACAGTTTTTAACCCCTTTAGTGCTGGGTTAGCTATCCTGCACATTATGACATGATTATCTAATTGTGCTTTGCTCCCTCTCCCCAGGTCCAGCTCTGAGTCTTCTGGTTTCTGTTATCATCTAAAGTCAGCTGCATCATTGAGCTCAGTGACAGGCTGCAGCGCTGTCCATGTAACATCAGAGCTGCAGGGCACAGCTGCAGAGTTCACTGATTGTCTGCAGCGTTCTCAACATGATGTTAGTACTGCAGATAATAGCAGACACCAGAGACTCAGTGCTGGACCAGGGAAGGGTGAATAAGGCAAAGTTTTTTTTTTTTTTTTTAAATAATCTGCACCAGAAGACAGGGGGTCACATGGACAGCACTGCAGCCAGTCACTGGATGCTATCTACTTTGGCAGAGCTCCTGATTGTCTGCAGCGCTCTCAACGTGATGTTAGTACTGCTGATAATAGCAGACACCAGAGACTTAGCGCCAGACCAAGGAAGGGTGAATAAAGTAAAGTATTTTTGTTTTTTTAAATAATCTGCACCAGAAAACAGGGGGTCACATGGACAGCGCTGCAGCCAGTTACTGGATGCTGTGTACTTGGGCAGAGCTGCTGAGCTCACTGATTGTCTGCAGCACTCTCAAAGTGATATTAGTACTGCAGATACTAGAAGACACCAGAAACTCAGCGCTGGACCAGGGAAGGGTGAATAAGGCAAAGTTTTTTTTTTTTTTAATAATCTGCAGCAGGGGACAGGGGGGTCACATGGACAGTGCTGCAGCCAGTCACTGGATGCTATCTACTTTGGCAGAGCTCCTGATTGTCTGCAGCGCTCTCAACGTGATATTAGTACTGCAGACACCAGAGACTGAGTGCTGGACCAGGAGAGGGTTAATAAAGCAAAGTTTTTGTTTTTAAATAATCTGGACCAGGTAACAGGGTTTTCCTAATCCGAAAAACCCATTATATGGCAGAGTTTTTGGTAGTTGCAGTGTCCCCGCAAACTCTCATATTAGTACCTACTCTATGCATATTGTACTAACGTGCTATGAAATGTACACTTCCATACTTCCCAACTTTTACAGAATAGAAAGAAGGACAAATTATTTGGTTACACCCCCATTTACCATTTCTTTCTACCCCTGCAGGAGGAGATATCAGAGGAGACAATGGCAGCGAGGAACATTCAGCAGACCACCCGGGACAGCAGGACATAGATCCAGGACTGTCCGCCGTATTCAGGACGGTTGTGATCAATGGATTCATTCTTTTCTTCATTCATTCCTAGTTGTTGCAGTCTCTATATGAGGTCTTGCTTATTTGTGTCTGTAAGGCCATGTTCACACCTAGTGTAAATGCTGCATTTTTTTTTTGCATCAAAGTGCACATTAACAATCTGCTCTGGTTATTCCATTTTTATTTTATTTTTTTATTATTTTATTTATCTTTTTTGCATTTTTTTATGCTCCCCCCCCCCTTATTTGATGCGTTTTTGTTGCAAATTTGAAGTATTTTTAATGTGTTGTTTTTTGTTTTTTTATAGTACAGAAAATTTTTGATTATGCTTGTGCCCCTAACAGCCACGGGTGGAATCACGATCCACCCACGGCTGTTAACATGTTAAATGCTGCTGTCAATCTCGAGCGTGCTGTAAATGCATCACAAACCCTGCCAATCGGCGCCCCGGTCACATGATCGCTGGTCGCCGATGGGTTGTCATGACATCTCCTATGAACGCTGGCGCATGGCCGGCATTCATAGGAGATGATGATATCTGCTACACATAGCAGGGCTGCAGCTCTGCTATGTGTAGCACAAGCAATCAGATGATCGCAGCTTCTAGTCTCCCATGGAGACAATTGAAACATGTAAAAAGTAGAAAAAAATGTTTTAAAAAATATTAAAAAAAATAAAAAAATATAAAAGTTCAAATCACCCCCCTTTTGCCCCAGAGTCCAAATAAAACAATAAAAGAAAAATAAAATATACACATTTGGTATCGCCCGATCTATCAAAATATAAAAAGAATAAATCTGATTGGTAAACGACTTATCGAGAAAAAAATTAAAACGCCAGATATAAGGATTATTTGGTCGCGCAACATTGCAATAAAATACTGTAACAGGCGATCAAAAGATCATATCTACCCCAAAATGATATCAATTAAAACGGCAGCTCAGTGCAATAAAAATAAGCCCTCACCCGGCCCCAGATCCCGAAAAATGGAGACACTACGGGTCTCAGACAATGGCGTCATTTTCTTTTCTTACAAATTTTGGATTTTTTTTTTCACCACTTAAATAAAGAACGTATTCATGTTTGGTATCTGCAAATTCATAATGACCTGGAGAATCATATCACCAGGTCAGTTTTACCATATAGTGGACATGGTAAATAAAAAGCCCAAAAAAACAATTGTGGGATTGCAGTTTTTTTGCAATTTCACCACACTTGGAATTTTTTTCCTGTTTTCCAGTACACGATATGGTAAAATTAATGGTGTCGTTCAAAAGTACAACTTGTCCTGCAAAAAACAAGTCCTCACATGGCCATATTGATGGAAAAATAAAAAAGTTATGACTCTGGGAAGAAGGGGAGCAAAAAACAAAAATGCAAAAACGGAAAATCGCGAGGTGGTGAAGATTGTTATTGCATCACATGGTGTAGACACCTGCAGAAAGCATGCAGATAAAAATTCACTATGTGTGAACACAGCCTCAGCAGTGTATTTTTATTTATGGGTTTAATGGAGAAAATCAATCATGTAATTTTTACGCAATTTACTGATCAGTCTAAATTATCTGTTCACGATATTGTGCAAGTTGATATAATTACAGTTTACTAAATATGTCTGATATTTGCTGATTTGAGATGTTTATCTTTTTTAAAAGTGCATTAAAAATGTAATTATTGTAATTGTTTTTCTTTTTTTTTTTTAATTTTATAGGAAGAAATAAAATCTTTGACTTTTATTTCATGTCTAGAATACAGGGACATAGAAATGCACTGATATATGGAGCTGTATCTCTATGTATCAGTACAATCTACCTGTAAGGAAGCGGAATATGATGCACATTTAAGTACCGACAAGTCTCTGATATGTTAGTACAGCTTGTTGCATATGCCTTTTGGTGCTGCCTTCAATGATACAGGTTGGAGGTTCGAATCCCAGGGAGGTCAGAATTAAAGAGAAGAATTAGTTATTTAAATATTTTAAAAGGTTCTAAAAATTTTTTTAACCACTTAAACATTTAAAATAACTTATAAATTTGGCATTGTCATAATCGTACTGACTGGGAGAATCATATAAATAAATAAATAAATAAAATCATATAGCCAATTGCACTGATTCAGGTTCCCTTTCACTGTTTTACCCTAGACAACAGTGGTCCTGACCATATTACGATGGAATATAGTTTAATAAAGTTGAAAAGATGGAATGACTTTGGCTTTCCATTGGGAAGCAGTTTCACATTGAGGAGAGGGGCATGTGGGGTAGGGGATACCTGGTGAAGAAGAAATGAGTTACTTTGCTTATACAAACTAATTAATACCTTTCTACCAGCAGGATGATATGACATTCCTTAGATGATCCACAGTGACATCTAGTGGCGAAATAATATTACTACCACTTAACAGGACTCATTCTACAAGATGATAATAATAATAACAATAATAATTAATAATATTAACTTAATGGATATCACAAGTGTTGCACCCTGAGAGGGTCTATATTATTATTATGTATGTTATTGATTCTTGAGCACCACAGCTCTGTCCACAATGTAATAGCTGTTTTTAGCTATTGCAGCTCAGCTCCTGTTGAATTGAATGGGAGTTGAGCTGCAGTACCCAATGACAGCTCCTACACAGAATACAGAGCCGTGTTGTTCTAGATATATATATACGCTTTGTACATCCTGCTGGTACCGTGCTAACGTACACTTTAATTCTAAATACGAGAAAAAAACTCAGCTTTATTCATCGTTGCACTGGATCCGTCCATGAGTCAGTTTTTACCATCAATGCGACACCTGATGTAATCCTCACATTGTGCGTACTGTGTGCTGTGAGGATTCTCCAGTGTTGGAAGCAGTGGGCATGTGACTGCAATTATGTGATTTGCATAGATGCGGTCACGTGCAGACTAGACGTGTGTGGCTTCACTGAATGCAAGTGAATTGAGTGAGGCCGGACACGTCTAGTAGGAATGTGTACGGAAGTATTCAAATTACATGACCGCCCGTTCCTAGCACTGGAATCGGAGAATCCTGACAGTGTGCACTGTACATAATGTGAGGATTCACAAGTCTGCAGTCATATAGAGTGACTGCAGACTTGTACTCTAAGGCCGGACCACATAGAATGACTGCAGACTTGCACCCTAAGGCCGGACCACATAGACTGATTGCAGACTTGTACCCTAAGGCCGGACCACATAGAGTAACTGCAGACTTGTAAACTAAAGTTGGACCACATAGAATGACTGCAGACCTGCCCCCTAAGATTGGATAACAGAGAGTGACTGCAGACTTGTACCCTAAGGCCAGATCACATAGAGTGACTGTAGACTTGTACCCTAAGGTTGGACTACATAGAGTGACTGCAGACTTGCACCCTAAGGTCGGACCACATAGCGTGACTGCAGACTTGCCCCCTAAGGTCGGACCACATAGAGTGATTGCAAATTTGTGCCCTCAGGTGGGACCACATAGAGTGAAGGCAGACTTGTACCCGAAGGTCGGACCACGTAACGTGACTACAGACTTGTATCCTAAGGTTGGACCACATAGAGTGACTGCTGACTTGTACCCTAAGGTCGGACCACATAGCGTGACTACAGACTTACCCCCTAAGGTCGGACCACATAGAGTGACTACAGATTTGTGCCCTCAGGTGGGACCACATAGAGTGACTACAGACTTGTACCCTAAGGTCGGACCACATAGCGTGACTACAGACTTACCCCCTAAGGTCGGACCACATGGAGTGACTGCAGACATGTACCCTAAGGCCGGACCACATAGTGTGACTGCAGACTTGTAACCTAAAGTTGGACCACATAGAATGACTGCAGACCTGCCCCCTAAGATTGGACAACAGAGAGTGACTGCAGACTTGTACCCTAAGGTTGGACTACATAGAATGACTGTAGACTTGTACCCTCAGGTTGAACTACATAGAGTGACTGCAGACTTGCACCCTAAGGTCGGACCACATAGCGTGACTGCAGACTTGCCCCCTAAGGTCGGACCACATAGAGTGATTGCAAATTTGTGCCCTCAGGTGGGACCACATAGAGTGAAGGCAGACTTGTACCCGAAGGTCGGACCACGTAACGTGACTACAGACTTGTATCCTAAGGTTGGACCACATAGAGTGACTGCTGACTTGTACCCTAAAGCTGGACCACATAGAGTGACTGCAGACTTGTTCCCTAAGGTCGGACCAAATAAAGTGACGGCAGACTTGTACTCCAAGGTCGGACCACATAGAGTGACTGCTGACTTGTACCCTAAGGTTGGACTACATAGAGTGACTGCAGACTTGTACCTCAAGGTTGGACCACATAGAGTGACTGCAGACTTGTACTCCAAGGTCGGATTACATAAAGTGACTGCAGAATTGTACCCCAGGGTCAGACCACATAAAGTGACTGCAGACTTGCCCCCTAAGATCAGACCACATAAAGTGACTGCAGACTTGTACCCCAGGGTCAGGGCACATAGAGTGACTGCAGACTTGTACCCCAGGGTCAGACCACATAGGGTGACTGCAGACTTGTACCCCAAGGCTGGACCACATAGAGTGACTGCAGACTTGTTCTCTAAGGTCGGACCATATAAAGTGACTGCAGACTTGTACCCCAGGGTCAGACCACATAAAGTGACTGCAGACTTGCCCCCTAAGATCGGACCACATAAAGTGACAGCAGACTTGCCCCCTAAGATCGGACCACATAGAGTGACTGCAGACTTGTTCTCTAAGGTCGGACCACATAAAGTGACTGCAGACTTGCCCCCTAAGATCGTACCACACAGAGTGACTGCAGACTTGTACCCTAAGATTGGACAACCCCTTTAAATCTCCAGTCTGAGGCTGCCATTTTATTTTAAGAAATCAGTGATCAGATACAGACAGGTTATTTTTCTAAATAACACAATTGATAAACCAGATGCTTTCCAGTAATGGACAACCCCTTTAAATAAACAGGGCAGTCCCGGACTGGGGATGGGTACTCTTTATTTTATATTTAACCCCTTATGTACATACAAATGAACGAAAAAATATTTACTTCTGAACATTTTGGCACGTATGCTGTATCTCAGGAGACACTGGAATTTGTTCTTTATTAATTAAATTGTGCCATAGTAGCAACTTTTTATTATTATTCTGCAATCTTTTACTTATTTATTAGCATATTTAGGACATTTTGTGTAAGTAGAACGCTTGTGTGACAGTTTTGTCTCACGAAGCTTTCCGTTCGAAGCAAGCCGTTCCTATGGTAACGGTCGCGTGAGGTTTTATACGTCATAGTTCTGCGACGCCGCGCCATGTTTCTGGTGGGTTAGTGTTCTGTAGCCGACGTAACGTCATAGTACTGCGACCCCGCGCCATCTTTTTGATGGATAGTGTTCTGTAGCCGACATAACGTCATAGTTCTGCGACGCCGCGCCATGTTTCTGGTGGGACGGTGTCGTGTTGATGGTACGTCACTAGCCGGAAGGGTGTCGTGGAACCTTGCAAAGAGCTCATCACAGGCGGGGACTGTGCTTCACCTGCTAAGACACCGGGCAGCGACGTCCTGGACAGGTATGCCTATTGTGGGGACCATGCGGGAGGATGAGAGGAGTAGTCATCCTTTCTGGGCTGGGGAGGTGTCAGGAGATGTAATAGTGTTACGTAACACGTCACTTGTGAAGGTTGAATGGGATTGTGATGGGGAAGGTGGGCAGAAATTGTCATCACGATGAGTAGTGACGTCACACTATGACATCATCAATAACGTAATAAAAACCCTGCAGAGACCCTTTAATTAAAGGGGAAGTCCACCCTGCAGTGCTGGCATGTAGATCTGTGGAGGGGTCTCTGGGCCTTGTCTGATGGGGCTTATTTTGAATTTCTGGGATGCAATTACTGGCGTCCATAACCTTTTATATAGGTGAACGGTGGGGGTCTCGGCACCAGGACTCTGGGTGGGACCTTGTATCCTCCCCTGCTCTTTTCCATCTCGGATAGAAGCTACTTTATACCAAGATGTATCAGAGCGTCCTCCGTCCTCTCCTCCGTCCTCTCCTCCGTCCTCTCCTCCGTCCTCTCTCTCTCTACCATTGCTCCATGTATCAGCCTGGACCTAAAGGATTATTTCCAATGTTTTACGTTTTCCCCTTTCCACAATTATGATATATTAAAAGTAAGAATATAAATTGAGATATTATTTCTCACCCAGATCTAAGAATGCCGTCTTGAGACAACCCCTTTAAGCATTATTTTTTTTAACATAACACAGTTTCACCACAATTGGTGCATTTTTCTTGAACCCATTCCGGTTTTGTAAAGAAAGTAGCACTGAATTTAAAGTGTTCTACGCCCTGGGGCGTAAAGTATATGCCGTAACTCACTTTTACTGGTGTCCAATGATGAGGAGGCACGTTAAGGCTGTTTCACGCGAAGTATCGGAGTAGGAGGGGTGCACAGCACATTATTGTTTTATTGCACTATTAAAAGGTTCATGACCGTCCCTTTAAGGGAATTCTTAGTAGAGAGGAGTCACCAGTTCGAATCTATTAGGAACGGACTGTGACATCTGCATGAAAAAGAGCGATGCCGTTTCCAATCTGTAATCACATGTTACGCTTAGTTGCAAGGATCTGGTTTGTGACTTAGTAGATTTTAGTTTCACAAATCAGTAGGTTGGAAAATCTCAAATTCCGGATCACTTACCTACTGCACCGCCTCTGTGATGGTCCCAACCGGCGGCGAGGTTATGTCACAGCAGATGATCACTGATGGCTAATATGATCGTCCTGTCCCCCTACAGCATCACATTGTCGGCAGCACATCCCCTGTTTATACAGAGCCGCGTGCTGCCGATAACGTATGCCAGCATAAATCATCTGATCACCTGACAAATAAGCAAATCGCAAGACAACGAAACCGGTTGCATTATTTGCAAATTGCTTGTTGCGGTAACTCGCGAGTCACATTATAACCCCATTCACTCGCACTGTCCTGTGATGTATCAGCGGCATAATGGTGCTGCCAAAGTCACAGTATAGATCCAGCCTTAAGGGGCTGTCTGATATAGAAAACCCATCATCAAACATCTTTTATAAAGTTTTTTAATTCCTTATTCACAACCTCTTATCAATTAGGCAGACCGGAGAGCATCTTCAAGAAGCAGCTCTCTCTCTAGAGGACCAGATATGTCCTTACATTAAAAGAGTGTTCTGGTTTCCCCAGGCCAAGTTTCTTAAAAAAATATATATATATATAATAACAAACTGTTCTTTACTTGCCCTCCCTGTCTCAGTTTCTCCTGGTGTCTGATATTGTTGACAGCACTGCAACCAATCAGTGAGCTCATTGGCTCTGACCGGACATTAGGATTGTTAGTTGGTGGGAACATCCCTTTTGTGTTTGTCTTTTGGGAGATATTTGACAGTTTTCCTCGCTGTGTAATCTCTTCCTGGCTTAGTCATTGGTGCTGCAGCGCAGGAGATGAGCTGGAGCGCAACAGATGGGAGAGGAGCGCAGGAGATGAGCTGGGGCGCCACAGATGGGAGAGGAGCGCACGAGATGAGCTGGGGCGCCACAGAAGGGAGAGGAGCGCAGGAGATGAGCTGGGGCGCCACAGACGGGAGAGGAGCGCAGGAGATGAGCTGGAGCGCAACAGACGGGAGAGGAGAGCAGGAGATGAGCTGGGGCGCAACAGATGGGAGAGGAGCGCAGGAGATGAGCTGGGGCGCCACAGATGGGAGAGGAGCGCAGGAGATGAGCTGGGGCGCCACAGATGGGAGAGGAGCGCAGGAGATGAGCTGGGGCGCCACAGATGGGAGAGGAGCGCAGGAGATGAGCTGGGGCGCCACAGATGGGAGAGGAGCGCAGGAGATGAGCTGGGGCGCCACAGATGGGAGAGGAGCGCAGGAGATGAGCTGGGGCGCCACAGATGGGAGAGGAGTGCAGGAGATGAGCTGGGGCGCCACAGACTGGAGAGGAGCGCAGGAGATTAGCTGGGGCGCCACAGACGGGAGAGGAGCGCAGGAGATGAGCTGGGGCGCCACAGACGGGAGAGGAGCGCAGGAGATGAGCTGGGGCGCCACAGACGGGAGAGGAGCGCAGGAGATGAGCTGGGGCGCCACAGATGGGAGAGGAGCGCAGGAGATGAGCTGGGGCGCCACAGACGGGAGAGGAGCGCAGGAGATGAGCTGGGGCGCCACAGACGGGAGAGGAGCGCAGGAGATGAGCTGGGGCGCCACAGACGGGAGAGGAGCGCAGGAGATGAGCTGGGGCGCCACAGACGGGAGAGGAGCGCAGGAGATGAGCTGGGGCGCCACAGATGGGAGAGGAGCGCAGGAGATGAGCTGGGGCGCCACAGACGGGAGAGGAGCGCAGGAGATGAGCTGGGGCGCCACAGACGGGAGAGGAGCGCAGGAGATGAGCTGGGGCGCCACAGACGGGAGAGGAGCGCAGGAGATGAGCTGGGGCGCCACAGACGGGAGAGGAGCGCAGGAGATGAGCTGGGGCGCCACAGACGGGAGAGGAGCGCAGGAGATGAGCTGGGGTGCCACAGATGGGAGAGGAGCGCAGGAGATGAGCTGGGGCGCCACAGACGGGAGAGGAGCGCAGGAGATGAGCTGGGGCGCCACAGACGGGAGAGGAGCGCAGGAGATGAGCTGGGGCGCCACAGACGGGAGAGGAGCGCAGGAGATGAGCTGGGGCGCCACAGACGGGAGAGGAGCGCAGGAGATGAGCTGGGGTGCCACAGACGGGAGAGGAGCGCAGGAGATGAGCTGGGGCGCCACAGACGGGAGAGGAGCGCAGGAGATGAGCTGGGGCGCCACAGACGGGAGAGGAGCGCAGGAGATGAGCTGGGGCGCCACAGACGGGAGAGGAGCGCAGGAGATGAGCGTTATTCTATTGCTCATTGAGAGGAAGACCCTGCCTGCGTCTCCTGACTCATACAGTGAACACGCCGAAACCAAAGTGTAGGAGAGGAACGTGGCAGGACTTGTACATCACTGCATTGCACAACCCCCATGTTCTGCACGTCTCATAGTCCTGATCTGTAATGATAGAACGTCCGCAGTCATTACTTTATATGGTGGCGATATCGGAGATTGTGTGACCCACAGCTGTCTTCCAGCGAGTCACCAAAAATCCCTCGGGTGACAGCGCAGGAAAGATCAGCACATCCCGCACCCAATGTTACCTGTGTCATGAACCTGACGTCTGCAAACCTCCGAGATCACACCCTTCTCTCCAAGAAAATCTCTCCCATCCTCATGTTTTCTGGAAGCACTGTAACGTTTATATTCCTGGCGTCCATCGTGCGGTCATTTTCCAGCTCGCTGTGATTACTGCGATACCCGGCTTCTTTACTATCTTAGTAGCTTCAAAAAAATTCGTCACTTTCTTAAAAAAAGAAAAAAAAAACTTTTGTGCCGCCGTTCTCTAAGACCCATGACTTTTTTTTATTTTGCCGTCCATGGAGCTGCAAGAGGACTTGTTTTTTGCGCGCCAAGCTGTAGTTTTTATTGATACCTTTTTGGGATGCATATGACATATTTTATGCGGGCGGTGCATCAGCCAAAAAGTTACATTTTCAATTTCTTTTTTTATTTGCTTTACGATTTTTAATGTGCAGGTTAAAAAAAATGCTATATTTTAATAGATCGGACATTTATGAACACAGTGATATCACATTTGCTTTTTTTTTTTTAACATTTCTTTATTTTTAACGTGGTGTCCCACACTTTTATGCTTGTTTTTTTCCATGTTTTTATTTATTTTTCATATTTATATTTTTCTTTGTTCATATTTTTATTTTATTTAGATTTTATTTTTATTCTTCATCTTTATATTTAGTTTTTATTCATGTTTTTATTTTTTTATATATTTATTTTTATGTTTTATTCATATTTTTATTTTTTTCGTATATTTTTAATTTTTATTCATATTTTTATTTTTTTTATGTTTATTTTTATTTTTTCTTTGTGTTTATTTTTTTTCATATTTATATTTTTCTTTTTCTTTTATTTAGATTTTATTTTTCTTCATGTTTTTATTTATTTTTCATGTTAATTTTTTTCATATTTATATTTTTTATTCATGTTTTTATATATATTTATTTTTATTTTTTTCATATATTTTAAATTTTTTTTCATATTTTTATTTTTCCATCATTACTATATACTACAATACTACCACATTAGAAACTTCGATTCACTGCTGTTAGAAGCATGTACTGGCGGTGTAACACAGCCGGCACCTACCTTGTGTGGGGCAGTCTCAGCTCCTGTGCCCGCTTCACATGCTCCAATCTACCCATGACAGATATATCCATCAGTGGGCGTTACAGGGTTAATTCGGTGCCAAGCTTTCTGGCACTGGATAAGCTAACGCCTTATACTACCTAGCACAAACTTGATGGAAATGGGGAAATCCGGGGACGGGATCCATTTAAATGATTTTCTGTTCTTTTGCCTTGCAGCACCTGAGGATGAAGATCCCGCTCGTCTTATTAGGCTCCTTCCTGGGGCTTTGCCTGGCTGTACCGATAGACAGGGCCCCTCCGAAGCAAGAAGCGGAGCCCCCGGCAGAACCTGCAGTAAGTGCTCCATCATGGCCGTTCTCGTATACGATACATGTGTGACCTGTGACGCCAACAGACGCCGACCCCTCTGCAGTCACCGGGACTAATCGCTGCGACATCCGCTCAGATTCTAGGAAGGGAAAATGGACGGTTTAATTAAAGCGTCCGATCCAGATATCATCATAATCCTCAAAGTAAGCATGGCATCTATTTGTTCTGTGCCTCTGAATTCTTTATTCTGGCCCATGGACAAGTCAATGGAACCGAGTGTTTCAGCCATAGTGCCAAACCAAATGTATGCTCTTAAAGGATTCGTCCGATATAGTAAATGATTGCCTTCTCCGTGTAGCAGTTCTGGAGCATGCTTACTTGGGATTCTGTATTGTGACTTTCCTCTTGAACTGTATGAGTAGTTAAAGCTTTTTTTTTTTCTAATACATGTTTCTTGGGGTAAAAATTATCTTTGCAGTTGGTTTTCATCAACCATTTTGCACCGTATGCCTTTTATAACTTCTGTCTGATGAATGAGTAAACTGAGAATCCATCAGTGAGCTCGCTTTGACAGTCTGATGAAATTTGTACCTTTTTTTCTGTCTTTTTTTGGGGCTGATTTATGACCACATCAAAGTTGAATGTGCAGTGAAACAGAGGATGCAAGAGCCAAACGATGCAACACTTTGAATGGAACCCTATTTGTAAAAAAAAAATATTTTTTTTTTAGCTTCAAATACATGCATTTAAGTATAAAAAGTTGCGAAAGGTGAATCCCATGGGAATCACAGCCTTCATGTGATTACAGTTGTGCTCAAAAGTTTACATACCTCGGCAGGATATTTCCTTTCTTGGCCTTGTTTCAGAGAATATGAATGATAACAATAAAACTTTTTCTCCACTCATGGTTATTGGTTGGGTGAAGCCATTTATTGTCAAACTACTGTGTTTTCTCTTTTTAAATCTTAATGACAACCGAAAACATCCAAATGACCCTTTTTAAAGTAGTTTGACAATAAATGGCTTCACCCAACCAATAACCATGAGTGGAGAAAAAGTTTTATTGTTATCATTCATATTCTCTGAAACAAGGCCAAGAAAGCAAAAATTCTGCCGGGGTATGTAAACTTTTGAGCACAACTGTATGCTGGTCAGCGATTGTGGAGCTGAAGCCCCGGGCCCAGCTGATAGAGATCGGAGAATTGGCTACGTATCAGTCCTGTGGAAGGAACCAGGATTGGATCCTGTAATTTACTTTTTTTTTCATTTTCTCAATCCTATGGCTCGTATGAGCTGGACTCCTAATTGTAACCTGTAGCTATAATTGTCATATAATATTAAAACACCTCTGTGAGAAGAAAAAGGCATCTATAAGGGGGCTACATTCACAGATGCCAAGGAGTTCCACTATACGGCTCTCAACTCCGGAGTTTCTTGGGCTGTATACTGTGTCTGGCATCCAGCTGAAACGGACAGTTGGGATGAGCATTCTACTTTTAGCCAATGAACATCACTGGGAAAGTCCTGTAGATTGCTGATTGGCTGAGACAAGCAGGCATCTCCTTCCAGTGCTCCTCCCATTTTATCTTTTTCAGCTGGATTCCAGATCAGTTCAGCTATGTAATGGGATTTCTGTAATCTGCTTTATGAGTATTTTAGAGTGTATATTTTTGGAGGGGGGAGTATTAGAGTAATATCATGTTTAGGTTATTGATTATCTCGTGACAGGACACCGGCTTGTACTACGATCGTTACCTGCGAGAGGTCATTGACGTGTTGGAAACAGACAATCATTTCCGAGAGAAGCTTCAGGCCGCCAACGCAGATGACATCAAGGTGAGCGCCAGCCCGTACCTGAGCGGTGTGCACGCGGCCGACCTCTGCACCGTGTGTTTGCTCTTCACTGTTGATTTTGTCCACCTGGAGGAGCAAAGTGCATGAAACCTAGTGAAGATAAGAGCAGCCCAAGAAATATTCTGCTTCCTGTGCTTTAGATAAGTAATCTGTGAGCATCTTATCTCCACCCAGCCTTAAAGGGACCCTATCATCAGAGAACCATCTATTGTTTAAATCAGGTTTTTGTGTTATACGTATTTACTAAAAAATATTGCCAATGTTTTTTTTGTTTTGTTTTTTATTTAAATCATAATCTATATTAAAAACGAAATTATTAATCTTGAAATTTTCAAACTGGCCACTGGGGCTTTTTTTTTTTTTTTTAATCTCACACTTTGTGTTTTCAGCAGGCTCATTATCAGCAGAGGCAGGATTATAATGACACAGGTGATAACACAGAGCCCACCAATCACAATACTCACCTTACATCACAAAGAGCTTTGCACACGTTCATTAGATGCTTTAATACAAAAGATGGGGTCGGGATCCATCCATTGTGGCTAGGTACATGTGTTATTTCCTGAAACAACAGGAACTTAAAAAAAAAAAAAAAAAAAAAGCCCCAGTGGCCAATGTGAGAGCTGCAAGATTTTTTTTTTATTAATTCTAATTTATTATACATAAATTATAATTATTATAGTAAAAATAATATACTGGAACAGCACAATTTAATAACTACTCACAGTGGGGGATGCCAGGCCTCTGAACAATATGTCCACATTGTAGCATAGTAGAAAATATAGTAGAAGGCGCACTCCAAAAAAAGGAAAGTTCTTTGGAAAAATGGACTTTATTGATCCCAAATGGCCATACAATTGTGTATATATATATATATATATATATATATATATATATATATATATATATACATATATACACAATTGTATTATTTAATACAAATTTTATTTTCAGTACAAAAAAAGATTAAAATGAAAAAAAAAATTGCCCAAAAAATAAATGTACATTTATCACAAAAACCTGATTCATACAATAGATCATTTTTCATTAAATGCTTCTATACAAAAGAAATGGTCGGGATCCGACCACACTGACTGTGTTGTTTCTTGAAACAAAAGGAAGTTAGAATCTAAAAAATGCCCCAGTGTTTTATTATTTAATACAAATTTTATTTTCCATACAAAAAAAAATACCAAAAAATAAGAAAAGTACATTTAACACAAAAACCTGATTTATACAGTAGATCATTTTCTGATGATGGCTTCACTTTACATTATATAGCTGGCGGACATGCTATTTTTCGGCTGAGCGCTATCTCTCTCACCGCAAGGCTCCAAGGCGAAGAAAAGGATTGAAATTCAATCTCCCCCTCTTTATGTCCCCCGACAAATTCTTTTGTGGGACAGCCGATGCCACTAGAGTCATTGGGTTCATCTGATCTTTATCTGATTTGTATGGGGGGAGCTTTAAAGGGCTATTCCTTCCTATCTCCGTAAATGATGGAGTATAGTAATATATGCCATCACTTAAAGGGGCTTTTCCAAAATTAGATGGAGAAGAGAATGTTGTTAATTGTCACTTCCTGCTTTTATAAAACCTAAAATGTCTTGTCACTTCAAAAGTGATCACTGCCAAATAAACCATCCATCAGTCACGTGACCGCTGCAGCCAATCACTGTTATCAGCAGCATATGACCGCTGAGCACCAAGTATAAAAGGACCTTTAATTTTTCATCTGTGGGGTCATTCCTGATCATCAACTGCAGCGCGACCCCCATTCCTTTCATCGGGCCCGGCTGCAGTAACCTGCACAGACAGCTGGCCAAGAGCGCTGCTCTGGAGGGAAAAACTGTGAAGGGGATGCAGTGCTCAGAATCTGGTTTTATACTCATGAATAGTTACTGGCAATATTTTTTTCCTATCTGCAGAGTGGTAAGCTCAGCAAGGAGCTGGATTTCGTGAGCCACCATGTACGGACAAAGCTAGATGAGCTGAAGAGGCAGGAGGTGTCCAGGCTGCGGATGCTGATCAAGGCGAAGATGGACGCAACCATGGAAGGAAGTGAGTAAAGTGCAGATGAAATGTCGGGGGGGCGGAGGACGGCACTGGGTCTCCCATTTTTTTTTTTGTTTAATACTTTTGTGGTCTTTGAAATGAAAAATAAAGTAACTTTCTAAAAAGCTTCTTGCCGTTTTGCGTACACAGCTCTTATGCAGAGCTATGCTCGTCCATGGTATTCTGGACAGTACTCTTTTCTACGTTCCGCTAATTTGCCAAGTGTAAAACGTGATTATTTTTTTCTCTCCTAGACGTGCAGATTGACCACTCCGCTCTGCTGAAACAGTTTGAGCATTTGGACCCCCAGAACCAGCACACATTTGAGGCCCGAGATTTGGAGTTGCTCATTCAGACAGTAAGATCATTCACGATTGGACCTGTAGAATATCGGCTCGTCTTCTCTTTCTAGACTGAGACCATATTATAAAGACTTAATGGTACCTGAATTTGGGTGGGCTGCAGTCCCCTTTCACAGTCAGGTGACCAGGAGCGTTGCTCTGCAGGAAAAAAAAGTCACGTGGTTGGTGAGCGTCCCAGTCGTTGGACCCCACCAATCTTTTTCATCACTTTAACAGTGACTAGAAGGAAATTCTGGCTGTGCCCACCAGTTCAGGTTTTACCAAGAGTTTATGTGGGAAACAGAGTAACAGAGCTCAGTATTTAAAGCTATATCCACTTTAGGACTTTGCTTGTTCCCTAGTTGTAAAGTTAAGCAACTTTCTAATTAGTCTTCATTAAAAATGTTCTACCATTTTGCTGCTGCTGAGTGCCCTTTATCTAGCTGGCTGCTGTTGCAAAACTATGTTAAAAATCCATCAGACATCCTGGTTCTTCTCCTTGATGGTTCTCTCCTCCCTCCTCTCCCTTTACTTAGTGTTATAGATAGCAGCAATAGGCGGTAGTACACAGATTTCCAGAGCATTGAGAGGGGAGAAAGTATCTAACATGTCAGAGAGGGCAGAGGAATCCAACTATAGAAAAGGAGGAAAGTGCAGGATAAAAAGCTGTGCTGATGTGAGTGTGTGTTCAGCAGCACTCTGAAGAAACACAGAGCTCACATCCAGCCTATATTACTGGGAGGGACACACAGAGCTCACATCCAGCCTATATTACTGGGAGAGACACACAGAGCTCACATCCAGCCTATATTACCAGGAGACGCACAGAGCTCACATCCAGCCTACATTACTGGGAGTGACACACAGAGCTAACATCCAGCCTATATTACTGGGAGAGACACACAGAGCTCACATCCAGCCTATATTACTGGGAGAGATACACACCTCACATCCAGCCTATATTACTGGGAGAGACACACAGAGCTCACATCCAGCCTATATTACTGGGAGAGATACACACCTCACATCCAGCCTATATTACTGGGAGAGACACACAGAGCTCATATCCAGTCTATATTACTGGGAGAGATACACACCTCACATCCAGCCTATATTACTGGGGCAGACACAGATCTCACATCCAGCCTATATTACTGGGAGAGACACACAGCTCACATCCAGCCTATATTACTGGGAGAGATACACACCTCACATCCAGCCTATATTACTGGGAGAGACACACAGATCTCACATCCAGCCTATATTACTGGGAGAGACACACAGATCTCACATCCAGCCTATATTACAGGGAGAGACACACAGATCTCACATCCAGCCTATATTACAGGGAGAGACACACAGAGCTCACATCCAGCCTATATTACAGGGAGAGACACACAGAGCTCACATCCAGCCTATATTACTGGGAGAGACACACAGAGCTCACATCCAGCCTATATTACTGGGAGAGAGACACAGAGCTCACATCCAGCCTATATTACTGGGAGAGAGACACAGAGCTCACATCCAGCCTATATTACTGGGAGAGACGCACAGAGCTCACATCCAGCCTATATTACCGGGAGACGCACAGAGCTCACATCCAGCCTACATTACTGGGAGTGACACACAGAGCTAACATCCAGCCTATATTACTGGGAGAGACACACAGAGCTCACATCCAGCCTATATTACTGGGAGAGACACACAGAGCTCACATCTAGCCTATATTACTGGGAGAGATACACACCTCACATCCAGCCTATATTACTGGGAGAGACACACAGAGCTCACATCCAGACTATATTACTGTTTTCTGTGTTAGAGGTGTTCATAGTTTTTAAAGTAATTGTATTTTCTAGCCAGAATATTCCAAAAACATTAATAGTGCTCACATCCAGCCTATATTACTGGGAGAGACACACAGAGCTCACACCCAGCCTATATTACTGGGAGAGATACACACCTCACATCCAGCCTATATTACTGGGGCAGACACAGATCTCACATCCAGCCTATATTACTGGGAGAGACACACAGCTCACATCCAGCCTATATTACTGGGAGAGATACACACCTCACATCCAGCCTATATTACTGGGAGAGACACACAGATCTCACATCCAGCCTATATTACAGGGAGAGACACACAGAGCTCACATCCAGCCTATATTACTGGGAGAGACACACAGAGCTCACATCCAGCCTATATTACTGGGAGAGACACACAGAGCTCACATCCAGCCTATATTACTGGGAGAGACACAAAGACCTCACATCCAGCCTATATTACTGTTTTCTGTGGTAGAGGTGTTCATAGTTTTTAAAGTAATTGTACTTTCTAGCCAGAATATTCCGAAAACATTAATAGTGCGAATTGGAGCACACTTCAGCTTGTAACAGGACGATGGGAGGAGAGCGGGGTGGAGATCTATAGTCAAAGGATCGAGTGTTCCCTATTATAAAAAAACCTGAAGCCAGAATGTAATGTGAATTCTGCTTATTTTTCTCAGGCCACCAAAGATCTGGAGAATTACGATGCCGCTCATCACGAGGAGTTCAAACGTTACGAGATGATGAAGGAACACGAGAGGCGAGAATATCTGAAGTCGCTGGATGAGGATAAACGGAGAATGGAGGAAGCGCACTACGAAGAGATGAAGAAAAAGCACAGGGAGCACCCAAAAGTCAATGTACCAGTAAGTGCACTTCATGGTTGTTGATTGAACGAGCGGCCCGCTGTCTAAGCTGGATGTACACATTTAGTAATTTAGGCAGATTCTCATTATTCGCTGTGTCTGATCTGCTCCATCCTTTTCACCAGGGAAGTAAAGATCAACTGAAGGAAGTCTGGGAGGAGACGGACGGGCTAGACCCCAATGATTTCAACCCAAAAACATTCTTCAAGTTACACGGTAAGTCTCGTCTGACCACATTTATATCATGGCCGAGGACGCAGAAGTGTGTAGGTTCTTCTAGTCAATGGTATATAGCATGTAGACTGTATACATGAAGAAGTCCTCACCAATTTGTGAGATTCCACATTCTTATCTCTAATTTTTTTTTTTTCAGATACCAATGGAGATGGCGTTCTGGACGAGCAAGAGCTGGAGGCGCTCTTCACTAAGGAGGTAATCTACCAGCATACTCCGGATGATTAATTGATTTGCAAGACCCTGTCCACCAGCCATGTCAGTACTCTGTGGTTGTTGGATGAGAGCCGTGAGAATCTCCTCCTACCTTCCGGCATCCTTGACTCTTCTTTTGATTAGGGAGCCTGGTGCGATGTAATTGCTGTGGCGCGGCGTAATTCCTGTGGCACGACACACACGATGAGTCACCAGGCTGGCTAATCAAAAGAAGAACCACAGATGACGGGAGATGAGAGAAGATCGTCAGGGCTCCCGACCAGCGGCCACAGATTACTGACATAGGCAATGGACTGACTGGGTCCTGAGAATTGATTCATACCAGCAATACCAGACACAGCCTATGAACAAGGGTGGCGCTATTCTGGGAGAAGGGGGGGGGGGGTGTTCTTTTTTTTTTTTTTCTTATCACTTACAACCTCTTAGCACTGGAGTAGACCTTGACCTTTGAAATCTTATTTCTGACTTTATAAGTGATGTGAATAATGTTTTGCGCATTTTGCTTTTAGCTGGAGAAAGTCTACGACCCAAAGAATGAAGAAGATGACATGGTGGAAATGGAGGAAGAAAGGCTGCGGATGAGAGAGCACGTCATGAAAAATGTATGGAGGTTTTAATTAAAACCATTAAAGGGATGGGGGAGAGACCTGATTAATATACATCCCCCCGCCAGCATAGACCTGGGGTCCTCACTGATACATTGTAGCAAATGACTGAAAAGACTTGTGCAACTGCTAATGATTAACTTGTCTACGCATACTTTGCATTGACATTTTAGAACGTCAGTGCAGAGTTAAGTGAGGACCGCCCAGAAGTAGGTGAACAATAAGTAATTTTCTGATGACACCTTGCATGTAAGAGATTGGCATTTTTTTTCCTATCACTTTATCCCAGTAAAGTCTTTTTTTTTTTTTATCCATTCTGTTTGACATCAAGTACTTCATTTTATTCACTTAGCGGAGTGGGATTCCTTATGTGCAGGTTTACTGCCACTGAATGTAACAGCAGAGTTCCTATTCACTGACTGACAGCCAACAAATATATCGCGAAAAATGGTGACAAATGTAACCAGAAAGTATATAAGAAAGTTGTAGAATTTTCATTTGCGCAGTGATTAAGTTCTAGTAAGGCAAAACTGAAAACCCATAAAAAAAGACAATTTTCTTTATCTTAAGAGATCTGTTTTATGTGGCCAAGGCCGATTTCACAAGTCTGAGATTCACTAACCGATAACAGACTTTTTCCGTGCTGTGTATAGCGCAATCAGGAAGGCAGAGCAAGTAATAAACCATGTCTGACTTCTCTAGGGGGAATCTGGCTGTGACTGACAGCCAGTGCCCCCTCATAATCTCCTGAAAGCTGCTTACTCTGCACTGACATTTTAGAACGTCAGTGCAGAGTTAAGGGAGGAGCATCCAGATTTCCATGGGGAGTCTGGCTGTGACTGACAGCCAGCTCCTTGCTCCCCCGCATAATCTCCTGAAAGTTGCTTACTCTGCACTTACATTTTAGAACGTCAGAGCAGAGTTAAGTGAGGACCGCTCAGATGTCCATGGGGAGTCTGGCTGTGACTGACAGCCAGCTCCTTGCTTTCCCGCATAATCTCCTGAAAGTTGCTTACTCTGCACTGACAGACTTGGTAAAACTGGATTTCTTCTTTTCTAGGTGGACTCAAATCACGATCGCTTGGTGACGCTGGAAGAGTTCCTGAAATCTACAGAGAGGAAAGAGTTTAATGAGGCCGGAGGATGGGAGGTGAGGATGTAAATCGAGGGGCTCCAGACATTGATGGTAAATCCCAAGGAGAGGCCAACAAGGTGTCTGGTTTAGGAAGAGGAACTGAGATGAGGGGTGGACTGAAATGGGTAATGAAAGGAGAAAATTACTGAAACACAAACGAGATGTGACATACTGTATTGTACTCTACTGTACTCCGTGAGTCACATAATAGTCCATCAGTGAGCTCATTCTGATGAGGCGTTTTGTCACTCTTTGAACCCAGCTTTTTCTGAGCGGATTTATGATTACCGACCGCATCAAAGTTAAGCTGAACTTTGATTTGGTCATAAATGAGCTGATTAGAGCTCAGAACATAACAGGTAAGAGTTAGAAACTCCCATCACAAGAGGCTCGCTGATGGATTCTCCGTTAACTCAGGAAAAAAAAAAAAGCAAAGCAAAAGTTTGAATGAAACCTTTTTGCAAAAATTGTTAAACCCCAAATGCGTGCAATTACTAAAAAAGAATGGTGATAAATATGGTATGTACAGCAATGCCGGGTTATCTAAGAATCTGCACAGGATTCACGTTGGTATATGGACGCTCACTCCCTTAATGACGGTGGAGATTTCACCAGTATCCAGACCAGACTGTCCCTATAAGAGCATCGCATAGGTTGCACCGCCGACCGTTTTCTTTCTTTTTTTTTTCTTAGACTGTGGACGAGTCCCAAATTTACACAGAAGATGAGCTGCGCAGGTTTGAGCAGGAGCTCGCCACCCAAGAAGCCGCCTTAATTCAGCGAGCGGAGGAGTTACGGAAAGAGCATGAAGTCCTACAGCAGAGGCAGATCGAGCTGGACGCTCAGAAGAAGGAGTACCAGCAGGTACGTAACGAGGTGGGCATCCAGCACCAGAAAGACCACCAAGATGAAGTCTAATGATGGGGGAGGGGGACTAAGACGTCTGATAGCGGTAGGATAACCTGGTTGTAGGTGACCGTACACAATTAAGAATCCCCACCTTTCTTTTAAGGCTTTGATCCAGATGGAGCAAAAGAAGTCGCAGCAGGCCGAAGCCCCCGGAGTGCCCGCCGCTGGACCCAACGGGGAACTGAAGTTCCAGCCTCAAGTACCAGAAGGAGCCATCATACAAGGTATATAGTTACATGGCAGGACCAAAATATCGCAAAGACCCCCCCTCCCTAGTTTATTATTGAGATCCAATAAACTAAAACCACTGGCGCTAACTGAGAGAACCTTACACGTTCCGGACCACCACAGGGTTAATATAAAAAATAAACTAGGCTATAATATAGGTATAATATCCCAAAGATCAATTCACGATGACCTCAATAGATGTTGATGTACTAAATCCTAAAACTGGTAGTCCAGACACAACAACACTGCTGGACCTGGGGAGGGTGAATAAAGCACAATTTATTTATGTTTATTACATGAGCCTCCAAGAGAATAAACCCCTTTTACTCAATGTAATTTGCCACCTCTCCAGTGTTGATGAATCGCCCCCATGTTTTTTTTAAGGCTTGTAAAAAATGTATTACATGTTTGTTTTTTTTATAAGCTGTTTTTTTCCCCTTTTTTTATTCCTATAGTGTTTAAGGAAATAAAAAAAATGATTGGGCTTGTTGAATATCAGCATGCCCAGTCCTATGACACATAAGTGTCCGGCAGCACTTTAAAATCATGGGGGGTGGGTCGGTGTGCTACCTTTTGTCATATGTAATGAATACACGCATCATTCTCACCATTGTGTTAATAGATAAACCAGAAGAAGCCCACCAGGTGTCAGACATTCATCCACAACCTCCAGGAGATGTGGCCCACCCAGACACGAAAGATTCAGCGCCTTCCCAGGAACATCAGGTTCAGCAAGTCTAACAGTAGAAAGCTAAAGAGACCCAAGGGCGGGGGAAATGCGGCAGGGACACACGGATCGGTCACCTCCACCTTGGAGGTCTCCACTCTGTACCCCTCTGTTCTCCTGAATTTCAAAGTAAAAGGGATGTGCAATCGACCTCGGGGTAAATCTCTCACATTGGGAATCGGGCTTCTTGTTTTCAAAAAACAAACTTTTAAAAAGAAACAAAAAAAAGTAAGGAAAGACTGTGGGGCGTTAGGTGGGTCGTACCCTGGAGAAGCACCTTTTTCATCATGGCAGAGGATGCCACCCATATATGTACAGTATATATATATATATATATTGGATCGGGGGGTGTAGATACATTGTGTCTCTGACTATCCGGAGTATATAATGTATCCAGCATCTCTAGTAAAGATGTAGTCATCCCCATCTGTTACTTGTGTCTTGTGGGACATGATGGGGTGAACCCGCAAGCAGTTGCCCCCCATCTTCCTACTTCCTCAATGAATGAGCACCCTTTAAAGTAAACATTGACCCGCTGTGGCTGGTGGTCTATTAATCTTTTGCCTTTTCCTGAGAGTCAGTATCGGGTATTCCCCCCCCCCCCAGTCCTTAGATGCAGTAGGGACCAGGTAAGCACCCTCCAATGAATCCCCTTGTGTCGAGTCCCAGTACTCCTCCTCGCTTTATATAGGTACCGATATATCAATAGTCAGTGCTGCAGACTTCTTTGTTGCAACGTGTTTCGGGCTGCTCACGCCAATCCAGCCTGAAACATGGTGCCGAAAAGACGCCTCTTAGAAACGTAATTCTATGTCCTTTCTCCACTGACAGCCAGCGGCAGTATACACCCCTAGTGGTTTTTGTTTTCTAGCACATATATCTCCGACAGTGCAGGACCACCAGCGAATGGTCTCTGGCCGCAGCCATCGTACAAATGCCTAATATGTCACAGCTCTTAGGGGAGTGTTCACATGTGGTTGTGAAACTCCGTTGTGTATTTGCGCTGCAGAATACTTTTGGCTATAAAGAATGAACATCTTACACTACTTTTAACTGCTTTGCACTTTCCAAACCCTGAAATGGTTAAAAATAGTAAAAAAAAAAAAAAAAAGTGCACAGCAATGTTTTTACAATGCTGCGTTCTTCGTTTTTATTACATGCATTGGATTCCTGCTTCTAAACAGTCTTTGGACGTTATTTATTTGGAACATCCGATAAAACCATGATTTTTATTGCATTTTTGGAAAATTGCAGCAGAAATAAGAGTATAAGGAACATGTGAACACGACCTTACAGTGAATGGAGCTAAGCTAGACGCAATGATAAACTATCTCCATCTGAAGTTATAGAGAAGGATAAAATTGAGATTACGGGATATTTCCTCCAGGTTCAGCGCAGGCAGTAACTTTTCAGACGAGAAATGTGCAGTTTATGAATTCATGTAATAGGCTTTTATCTTAATCATTTTAAGGAACTTTATTTTCACTCAATAAAAGTGTTGGAGAGGTCCGTGCTCTTATCGTGGGAGTGATTTACATGTCCTTACATATTGCAGGGTCTTGTGTAGAAGAGGGAATGTCTGTAGGTACAGATATATATACACACACCAGTTGTCACCTTGCTTCTGCCCTCCAGGAGTTGCATTCAACCACCATAATCATATACACATCCATTAAAGGGAGATTCCTAGTAGGAGGTAAAAAGCATTGCTGATAACTTGATATTGCACACCAGTTCTACTAATCCCAGAATGACACATTCAAGAGGCAGCAGATGTGATGTCAGAAGAACATCTCCGTGCTGCTATGAGGGGTGGTTGATAACCCCATTATGGTTCCTCTCTACATGATTATAAAGTCCTATCTACCAGCCCAGCCTGTGCCATAAGGACACTCCTCTTTGTATCTGAGAAATACATCAGATGTAGCCAAAAAGCAAAAAATGAATTTATATGGTAAAAAAAAAAAATTCTAGTATTCACCCAATAACTGCATAGAGGAGTCATTGTCTTCTGTCATAAGCAAATCCTCAGATACGAGAAGAATGCACAAGTATAAGGCACCCCGGGCGTGGTTTCCATTCACTGACAGCAAGCATAAAACAATGACACCTGATTTAAGCAATAGCTGTTAATTTACTGTTGATGCCACACTTTGCAATAACCTCAGTCTTTCTATTGATATCAGACTGCACAGTAACCTTTGTCTTGGTGACATTACTGATCCAGGTGTACAGTCATTCTGGTAAGAAAATGTGATAGCTCAGCCGCTTTGAAGTCCAAGGCTCGGAAGCCGGTAGTGCCGCAGGGGAAATATGATCAGAGAAAAAAAATCCAGGGTCTAGGACATACATGTATAACTCTGGCCCATGACACTAGAACCGCCAACCCCTATGTGGTGCCCATCATTCTGTATGGAGGACCAGGTGGTGCCCATCATTCTGAGAACATTCAGGACCTAAGAAAAACAAAATTAGCAAATAAGTTATTTGCTCATTTTGTTCTGTGTTATATGGCCAGTGTGAACATACACCTACATATTGCACTTATACTAACATGCGCCTGTCGTTTCAGTTTTGGACTGGGAACAGATTAGTTTATATAATTTTTCATTGGTCTCTTCTGCCCCAGTAGCCTGCCTGATATTCATGAACCATTAGCAGACATGCAGCCAATCTGACCTATATGAATCGCCTGGGGCAGGGCGCTGGCCTCGGGGCCACTGAATGCTGCAGACAGGAGCCGCAGTTACACTTTGCAGAGCCACCAATTCAGTACTCGCTTTAATTGTACACCATTACACCCCTTCAAGTAGTATACCAAGCCCTTAGTCGTGTAGAGGGTGCACCAAAGCCGCATCTGCATATTACTTTTATGCAAACTAAACCAGACATTTATAGGGGCAATGACCTTATATACCTGTGTAAGTGGTTTAGGTGATCTTTTTGGAGACTCCCTTTAACAGCACAGTTCCTGCAGAGAAACCTTACTCGATCTCTGCACCACTTACCCTGCACCCAGGCCATCACTAAGCAGTTAGAGCCTGCACCCAGTCATTCCCACGTGACAGGCCGGTATATCCCAGGTTGACAATGTACCGCACCTCATCCCTCTTCCTCAGGAGCTCAGTGCTGCAATCACCAAGCCCCTGAGGAAGCACCATATATAGCGCTAAACGCCGGATTGGATGTCTCAGCCCGACACTCAGGAACTGCAGCACCAACCCCGACGGCCATCTGTGGTGTATAAGCCTTTAACTAGTAATAGACATGACTTTTTGAAAGCATAAAAACCCTGACAAACCATATCAGAGTGGAGAAGAAAGTCAGAAATTGCCTTGATCTCCCAAAGGACAGACCATAATAAATCACCATAAAATCGGCAACAAGATAAAGAAATAATATTTATTTATAAAAGAATATTTAACACTTAAAATAATCAACAAGTTAAATAAAACGGTGCAAACCTTCCTAACCAAAGGGGCGCAACTAATCATAAATATCCCCACTAGGGGGCACTGCAAACAATCATTGCTACATGGGGCTTATACAAATAGATTAGAGATTATACATTGGGGGAGGGAATGGTTTAGTTTTTGGGGAGTAGAAAAATTGCAAACTTTGGTGCAGGACAACTTCTTTGGAAACTTGGAGTGGACAGTCTGAGATGTACTACTGATCCCAGGAATTGGAGTATTAGTGCAAATCTTCATCTGCTTGGAGTAGCCAACGATCCCAAGATTAAGGCACTTTTTTTATGAAAGTTCAGTGCACATTACAGCAACGCCCATGTAACTCCGGGTAGGGTGAGGTAGATGCAGACAAGGCCGCTCCCTGAGCTACTTGGCTAGTAATAGTCGGGTTTTTTTTTTTGCATTGTATTAGGATATGAATCAGTAATTGGGAACATTTTGGCACATATGTAAAGTAAAAAAACTTTAAAAACTACTGAAATAAAAGTCTTTCAAATAATACTGTCAGAACTAAACTTCCCACCTGGACCCAGTGCAAAGTATAAGATTACTACAAGTGAGTGCAAAAGAATAGAAAACCCAAAATCAGGCACAAGAGTCTACATGTCCGCAACTGGATACGTGGTATTAGCATATAATCCAGCCCAGATGTTCTCTCTGTGATGAGGGTCCAGACAGAAGCCAATGGCGGCCTCCGTCTCGGCGATCCGTCTCTGGAAGCGGCTGCGGTCTCGGGCGTACATTTCCCATGGTCCTTTCCGGGCCATTCTGTGAGCAAAGCTCCAGGTAACGATGGGGTGGACTGTGACTTTGGATGAGAAGCGCACCTGAAATAGACAGGGTTAAATATAAGACAACTTGTACAATAAAGCTTAATTATATCGGTGAGTCTATACATAGCAAGTCTGTGACTCCCCAGGGAGGAAAGGCCACACCATGAGATAATGAGCTACGTCAGATGACATGGCAGTCACGTGGCTGTCACTGACAGTCACAGTGACTGTCTAATCCCTGACTTCCTGTGAGAGCGTTCTTCTCCCATAGATCACCTGATTGTTTCAGGAGATGGCATCACGCCTCACAGGAGACCTTATGCAACGACATGAAATGTTAGATCTCAGTGTTGACCAAGAAAAGTCCCCAGGTAGAAATTAAGAATTTCCTCCCAGACTTACCCTAATTATCTCACGGCAAAGGCCCCAAGGGACTCTGAATATAGTATATTTTTGGCTACCATCTTTCCTGCAAGCAAAGAGGGTCTCCTTACTCAAGCTCAAGGGTTTGTCACTCATTTGGATGTACACAATTTACTGTAAAGCCCACCTTCTATTTTCTGGTGTGTATGGGGGACCTCAAGGGTGGGATGGGAAGAGAAGTTCCAGCCATGTTGAATTTTAGTACCTGATCCTTTCATCTGATGGCAATAAGTTGCCGCCAGAGGTGAGGAATACTTGTAGGCTCAGATTTACTTGGGTGGGAGAGCTTGTAGTCACATGGCTACACAGCCTGCCCAGCCTCTTTATAGGGTCATGAGAGGACTACCATTCCTGCCCAATGAAACCATCGGTGGCCAGCTTGGGTACACATTAAGGTGCTTAAATACCCCTCATTCTTAATGAATCACCCACTCCCCCACAAAGATGCTCAAATTTGGCTAATAAATGTGTAAAAAAGGCAAAGCAAGACTCTCCAACTGTATCACACTCATACTGTATCTTATCACTTACTTTCTTGGTGCAGTGGTCGGCTTTGTCTGTGGCCTTCTCCTTGGGCAGCGTGCACTTGTGAGTAGACCTGTATCCAGACAGCACTGGCTTCTTATACAACTTATTCTTCAGTTTTGGCTTTTCGGTAACAGTCCCACATTCCATTTTGACATCACAACATTCCGTAGCATCCAAAATCTGCTGCGTTTTGCGACTTTCGATGGAGACCTTCTTTGGCTGCTTGGGACCTTTTGTGGGCATGGCAAAAGAAAGCGGATTATACGGATCATCAGTGCGACAGAAGGATGCCCACAAGTCGTCGTTGTCTTCATGGGATGAATTACTCTCTTCATCCCAAGAGTCCTCATCAGACCAATCACTTCCCTCTCCGAGGACCTCATCACACTGGGACCCTGGAGTCCAGGACTCCTGCATACCACTGTCCATAGACACCTCTTCTTGGGAGAAGTCTAAAGCTTTAACACTGTCCACTTCAGACTCCTCAGAGGAGTCCATCTCCTCCGTTGGCACACAGATCATGGACATGATGATTGGGTTGGTACAAGATGTTAGAAGAACCTCTTGCTTTAGCATCTCCTCACATCCACTGTCCACTTCCATCTTAGTGATATCTCCTACAGTCTCCATCGTTAGACTGCATATCTCCCCATCCATCATTTTCTCTGGCTCCATCTGACCTTCCCAGTGACACTTTATAGTGACCATATTCATTGGCTGCTCACTCTTAGACATGACCACCCTCCTCTTGTAAAGGTACACGCTCAGTAGTGGTAACAGAACGTCCAGAACACTCCAGCACACCACCACGACGGCACGCAAGGCCTTGCTCATGAAGATACGAGGTAGCATCGTCCAATACAAGGTACGTTTCTGCAGGAAGTTCTTGCCCAAAGAAATAATGGTCTGTAAGATCCTGGCGGCCATTGTGACTATAACCACGTCTGTGCCAAAGTCAGTGAGGACAACCGGCAACTGCAGATGATCTTTCAGAACGTCAAACTGGGAAGAGGTGCCTCTATGCCAGCAGGTTGGAGAAGTCCAGTTTTTCCAGTATACGCAAAAGTTGAGATGGTCCAGTCCCATTCTGTAAAATACTAAAAAAATAGGCACGTTAGACTGTAGAATTAGAAAAGGGTCATAATCAATGAATAGATCGGTAGGACACACGACAACCCCACATGCTTAATGGCACACGTACTACTGCTCAATTCATGAAACAGTCATGGGGGGGGGGGTTTCAAGGATTGGACCCCATCGATTTGGTGGTTCAACTCCAATCCCACAAGACAAAAGCCTTTAAATATAATTTAGCGTTGTACTTAGGACTTCACAATGGTCACAACCAATATCCCACACGTCACTTTTTGGAGGAGTGGGTTGAGACAACCAGTACAGTGTAATCCCCAGATCAGAAATAGCTGATTCTCGTCCTTCAGTTTAAAGGGGTTGTCTCCTTTTAGAAACTCAATCTAAACACAAACTACTTCACTCACCCTACCTGAGACCACTGGCAAGTCTCTGCAGCATTGACATCACATCAACAGCGCTGCAGCCAATCACTGATCTGAGCAGGGCACTCCTTATACAGGCAGAGCTGCGACATGACATCAGACTGGGAATAGCAGTGGAGACTCATCAATACGAGCAAGGATATTTCTTTAGATAAACTGCACTCAAGAGATTGCCTGTAATCCAGAAAATGCCAGTCTAATGGGTTGTGAGTGATTGAACATTAGTGCTGGGTCAGAGGAAATACCAGCTCAGCAATCATGTGTGCTGTGGTGCATTGTTCAAGTTATCACAACTATTGCACAATACAACCTGGACTACACCCGTGCTGCATGTGTCAGTCACATGGGACCTCATCAACCCTGAGAAGTCACCAGACATCCCATTCACTTCTGTTGTACAGAGGGGAGCGGTCAGTCACATCACCCAGATCTGGGTGAAGTTTCGCTATGAAACAGCTTCATCAGGGGGTCTCCAGTAGGAACAAGTTATCTTCAATCCACAGGAGCCCCATAAGGTTGATCATACTGCAGTCATTCTCTAAGGGGGCTACTGGGAAAAAAAAGCCAAGCACAGCAGCCCCATAGGGAATAAATGGAGCAGCAATGAAGTGTGGGCACTGCCAGGTATCAAGGGGCCATAGTCTGAAAAATCAGTGCAGGTCTCGGCAGTGGGGTCGTCATGGAGAAGGGGGTAACTTATTCGGGACCCATTTAAAAGGATATAAGCAACACCACTCCCCCCCAATCCCTGACAATGAATGAACTCACATCAGCCCCATAGAGAGGACAGTAAACATTTACTACATAGATACATTTGGATCAACCCCAGAAACGTAAAAAGTCATATCCAGTCAGTACTAGAAGTAGCAGCAATACCTCGCATACATACCAGGGGGCGCTATCAGCCTGTGACCACGGCGCTCCAGCAGAAGTTAGCTACGGTCTCCTGGGCGGGCGGCTCCTGGATATTCCGGTGGAGGCTGAGGGAGGCGGCGGGTCGCACTTCAGCTCTTCCGACTTGTCTCTTGGTCAGGACACAGCACATTGGGGAGAGACGGCGACTTGTGTGCGGAGAACAGCTATCGGTACCGGCCATACCTAGTCATTGGGATCTGTTATCGTTGTATTTGTAGGTAGAGTAAAATGGCGAAAGCGCTCCGGAGAGTGGTTTATATAGGATTCTGAACGGACCAATGAGAGAGCAGAAGGCGTGGCCGTCGGAAAATTACGTGACGTACGGCTCGTAGTTCAATAATGTGGGGAGAGAGCGTGTTACCAAGGGGACGGGGCGGAGCCGGAAACATCACGTGCTAAATATAGTAACGGTGACGTCAGGAGAGTCCAGAAATGATGGGAAATACTGGAAACTGTGTGATATCCAGGGGAAAGAGACGAGGAAATAACGTCGGGAAAGCCGAGGTGTCGCTTTACGGTCGTGCAACGACTGGTATCAGTCACAGTGAGGAGGAAAACCCTCCATGTGTGACGTGTGGAGAGCAGCTATTATAGCCCGTGTCTCCCCCCATAACATAGAGAACCCATAACACAGAGATAACAAAAGACAGAGCCCCCATAACAGAGAGCCCCCATAACACAGGGACACAGAGCCCCCATAACACAGAGACAAAGAGCCCCCATAACACAGACACAGAGCCCCCATAACACAGAGACACAGCCCCCATAACACAGACACAGAGCCCCCATAACACAGAGACACAGCCCCCATAACACAGGGACACAGAGCCCTCATAACACAGGGACACAGAGCCCTCATGACACAGAGCCCCCATAACACAGCCCCCATAAAACAGGGAGACAGACCCCATAACACAGAGCCCCCATAACACAGGGAGACAGAGACCCCATAACACAGAGACACAGAGCCCCCACAACAGGGAGACAGACCCCATAACAGAAACACAGAGCCCCCATAACACAGGGAGACAGACCCCATAACACAGACACAGAGCCCCCATAGCACAGGGAGACAGAGCCCCCATAACACAAAGACCCCGAAACCTCATAACACAAGGAGACAGAGACCCTGTAACACAGAGACCACATAAGACAGAGAGAGAGAGCACCCATAACACAGAGAAACAGAGCCCCCATAACACAAGGAGACAGAGACCACATAAGACAGAGAGACAGAGCCCCCATAACACAGGGAAACAGAGACCACATAAGACAGAGAGACAGAGCCCCCATAACACAGGGAGACAGACCCCATAACACAGAGAAACAGCCCCCATAGCACAGACACAGAGCCCCCATAACACAGAGATCCCATAACACAGGAAGACAGAGACCCCATAACACAAAGACACAAAGCCCCCATAACATAGAGACACCGAGACCTCATAACACAGGGAGACAGAGACCCCATAACACAGAGACCACATAAGACAGAGAGACAGAGCCCCCATAACACAGAGACACCGAGACCTCAACACAGGGAGACAGAGACCACATAAGACAGAGAGACACAGAGCCCCCATAAGACAGAGACACAGACCCCATAACACAGAGACACAGAGCCCCCATAGCACAAAGAGACACAGAGACCCCATAACACAGGGAGACAGAGACCCCATAACACAGGGAGACAAAGCCCCCATAACACAGGAAGACAGGCCCTATAACACAGAGAGACACAGAGCCCCCATAACACAGAGACCCCATAACATAGGGAGACAGAGACCCCATGACACATACACAGAGCTCCCATAACACAGAGACAAAGAGCCCCCATAACACAGAGAGACAGAGCCCCAATAAGCAGAGAGACACAGAGCCCCCATAACACCGGGGGACAGAGACCCCATGACACAGAGCCACCATAAGACAGAGACACAGAGCACCCATAACACAGAGACACAGAGCCCCATAACACAGAGAGACAGAGCCCCCATAACACAGAGACACAGAGCCCCCATAACACAGAGAGACAGAGCCCCCATAACACAGAGACACAGAGCTCCATAACTGAGAAACACAGAGCCCCCATAACACAGACACAGAGCTCCCATAACACAGAGACAGAGCCCCCATAACAGAAAGAGACAGAGCCCTCATAACACAGAGCCCGCATAACAGAGACACAGAGCCCCCATAAGACAAACAGAGCCCCCATAACACAGACAAAGCCCCCATAACAGAGCCCAAATAACAGAGACACAGAGCCCCCATAACACAGAGACACAGCTCCCATAACACAGACAGAGCCCCCATAACACAAAGACACAGAGCCCCTATAACACAGAGACACCGAGACCTCATAACACAGGGAGATACAGACCACATAAGACAGAGAGACAGAGCCCCCATAGCACAGACACAGAGCCCCCATAGCACAAAGAGAAACAGAGCCCCCATAACACAGAGACCCCATAACACAGGGAGACAGAGCCCCCATAACACAGGGAGACAGGCCCCATAACACAGAAAGACACAGAGCCCCCATAACACAGACACAGAGCCCCCATAGCACATACACAGAGCTCCCATAACACAGGGAGACACAGAGCCCCCATAACACAGAGAGACAGAGCCCCCATAAGACAGAGCGACACAGAGTCCCCATAACACAGAGCCCCCATAAGACAGAGAGACACAGCCCCCATAGCACAGGGAGACGGAGACCCCATGACACAGAGCCCCCAAAAGACAGACACAGAGCACCCATAACACAGAGACACAGAGCCCCTATAACACAGACACAGAGCCCCATAACACAGAGACACCGAGACCCCATAACACAGAGAGACTGAGCCCCCATAACACAGACACAGAGCCCCCATAACGCAGAGACACAGAGCTCCATAACTGAGAAACACAGAGCCCCCATAACACAGACACAGAGCCCCCATAACACAGGGACACAGAGCCCCCATAACACAAAGAGACAGAGCCCCCATAACACAGAGCCCGCGTAACAGAGACACAGAGCCCCCATAACACAGACAGAGCCCCCATAACACAGACAAAGCCCCCATAACACAGAGCCCCATAACACAGAGACACAGCTCCCATAAAAGAGAGACAGAGCACCCTTAAGACAGACACAGAGCCCCCATAACAGACACACAGCCCCCATAAGACAGAGACACAGAGCCCCCATAACAAAGAGACACAGAGCCCTCATAACAGTGAGACAGAACCCCATAACAGAGAGACACAGAGCCCTCATAATACAGAGCCCTCATAACAGACACAGAGCCCCCATAACACAGAGACACCGAGACCCCATAACACAGGGAGACAGAGACCCCATAACACAGAGACCACATAAGACAGAGAGAGCCCCCATAACAGAGAGGACAGAGCACCCATAACACAAAGACACAGAGCCCCCATAACAGAGACACCGAGACCTCATAAGACAGAGAGACACAGAGCCCCCATAACAGAGAGACACAGAGCCCCCATAATACAGAGCCCCCATAACAGAGACAGAGCCCCCATAACACAGAGACACCAAGACCTCATAACACAGGGAGACAGAGACCCCATAGCACAGAGACCACATAAGACAGAGAGAGAGAGAGCCCCCATAACACAGGGAGACAGAGACCACATAAGACAGAGAGACACAGAGCCCCCATAAGACAGAGACACAGAGCCCCCATAACACAGGGAGACAGAAAACCCATAACAGAGACACAGAGCCCACATAACACAGGGAGACAGACCCCATAACACAGAGACACAGAGCCCCCATAGCACAAAGAGACACAGAGCCCCTATAACACAGAGACACAGTGCCCCCATAACACAGAGACCCCATAACACAGGGAGACAGCCCCCATAACACAGAGAGGTAGAGCCCCCATAACACAAAAACACAGAGCCCCCATAACACAGAGAGACAGAGCCCCCATAACACAAAGACACAGAGCCCCCATAACACAGAGACACCGAGACCTCATAACACAGGGAGATGGAAACCACATAAGACAGAGAGACACAGAGTCGCCATAAGACAGAGACACAGAGTCCCCATAACACAGGGAGACAGAGACTCCATGACACAGAGCCCCCATAACACAGAGCACCCATAACACAGAGGCACAGAACCCCCGTAACACAGAGACACAGAGCCCCCATAACACAGAGACACAGAGCCCCCGTAACACAGACTGAGGCCCCCATAACACAGAGACATAGAGCTCCATAACTGAGAAACACAGAGCCCCCATAACACAGACACAGAGCCCCCATAACACAGGGACACCGAGACCCCATAACACAGAGAGACAGAGCCCCCATAACACAAAGACACAGAGCCCCCATAACACAGAGACACCGAGACCTCATAACACAGGGAGATGGAGACCACATAAGACAGAGAGACACAGAGTCACCATAAGACAGAGACACGGAGTCCCCATAACACAGGGAGACAGAGACCCCATAACAGAGACACAGAGCTCCCATAACACAGGGAGACAGACCCCATAACACAGAGACACAGAGCCCCCATAGCACAGACACAGAGCCCCCATAGCACAAAGAGACACAGAGCCCCCATAACAAAGGGAGACAGAGACCCCATGACACAGAGCCCCCATAACACAGAGCACCCATAACACAGAGACACAGAACCCCCGTAACACAGAGACACAGAGCCCCCATAACACAGAGACACAGAGCCCCCGTAACACAGAGAGACTGAGGCCCCCATAACACAGAGACATAGAGCTCCATAACTGAGAAACACAGAGCCCCCATAACACAGACACAGAGCCCCCATAACACAGGGACACAGAGCCCCCATAACACAAAGAGACAGCCCCCATAACACAGAGACACAGAGCCCGCATAGCAGAGACACAGAGCCCCATAACACAGACAGAGCCCCCATAACAGAGAGACACAAAGCCCCCATAACACAGACAAAGCCCCCATAACACAGAGCCCCATAACACAGAGACACAGAGCCCCCATAACACAGAGACACCGCTCCCATAAAAGAGACAGAGCCCCCTTAAGACAGAGACACAGAGCCCCCATAACAGAGACACAGCCCCCATAACACAGAGACAGAGCCCCCATAAGGCAGAGACACAGAGCCTCCATAACAAAGAGACACAGAGCCCTCATAACAGTGAGACAGAGCCCCCATAACGGAGAGACACAGAGCACCCATAACACAGATACACCGAGACCCCATAACACAGAGACACAGAGCCCTCATAAGACAGAGAGACACAGAGCCCCCATAACACAGGGAGACAGACCCCATAACACAGAGACACAGAGCCCCCTTAAGACAGAGACACAGCCCCCATAACACAGAGACACAGAGCCCCCATAACACAGGGAGACAGAGACCCCATAACGCAAAGACACAAAGCCCCCATAACACAGAGACACCGAGACCTCATAACACAGGGAGACAGAGCCCCCATAACACAGAGACACATAGCCCCCATAACATAAAGACTCAGAACCGCCATAACACAGAGACACAGAGCCCCCATAACACAGAAACCCCATAACACAGGGAGACAGAGCCCCCATAACACAGGGAGACAGAGACCCTATAACACAAAGCCCCCATAACACAGAGACACCGAGACCTCATAACACAGGGAGACAGAGACCACATAAGACAGAGAGACACAGAGCCGCCATAAGACCGAGACCACATAAGACAGAGAGACAGAGCCCCCATAACACAGAGACACCGAGACCTCATAACACAGGGAGACAGAGACCACATAAGACAGAGAGACACAGAGCCCCCATAACACAGAGACCACATAAGACAGAGAGAGAGCCCCCATAACACAAAGACACAGAGCCCCCATAACACAGACACCGAGACCTCATAACACAGGGAGACAGAGACCACATAAGACAGAGAGACACAGAGCCCCCATAAGACAGAGACACAGAGCCCCCATAACAGAGGGAGACAGAGACCCCATAACAGAGACACAGAGCCCCCATAACACAGGGAGACAGACCCCATAAAACCAGGGGAGGAGTCCTGAGGAGATAATTTGCATATTCCCACTGCATTTTGGGGTAAGTGAAGAGTCTCCGCGAGCTCAAAGAACACTGGATTTTGGCTGTTGGAGCTGAAAAGAGGACATCGATAAACCGCGCGCCTACCGACGCGCGCATTTTGAAGCTTTTTTTTTAATCTTTTTTCACTGTTTTCAGAACATTAACAGTAAGAACATGGAAGAGTCCAGGAGCCATTTGGTGAGCTGCATATCCTGCTACATGTTCACAGACTTGCCAGTGGAAAAGCCAAACTTCACATGCCAGAAATGCAAGCTTGTGTCCCTGTTGGAGGAAAAGTTGCAAAATCTAGAAGAGAGGTTAACTACCTTGAAAATCATTAAGGAAGGTGAAGAGTTCTTAGACAGAGCAGAATTATCTCTTCATGATTCAGAAAGAGAAGAAATTCGAACTGCACCTGACGAAACAGAGGAATGGAAGCATGTGACCCAGAGAAGCAGGAGGATCGAGAGGCAGTCAGCACCCATACTGCTCAGGAACCAGTACCAGGCTCTCACGCAGGAGAACCATGAAGAAATACAGCAAAATAAGACTTTGCCAGCAATGAATAACCTTGTAAGCCCTCAGAATCCTCCTGGATGGAGAAAGAAGAATGTTGTGAAGAAAAAACGGAGAGTGGTGTGGTCATGGGGGATTCCCTGTTAAGAGGAACAGAGGCCGCTATCTGCAGACCAGACATAACCTCAAGAGAAATGTGCTGTCTTCCAGGAGCAAAAATTAAAGATGTGTCTGACAGGATATCAAGACTCTTCTGACCTACAGATCACTACCCATTCCTGCTAATACATGTGGGGACAAATGACACCGCAAGAAAGGACCTGGAAACCATCTGCAGTGACTTTGAAGACTTAGGGTATGTGCACACGATGCAGAAATGCTCAGGATTTTTTCCTGAGCGTTTCTGCATCTCTCTGGCAGGAAAAAACGCATGCGGATTGTACATGCAGTTTCCTGCCAGGGACATGCGGAAATGAAGCGGTCTTCACTTTCATTTCCGCATGCGGGTTGACAAGCGCTTCCCAAGCGATTTTAGCATCACTTGGAAAGTGCTTGTCAACTTCACACTATATAAATCCATGCAGCCGGCATGGATTTATATAGTGTGTGATGTCAAAAAATAAAAAATAAATCTATACGTTACCATCTGATGGCCCCCGGTGTCCTGCTTCATCGGTCCCGGCTGCCGACAGTGAAGACTGTAGGACCTTCCGACGTCAGCGTCACGTGACCCGTCACATGACTCTGACGTCAGCGAAGGTCCTACATTCGCCCGCGAAGTGCGCGGGAAGCTGGCAGGACGCAGCGCGGGCCGTCAGAAGGTGAGAATATATATATTTTTTATTTTATTCTTTTTTTTTTAATGGTACCTGGGTCTGGATGAGAGTCCTCTCCTCCACACCCGGGTACCATCCGCACATTAGACCGCATGAAAAGCGCATCAACATATACAGTGATGCGGATTCCATGCGGTCTAATGCAAGTCAATGGCGGCAAAAGAGCAGCGTTTCCGCAAAATTAATTGACATGCTGCGGATTTTTGACCGCAGCGTTTACGCTGCGGAAAAATCCGCATCATGGGCACAGCACATGCGGATTTCCATTGGGGAACATTGCTGCCCTTCTACCATGCGTTTTTCATGCGTTTCTGCGGCGTTTACGCAACTGCAAAAACGCCGCGGAAACGCATGAAAAACGCATCGTGTGAACTCAGCCTTAGGCAAGAAAGTGAAAGAATTGGGAGCGCAGGTGGTCTTCTCATCCATCCTCCCAGTGGATGGCCATGGAACAATGAGGTGGAATAAGATTCTACAGGTGAACAACTGGCTATGTCGATGGTGCCGTCAACAAGGATTTGGATTTCTGGATCACGGAATGAATTACCTATACGATGGACTACTTGCTAGAGATGGGGTGCACCTTACGAAGACTGGAAAACATGTATTTGGAAGTCACCTTGCTACACTCATCAGAAGAGCTTTAAACTAGAACAATGTGGGAAGGGAAGCAAAAGGCCAGAAAAAGCCATACAGCTGACAAATACTATTGAGATCTCTGCTACTGGAAGTGGAAAAGAAGAACAAAGACAAAACAATTTAAATAATAAAAATATGGGAGGAAGAGAAACCAATCACAAACTAAAATGTTTTTATACAAATGCACAAAGCATGGGCAACAAACAAGGAGAATTGGAACTACTAATGCAGGAAAAGGAATATGATGTCATTGGAATCACTGAAACTTGGTGGGACGATACACATGATTGGAATAAAAGGCTAAAAGGATACAACTTATTTGCAAGAAACAGACTTGATAAACGAGGAGGAGGTGTTGCATTGTATGTTAGAAAAGCGTATATCTGCACAGAGATTGAAGCTTCAGAGACTGGGAGTTCTGTGGAAACTGTTTGGGTAAGAATACAAGGAGAGAACAACGGAAAGGACACCATTGTAGGCATTTACTACAGGCCACCTGGGCAAGCTGAAGATATGGATGAACTCTTTATGTATCAAATGACCAAGTTCTCCAAAAAATATGACGTAGTGGTCATGGGAGATTTCAACTATCCAGACATTTGTTGGGAATCTCTCTCAAGTAAAGCTAACAGTTCAAGCAAATTCTTATCCTCTCTTGCTGACAACTTTATCTTCCAAAAGGTAGGGGAGAAAACAAGGGGATCTGCTACTTTGGATCTAATCCTTATAAACAGGGAGGAAATGGTTGAGGAGGTAAAGGTGGCTGGGACCCTAGGAGGCAGCGATCATGCTATTATAGAATTTTGGATAACTAGAGGAGGAAGACATGTGAAGACTCAAACTTCAAGGTTAGATTTTAGAAAGGCAGATTTTAAGAGACTCAGAAAGAGAATAGGAGGGATCCAATGGCTGGATGTCCTTAAGGACAAAAATGTCCAGGAAGGATGGGAAATTTTTAAAAATGAGATTCTCAAAGCACAATCGTTAACAATCCCGAAAAGTAGGAAGAATGGGAAGCATTTAAGGAAACCAGGATGGATGAACACAGAACTTAAACACATGCTAAAAAGAAAGAAAGAAATGTTTATTAAATGGAAAGAGGGAGGCACATCTAAAGAAGATTATAATGCAGTCTGCAGATCCTGCAGGGCACGTATCAGGTTAGCTAAAGCTGACAATGAATTAAGGCTTGCAAGAGATGTCAAAAGCAATAAAAAAGGATTTTGGGGGTATGTCAAAAGTAAAAGAAAAGTCAAAGATGCTATAGGATTTTTACAGGATGAAAATGGAGAAATGGTAAGAGAGGATGTTGAGAAGGCCGAACTTTTTAATTCCTATTTTGCATCTGTTTTCTCTCAGAAAGAAAATGTAACATCAACTGATCTTCACTGTCCTTTTAAAGGAATAGAGGAATCCAAGTTATCTGTAAACAGAAAGATTGTGAGGGAATATTTAGCTAACATAAATGAGTTCAAGTCTCCAGGTCCAGATGAATTACACCCCAGAGTACTGAAGGAGATCGTAGAAGAAATTTTAGAACCACTCTCCATAATCTTTGAAAATTCTTGGAGAACAGGAGAAGTCCCAGAAGACTGGAGAAGAGCAAATGTTGTTCCTATCTTCAAAAAGGGGAAGAAGGTGGACCCAGGGAACTATAGGCTGGTGAGTCTGACTTCTATACCAGGAAAGATCTTTGAACAAATTATTAAACAACATGTATGTAAGTACATGGATAAGAATGAAGTGATTAACCAGAGTCAGCATGGGTTTGTAACTAACAAGTCATGTCAGACTAACTTAATTTCCTTCTATGACAGAATCACTGACTGGGTGGATCAGGGAAATGCTGTAGATATAGTATATCTTGACTTCAGAAAAGCATTTGACAAAGTATCTCACACCATCCTTATTGAAAAAATGACCAAGTATGCAATGGACCAGGCAACTGTTAGGTGGATTCATAACTGGCTTAGTGATCGGACTCAAAGGGTGGTTGTAAATGGCTTCACATCCAGCTGGATGAATGTCTCAAGTGGGATACCACAGGGCTCTGTCCTGGGCCCTGTATTGTTCAACATCTTTATCAATGATTTAGATGAAGGAATTGAGGGTAAACTGATTAAATTTGCTGATGACACAAAGCTAGGAGGGATAGCTAATACTAGAGAAGAGAGAGAGAGGATTCAAAAAGACCTAAATAAACTGGAGCAGTGGGCAGCAACCAACAGAATGGTTTTTAACAGGGAAAAATGCAAAGTACTACATCTGGGCAATAAAAATGAAAAAAGCATATACAGAATGGGAGGAATAGAGCTAAGCAACAGTACATGTGAAAAAGACTTAGGTATACTAATAGATCATAGACTGAACATGAGTCAACAGTGTGATGCAGCAGCAAAAAAGGCAAATACAATTCTGGGATGTATTAACAGAAGCATACAGTCTAGATCACGTGAAGTCATTATCGGTCTTTACTCCTCTTTGGTCAGACCTCATCTGGAATACTGTGTACAGTTTTGGGCACCACATTTTAAAAAAGACATAGACAAACTGGAGCAAGTTCAGAGAAGAGCGACCAGAATGGTGACTGGTCTGCAAACCATGTCCTATGAGGAACGGTTGCAGGATTTGGGAATGTTTAGCTTGCAAAAAAGAAGACTGAGAGGAGACTTAATAGCTGTCTACAAATATGTCAAGGGCTGTCACATTGTAGAAGGATCATCTTTATTCTCATTTGCACAAGGAAAGACTAGAAGCAATGGGATGAAACTAAATGGGAGGAGACACAGATTAGATATTAGAAAAAACTTTTTGACAGTTAGGGTGATTAATGAGTGGAACAGGCTGCCACGAGAGGTGGTGAGTTCCCCTTCAATGGACGTCTTCAAGCAGAGGCTGGACAGACATCTGTCTGAGATGATCTAGTGAATCCTGCTTTGAGCAGGGGGTTGGACCAGATGACCCAGGAGGTCCCTTCCAACTCTACCATTCTATGATTCTATGATAACACAGAGACACAGAGCCCCCATAGCACAAAGAGACACTTAGCCCCCATAACATAGAAACACAGAGCCCCCATAACACAGAGACACAGAGCCCCCATAACATAGAGACCCCATAACACAGGGAGACAGAGCCCCCATAACACAGGGAGATGGGCCCCATAACAGAGAGACGCAGAGCCCCCATAACACAGACACAGAGACCCCATGACACATACACAGAGCTCCCATAACACAGAGAGACACAGAGCCCCCATAGCAGAGAGAGACAGAGCCCCCATAACACACTGAGACAGAGACCCCATGACACAGAGCCCCCATAAGACAGAGACACAGAGCACCCATAACACAGAGACACAGAACCCCTGTAACACAGACACAGAGCCCCCATAACACAGAGACACAGAGCCCCATAACACAGAGAGACAGAGCCCCCATAACACAGAGCCTCCATAACAGAGACACATAGCCCCCATAACACAGACACAGAGCCCCCATAACACAGAAACTAAGAGCCCTCATAGCACAGAGACACAGAGCCCCCATAACACAGAGAGACAGAGCCCCTGTGACATGCAGAAGTAGTGCTGTTGCTTCAAAAACATACAGCAACTGTTACAAATAACACAAGCACAGGAGACAGGAAGTGTTGTGCTTCAGAAGCATTCAGCAACTAGAGGGGTTAACACAGTCACATTAGACAGTGAGTGTTTTAGCAAAGCCCCAGGGGGATTATGGGGAACTTGTTATTGTAGCCTGTCTGATGCCCAAGAGAAAGGTGGTGTGTTATCTGGATCTGACAGAAGGCAACTGAACAGGATTCAGATCAGGAGAGAAACTAAACACTGGTCAGATAAACTCCCTGATCTAACAGTGCAGAGTATTACAGGGTAGGAAGATAAGGACTGGAAGGAAGCCTGTCATAGAGATCATCTCCTTAATTACACCCTTCCCCCCCTCCATCTCTATGCAGGATAAAGAATGCTGTGTACTATTGAGTCCTGTGAAGGAAAAGCCTGTGGCTGTGTATGCATAGAAGTGTGCTGCTAAGAGATCTAATCTATGCTGAATTATGCTACTGAAGAGACTGTAATACTGTGCCTTGTGAAGAAACTACTGTATTGTTACTGGAGCCGGTTGCTCAAGAAACTCAGACTGTACTGTAATGATGATTGTTGCTGTAATATCCCTGAATTGCACTGGCTGTGCTTCAGATCAAATTCCACTGTTAAACAAGACTCTTGTTAGATGTGTCTGGTCAGCAATTGAATCTATTGTGTGCCTGAGAGAAGCTGCAGCCTATGGTCGCCCTGAGTAACGGTTCCCCCAGGATTCCAACAAATTCATGAAACCCGTCTCGCCCTATCTGAACCTAGCGGTGTGCGTGTAACTTTGGTGGCCCGTACGGGGAATCCTGAGCAGGACTTAGCGTGTAGAGGGAGAAGTGGAAAAGTGTCTGGAAAGACACAGCAGCGTATAGAAGGAGAAGTGGAAAAGTGTCTGGAAAAGCACAGCAGCACAGCACCTCAATTCAACTCTGCTACTCCAGTTAAAGGGGACCAGCCCTAAAGAAAAACTCACTTTCAGCAATGGATGTGGAAATACAAATGGACAGAATTAGTGAGCTGTTTCTTCAGTTAACCTGTGAAGAATTGAGAACAGTAGCAGAGCATATAAAGATGTTGTAACGGGTCTGGGAGGCGGAACCTCTGAGCAACTATACAAGGGGGCGATCCTTGTAAGGAAGCGGGTGGTGACCAGGGAAGACGGGCAGGTAGTCACAGCAGGTGACCGGGACAGTCTCTGGGTAACGGGCAGGAGGTCACGGAAAGTGACCGGAACAGTCTCTGGGTAAACGGGCAGGAGGTCACAGCAAGTGACCGGGGCAGTCTCTGGGTAAACGGGCAGGAGGTCACAGCAAGTGACCGGGGCAGTCTCTGGGTGAACGGGCAGGAGGTCACAGCAAGTGACCGGGACAGTCTCTGGGTATAGGGTTGGTACGACCTGTGACGGCTGAGCCTCCAGGTAGGCTAGCAGGCGGATGGCAGGTGTGTGCTCCCAGGTGAGCAGGCGAGAGTCTCTGGATAAGCAGGTGGTCACAGCATGTGACGGCGGAGCCTCCAGGTAGGCTAACAGGCGGATGGCAGGTGTGTGCTCCCAGGTGAGCAGGCGAGAGTCTCTGGATAAGCAGGTGGTCACAGCATGTGACGACGGAGCCTCCAGGTAGGCTAACAGGCAGATGCAGATGAGTGCTCCCAGGTGAGCAGGCGAGAGTCTCTGGATAAGCAGGTGGTCACAGCATGTGACGGCGGAGCCTCCAGGCAGGCTAACTGGCAGGTAGCAGATGAGCGCTCCCAGGTGAGCAGGCAAGAGTCTCTGGACTGGCAGATGGTCACAGCACGTGACGGCGGAGCCTCCAGGTAGGCTAACAGACAGGTAGCAGGTGAGCGCTCCCAGGTGAGCGGGCAAGCTGGTCCATAGACAGACTGACAGGTGTCGGAAGGCAGACCGTCGGACCTCAGGCTAGCAAGCAGGAAAGCGGATGACAGGCAGGAATCAGGCAGCAAACTGGCAGGAAACTGGCAGGTAACTGGCAGGTAACAGGCAACGGGACCTGAGGGCTGAAGCAGAGTAGTGAACAGTGCAACAACATTGCTCGGGCACCTCCATTTTGGAGGAGGTGCCTTATATATGGTGAAGTCCTCCGGCCATTGGCCGGGGACTCCTTAGGACGGCGCGCGCGGCCCATTTAAGAGGGGGGAGCGCGCGCGCCCTAAGCACCGTGGCCGGGAAGGAGCGCGCGCTGCCAGCAGAGCGGGAGGAGGACGCCGGGCTCGGAGCGGAGAGGTGAGGGGAACAGCGTCCCTGCCTAGCAGGGGGCAGGGACGCCGACGCTACAGTACCCCCCCCCCTTTTTAGGCCAGACAGAAATTTAGCAAGGATGAGAGGGGCATGGATGTTCTCCCGGGGCTCCCACGTTCTCTCCTCAGGACCAAACCCCTTCCAATCTACTAGAAAAAAGGTCTTTCCTCTTACCCTTTTTGTGGCCAGAATGTTCTCTACCTCAAACTCGTCTTCAGCAAAAACCGGAGCAGGAGGCGTACCTGTAGACTTGGAAAAAGAGTTAAGTACCACGGGTTTGAGGAGAGATACATGGAAGGAGTTAGGGATCCGTAGGTTGGCCGGGAGTTTCAATTTCTAGGCCACCAGGTTGATCTGACTGATAACCTCCAGAGGACCGATGAACCGAGGCCCTAACTTATAGGAAGGAATCTTGAGCCGGACATACTTGGACGAGAGCCAGACTTTATCCCCAGGACGGAATTGTGGAGGATCCAGACGTTTTTTGTCAGTGTGTCTTTTCATCCGCTCGGACGACTGAAGGAGTGCGGATCGGGTACTCTCCCAAATGGAGGAAAATTTGTTAACGAGAGATTCCGCAGCCGGATTATCCACCAAGGTGGAGACGGGAAATGGGATCCGAGGATGCTGACCGAAGACTACAAAAAACGGGGATTTGGAGGAAGATTCGCTCTCGTGGTTATTGTACGAGAATTCAGCCCATGGCAGGAGATCCACCCAGTCAGAATGGTGGGCATTAACGAAGTGCCGGAGGTAACTGGTCAGGTTCTGATTGATCCGCTCCACTTGACCATTAGACTGTGGGTGGTAAGCGGAGGAGAAGTCCAGGGTGACGTCTAGCAGTTTACAAGTGGCTCTCCAGAAGCGTGAGGTGAACTGTACCCCACGATCCGACACGATGTGGAGGGGCAGGCCATGAAGACGAAAGATGTGGCGGATAAAATCTTTAGCCAGCTCGGGTGCAGACGGGAGGCCTGGCAGGGGAACGAAATGAGCCATCTTGGAAAAGCGGTCAGCGACCACCCAAATGACCGTACAACCAGCAGAGACGGGGAGATCAGTTATGAAGTCCATAGCTATATGCTGCCAGGGGGCAGCAGGTACAGGAAGCGGAAGGAGGCGACCGGCTGGCAGATGTCTCGGAACCTTGTTGCGGGCGCAGGACACACAGGCAGAAACAAAGTCAATTACGTCCTTGTGCAGGGTAGGCCACCAGTAGTGCCGGGTAATAAGCTGGAGGGTCTTTTTCTGACCGGCGTGGCCAGCTAGTTTAGACGAGTGACCCCAGTGTAGGATCTTCTCCCGATCAGGTACTGATACGAACGTCTAACCGGGAGGGAGACGATTTAGACTCACGGGAGCCACCTGCATTACTCTGGCGGGATCGATGATGTGTTTAGGTTCCTCCTCGAGATCAGACACCAGAAAGGATCGGGATAAGGCGTCCGCCTTGATGTTTTTGTCAGCCGGGCGAAAATGAAGAACAAAATCAAAGCGAGCAAAAAACAAGGACCACCGGGCTTGGCGCGGGTTAAGTCTCTGGGCATGCTGGAGGTAAGCCAAGTTCTTGTGGTCAGTGTAAATTATTACCGGGTGAAGAGCCCCTTCGAGCAGGTAACGCCACTCCTCCAATGCCAGCTTGATGGCCAATAACTCTCGATGTCCTATGGAATAGTTGCGCTCCGAAGGGGAGAAGAGTTTGGAGAAGAAGCCACAAGTTACCATTCTCCCGGAAGACGATTTTTGGGTAAGTACCGCTCCGGCTCCAGAGGAGGAGGCGTCAACTTCCAGGAAGAACTGCTTGTTGCCATCTGGGCGATGCAGCACCGGGGCGGAAGAGAAGGCCTGTTTTAAGGAAAGAAAGGCCTCCTCTGCTTCGGGCAGCCACTCTTTGGGATTAGTGCCCTTACGGGTGAGCGCAGAAATTGGGGCAGTCCGGGAAGAGAAGTGCGGTATGAAGAGGCGGTAGTAGTTGGCGAAGCCCAGGAACCGCTGAATGGCCTTCAACCCCTCCGGTCGAGGCCACTTCTCGATGGCAGTTTCTCAGGATCCATTCGTAGGCCGGTCTGAGAAATTATATAGCCCAAAAACGGAAGCGAGGTCTGCTCAAAAAGGCACTTCTCATATTTAGCGAAGAGGTGGTTCTGCCTGAGCCTGAGCAGGACCTGACGAACATCCCTCCGGTGAGTCTGGAGATCCGGAGAGAAGACCAAGATGTCGTCCAGGTACACCACCACGCAGGAGTAGAGAAGGTCCCGGAAGATGTCATTGACCAACTCTTGAAAGACGGCGGGAGCGTTACAGAGACCGAAGGGCATTACCAGATATTCATAGTGGCCGTCCCGGGTGTTGAATGCCGTCTTCCATTCATCCCCCTGACGGATACGGACCAGGTTGTACACCCCACGGAGGTCCAGTTTGGTGAAGATTCTAGCCCCCCTCAGACGATCAAATAATTCCGGAATGAGCGGAAGGGGGTACTTATTCTTCACCGTGATCAGGTTTAGGCCTCTATAGTCTATGCAGGGACGGAGAGAGCCGTCCTTCTTTTTAACGAAGAAGAAGCCTGCTCCTACCGGGGAGGTAGATTAATCCCCGGGCCAGGTTCTCCTCAATATATTCGGACATAGACCGGGTCTCAGCAGCGGACAATGGGTAAATACGCCCACGGGGAGGAGTAGTACCGGGTAACAGGTCGATAGGGCAGTCGTATGGTCTATGAGGGGGTAGTGTCTCTGCCTCCTTTTTATTAAAGACATCAGCATATGACCAATAAGGAATCGGAAGTCCAGGTAGATTAGCTGGGGTAGGAGAAGGACGGACGGGATGGACGGGAACCAAACAAGTCTTATGGCAGTCTTGTCCCCAGCGAAGGACTTCTCCTGTCTGCCAGTCAAGCACGGGTGCATGTCTCTGGAGCCAAGGTAGGCCTAGCAAGAGGGCATGAGAGAGTCCAGGCAGAACATGAAAGGAGATACTCTCAGAATGCAGCATTCCCACCTGCAGAGTAATGGATTCGGTGATGAGTTGGATGGGACGTGGTAAGAGGCCCCCATCCACGGCAGCGACAGATAAGGGTACAGCCAGAGGTTTGGTGGGGATGCGGTATTTCTCTACCAGGGACTGTGAAATAAGATTCCCGGCTGCTCCAGAGTCAAGTTGGGCTAGTTCGAAATAACGGTTCTCCCCGCAGACGATTGAGACTGACAACAGTAGAGATGGAGAGGATTTATTCTTGTCTAGGACGACCTCTCTGAGCGATCCTAGACACAGGCGTTTCCCGACCTCTCCGGGCAGGTACGGATCCGGTGCTCCTTACTGCCACAGTAGAAGCAGCTCCCCTCGGCACGGCGTAAGTCTTGACGGGTTTTGACCATCTTGGTCTGGTCGACCTGCATAGGCTCAGGAGAGTGTGCCTGGGGAGAAACGGAGGGAATAACGGGTTTCTGGAAGATGGGAGCTAGACGTGGAAACCTTCTCTCACGAGAGACCTCTTTGGCGCGCTCCTGGAACCGTAGGTCAATCCGGGTGGCAAGAGTTATTAAGTCGTCAAGAGTGGTAGGAATGTCCCGACCGGCGAGTTCATCTTTAATACGGCCGGACAGACCCTCCCAGAAGACAGACACCAGAGCGTCGTTATCCCAGGCCAGCTCCGAGGCAAGGGTACGGAACCGTATGGCATATTGGCCCACGGTGAGATCTCCCTGACGGAGGCGTAGCAGAGACGATGCGGATGAGGTCTTCCGTCCGGGTTCATCGAAGACTTTCCGGAAAGCCGTGAGAAAGGCTGACAAGTCGGACACCAGAGGGTCTCCTCTCTCCCCTAGAGGATTCAGCCAAGCCAGAGCCTCCCCCGTGAGGTGGGACATGATAAAGGCCACTTTGGACCGGTCGGAGATAAACTGGTGGGACAAGAGTTCGAAGTGCAGGGTGCACTGGTTTATGAAGCCCCGAGCTTGAGCGGGGTCGCCTCCGTAGCGAGGAGGTGCGGAAAGCCGGGGTCCAGGACAGGATACCATGGTATTGGTGGGCAGCGGCGCTGCCGGGTTGCGAGTCATGACACTAGCGGTGGTTGCTGGTGGAGCAGTCAGAGTGTCCAGGTGAGAGTTGACATTCCGCAGGTGACCCAGGATGGACTCCTGTTGGGACCTCTGACGGGACAGTTCATGACATAGGTCCGAGAGCGAGGGAGCTTGGGTACCACCGGGTTCCATGGCCCGAGCAAACTGTAACGGGTCTGGGAGGCGGAACCTCTGAGCAACTATACAAGGGGGCGATCCTTGTAAGGAAGCGGGTGGTGACCAGGGAAGATGGGCAGGTAGTCACAGCAGGTGACCGGGACAGTCTCTGGGTAAAGGGCAGGAGGTCACGGCAAGTGACCGGAACAGTCTCTGGGTAAACGGGCAGGAGGTCACAGCAAGTGACCGGGGCAGTCTCTGGGTAAACGGGCAGGAGGTCACAGCAAGTGACTGGGGCAGTCTCTGGGTGAACGGGCAGGAGGTCACAGCAAGTGACCGGGACAGTCTCTGGGTATAGGGTTGGTACGACCTGTGACGGCTGAGCCTCCAGGTAGGCTAGCAGGCGGATGGCAGGTGTGTGCTCCCAGGTGAGCAGGCGAGAGTCTCTGGATAAGCAGGTGGTCACAGCATGTGACGGCGGAGCCTCCAGGTAGGCTAACAGGCGGATGGCAGGTGTGTGCTCCCAGGTGAGCAGGCGAGAGTCTCTGGATAAGCAGGTGGTCACAGCATGTGACGGCGGAGCCTCCAGGCAGGCTAACTGGCAGGTAGCAGATGAGCGCTCCCAGGTGAGCAGGCAAGAGTCTCTGGACTGGCAGATGGTCACAGCACGTGATGGCGGAGCCTCCAGGTAGGCTAACAGACCGGTAGCAGGTGAGCGCTCCCAGGTGAGCGGGCAAGCTGGTCCATAAACAGACTGACAGGTGTCGGAAGGCAGACCGTCGGACCTCAGGCTAGCAAGCAGGAAAGCGGATGACAGGCAGGAATCAGGCAGCAAACTGGCAGGAAACTGGCAGGTAACTGGCAGGTAACAGGCAACGGGACCTGAGGGCTGAAGCAGAGTAGTGAACAGTGCAACAACATTGCTCGGGCACCTCCATTTTGGAGGAGGTGCCTTATATATGGTGAAGTCCTCCGGCCATTGGCCGGGGACTCCTTAGGACGGCGCGCGCGGCCCCTTTAAGAGGGGGGGAGCGCGCGCGCGCCCTAAGCACCGTGGCCGGGAAGGAGCGCGCGCTGCCAGCAGAGCGGGAGGAGGACGCCGGGCTCGGAACGGAGAGGTGAGGGGAACAGCGTCCCTGCCTAGCAGGGGGCAGGGAGACCGACGCTACAGATGTCAGAAGAACAGACTTCTAAAGCATACAACCGCAGGCAACTGTTAGCTGCCATTAATGCAAAAATGGATGAGCTGGGGGAGAAAGAAGCTGAAGACATCATGGGGACATTCCTCCAGGAGCTAACACAGTTTCTAACCAGGTTGAAGTTGGAGGATGGAGGGGCGGCACCAATTACCAAGAGCGGGAATCTCCGTCCGCAGACAGAACTACAGGAATTGAAAGAACAATTCAAAGCCCTAACAACAGCCCTGCAGGAATCGACCAAAACCTCTGAACGAGTGACAGACTCAGACCGAACCTTTACCCTGCTCGGGTTAGATCAATCAGAAAGACAGTCCTCTTAACACCACAAATCATCATAAGGAAAGAATTCAAGATTCTGGGACAGATTGGAGAGTGTGAACAGAAAGAGAAACTGTCTTATATGAAAATATTGCACCAGATCGATGTAGGATTACAGAAAGGCTACCAGCCAGATGAGATCGTTGAGGGGGTGGTGAAAGCGATCAGCCCAGGACTGAACCTCTATAGTATGCTAGAAATGAAGAGTCAACTGACCTTGCAACAGCTGAAGATGATTTTAAAAGGGCACTATAAAGAAGAGAGTACTTCAGAATTGTTCCACCGACTCATTAACCTCTCACAGAAAAATAATGAATCACCCCAAAGTTTCTTGTTCAGAGCAATTGAACTGAAGGGTAGATTGTTTTTTGCATCCAGAGATGTAGAAGCGGAGGAGAAGTTTGATGCTGGACTAGTCCAGAAGAAGTTCTTGAGATAATTGGGAATGTGGTTAATCAGCAAAGACATCAAGTTGCAGCTGAAACAGTACCTAGAAGATGCTAGCATTCTGGACGAAGTCCTAATTGAAAAAATGAATGAGGCAGAGAGCAAACAGAAGTTAAAGAAATGCTCTGCTCCTAAAATCACCAAAGTGAGTCAGCTGAAGTTGGAGACCCTCGGTGGCCAGTCCGAAGATCATCATGGAGATCCTCCAGTGCCACCTCCGAGAGGGAACCTTAAATCACCAACAAAAGAGAAGACCGCCAGCACTGACTGGGAGGAAGTAATAGGAGAACTGCGAGCCGAGTTAATTGAGGTGAAAAAGTTGATTCGTTCCAGGCCAGAACCTGTATCCCTCAGACCCAGGAATGGGTTCCAAAACAGAAGATACCCTGCTTGTGAAGCGTGCCGTTCATCAAATCAGAGTACGGTGTGTGTCCACTGTCTAAGATGTGGTGAGGAAGGACATTATGCCAAGGATTGCCAATGGTCATGGTCGTTTGGGTTAAAAGACAGGAGATTGCCAGTGCGGGGCGACTGGTAACTGCAACACGGAGGAGGCCCCAGAAGCAAATCCATATCTCACCAAACCCCAGAACGGTGCATGAGGTAAAACGGCTGCGTCAGTACTATCCCCAAGTGTGTTCCCGTCTACAACAGCTGTAAGAGAGACAGGGGCATCAGTTACTTAAGCCCAGTGCGGAGGTCCTACAATGTACTCTTGGGAGGAGGATTCCTCGGTCACTAAAGATAGCCTCATCAGCCTAATCTGTGAAAGGTGCTTTATACAGTGCCAGCTAGATGGACTCCTGGTAAAAGCACTGTGGGACACAGGAACCCAAGCGAGCGTTTTAAATGAAAAATGGAGATGGCACTACCTGCCACACACTTGCCTTTGGTCACTAAAAGAACTCTTGGGACTCCACGGCAAAGCCATCAACCAGACCAAAATCCCTTTCATAGGCTGGGTGAAAGTGACTTTCCAACTCAGGGCGACGAAGAACAGCAACACCATCGAGCTTTTGGTACCTTTTCTCGTGACCAGTGATCAGAACGTGGCAGAGGATCCTATCCTGGGTTATAATGTAATCATTGAGGTCATCACGAAACACAAGTCAGGGACGCTGGTGGTGGATGCAATTGCCACATCACTTGCCATACCCAACGCCATGGCGTAAAATGTGATTCATAGAGTAAAGAAAGCACAGAATACATTGGACCTAAAAGAAGTCAAGGTAGGCTGGCGTCCAACCATCATCCCTGCAAACCAAATGGCGGGGGTGAGGTGAGGAGTCCGGGTAGAACCGGGAAGAAAAGTCCAGAAAAGACTGTGTTAGGTCACATTGAAATCGTTAAAACAGTTTATCCAGCCAGTGTGAGACCCGCCCAAGGGTCTACCGTGAATTCAGTCTCCCCACCAAGGAACAGGAGTTGCCCAAGGGAGGAAATTGCACGATCCACCTCAGGGTCCTGGGATCCCCCAGTATCCCTGGAACACTTATGTGCTGAAGATATAGTGATAGCAAAACAGATGCTGAGAGAAGAGTGTCATGCATTCTCTAAAAATGACCCTGATATAGGCTCTATCCTGTCATTGCAATTGAAAATCAATTTGAAAGACACGACCCCAGTAACCAGAAGTTACATGTCTGTGCCGAAACCATTACACTGTGAACTGAAAGAGTATTTACAAGATCTAATCAACAGAGGTTGGGTCCAAAAGTTGAAATCATCTTATTCCTCTCCTATTGTTTGTGTTAGGAAGAAGGACTGTATGTTGAGACTCTGCTGTGATTACCAGGAACTAAACTGAAAGTCTGTACCTGATCGACACCTGATACCAAAGATTAAAGATATGCTGGATAGCCTGTTACGGGTCTGGATGGTGGAACCACTATGCCATGGTGCAAGGAGGGGCATAACTAAGTGCCTACCTGGACTGACCCTGGCTACACGGCGGCTTAGTCGACTCGGTGAGCCAAGGAGGGATCGGGAAGGTGAACCAGGTGCCACCATGGGACCGACCTCGTGTGAGAGCAGGCGACTCCGACGGGGCTGATAGCCGAAGCGGACTGGCACGACAGATGGGCAGACAGATGTGCACGGCTGGTAGGCAGGTGGACGGAGCTGACTGACGGACAGGCTCGGCTGGCAGGCTGATTGGCAGGCACGGCTAATAAACAGGCTGGCGGACACGGCAGATAGGAAGGCTGGCGGGCACAGCAGATAGGTAGCCTGGTGGGCACGGCTGATGGGCTGGCGGGCACGGCTGATAGACAGGCTGGCGAGCACAGCTGATAGGCTGGCATACGGCACTGGGACCTGAGGGCTGGAGAGAGTGTTAACACGCAAACTTCAACATTGCACAGGTACCTCCATTTTGGAGGAGGTGCTTTATATAGGGACAGTTCTCCGTCCATTGGCCGGGGACTCTTTAGGATGGCACGCGTGACCCCTTTAAGAGGGGGGGAGCGTGTGCACATCCTAAGTACAGTGCCCGAGGATCTGCGCTCAGTGCGCGCACCCTGGGCGGATGCAGCGAGGGAGCCGGAGGCCGCCGGACCGGGACCGCGGCAGTGAGGGGATCGGCGTCTCTGCCGGGCAGGAGACAGAGACACCGACACTGCAGTACCCCCCTTTTATGCCCCCTCTTCTTTAAGCCCGCAAGAAATTTTTCTTGAAGACGAGGAGAATGAATGTTCTCCCTGGGCTCCCAAGACCTCTCCTCAAGACCAAACCCCTTCCAATCCACAAGAAAGAAAGTCTTTCCTCTTACCCTCTTGATGGCCAAAATGTTCTCTACCTCAAAGACGTCCTCAACGGAGACTGGAGCTGGAGTGGTACCTGTATCGTCAGAGAAAGGATTAAGGACAACAGGCTTGAGGAGAGACACATGAAAGGAATTGGGAATCCGTAAGGAGGCAGGGAGTTTCAGCTTGTACGCCACTGGATTTGTTTGGTTCAGAATCTCGAAAGCACCGATGAACCGCGAGCCCAACTTGTATGATGGTATCTTGAAACGGACATATTTGGAGGAAAGCCAGACCTTGTCTCCCGGATGAAATAGAGGCGGATCCAGACGTCTCTTATCAGCATGCTTCTTCAGCCGCAGTTTTAGTGTCCTCCCAAATCACTGAAAAGTCTTTGACGAGAGACTCCGCAGCCGGATTGTCCACAGAAGTAGAAAGAGGAAATGGAATATCGGGATGCTGACCATACACTACAAAGAACGGAGACTTGGCTGAGGACTCACTCACATGGTTGTTGTAAGAAAACTCTGCCCAAGGCATAAGTTCTACCCAATCACTATGATGAGCGTTGACAAAGTGTCGAAGGAAACTAGTGAGAACCTGATTGATACATTCCACCTGGCCATTGGACTGAGGATGATAGGCCGAAGAGAAATCCAAATCGACATCCAGCAGCTTGCACGTGGCTCTCCAAAAGCATGAAGTAAACTGAACTCCTCTATCCGAGACAATATGAAGAGGTAGGTCGTGGAGACGGAAGATGTGACGTATGAAGTCTTTAGCCATCACATGCGCAGAGGGAAGACCTTGCAGGGGAATGAAGTGAGCCATCTTGTAGAAGCGGTCAGCGACCACCCATATGACAGTACAGCCGACCGATACAGGAAGATCCGTGATGAAATCCATAGCGATGTGTTGCCAGGGAGCAGAAGGCACGGGCAGAGGAAGAAGTCGACCAGTCGGAAGTTGCCTAGATATCTTATTACGGGCACAGGAACAGCAAGCGGAGACAAAATCTGCAACATCCTTGCACAGAGCCGGCCACCAATAATGTCGGGAAATTAACAGAAGCGTCTTCCTTTGACTGGCATGTCCAGCCAGTTTAGACAAATGACCCCAGAGTAAGACCCTCCTCCTATCCGGAGCCGCCACAAAGGTCTTACCAGGAGGAAGATGAGACAGGTCAAACGGGGCAACAGTCATTATTCTGGAGGGGTCAGTGATGTGTAGAGGCTCCTCCTCTTGATCGATAGACAGGAATGAGCGGGAGAGTGCGTCAGCCTTAATATTCTTGTCAGCCGGGCGATAATGAAGAGTGAAGTTGAAGCGAGCAAATAATAGAGACCATCTGGCCTGACGAGGATTTAGTCTTTGAGCAGACTGCAAGAAGGCAAGATTCTTATGGTCTGTGTAGATGACCACTGACTTCAGAGCCCCTTCTGGTAAGAACCGCCACTTCTCCAGCGCCAATTTGATGGCAAGCAGCTCCCAATCTCCCATGGAGTAATTGCGCTCGGAAGGGGAGAAGAGTTTAGAAAAGAAGACGCAGGTCACCATTCGCCCAGACGAGGATTTCTGAGTGTGTACTGCATCGGCCCCTGAGAAAGAGGCATCAACCTTCAGGAAAAACTGTTTGTTACAGTCCGGACAATGTAGCACCGGAGCAGAAGAGAAAGCTTGCTTCAGGGACACAAAGGCATTTTCTGCCTCAGGAGTCCATTCCTAGGGATTGGCCCCTTGCAGGTCAGGGCAGAGATGGGAGCAGTCCGGGAAGAGAAATGAGGAATGAAGAGGCTGTAATAATTTGCGAATCCCAGAAATCGCTGAATAGCCTTCAACCCCTCAGGCCGGGGCCATTTTAGAATGGCAGACACTTTTTCGGGATCCATCCTAAGTCCGGTCTTCAAGATTATGTATCCCAGAAATGAAAGAGAAGTCTGTTCAAAGACGCATATCTCGAACTTGGCATACAGACAATTCTTCCTGAGCCTCTACAATACCTGTCAAACGTCTCTCCGATGAGAAGGCAAATCAGGGGAGAACACCAGGATATCGTCCAGGTACACTACCACACATGAGTATAGGAGATCTCGGAAGATGTTGTTCACCAGCTCCTGGAAGACAGCTGGCGCGTTGCAGAGTCCAAAGGGCATCACACGGTACTCGTAGTGGCCATCTCGAGTGTTGAATGCCATCTTCCACTCGTCTCCCTGGAGAATCTGGATCAGATTGTACGCGCCACAAAGATCAAATTTGGTGAAGATCTTTGCGCCTTTTAGGCGGTCAAACAACTCAGAGATGAGAGGCAGGGGATACTTATTTTTGACCGTAATCTGATTTAGACCCCTATAGTCGATACATGGGCGAAGAGAGCCGTCCTTCTTCTTAACGAAGAAGAATCCCACTCCAGCCGGAGAGGTGGATTTCTGGATAAATCCCCTAGCAAGATTCTCTTCAATGTACTCAGACATGGCACATGTCTCAGCCAGTGACAGGGGGTAGATTCGACAACGAGGAGGTGAAGCACCAGGGATGAGGTTGATGGGACAGTCATACAGCCTATGAGAGGGTAGTGTCTCGGCCTACTTCTTGTCGAAGACATCCGCATATGACCAGTAAGGTGCCGGTAAGCCAGGTAGGTTAGCTGGAGTGGACGGAGGTCGAGCAGGACGGATAGGAACCAAGCAGGTCTTATGACACTCCTGTCACCAGCGGAGCACCCCACCCGAGCTCCAATTCAAGACTGGCTCGTGTCTATGTAGCCAAGGCAGTCCTAGCAGCAAAGGATGAGAGCGACCAGACAGCACATAGAAGGAGATTTTCTCCAAGTGTAGCATTCCCACCTGAAGAACTAAAGGCTCGGTGATGAACAAGATGGACTCAGACAGAAGCTTCCCATTCACGGAGGAGACTGCTAACGGATCCAAAAGACGTTGAGTAGGGATCTGAAACCATCCCACAAGGGCCTGTTGGATGAGATTCCCAGCGGCACCGGAGTCCAGATAGGCAGCCTCGAAGAAGTGTATCTTCCTGCAGGTTATCGATACAGATAAAGTCAGGGATGGAGAGGAAGAATTTTTGCCCAGGACGACCTCTCCAAGTGATTCTAGGCACTGGAGTTTCCCGGTCTCTCTGGACAAGAGCGGATTAGGTGTTCTGAACTGCCACAGTAGAAACATCTGCCCTCAGCGCGGCGGACCTCCTGGCGAGACGTGCCCATCTTAAGCTAGTCTACATGCATAGTTTCAGGAGTGGATGCTGAGATAGAGGCCTGCAAGGAGACTGACCTTTGGAAGGTTGGTGCAAGGCGCGGAGATTTCTTCTCGCGGATCACCTCCTTAGAACGCTCCTGGAACCAGATGTCGATCCGTGTGGCCAAAGACACCAGGTCGTCCAGGGAAGAGGGTATGTCACGACCGGCTAGTTCGTCCTTGATCTGTCCAGAAGGGCCCTCCCAAAAGGTGGACACCAGGGCCTCGTTATTCCAGGATAGTTCAGACGTGAGGGTCCGAAACCACACCGCATACTGGCCCACAGTGATACTCCCTTGACGTAGACGAAGAAGAGAGGAGGCAGTCGAGGATGTGCTGCCGGGTTCATCAAAAACCCTGCGAAAGGCCGCAAGGAAAACCTGAAGATTCTACACCAGGGGATACCCTCTCTCCCATACGGGGTTGAGCCACGCCAACGCCTCTCCAGTGAGATGAGACATGATAAATGCCACTTTAGCCCGGTCAGAAGCAAATTGATGGGCCAAAAGCTCGAAGTGCAGCGTGCACTGGTTGAGGAAGCCCCGACATAGAGCGGGATCACCATCCAAAATATGGTGGAGCAGATAGCCGGGGTCCTAAGCCAGGTGTCACAACGCTACTGGATTGAGGTGCCGCCAAAGCGGATGCTGCTTGGTTAGAGGCGGACACAGTCGGGGTGGACAGCGCATCCAAGCGGGAGTTGACAGTCCGCAAATAGGACAGGATAGTATCCTGTTGAGATCTCTGGTGGGAGACCTCTTGGTACAGGTCTGAGAGCGAAGGAGCCTGGGAGCCACCAGATTCCATGGCCTGTGCAAACTGTTACGGGTCCGGATGGTGGAACTACTGTGCCGTGGAGCAAGGAGGGACCAGAGGGGCGTAACTAAGTGCCTACCTGGACTGACCCTGGCTACACGGCAGCTTAGTTGACTCCATGAGCCAAGGAGAGACCGGGAAGGTGAACCAGGTGACACTCTGGGACCAACCTCATGTGAGAGCTGGCAACTCCCACAGGGCTGATAGCCAAAGCGGACTGGCATGACAGATGGGCAGACAAATGTGCATGGCTTGTAGGCAGGCGGAAGGAGCTGACTGACGGACAGGCTCGGCTGGCAGACTGATTGGCAGGCATGGCTAATAAACAGGCTGGCGGACACGGCAGATAGGAAGGCTGGCGGGCACGGCAGATAGGCAGGCTGGTGGGCACGGCTGACAGATAGGCTGGCAGGCACGGCTGATAGACAGGCTGGCGGGCACGGCTGATAGACAGGCTGGCGGGCACGGCTGATAGACAGGCTGGCGGACAGCACTGGGACCTGAGGGCTGGAGAGAGTGTTAACACACAAACTTCAACATTGCACAGACACCTCCATTTTGGAGGAGGTGCCTTATATAGGGGCTGCCCTCCGGCCATTGGTCGTGGACTCTTTAGGACAGCGCGCGCGGCCCCTTTAAGAGGGAGGGAGCGCGCACCCTAAGTACAGTGCCTGGGGATCTGCACGTGGCACGCGCACCCTGGGCGGATGCAGCGAGGGAGCCAGAGGCTGCTGGACCGGGGCCACGGCGGTGAGGGGGTAGGTGTATCTACCGGGCAGGAGGCAGAGACGCTGACGCTACATAGCCTATCAGGAAGTACCTGGTTCTCTGTCCTCGATCAGGGTAAAGCATACCATCAAGGGTTTGTTGAAGAGTCCAGTAGACTCTTGACAGCATTCATCACACCGTGGGGGTTATATGAGTGGATCCGCATACTGTTTGGGCTCAGTTCAGCTCCAGCAGAATACAGAGGAGCATGGAGACCTGTTTGGAAAGATTGAGGGACGATATCTGCCAGCCGTACTTGGATGACAATGTGGTAAACGGCAAAACCTTCCGGGAGCATGTTGAACACGTGAGGACCGTATTACACTGGTATCAACAACACAGAGTTAAGTTGACCCCAAAGAAGTGTGAACTGTTCAAAAGGCAAGTCCGAATTCTAGGGAAAATTGTGTCCAGAGAAGGATATACCATAGACCCAGCAGAAATCGCTCCGGTACTGGCCTTAAAAGACAAGCGGCCCTCTACTGTCAGGGAGTTGAGGCAGATCTTATGATTGCTCTCCTACTATCGTACTTACGTTCGGAACTTCTCCAGGATTGCCGCCCCGCTATACCTCCTCTTGGGGACGACGACAGAGTCAACAACAACCACGGAGAAAAAGAAGAACGCGGGTAGGACCGGACTTAAAAGAAACAACGCCATTTCGTCCCAACAGCCCATTCTCTGGACAGCAGACCACCAGGAGGTATTGGAAGAACTAGTAGACTATCTGGTAAAAGAACCCATCTTGGGATATCCTGATTTCAACGTAACATTTGTTCTTCATTGTGACGCTTCTTAAGTTGGACTGGGAACTGCCCTGTATCAGCATCAAGATGGAAAATTGAGTGTCATCGGTTATGGTTCTAGAACCTTGACAGACGCCGAGAAGAATTACCATCTACATTCCGGAAAATTGGAGTTCCTGGCATTGAAATGGGCTATCTGTGAACGATTTAGAGATTACCTCTACTACATCAAAGAGTTTGAGGTACACACTAACAACAACCCTTTGACCTATGTCCTCACTACAGCCAATCTGAATGCAACAGGTCAGAGGTGGGTCGCTGAACTAGCTGACTTCAATTTCAGCATCAAGTACAGTCCAGGAAAATGCAATGCAGATGCTGACGGATTGTCGAGAATGCCACTACAGTAGAGCCTGAAGAGTTCATGCAAGAATGCTCGGAGGAAGCCAGTCTGGAAGCAATTCAGATCACTACCTAAGCAGTGCAAGCTTATCAAGAGGAAAACACACCATTGTGGTGTCCGTTGACGGTGGAAACCACCATAAAGCGAGAGAGCAAGATCACCTCCTGTCCATTCAACAACTACCAAAAGAAAAAATCCGTAGAGAACAACGTGAAGATCAGATAATTGGTAGAATACTACTTTATGTGGACCAAAATCGGTTTCCAAGTAAACGGGAGAGAGATAATGAGTCACCAGCAGTATCTGTTTTAGTTAAAGAATGGACGAAGCTCTACCTCAATGAAGACGGTATCCTGTATCGTAAAGGAGGACAAAAACGGCAGTTGGTACTACCCAGAGTTTTCCGTAGGTTGGTCTTCAAAGAACTCCATGAAAGCATGGGATACCTGGGAGTGGAAAAGACAACCAACTTGATCCATGAACGTTTCTTCTGGCCGTACATGCAGAGAGATATTGAGAGGTACATGACCAGGGAGTGTGGGTGTCTGAAAGATAAACGTCCCAACACATCAACCCAGGCACCTATGGGCAACATCCAAACTACATATCTATTTGAGATGGTCTCAATAGACTTTCTACATCTTGAGACGTGCAAGGGTGGTTACAAATACATATTGGTGGTGATGGACCATTTTACTCGATTTGCCCAAGCGTATGCCACCAATAAAGCTGATCGAACAGCGGCAGAGAAGATCTTCAATTATTTTGCTTTGAGGTTTGGGTTCCCTACGAGGTTACACCACAACCAAGGAAGAGAATTTGAGAACCAGCTCTTTGCCAAGCTAGGAAAGTACTGTAGAATTCAGAGATCCCACACAACGCCCTATCACCTAGAGGGTAATGGACAAGTGAAACATTTTAACTGGACATTATTGTCATTGTTGCACACTTTAGCAGCTGACGAGAAGAAAGACTGGAAGAGTTCTCTGTCAAAAGTGGTACATGCCTATAACTGTACAAAGAGCGATGCAACGGGTTACATCATGTTCGATACTCCGGTGTCAGAGACTTACAGAACGTATCCGGAGTATGCTCGGAAATGGAAGGAACGGATGGCAGAGGCATACAACATAGCGTCCAAAGTGGTTATGCAAGGACAGAGCAAGAGTAAGGAGTACTATGATCGAAAATGTTATGGAACAGAATTGGCTCCGGGAAGCCGGGTGCTAGTCAAGAACATACGTGAGAAAGGTGGTCCAGGAAAACTTTGCTCGTACTGGGAAGACAAGGTGTATGTGGTCGTAAAGAGGAAAGCCGATGACAGTCCAGTGTATGAAATCCGATTGGAAAGAGGAGACAAGAAAACCAGAATAGTCCATCGGAATTTATTACAACCCTGTGATTATCTCCCACCACAACAACACTTGCCAGAAGCAGACTGACATCGACCGAGATTGACTAAGAGACTACCACAGATTGAAGCTCCGCTGGTGGATAGTGACCTTGAAAGTTCAGATAAAGAAGAGCACTCCATTGTATTTCTCGGACCGGCAAGGAGAGGGATGTACCAATCTCAGGAGAGTGAACTAAGTCCCGAGGCTCGAGAGTTTGTACCAAGGAGTACAGATGAAGTCCAATTCAGATCTGATGATCGAACACCGGTCGAGAGACCGATCGGCACTCAGGAGAAGCGGAATTACCAGACCATGTTGGACCAGGCTATTCCGTAGAAGTACAGGGACTTACAGAGACAGTTCCAGGAGCATCTGAGGAAGCACGGGAAATGAGTGTGGTGGAAGAAACTCCTGTGACCTTAGAACCCGTGGTATCTGAGGAACAACCCACCAGGAGGATGTCGACTCGAAAAGTGAGGAGGCCCGTGATGCTGACGTATGAGACACTTGGTGAACCGAGTCAAGTGCCAAGGACTGTTGACTGGAAACAGGTACAGTACAGACCAAAAGTTTGGACACACCTTCTCATTTAAAGCTTTTTCTGTATTTTCATGACTATGAAAGTTGTACATTCACACTGAAGGCATCAAAACTATTAATTAACACATGTGGAATTATATACTTAACAAAAAAGTGTGAAACAACTGAAAATATGTCTTATATTCTAGGTTCTTCAAAGTAGCCACCTTTTGCTTTGATGACTGCTTTGCACACTCTTGGCATTCTCTTGATGAGCTTCAAGAGGTAGTCACCGGAAATGGTTTTCACTTCACAGGTGTGCCCTGTCAGGTTTAATAAGTGGGATTTCTTGCCTTATAAATGGGGTTGGGACCATCAGTTGTGTTGTGCAGAAGTCTGGTGGATACACAGCTGATAGTCCTACTGAATAGACTGTTAAAATTTGTATTATGGCAAGAAAAAAGCAGCTAAGTAAAGAAAAACGAGTGGCCATCATTACTTTAAGAAATGAAGGTCAGTCAGTCCGAAAAATTGGGAAAACTTTGAAAGTGTCCCCAAGTGCAGTTGCAAAAACCATCAAGCGCTACAAAGAAACTGGCTCACATGAGGACCGCCCCAGGAAAGAAAGACCAAGAGTCACCTCTGCTTCTGAGGATAAGTCTATCCGAGTCACCAGCCTCAGAAATCGCAGGTTAACAGTAGCTCAGATTAGAAACCACGTCAATGCCACACAGAGTTCTAGCAGCAGACACATCTCTACAACAACTGTTAAGAGGAGACTTTGTGCAGCTGGCCTTCATGGTAAAATAGCTGCTAGGAAACCACTGCTAAGGACAGGCAACAAGCAGAAGAGACTTGTTTGGGCTAAAGAACACAAGGAATGGACATTAGACCAGTGGAAATATGTGCTTTGGTCTGATGAGTCCAAATTTGAGATCTCTGGTTCCAACCACCGTGTCTGTACGATGCAGAAAAGGTGAACGGATGGACTCTACATGCCTGGTTCCCACCGTGAAGCCTGGAGGAGGAGGTGTGATGGTGTGGGGGTGCTTTGCTCGTGACACTGTTAGGGATTTATTCAAAATTGAAGGCATACTGAACCAGCATGGCTACCACAGCATCTTGCAGCGGCATGCTATTCCATCCGGTTGGCGTTTAGTTGGACCATCATTTATTTTTCAACAGGACAATGACCCCAAACACACCCCCAGGCTGTGTAAGGGCTATTTGACCAAGAAGGAGAGTGATGGGGTGCTACGCCAGATGACCTGGCCTCCACAGTCACCAGACCTGAACCCAATCGAGATAGTTTGGGGTGAGCTGGACCACAGAGTGAAGGCAAAAGGGCCAACAAGTGCTAAGCATCTCTGGGAACTCCTTCAAGATTGTTGGAAGACCATTTCCGGTGACTACCTCTTGAAGCTCATCAAGAGAATGCCAAGAGTGTGCAAAGCAGTCATCAAAGCAAAAGGTGGCTACTTTGAAGAACCTAGAATATAAGACATATTTTCAGTTGTTTCACACTTTTTTGTTAAGTATATAATTCCACATGTGTTGATTCATAGTTTTGATGCCTTCAGTGTGAATGTACAATTTTTATAGTCATGAAAATACAGAAAAATATTTAAATGAGAAGGTGTGTCCAAACTTTTGGTCTGTACTGTATCTCTGCCTACGACCAGGTAAGCCCACTGGAGTGATATTCACCACCGAGAGGCAGTATGAAAGATGTTGCCTGCTGGAAAGACTTGTTTTCATGCTTTGATTTTCCTTAAAAGACTTTGTAGAAACAAAGAACTGTTAAGGCCTACTGAGAGAGAGAGAGCTGATTGAAGATGTACAAAAAGCTCCAGCTGAAGAGACGCTGATTGTGGTAATTATTTATTTCTTACAGGAGTACTACAAGAAAAAGGTCGTAGAATAGGTTGTTATAAATGTTATGCCAATTTGTATATAAAGTTACTCAACTTTCACCACTGTCTCAGAATTGGTCAGATTGACCAATTAAGACGAATGTCGAGGACGACATTCAAAAAGGAGGGAAGAGTGTGACATGCTGAAGTAGTGCTGTTGCTTTAAAAGCATCCAGCAACTGTTACAAATAACACAAGCACAGAAGACAGGAAGTGTTGTGTTTCAGAAGCATCTAGCAACTAGAGGGGTTAACACAGTCACAGGAGACAGGGAGTGTTTTAGCAGAGCCCCAGTGGGATTGTGGGGAACTTGTTATTGTAGTCTGGCTGAAGCCCAAGAGAAAGGTGGTGTGTTATTTGGATCTGACAGAAGGCAACTGAACAGGATTCAGATGAGTAGAGAAACTAAACACAGGTCAGATAAACTCCCTGAACTAACAGTGCAGAGTATTATTGGACAAGAAGAAAAGGACTGGAAGGAATTGTGTCACAGGGATCATCTTCCTCATCAAACCCTCCCCCCTCCATCTCCATGCAGGATAAAGAATGCTGTGTACTATTGTGTCCTGGTGAAGGAAAAGCCTGTGGTTGTGTATGCATAGAAGTGTGCTGCTAAGAAATCTTATTTGTGCTGAATTATGCTACTGAAGAGACTGTAATGCTGTGTCTTGTGAGGAAACTACTGTATTGTTACTGAAGCCGGTTGCTCAAGAAACTAAGACTGTACTATAATGAAGATTGTTGTTGTAATATCCCTGAATTGCACTGGTCGTGCTTCAGATTAAATTCCACTGTTAAACTGTTGAAAAAGACTCTTGTCAGATGTGTCTGGTCAGCAATTGAATAATTGAATCTATTGTGTGCCTGGGAGAAGCTGCAGCCTATGGTCGACCTGAGTAACGGTTCTCCCAGGATTCCAAAGAATTCATGAAACCCGTCTCGCCCTATATGAACCTAGCGGCGTGCGTGTAACACCCCCATAATACAGAGAGACACAGAGCCCCCATAACAGAGAGACACAGAGCCCCCATAACAGAGAGACACAGAACCCCCATAACACAGAGACACAGAGCCCCCATAACACAGAGACACTGAGCCCCCATAACAGAGAGACACTGAGCCCCCATATCAGAGGTAGATACAGTATTGTAATAGGAGCAGAACTAATAACAGATTGGCACAAACACAATAATGATTTCTGTCCTGTGGGATTTTTTTTTCTGGCATACATAAACTCCCTCCAGGGAGGGACAGGGGGCGGCTAGAGCATTTTTGCGACAAATTTAGCGACTTTTTGAAAAAGTTGCAAATGATGAATCAAGGCGGGAAAATCTAGAAACATCTAAACCTTCGCCACAGGAAAATGGAACAATGAATATGACGCAGAGAAAACAAAGGCTGATTTGCAGTGGTTTTGCAGCAGCATTTTTTAAGCAAATTAAAAGCTGCTTTTTACAGTACCAGCAAAAGCTACGAGATTTCAGAACTCTCGCGCACACGATTGTTCATTTTTTCCTGACTGAATTTGAGAACTGCAAAGTTTTTTAAATCTGCAGCGTGTCACTTGTTTCAGCATTTTTGAAAAGTTTTTAGTTAATAAAACTAACTTTATTAAACTTTGTAGACAAAGCACACATTATCCACGTCCAAAAAAACGCTGCAAAACAAACTCGTGGTAAAATGGTTATGTTTTTACTGCCAAGAGAGCAGGTTTCAGCTGCTGGGGGGAAAAAACACCTTAGAAATGTAAATCAGCATACACAGATCAATATTTACATGATGTTAAAGTACAAAGACCTCTGAGAACACAACAGATGTCCTATTGTTTCACACCCATTAGGGGGGTGATACCACCTGGACAGTCTCTGAATGAAGACTAATCAGGATGTGGTTATAATGGATTGTAGGAAAAGAACAGGTTCAGAGCTGCTCTATGATCACAACATGAGAGACAATGTCTCCATGTTGTTTCATTCGGTTTCCATGTCATTCCATCTCAGTATTGTTCGCAATAATGGGATTTCTTAGATGAGACGATAATTGTTAAGATTCAAAACGCTTACGACTCATTGTGTAATGTAAATAGGGTTAATATCCAAAGGAAAAAAAACATAGTGTAATAAGGGAGGACACTGTAAAAAGAGAAAGTTCTATACATAAGATGCTACAATAAGGCTATGTTTGCATATTGCATTTTTGCAGCGTTTTTTTCTGCAAATTAAAAACTGTATCAGCAAAACTTATGAGATTTCTGAAATCTTATACAAGTGCCCCATTGACTAAGACATGGGCTGTAGTTTCCATGAACCCAAATGTCTGTGTGCACTAGACTTAGCTCAGGTAAATATGTAGATGCAAAACACACATCACATGGATGTTTCCGGGAACACATCACCAGAGGGTTTTACTGCTCTCTGCCTTCTATACTTCAATACTACTCACCTCTCTACACTGATCACCTGTCTAAATCGCTCACCCCTATACAGTGATCACCCCTATATACTGCTCACCTCTCTATACTGCTCACCCCTCTACACCGCTCACCCCTATATACTGCTCACCTCTCTCCACTACTGACCCCTCTATACCGCTCACCCCTCTGTACCGCTCACCCCTCTACACCGCTCACCCCTTTATACTGCTCACCTCTCTATACTGCTCACCCCTCTATACCGCTCACCCCTATACACTGCTCAACCCTCTACACCGCTCACCCTTCTATACTGCTCACCCCTCTACACTGCTCCCCCTTCTATACTGCTCACCCCTCTACACCTCTCCCCCTTCTATACTGCTCAACCCTCTACACTGCTCACCCCTCTACACCGCTCACCTTTCTATACTGCTCAACCCTCTACACTGCTCACCCCTCTACACCGCTCACCCCTCTATACGTCTGACCCTTCTATACCATTCACCCCTCTATACTGCTCACCTCTCACCACTACTCACCCCTCTATACTGCTCACCTCTCTACACTGCTCACCCCTCTATACTGCCCACCCCTTTACAGCACTCACCCCTCTACACCGCTCACCCCTCCATACTGCTCACCCCTCTATACTGCTCACCTCTCTACACTGCTCACCCCTCTATACTCCCCACCTCTTTACACCACTCTCCCCTCTATACTGTTCACCCCTCTGTACTACTCACCCCTCTATACTGCTGAACCGTCTACACCGCTCTCCCCTCTATACTGCTGATCCCCCTACACTGCTCATCCCTCCATACTGCTCGCCCCTCTACACCGCTCTCCCCTTTATACTGCTCACCCCTCTACACCGCTCACCCCTCTATACTGCTGATCCCTCTACACCGCTCACCCCTCTATACTTCTGATCCCCCTACACTGCTCACCCCTCCATACTGCTCGCCCCTCTACACCGCTCTCCCCTTTATACTGCTCACCGCTCACCCCTCTATACTGCTGATCCCTCTACACCGCTCACCCCTCTATACTTCTGATCCCCCTACACTGCTCACCCCTCCATACTGCTCGCCCCTCTACACTGCTCACCTCTAATGACTTTAGAGCAGAGCTGTGCAGATTGTCACGTTGTGACTAAACAATGCAGCAAAGTTCAGAGGTGTCAGTCATATGAGAACCTGTACGAGCAGTTTCTACCCTCCACACCGCACATATTTCAGTTACTCATTCATAAAAGGCTTTACTACGCATGTACGAAGCATAATCAGTGCAACATTTCTCTTCTTAACCTTTTTTTGTTGCACCCAGTCTGGTTCCTGTTGTTTAGTGTTTCTCGGGGACCAGGGACTGGTGTGACTGCTACCTCAAAAAGCTGATAAACTTCCAGACTTACTAGATTCCTTGTCTTCAGGTCCACTTGCAGCCTCAAGACATGTATCTTGGACAAGTCATAAGCATACTTGCTAATTCTTCTGTAACAAGGGGAGACCTCCCAAACTCCCAGAGGAGTAAGAAAACCTCTTAGGCACTGGAAACTGCCCAAGACCTCCCTGAAGAAGCAATTTTGGAAGGTTTCTTTTGGCCCAGTGTCTTGAAGATGTAGAGGGGCGAGTCTTCATCTTACAAATAAGTCAACAATTTTGAAGTCCTGGTTATATCTCCATGTGAATAAATAAAAAATAAAAGAAAGACTTATGTAACCATTGATTGTCTCTTCCTCAACTCAGGAGCATCATCTGTTCTTTAATCAGTCATCCTCTAGTGGCTGGCACTACTTATTAGGCTAGGGTCACGCCACCGTATATTCTCTCTATCTGGGTCGATTATGCTCTGATCATAGTGTGATCCAATTTTCTCAGATGAAGAGAAGATGGGAATTTTTTTTTAGATCTTCTCCATTCTATCAGTCCATGAAAAGCGGACTGCACTCAGATTTCATCTGAGTGCAGTACGATTTTTTCCACTCACCCATTGACTTGCACGGTCGAGTGCAATCCGAATACTGGATGCAAATCGTGCAATCTCGGTCCAAGAACAAAGCTAGACACGTGCACTGACCCATAGAATAACATTGGTCTGTTTGGATCGCACTCAGACCGAAAATACGGTCGTCTGCACGAGCCTTTAGGGACTCCCTGTAGGTGCCATCTATGTGGGACACTGTGTGAAAACTAATTATTAAACATAAATTAATAATAATAATATTAAACATATTAGAACTTTAGAAATTTCTGGATATTGTTTTCTACGGATTTACCATAATTTAACAATGTTTCACTTTTTTCTTTCTTTCTTTTCCCTTCCTCTTAACTAGTTGGAACTTATCCTTACCTTCCTCTTCCCCTCCCTTCCTTTTCCTTAATCACAATCTCTCTCGTTTTTTCTCATCTCATCTTCCTTTTCCCCCTATGTCTTTCCAGTCATATTCTTTCCCTCCCCTTTTGAAATCAATACTTAAATTAGAATATAGATATGTCTATGTACTCTTGATTATCCCCCTCCCCTTATATTGTAAAAAATCCCCCTAATAAAAAAGAATTTTGAGTCAAAACTAATTATTAATAGAAGCGGAATGTGGAAAAAACACCTAAAATAATGAGAATGAAAATAGATATTAGATGTAACATCTTGCTAGTTTCATTGATGTAATGTATCCTTATATCAGGAGATGAAAAAGGCAAAAAGGAAAACAAAAAATGAAACAAGAAGAAGAGGCATTGGTCTATTTTGGTCTTTTTTAGTCTATTATATGGTGAATGTATCCTCTGAATTCTGCTTCTTTCCCTCTTTTCAACCATTGTTACAGAGTGTTTGCATCACTTGGAGGTAATTGCATTGTAATGAAATGAATTGCATTGTTTACCCTCTTGTCTACTTAGTGAGCAAACCCCAACAGATAGAAATCCCTGGATGAATAGTGTAATGCAATTACTCAGTCATGATGAATAATAGATCAGAAACTAAGGGAAACTATGTGTGTCTCCAGTCTATGTATGTGTGCTCAGTGTGTGAACAGTGACTTGAAGTATTCACTCCCTCCCCTCATCCTTGGCATTTTTCCTGTTTTGCTACCTCACAACTTGGAATTTCACAGTATTTTTGAGGGTTTTCATCAGTTCATGTAAAGAACATGCCGACAACTGTGAACATTTGGTTTTCTTTTTATTGTGAAGCAAACAACAAATAGGACAAAATAACTGAAAACTTCAGTGTACATAACTATTCACCCCCCTACAGTCAGTACTTTGTAGAGACTCCTTTTGCGGCAATAACAGCTGCAAGTCGCTTTGGATAAGTCTGTATGAGCTTTCTTCATTTTGCCCCATGGATTGTTGCCCATTCCTCAAGGCAAAACTGCTCCAGCTCCTTCAAGTTAGATGGTTCCTCTGGTGAACAGAAATCTTCAAGTCTTATATAAGCCTATAAGAAGAGCTGACAATCACAATAAGAACATCCAAGAAAGGAGGGAGAGGGATATTATAGAGATAATACCAATATGTAGAAAGAACATAACCCTCAATAATAAGCAGCCAAAGGTATAGCTGTTGTTGCAAAATGCAGTATCTTTATTAGTTAAAATATAACATACAATGTATGACCGTAAAAGACAAACAGGAGTGACTCGGATGAAAGACCACAATGGGGGTTAAGAAAGAAAAAACCCCCTAAGAGTGAGAGGGAAAACCTTGGCCCAATTGCAGGTGTAACTCCATAATGAATGACCAGGTATAATACGTAGTCAGGCAATGTGGTATAGATCCAGCTAGGCTATAAAACTGAGTTAAATAAAGTGATATAGCAGATAGAGGTATCAGAAATAATCTGCTTGTAATGATCAGAATAGCCACACATTACCTTGTGACATGATGATGACCAGGTAACAGGAGTCTGCAAGAGGGGATGAGTAGCGCGCCTCGACGCGCGTTTCACCGAAGTGGCTTCGTCAGGAGGCGTGAAATCTTCAAGTCTGACCACAGATTCTCAATTCGATTAAGGTCTGGGCTTTGACTAGTCCACTCCAGAACATTTACACGTTTCCCCTTAAACCACTCAAGTGTTGCTTTACCAGTATGCTTTTGGTCATTGTCTTGGAAGGTGAATCTCCGTCCCAGTCTCAAATCACTGACAGACTGAAACAGGTTTTGCTCAAAAATATCCCTGTATTTCGCACCATCTGTCTTCCCTTCGACTCGGACCATTTTCCTTGTCCCTGCTGCCAAAAAGCATCCCCAGAGCATGCTGCTGCCACCACCATGTTTCACTGTGGGGATGGTGTTCTTGGGGTGATGAGCTTTGTTGGTTTGATGCCAGACAGTGTTTACCTTTGTGGCCAAAAAGTTCCATTTTGGTCTCATCTAACCACAGCACCTTCTTCCATACATTTGGGAAGTCTCCCACATGTATTGTGGCAAACTCAAAACGAGCCTTACAATTTTTGTGTGTAAGTAAAGGCTTTTTTCTGCGCACGCTTCAATAAAGGCCACCTCTGTGGAGTGTACAGCTTATTGTGGTCGTATGGACAGACACTACAGTCTCTGCTTGGGAACTCTGCAGCTCCTTCAGGGTTACTGTCACGCAAGGTGAGGGAAAGACTAAGTGCAATACAAAGGGAAGAGGGGAAAGAAGCCCAAACACTAGGGAAAGGGGGAGTGGAGACCCTTAGGAAGATCTGATATCATACTGCCTACCCTACCGTCCCTATATAGGTTCCACACCTATCACCGAGCAGGAACTTAATGTCCCTAGAGCTTGGCCCTAGATAGGGAGGGGACAGGGTGAGCACTGGTCAGGCCCCACTACAAACTAAAGACAACAAGGTAGACAACAAAGTGGATACACTTAGCTTGAGCAGACAGCAGAAAGATAACGCCAACTGTCCTCCAAGGGCACCAGAGAAGAAACTAGCCAACTGCTAGTGCTCCAAGCCAACACAGAGGTACATAGAACTATTACCGGTGCCTCTCTGGAGAAACTGAGAGTTTTTAACTACCAAGCAAGGGTCTGTCAATCAGCAGCAGAAGGTGTAGGTAGCTGCTGGGTCCTAAAGGAAGAAGGATACAACAATACCAAAGAGACGAGAGGATCAAGAAGGCGTCTGCAATGCCAAGGGCAGTGACCTTCTGCAGCCGGCTCCAGAGCGACTGTCACAACTGACCCACCCATGACAGTTACCATTGGTCTCTGTGCTGCCTCTCTGATTAATGCCTCCTTGTCCTGGCTGAGAGTTTTGGTGGCCGTCCTCTCTTGGCAGGTTTATTGTGGTACCAAGTTCTTTCCATTTGATGATAATGGATTCGATGGTGCTCCGGGGGATCATTATAGATATTTTTTATAACCCAGCCCTGATTTGTAGTTCTCAACAAATTTGTCCCTGACCTGTTTGGAGATCTCCTTGGTCTTCATGGTGATATTTGGAGATCTCCTTGGTTTTCATGGTGCTGTTTAGAGATCTCATTGGCTTTCATGGTGTTGTTTGGAGTTCTCCTTGGTCTTCATGGTGTTGTTTGGAGATCTCCTTGGTCTTCATGGTGTTGTTTCGAGATCTCCATAGTCTTCATGGTGTTGTTTGGTTAATGGAGCCTCTTGCTTAATGATGTTGCAGCCTCTGTGGCCTTACAGAAAAGGTAAAGTTTATATACTGACAGACATGTGACACTTAGATTGTACACAGGTGAACTTCCTGTCACTAAGCATGTAACCCATGAAGGGAATTGCTTGCACCAGAAATTTTTAGGGGCTTCATAGTAAAAGGGGTGAAAACATATGCACAGGCCAATTTTTAGTTATTTGATCCCATGAATTTAATTTATGCCTATATTTTTCTCATTTCACTTCACTAACTTAGACTATTTAGTGCTGATGCATTGCACACATATCAAATTAGACAAATATTTAAATACAGGTTGTAATGTAACAACTGTACACTGTATATGTGCTCAGTCTGTGTATACTGTATATGTGCACAGTCTGTGTATATGTGTGCTCAGTCTGTGTATACTGTATATGTGCTCAGTCTGTGTATACTGTATATGTGCTCAGTCTGTGTATATGTGTGCTCAGGCTGTGTATACTGTATGTGTGCTCAGTCTGTGTATACTGTATGTGTGCTCAGTCTGTGTATACTGTATATGTGCTCAGTCTGTGTATATGTGTGCTCAGTCTGTGTATACTGTATATGTGCTCAGTCTGTGTATACTGTATATGTGCTCAGTCTGTGTATATGTGTGCTCAGGCTGTGTATACTGTATGTGTGCTCAGTCTGTGTATACTGTATGTGTGCTCAGTCTGTGTATACTGTATATGTGCACAGTCTGTGTATATGTGTGCTCAGTCTGTGTATACTGTATATGTGCTCAGTCTGTGTATACTGTATATGTGCTCAGTCTGTGTATATGTGTGCTCAGGCTGTGTATACTGTATGTGTGCTCAGTCTGTGTATACTGTATGTGTGCTCAGTCTGTGTATACTGTATATGTGCACAGTCTGTGTATATGTGTGCTCAGTCTGTGTATACTGTATATGTGCTCAGTCTGTGTATACTGTATATGTGCTCAGTCTGTGTATATGTGTGCTCAGTCTGTGTATACTGTATATGTGCTCAGTCTGTGTATACTGTATGTGTGCTCAGTCTGTGTATACTGTATATGTGCTCAGTCTGTGTATATGTTTGCTCAGTCTGTGTATACTGTATATGTGCTCAGTCTGTGTATATGCGCTCAGTCTGTGTATACTGTATGTGTGCTCAGTCTGTGTATATGTGTGCTCAGTCTGTGTATACTGTATGTGTGCTCAGTCTGTGTATACTGTATGTGTGTTCAGTCTGTGTATACTGTATGTGTGCTCAGTCTGTGTATATGTGTGCTCAGTCTGTGTATACTGTATGTGTGCTCAGTCTGTGTATACTGTATATGAGCTCAGTCTGTGTATACTGTATATGTACTCAGTCTGTGTATACTGTATGTGTGCTCAGTCTGTGTATACAGTATGTGTGCTCAGTCTGTGTATACTGTATGTGTGCTCAGTCTGTGTATACTGTATGTGTGTTCAGTCTATGTATACTGTATGTGTGTTCAGTCTATGTATACTGTATATGTGCTCAGTCTGTGTATACTGTATATGTGCTCAGTCTGTGTATACTGTATGTGTGCTCAGTCTGTGTATACTGTATATGTGCTCAGTCTGTGTATACTGTATGTGTGCTCAGTCTGTGTATACTGTATGTGTGCTCAGTCTGTGTATACTGTATATGTTTGCTCAGTCTGTGTATACTGTATGTGTGTTCAGTCTGTGTATACTGTATATGTGTGTTCAGTCTGTGTATACTGTATGTGTGCTCAGTCTGTGTATACTGTATATGTGCTCAGTCTGTGTATACTGTATGTGTGCTCAGTCTGTATATACCGTATATGTGCACAGTCTGTGTATATGTGTGCTCAGTCTGTGTATACTGTATATGTGCTCAGTCTGTGTATACTGTATATGTGCTCAGTCTGTGTATATGTGTGCTCAGTCTGTGTATACTGTATATGTGCTCAGTCTGTGTATACTGTATGTGTGCTCAGTCTGTGTATACTGTATATGTGCTCAGTCTGTGTATATGTTTGCTCAGTCTGTGTATACTGTATACAGTTATATGAAAAAGTTTGGGCACCCCTATTAATCTTAAGCTTAATGTTTTATAAAAATTGGTGTTTTTGCAACAGCTATTTCAATTTGATATATGTAATAACTGTTGGACACAGTAATGTTTCTGCCTTGAAATTAGGTTTATTGTACTAACAGAAAATGTGCAATCTGCATTCAAACAAAATTTGACAGGTGCATAAGTATGGGCACCCTTATCATTTTCTTGTTTTAAATACTCCTACCTACTTTTTACTGACTTACTAAAGCCCTTTTTTTGGTTTTGTAACCTCATTGAGCTTTGAACTTCATAGCCAGGTGTATGCAATCATGAGAAAAGCTACTTAAAGTGGCCACTTGCAAGTTGTTCTCCTGTTTGAATCTCCTCTGAAGAGGGCATCATGGGCTCCTCAAAACAACTGTCAAATGATCTGAAAACAAAGATTATTCAACATAGTTGTTCAGGGGAAGGATACAAAAAGCTGTCTCAGAGATTTAACCTGTCAGTTTCCACTGTGAGGAACATAGTAAGGAAATAGAAGAACACAGGGACAGTTCTTGTTAAGGCCAGAAGTGGCAGGCCAAGAAAAACATCAGAAAGGCAGAGAAGAAGAATGGTGAGATCAGTCAAGGACAATCCTCAGACCACCTCCAGAGAGCTGCAGCATCAGCTTGCTGCAGATGGTGTCACTGTGCATCGGTCAACTATACAACGCACTTTGCACAAGGAGAAGCTGTATGGGAGAGTGATGCGAAAGAAGCCGTTTCTGCAAGCACGCCACAAACAGAGTCGGCTGAGGTATGCAAAAGCACATTTGGAGAAGCCAATTTCTTTTTGGAAGAAGGTCCTGTGGACTGATGAAACCAAGATTGAGTTGTTTGGTCATACAAAAAGGCGTTATGAATGGCGGCAAGAAAACACAGCATTCCAAGAAAAACACTTGCTACCCACAGTAAAATTTGGTGGAGGTTCCATCATGCTTTGGGGCTGTGTGGCCAATGCCGGCATCGGGAATCTTGTTAAAGTTGAGGGACACATGGATTCCACTCAGTATCAGCAGATTCTTGACAATAATGTTCAAGAATCAGTGATAAAGTTGAAGTTATGCATGGGATTGATCTTTCAGCAAGACAATGATCCAAAACATCGCTCCAAATCTACTCAGGCATTCATGCAGAGGAACAATTACAATGTTCTGGAATGGCCATCCCAGTCCCCAGACCTGAATATCATTTAACATCTGTGGGATCATTTGAAGACGGCTGTCCATGCTCGGCGACCTTCAAACTTAACTGAACTGGAAATGTTTTGTAAAGAGGAATGGTCAAAAATACCTTCATCCAGGATCCAGGAACTCATTAAAAGCTACAGGAAGCGACTAGAGGCTGTTATTTTTGCAAAAGGAGGATCTACTAAATATTAATGTCACTTTTCTGGTGGGGTGCCCATACTTATGCACCTGTCAAATTTTGTTTGAATGCAGATTGCACATTTTCTGTTAGTACAATAAACCTCATTTCAAGGCAGAAACATTACTGTGTCCAACAGTTATTACATATATCAAACTGAAATAGCTGTTGCAAAAACACCAATTTTTATAAAACATTAAGCTTAAGATTAATAGGGGTGCCCAAACTTTTTCATATAACTGTATGTGCTCAGTCTGTGTATATGTGTGCTCAGTCTGTGTATACTGTATATGTGCTCAGTCTGTGTATACTGTATGTGTGCTCAGTCTGTGTATATGTGTGCTCAGTCTGTGTATACTGTATGTGTGCTCAGTCTGTGTATACTGTATGTGTGTTCAGTCTGTGTATACTGTATGTGTGCTCAGTCTGTGTATATGTGTGCTCAGTCTGTGTATACTGTATGTGTGCTCAGTCTGTGTCAGTCAGACTTAGCACACATACAGTATACACAGACTTAGCACACAGACAGTATACATAGACTGAGCACACATACAGTATACACAGACTGAGCACATATACAGTATACACAGACTGAGCACACATACAGTATACATAGACTGAGCACACATACAGTATACACAGACTGAGCACATATACAGTATACACAGACTGAGCACACATACAGTATACACAGACTGAGCACACATACAGTATACACAGACTGAGCACATATACAGTATACACAGACTGAGCACATATACAGTATACACAGACTGAACACACATACAGTATACACAGACTGAGCACATATACAGTATACACAGACTGAACACACATACAGTATACACAGACTGAGCACCAATACAGTATACACAGACTGAGCACACATACAGTATACACAGACTGAGCACACATATACAGTATACACAGACTGAGCACACATACAGTATACATAGACTGAGCACACATAAAGTATACACAGACTGAGCACACATACAATATACACAGACTGAGCACACATACAGAATACACAGACTGAGCACATATACAGTATACATAGACTGAACACACATACAGTATACACAGACTGAGCACATATACAGTATACACAGACTGAGCACACATACAGTATACACAGACTGAGCACACATACAGTATACACAGACTGAGCACATATACAGTATACATAGACTGAGCACATATACAGTAAACATAGACTGAGCACACATACAGTATACACAGACTGAGCACACATACAATATACACAGACTGAGCACACATACAGAATACACAGACTGAGCACATATACAGTATACATAGACTGAACACACATACAGTATACACAGACTGAGCACATATACAGTATACACAGACTGAGCACACATACAGTATACACAGACTGAGCACACATACAGTATACACAGACTGAGCACATATACAGTATACATAGACTGAGCACATATACAGTATACATAGACTGAGCACACATACAGTATACACAGACTGAGCACACATACAGTATACACAGACTGAGCACATATATAGTATACATAGACTGAGCACACATACAGTATACACAGACTGAGCACACATATACACAGACTGAGCACATATACAGTATACACAGACTGAGCACACATACAGTATACACAGACTGAACACACATACAGTATACACAGACTGAGCACACATATACACAGACTGAGCACACATACAGTATACACAGACTGAGCACACATATACACAGACTGAGCACATATACAGTATACACAGACTGAACACACATACAGTATACACAGACTGAGCACTGTATATGTGCTCAGTCTGTGTATACTGTATGTGTGCTCAGTCTGTGTATACTGTATTTGTGTTCAGTCTGTGTATACTGTATATGTGCTCAGTCTGTGTATACTGTATGTGTGCTCAGTCTGTGTATACTGTATGTGTGCTCAGTCTGTGTATACTGTATGTGTGCTCAGTCTGTGTATACTGTATATGTGCTCAGTCTGTGTATACTGTATGTGTGCTCAGTCTATGTATACTGTATGTGTGCTCAGTCTATGTATACTGTATGTGTGCTCAGTCTGTGTATACTGTATGTGTGTTCAGTCTGTGTATACTGTATATGTGCTCAGTCTGTGTATATGTGTGCTCAGTCTGTGTATACTGTATGTGTGCTCAGTCTGTGTATATGTGTGCTCAGTCTGTGTATACTGTATGTGTGTTCAGTCTGTGTATACTGTATGTGTGCTCAGTCTGTGTATACTGTATATGTGCTCAGTCTGTGTATATGTGTGCTCAGTCTGTGTATACTGTATGTGTGCTCAGTCTATGTATACTGTATATGTGCTCAGTCTGTGTATACTGTATGTGTGCTCAGTCTGTGTATACTGTATGTGTGCTCAGTCTATGTATACTGTATATGTGCTCAGTCTATGTATACTGTATATGTGCTCAGTCTGTGTATACTGTATGTGTGCTCAGTCTGTGTATTCTGTATGTGTGCTCAGTCTGTGTATACTGTATGTGTGCTCAGTCTGTGTATACTGTATATGTGCTCAGTCTGTGTATACTGTATGTGTGCTCAGTCTGTGTATACTGTATGTGTGCTCAGTCTGTGTATATGTGTGCTCAGTCTATGTATACTGTATATGTGCTCAGTCTGTGTATACTGTATGTGTTGTCAGTCTGTGTATACTGTATGCGTGCTCAGTCTGTGTATACTATATGTGTGTTCAGTCTGTGTATATGTGTGTTCAGTCTGTGTATATGTGTGCTCAGTCTGTGTATACTGTATGTGTGCTCAGTCTATGTATACTGTATATGTGCACAGTCTGTGTATACTGTATGTGTGCTCAGTCTGTGTATATGTGTGCTCAGTCTGTGTATACTGTATATGTGCTCAGTCTGTGTATACTGTATGTGTGCTCAGTCTGTGTATATGTGTGCTCAGTCTGTGTATACTGTATGTGTGCTCAGTCTGTGTGTACTGTATGTGTGCTCAGTCTGTGTATACTGTATGTGTGCTCAGTCTGTGTATACTGTATATGTGCTCAGTCTGTGTATACTGTATGTGTGCTCAGTCTGTGTATACTGTATGTATGCTCAGTCTGTGTATACTGTATGTGTGCTCAGTCTGTGTATACTGTATGTGTGCTCAGTCTGTGTATACTGTATGTGTGCTCAGTCTGTGTATATGTGTGCTCAGTCTGTGTATACTGTATGTGTGCTCAGTCTATGTATACTGTATGCGTGCTCAGTCTGTGTATACTGTATGTGTGCTCAGTCTGTGTATACTGTATGTGTGCTCAGTCTGTGTATACTGTATGTGTGATCAGTCTGTGTATACTGTATATGTGCTCAGTCTGTGTATACTGTATGTGTGCACAGTCTGTGTATATGTGTGCTCAGTCTGTGTATACTGTACAGTAGAGACCAAAAGTTTGGACACACCTTCTCATTTAAAGATTTTTCTGTATTTTCAGGACTATGAAAATTGTACATTCACACTGAAGGCTCAGAACTATGAATTAACACATGTGGAATTATATACTTAACAAAAAAGTGTGAAACAACTGAAAATATGTCTTATATTCTAGGTTCTTCAAAGTAGCCACCTTTTGCTTTGATGACTGCTTTGCACACTCTTGGCATTCTCTTGATGAGCTTCAAGAGGTAGTCACCGGAAATGGTTTTCACTTCACAGGTGTTCCCTGTCAGGTTTAATAAGTGGGATTTCTTGCCTTATAAATGGGGCTGGGACCATCAGTTGTGTTGTGCAGAAGTCTGGTAGATACACAGCTGATAGTCCTACTGAATAGACTGTTAGAATTTGTATTATGGCAAGAAAAAAGCAGCTAAGTAAAGAAAAACGAGTGGCCATCATTACTTTAAGAAATTAAGGTCAGTCAGTGTGAACAATTGGGAAAACTTTGAAAGTGTCCCCAAGTTCAGTTGCAAAAACCATCAAGCGCTACAAAGAAACTGGCTCACATGAGGACCGCCCCAGGAAAGAAAGACCAAGAGTCACCTCTGCTTCTGAGGATAAGTCTATCCGAGTCACCAGCCTTAGAAATCGCAGGTTAACAGTAGCTCAGATTAGAAACCACGTCAATGCCACACAGAGTTCTAGAGAGTCTATGTATACTGTATATGTGCTCAGTTTGTGTATACTGTATGTGTGCTCAGTCTGTGTATATGTGTGCTCAGTCTGTGTATACTGTATATGTGCTCAGTCTGTGTATACTGTATGTGTGCTCAGTCTATGTATACTGTATATGTGCTCAGTCTGTGTATACTGTATGTGTGCTCAGTCTGTGTATACTGTATATGTGCTCAGTCTGTGTATACTGTATGTGTGCTCAGTCTATGTATACTGTATGTGTGCTCAGTCTGTGTATACTGTATGTGTGCTCAGTCTGTGTATACTGTATGTGTGCTCAGTCTGTGTATACTGTATATGTGCTCAGTCTGTGTATACTGTATGTGTGCTCAGTCTATGTATACTGTATATGTGCTCAGTCTGTATACTGTATGTGTGCTCAGTCTGTGTATACTGTATATGTGCTCAGTCTGTGTATACTGTATGTGTGCTCAGTCTGTGTATACTGTATATGTGCTCAGTCTGTATACTGTATATGTGCTCAGTCTGTGTATACTGTATGTGTGCTCAGTCTATGTATACTGTATATGTGCTCAGTCTGTGTATACTGTATGTGTGCTCAGTCTGTGTATACTGTATATGTGCTCAGTCTGTGTATACTGTATGTGTGCTCAGTCTGTGTATATGTGTGCTCAGTCTGTGTATACTGTATATGTGCTCAGTCTGAGTATACTGTATGTGTGCTCAGTCTGTGTATACTGTATATGTGCTCAGTCTGTGTATACTGTATATGTGCTCAGTCTGTGTATACTGTATGTGTGCTCAGTCTATGTATACTGTATATGTGCTCAGTCTGTGTATATTGTACGTGTGCTCAGTCTGTGTATACTGTATGTGTGCTCAGTCTGTGTATATGTGTGCTCAGTCTGTGTATACTGTATATGTGCTCAGTGTGTATACTGTATGTGTGCTCAGTCTGTGTATACTGTATGTGTGCTCAGTCTGTGTATACTGTATGTGTGCTCAGACTGTGTATACTGTATGTGTGCTCAGTCTGTGTATACTGTATGTATGCTCAGTCTGTGTATACTGTATATGTGCTCAGTCTGTGTATACTGTATATGTGCTCATTCTGTGTATACTGTATGTGTGCTCAGTCTGTGTATATGTGTGTTCAGTCTGTGTATATGTGTGCTCAGTCTATGTATACTGTATGTGTGCTCAGTCTGTGTATACTGTATGTGTGCTCAGTCTGTGCATATGTGTGCTCAGTCTGTGTATATTGTATATGTGCTCAGTCTGTGTATACTGTATGTGTGCTCAGTCTGTGTATACTGTATGTGTGCTCAGTCTGTGTATATGTGTGCTCAGTCTGTGTATACTGTATGTGTGCTCAGGCTGTGTATACTGTATGTGTGCTCAGTCTGTGTATACTGTATGTGTGCTCAGTCTGTGTATACTGTATATGTGCTCAGTCTGTGTATACTGTATGTGTGCTCAGTCTATGTATACTGTATATGTGCTCAGTCTGTGTATACTGAATGTGTGCTCAGTCTGTGTATACTATATGTGTGCTCAGTCTGTGTATACTGTATGTGTGCTCAGTCTGTGTATACTGTATATGTGCTCAGTCTGTGTATACTGTATATGTGCTCAGTCTGTGTATATGTGTGCTCAGTCTGTGTATACTGTATATGTGTGCTCAGTCTGTGTATACTGTATGTGTGCTCAGTCTGTGTATACTGTATTGGTGCTCAGTCTGTGTATACTGTATGTGTGTTCAGTCTGTGTATACTGTATATGTGCTCAGTCTGTGTATACTGTATATGTGCTCAGTCTGTGTATACTGTATGTGTGCTCAGTCTGTGTATACTGTATGTGTGCTCAGTCTGTGTATACTGTATATGTGCTCAGTCTGTGTATACTGTATATGTGCTCAGTCTGTGTATACTGTATGTGTGCTCAGTCTGTGTATACTGTATGTGTGCTCAGTCTGTGTATACTGTATATGTGCTCAGTCTGTGTATACTGTATGTGTGCACAGTCTGTGTATGCTGTATATGTGCTCAGTCTGTGTATATGTGTGCTCAGTCTGTGTATACTGTATGTGTGCTCAGTCTGTGTATATGTGTGCTCAGTCTGTGTATACTGTATGTGTGCTCAGGCTGTGTATGCTGTATGTGTGTTCAGTCTGTGTATACTGTATATGTGCTCAGTCTGTGTATACTGTATATGTGCTCAGTCTGTGTATATGTGTGCTCAGTCTGTGTATACTGTATATGTGCTCAGTCTGTGTATACTGTATGTGTGCTCAGTCTGTGTATACTGTATGTGTGCTCAGTCTGTGTATATCTGTGCTCAGTCTGTGTATACTGTATATGTGCTCAGTCTGTGTATACTGTATGTGTGCTCAGTCTATGTATACTGTCTGTGTGCTAAGTCTGTGTATACTGTATGTGTGCTCAGTCTGTGTATACTGTATATGTGCTCAGTCTGTGTATACTGTATGTGTGCTCAGTCTGTGTATACTGTATATGTGCTCAGTCTGTGTATATGTGTGCTCAGTCTGTGTATACTGTATGTGTGCTCAGTCTGTGTATACTGTATGTGTGTTCAGTCTGTGTATACTGTATGTGTGCTCAGTCTGTGTATATGTGTGCTCAGTCTGTGTATACTGTATTTGTGTTCAGTCTGTGTATACTGTATATGTGCTCAGTCTGTGTATAATGTATATGTGCTCAGTCTGTGTATACTGTATGTGTGCTCAGTCTGTGTATACTGTATGTGTGCTCAGTCTGTGTATACTGTATATGTGCTCAGTCTGTGTATACTGTATGTGTGCTCAGTCTATGTATACTGTATGTGTGCTCAGTCTATGTATACTGTATGTGTGCTCAGTCTGTGTATACTGTATATGTGCTCAGTCTGTGTATACTGTATGTGTGCTCAGTCTGTGTATACTGTATGTGTGTTCAGTCTGTGTATACTGTATATGTGCTCAGTCTGTGTATATGTGTGCTCAGTCTGTGTATACTGTATGTGTGCTCAGTCTGTGTATATGTGTGCTCAGTCTGTGTATACTGTATGTGTGCTTAGTCTGTGTATACTGTATGTGTGCTCAGTCTGTGTATACTGTATGTGTGTTCAGTCTGTGTATACTGTATATGTGCTCAGTCTGTGTATATGTGTGCTCAGTCTGTGTATACTGTATGTGTGCTCAGTCTATGTATACTGTATATGTGCTCAGTCTGTGTATACTGTATGTGTGCTCAGTCTGTGTATACTGTATGTGTGCTCAGTCTGTGTATACTGTATGTGTGCTCAGTCTGTGTATACTGTATATGTGCTCAGTCTGTGTATACTGTATGTGTGCTCAGTCTATGTATACTGTATATGTGCTCAGTCTGTGTATATGTGTGCTCAGTCTGTGTATACTGTATGTGTGCTCAGTCTGTGTATATGTGTGCTCAGTCTGTGTATACTGTATATGTGCTCAGTCTGTGTATACTGTATGTGTGCTCAGTCTGTGTATACTGTATGTATGCTCAGTCTGTGTATACTGTATGTGTGCTCAGTCTGTGTATACTGTATGTGTGCTCAGTCTGTGTATACTGTATGTTTGCTCAGTCTGTGTATACTGTATGTGTGCTCAGTCTGTGTATATGTGTGCTCAGTCTGTGTATACTGTATGTGTGCTCAGTCTATGTATACTGTATGCGTGCTCAGTCTGTGTATACTGTATGTGTGCTCAGTCTGTGTATACTGTATGTGTGCTCAGTCTGTGTATACTGTATGTGTGCTCAGTCTGTGTATACTGTATATGTGCTCAGTCTGTGTATACTGTATGTGTGCACAGTCTGTGTATATGTGTGCTCAGTCTGTGTATACTGTATGTGTGCTCAGTCTGTGTATATGTGTGCTCAGTCTGTGTATACTGTACAGTACAGACCAAAAGTTTGGACACACCTTCTCATTTAAAGATTTTTCTGTATTTTCAGGACTATGAAAATTGTACATTCACACTGAAGGCTCAGAACTATGAATTAACACATGTGGAATTATATACTTAACAAAAAAGTGTGAAACAACTGAAAATATGTCTTATATTCTAGGTTCTTCAAAGTAGCCACCTTTTGCTTTGATGACTGCTTTGCATACTCTTGGCATTCTCTTGATGAGCTTCAAGAGGTAGTCACCGGAAATGGTTTTCACTTCACAGGTGTGCCCTGTCAGGTTTAATAACTGGGATTTCTTGCCTTATAAATGGGGCTGGGACCATCAGTTGTGTTGTGCAGAAGTCTGGTAGATACACAGCTGATAGTCCTACTGAATAGACTGTTAGAATTTGTATTATGGCAAGAAAAAAGCAGCTAAGTAAAGAAAAACGAGTGGCCATCATTACTTTAAGAAATTAAGGTCAGTCAGTGTGAACAATTGGGAAAACTTTGAAAGTGTCCCCAAGTGCAGTTGCAAAAACCATCAAGCGCTACAAAGAAACTGGCTCACATGAGGACCGCCCCAGGAAAGAAAGACCAAGAGTCACCTCTGCTTCTGAGGATAAGTTTATCCCAGTTACCAGCCTCATAAATCGCAGGTTAACAGCAGCTCAGATTAGAGACCAGGTCAATGACACACAGAGTTCTAGCAGCAGACACATCTCTACAACAACTGTTAAGAGGAGACTTTGTGCAGCAGGCCTTCATGGTAAAATAGCTGCTAGTGACGCGCCCCTGGGCCTGTGTCGCGCTGCGTTGCGCACGCGGGAGCTTACCCGGAGCCGGATCTGTTTAGGGTTGTAGTCTCGTGGCGGTGACCCGGTCCGTGCCCAGGGAGTCAAACTGGACGGCAGTCTGTTAGCGGTAGAAAATGGTTGATGACTACGCCACCCGTTGAATGCAGCCAGGGGGCTGCTGCTGCAGGGCAGACCGCTGAGGCCGGTGGAAGGATGGTGCAGCGTGATAGTATAACCCCCAACGGGAGGGGTATGGCCTCAGGGCAGCCGACGTGGATGATGGGGGTAGCAGGAACCACTCAGAGACGGTATGGTAGCGTTCAGGGTCTTTACTGGTAACAACGATAGACCCTCCCGGAGTACTTGCTAGCGAACGGGGCCTGGTCAGTCCTTGAGCAGATGGGATCTCCCCTGGCCAGGCGTAGTTGTAGGCCTCCCAAGCTGACTGTACTCTTCTGGCTACCTTGCTAGAAGCTGATGTAAGTAGCCCACGTCCCTGAGTGTACCGTGTGGTGCTCACCCGTATGGCCGGTGACTCGGGGCCTTCTAATGGCTTCCGCTCCACGATGGCGGTGCTGGTCCCACGCGTGTGACCGGGCCTTCGGGCTTCTGGGCCAGGGGACCTGAAATCCCCTGCCTGACGGATTCTGCTGCTGGGTAGAAGTTAGTCCCCACAGCCTCGGACTCCGGGTCCGGTAAAGAATCTTCTTAGTCAGGGCGAGCTCTTTAGCTGCCAGCCCCTGACTCCTTGTGACTCTGCTGCTTCCTATGCTGCTCTTGTCTCTACTCTTCCTGGACTCACTAACCCTGCCTCAGCCCCGGGTTTATACAGGGGAAGTTCTTCCCCTCCCAAGGCTGGGCAGGAGGTGTGGCATGCACAGGATCCCTGACCAAAGGACCTCCCACCTGCTCTCAGACGTAATATCTCTATCACTGTGACAACCAGACCCCTGGGGTGTCACACTCCCCCCTAGTGAAATTTAGTACTCCGGGACTAAACACTTTTTAGAAAAATATAACAAGGTATATCAAAGAACAATAAAATACAATAAGGAAACACAATAAGATGGTCACGGATGTCCGCAACCGGGTGCAGTCTTTGAAGAAAAGCAAAGGTGTCCATTTCACCAAAACGGGGAGACGTAACCAGGTAGGGGTCTGTCCTACCCCGAGTCCTTAACAGTCTCTAGTCCATCCTGGGTTACGCTCCAACTATGTACAAAGGATTCCCGGTAAATCCACCAAGGACTCCTATAAATAACTGGAAACACAAAATTACACACAAGCAACAATAAACAGGTAAACATTGTAAAACAACTTAAACATTTAGATCCTCCAACGTGCGGGTAACTGGCCTCTAGTGGCCCTAGTGGACCTACGGAGCTGACTGTCTGGCCCTGAACTACAGGGTGTAGGAGCTGTCAAGGGTAAACTGGGCAGCTGTCTACCGGCTCTTTGTCTCACTAGGGGTACGGCAGGCTCACTATAAGCAGAGGGTGGATTCTCCTGTTCCGCTTGGGTGGAGTCTTCTGCCTCCTGGACCGGCTGCTCTTCCAGCTCTACCCGTTGCTCCGTAGGTTCTTGGGATGATGGTTGGAGGAAGGTGAGTACGGGTACCACAACTGCACCATTGACTTGAGTCCAAGACCGAGGGAAGTCCCCGAGCACGGTACTAACCATATCTTCCCTTTCTTCCACGGGTCGATGGTCTTCCTGTTCCTCCTCAGGGTTCCTCAGTTGTTCGGGGCACTTCTTCAGGTGGTCCCGGGATACAATGGCTGTGGTTTCCCCTCCGTCTTTACTGATGGTACAGACCTTCGGGTTCTCGTGGCTTGAGGGCAGTACGGTGTACGGGTCCTTCTCCCACTGGTCGTCCAACTTGTGGAGCCGTCTTTTCCTCTTCAAGACCTGCTCTCCGGGTACCAGGGGAACAGCGGGAGCATACTGGTTGTAAGTCTTCTCTTGTCTTTCCCTAGCCTGACAGAGACTTCGCTCCACGCTCTCCTGTACTTTCCGGTAGTGCTGCTGCCTCTCTGTGTCCCAGTCTGTTTCTGGTGAAGTGTCCTCGGGCGTCAGGACTCCCATTTCCAGGTCAACAGGTAACTTACCAGGTCTTGCCCTCATTAGGTAAGCCGGGGTACAGTTGGTGGAACCTACCGGGATGTGGTTGTATAGGTCCACCAGATCGGGCAACTTCTCAGGCCACAGACTGCGTTCTTCCAGGGGCAACGTTTTTAGAAGATCCATTACCACCTGGTTCATTTTCTCACAAAGTCCATTAGTTTGCGGATGGTAGGGTGTCGTCCTTATCTTCCGGCAGCCATACAGATTGCAGAATTCCTGGAAGACCTCCGCTTCAAAGGCAGGTCCCTGGTCCGTCAGCACTTGGTCCGGGTACCCGTGTGGACGGCAAAAGTGCTGCTGGAAGGCTCTAGCTGCTGTTCGAGCCGTTAAGTCCTTGACGGGGACGACAACCAGAAACCGGGAGTAATGATCCACGATGGTTAACGCGTAGACGTAGCCACTTCTGCTGGGGGTCAGTTTTACATGATCCAAGGCTACCAGTTCCAACGGTTGCCGGGTGACGATGGACTGCAGGGGAGTCTTCTGGCTGGCCCGGTCCTTCCTTCTCAGATTGCACGGGCCACAGTCTCTGCACCACTTCTCGATGGTTCCCCTCATGCCTACCCAGTGGAACCGCTCGCGCAGCAGGAACTCCAGCTTTTTCCACCCGAAGTGTCCAGCTCCGTCGTGGTATGCCTCCATCACCATGGCTGCGTCTCTTCGTGGCACCACTACTTGCCAGAGTAGTTCATGCGTCCTGGAGTTAACCATTCTGCGGCACAACTTCCCCTTGTAAAGGAACAGTCGACTCTTCTCTGCCCATAGTTGTTTGGCTTCCTCTGGAGCGTCTGATTCCAGGCTAGCCTCCGGGCGAGTCAGCATCTCCTTCACCAGTCGGACGGCAGGGTCGCTGTCTTGCGTTTCCGCCCAGTTGTAGTGAGGTAAGGGGTTCAACGTAGCAGCCTGCTTACTCCTTACCCGGTGGGAATACTGGATAGTCCCATGACGGTGGAACGCAGGGAGTTCAACTTCTTCCAGTCCCTCCGGATCTTCTCCTCCGTCCGGCAGGTTGGGCATCCTGGACAGGGCGTCCGCGTTGGTATTGGAGCGCCCTGCCCGGTATTTAATTGTGAACTCGTAGTTGGACAGACGGGCCATCCACCTCTGCTCCAGGGCACCGAGTCTTGCCGTGTCCAGGTGTGTCAGCGGGTTGTTATCCGTGTATACGGTGAACCGGGAAGAAGCGAGGTAATGCTTAAAGCGCTCGGTGACTGCCCATACCACGGCCAGGAACTCTAGCTTAAATGAGCTATAATTCTCGGGATTCCTTTCGGTGGGTCGCAGTTTTCGGCTGGCATAGGCGATTACTCGCTCTTTCCCCTGCTGAATCTGGGACAGTACGGCTCCTAACCCGACGTTACTGGCATCGGTGTAGAGGATGAAGGGCTGGCTATAGTCCGGATACGCCAAGATTTCATCCCCCGTGAGGGCCATCTTCAGCTGGCGGAAGGACTCTTCCTCTAGCTCTTCCCATTTGAAGGGCGGCTTCTGGTTCTTGGCCTTCCGGGACTGGCCTATCAGGAGGTCCTGCATAGGCGCCGCCTTTTTGGTGAAACCGGGAATAAACCTTCGGTAGTAGCCTACCAACCCTAGGAACTGCCGCACTTTTACGCTGGAAGGGCTTGGCCATCCTTTGATTGCGGTGATCTTATCGGGGTCGGGAGCCACTCCGTCAGCGCTCACCACGTGTCCCAGGTATTGCACCTTTGGTTTCAGGAGGTGACACTTGGAGGGTTTCACCTTTAGGCCGTAATTCGCCAGAGCTTCGAACACCTCCGCCAGGTGTTTCAGGTGGTCCTCATAAGTTTTGGAGTATACGATGACATCGTCCAGGTACAACAGGACCGTCTCGAAGTTTCTGTGGCCCAGACAGCACTCCATTAATCGTTGGAAGGTTCCTGGGGCGTTGCAGAGTCCGAACGGCATGCAGGTGAACTCGCTAAGTCCCATCGGGGTGGTGAATGCGGTCTTCTCCCGGTCCGCCTCTGCTACAGGAACCTGCCAGTACCCGCTAGTGAGATCCAAGGTAGAGAAGAAGTTAGCAGATCTTAAAGCAGCCAATGACTCCTCTATCCTTGGTAAGGGGTACGCATCCTTGTGTGTGATACGGTTGATTTTCCGGTAATCTACACACATCCTCATGGTGTTGTCTTTCTTTTTGACTAAAACTAGTGGGGCTGCCCAGGGGCTACAGCTATCCCGGATTACCCCAGCCTCCTTCATGTCTCTAAGCATCCCCTTGGCGTGTTGGTAATGTGCAGGGGATACGGGTCGATACCTCTCTTTTATGGGAGGATGATCTCCCGTGGGGATGCGGTGTTCTACCCCCTTGACTCGCCCGAAGTCTAACGGGTGTTTACTAAACACTCTCTCATACTCTTGAACCACCCGATAGACTCCTTGTTTCTGGTGTGAGGGAGTGGAGTCAGTACCCAGATGTAGTTGCTGACACCAGTCCTCCATGTCTTTCTTAGAGCCGTTACCTTCCTCCGGGTGAGATGGAGGCAAGGGTTCCACAGATTGTATAGAATTTTGATTAGTGGTATATAATTTGGCTAGCGTGGCATACCGGGGCAGGTACACTTCCCTCTCCCCGATATTTATTATGCGAACGGGCACCCTCCCATGGCGTACATTGACCACCCCCCGTGCTGTCAAAATGGTGGGCCTACTGTCTGAGTAAACTGGTTCTACCATTGCCTGGTAATCTCTACCTCTCAGACCAATAGCTGCCCGGCACCAAATCATCATTTCACTTTTTGGGGGCATGGCAATAGGAAAAGGGTCACACATTCTTACGCTACCAATCTCACCGCCGGAGAGTTCCACTTGTTGCCGTTGCATCAGTGCCCGGATCTCTTTCTGGAGCACCCGCTGCTCGCCGGAGCTGGCATTCTTGGCAACCTGCTGTAAAAGGAAAATCACCTCTGCAAGACAATTTTCAATTACATTAGTTCCTAGAGTTATTTTTGGGTGACTCTCATGTTTGTCAATATCTACAATGATCAGTCCCTGTGCGGCCAGTTCGACTCTACCAATTTTGATGGTCACCTCTTTAAATCCGATCTGTGGCACGGGCTGACCATTGCTGGCGATGATACTCAAGTCGTCGTCAGGGTAGCGGGTAATATCCGAGTCATTCCAGTACTGCTTGAAGAGCACGTACGGGATGGTGGTGACCTGTGACCCGGTGTCCAGTAGGGCACTCATAGGAATGCCATCCAGTACCACAGGCAAGACTGGACGTCCTCCCACATGTCTGTCGCGCCAGTTCGATGGGCCTGGTGATCTTTTTCCTGGGGGTTGGCCCTCTACCCCAGGTTGTGCCCGTTTAAAGAACAGTACCTTTCCATATGTCCGGGTTGATTGCAGCGGCGGCAGATGGGTCGTCCGTCCTCGCTGTATCGGTCACTGGGTCTTCCTCTGGCCGGTGGGGTCCTCCTTGGTCGACGCCACGGGATGTCCTCCGGTCCGGATGCCAGCTGGATCTTCCCTGGAGTGGAAACCTGTAAAGACTGCACAGTTCGGGTTAGCGCAGCAACGCTTTTAGCTAGCTCTTGGACCTGATGGTGTAGGTCTGGAGCCGGGTCATTGTCCAAAGCCTGCGCATCAGCTCCCACAGGCCCTGCTGACAAGGGCGCCGCCTCCTGGTAGTAAGTGGTAGTGGGGCGTCTGTGGGTCACAACGCCACCTGGTGCCGGTTCTCGGAGCACCCGGATGGCTCTGTTCTTGAACTGTGCAAATTCTAGATGAGGGTCCTGTAAGGCCATTGCCCGCAACTGGGTGCGGTGGGCATTGCAATATAAACCCTCTATAAATTGTTCGGTCAACAGCCTGTCCTCGTTTCCCACTCCATTAGGGTCGGTCTGCTTAATGGCCCTCAGGGCCTCTTGTAGGTTGAGTGCATAGTCCCTTATACTCTCATGCGCTCGCTGCTTGCACCCGTAGAATCTAAGTTTAATCTCGGCTGAGGTGCGGGTATCAAAAGTGTCCTTCAGCCGGGTTAGTATCCCTGCGACAGTCTTCCTCCCAGGTGGCCAGGATTTTACTTCCCTTTTGGCTGCCCCAGTTAGTTGGGCCACCAGGATGCTCACTTTTTGCTCTTCTGTGAGGGGGTACACCTGGAAGAGGCTATCCAGCTTTTCTCTAAAGTCATGCAGGGTATGTGACTCCCCTGAGTACTGGGGTAGCCAAGCTGCTCCCGGGATATAGGGCATGGTGAAGGGCATAACTGCAACAGCGGTAGCGCTGGCGGGGGTTGAGGCAGTGGAGCTCTCCTCCGTATCCGACATCTTCCTCCCCCCTAGTGGACCGTGGCCTACCTTGCGATGATCCTGTTCCGTAGGCCGCGGCTCCGCAGTGGATCGTCAGGGTTGAGGACCTTCCGTCGCGCTCCTGTGACGTCGGCGTCTGCTGGGCTCCTTCCAGGACCTTACGCAACGTCCGGACGTGAGGCGGGGCTTCAGTTCTCGCGCGCTTTCGGAGTCCACGCCCCTCTTCTTCCCGCGCGGCGTCCTCAAGATGGCGTCCAATGGCGGGAAAACTCCACGGATGGCGGGAAGAAGGCTGAAGATGGCGCCGGATGGCGGGAAACTTCACCGATGGCGGGAAGAAGGCTGAAGATGGCGCCGGATGGCGGGAATCTTCACCGATGGCGGGAATCTTCACCACTGGTAAGTTTGAACAGTCTTTGCTTTTCAGGCACGCAGTACCCGGTGGTTGCGGGCACGTGATCCTGCCGACTACGCCAAAGTTGACGCGCCCCTGGGCCTGTGTCGCGCTGCGTTGCGCACGCGGGAGCTTACCCGGAGCCGGATCTGTTTAGGGTTGTAGTCTCGTGGCGGTGACCCGGTCCGTGCCCAGGGAGTCAAACTGGACGGCAGTCTGTTAGCGGTAGAAAATGGTTGATGACTACGCCACCCGTTGAATGCAGCCAGGGGGCTGCTGCTGCAGGGCAGACCGCTGAGGCCGGTGGAAGGATGGTGCAGCGTGATAGTATAACCCCCAACGGGAGGGGTATGGCCTCAGGGCAGCCGACGTGGATGATGGGGGTAGCAGGAACCACTCAGAGACGGTATGGTAGCGTTCAGGGTCTTTACTGGTAACAACGATAGACCCTCCCGGAGTACTTGCTAGCGAACGGGGCCTGGTCAGTCCTTGAGCAGATGGGATCTCCCCTGGCCAGGCGTAGTTGTAGGCCTCCCAAGCTGACTGTACTCTTCTGGCTACCTTGCTAGAAGCTGATGTAAGTAGCCCACGTCCCTGAGTGTACCGTGTGGTGCTCACCCGTATGGCCGGTGACTCGGGGCCTTCTAATGGCTTCCGCTCCACGATGGCGGTGCTGGTCCCACGCGTGTGACCGGGCCTTCGGGCTTCTGGGCCAGGGGACCTGAAATCCCCTGCCTGACGGATTCTGCTGCTGGGTAGAAGTTAGTCCCCACAGCCTCGGACTCCGGGTCCGGTAAAGAATCTTCTTAGTCAGGGCGAGCTCTTTAGCTGCCAGCCCCTGACTCCTTGTGACTCTGCTGCTTCCTATGCTGCTCTTGTCTCTACTCTTCCTGGACTCACTAACCCTGCCTCAGCCCCGGGTTTATACAGGGGAAGTTCTTCCCCTCCCAAGGCTGGGCAGGAGGTGTGGCATGCACAGGATCCCTGACCAAAGGACCTCCCACCTGCTCTCAGACATAATATCTCTATCACTGTGACAACCAGACCCCTGGGGTGTCACACTAGGAAACCACTGCTAAAGGCAGGCAACAAGCAGAAGAGACTTGTTTGGGCTAAAGAACACAAGGAATGGACATTAGACCAGTGGAAATATGTGCTTTGGTCTGATGAGTCCAAATTTGAGATCTCTGGTTCCAACCACCGTGTCTGTACGATGCAGAAAAGGTGAACGGATGGACTCTACATGCCTGGTTCCCACCGTGAAGCCTGGAGGAGGAGGTGTGATGGTGTGGGGGTGCTTTGCTGGTGACACTGTTGGGGATTTATTCAAAATTGAAGGCATACTGAACCAGCATGGCTACCACAGCATCTTGCAGCAGCATGCTATTCCATCCGGTTTGCGTTTAGTTGGACCATCATTTATTTTTCAACAGGACAATGACCCCAAACACACCTCATGGCTGTGTAAGGGCTATTTGACCAAGAAGGAGATTGATGGGGTGCTGCGCCAGATGACCTGGCCTCCACAATCACCAGACCTGAACCTAATCGAGATGATTTAGGGTGAGCTGGACCTCAGAGTGAAGGCAAAAGGGCCAACAAGTGCTAAGCATCTCTGGGAACTCCTTCAAGATTGTTGGAAGACGATTTCCGGTGACTACCTCTTGAAGCTCATCAAGAGAATGCCAAGAGTGTGCAAAGCAGTCATCAAAGCAAAAGGTGGGTACTTTGAAGAACCTAGAATATAAGACATATTTTCGGTTCTTTCACACTTTTTTGTTAAGTATATAATTCCACATGTGTTAATTCATAGTTTTGATGCCTTCAGTGTGAATGTACAATTTTCAAAGTCATGAAAATACAGAAAAATGTTTAAATGAGAAGGTGTGTCCAAACTGTTGGTCTGTACTGTATATGTGCTCAGTCTGTGTATACTGTATGTGTGCTCAATCTGTGTATACTGAATGTGTGCTCAGTCTGTGTAAATGTGTGCTCAGTCTATGTATACTGTATATGTGCTCAGTCTGTGTATACTGTATGTGTGCTCAGTCTGTGTAAATGTGTGCTCAGTCTATGTATACTGTATATGTGCTCAGTCTGTGTATACTGTATGTGTGCTCAGTCTGTGTATACTGTATATGTGCTCAGTCTGTGTATACTGTATGTGTGCTCAATCTGTGTATACTGTATGTGTGCTCAATCTGTGTAAATGTGTGCTCAGTCTATGTATACTGTATATGTGCTCAGTCTGTGTATACTGTATGTGTGCTCAGTCTGTGTAAATGTGTGCTCAGTCTGTGTATACTCTATGTGTGCTCAGTCTGTGTAAATGTGTGCTCAGTCTATGTATACTGTATGTGTGCTCAGTCTGTGTATACTGTATGTGTGCTCAGTCTGTGTATACTGTATGTGTGCTCAGTCTGTGTAAATGTGTGCTCAGTCTGTGTATACTGTATGTGTGCTCAGTCTGTGTATATGTGCTCAGTCTGTGTATACTGTATGTGTGCTCAGTCTTTGTATATGTGCTCAGTCTGTGTATACTGTATGTGTGTTCAGTCTGTGTATACTGTATATGTGTGTTCAGTCTGTGTATACTGTATGTGTGCTCAGTCTGTGTATACTGTATATGTGCTCAGTCTGTGTATACTGTATGTGTGCTCAATCTGTGTATACTGTATGTGTGCTCAGTCTGTGTAAATGTGTGCTCAGTCTATGTATACTGTATATGTGCTCAGTCTGTGTATACTGTATGTGTGCTCAGTCTGTGTAAATGTGTGCTCAGTCTATGTATACTGTATATGTGCTCAGTCTGTGTATACTGTATATGTGCTCAGTCTGTGTATACTGTATGTGTGCTCAGTCTGTGTATACTATATGTGTGCTCAGTCTGTGTATACTGTATGTGTGCTCAGTCTGTGTATGTGTGCTCAGTCTGTGTATACTGTATATGTGCTCAGTCTGTGTATACTGTATGTGTGCTCAGTCTGTGTATACTGTATGTGTGCTCAGTCTGTGTAAATGTGTGCTCAGTCTGTGTATACTGTATGTGTGCTCAGTCTGTGTATACTGTATGTGTGCTCAGTCTGTGTAAATGTGTGCTCAGTCTATGTATACTGTATGTGTGCTCAGTCTGTGTATACTGTATGTGTGCTCAGTCTGTGTATACTGTATGTGTGCTCAGTCTGTGTAAATGTGTGCTCAGTCTGTGTATACTGTATGTGTGCTCAGTCTGTGTATATGTGCTCAGTCTGTGTATACTGTATGTGTGCTCAGTCTTTGTATATGTGCTCAGTCTGTGTATACTGTATGTGTGCTCAGTCTGTGTATGTGTGCTCAGTCTGTGTATACTGTATATGTGCTCAGTCTGTGTAGACTGTATGTGTGCTCAGTCTGTGTATATGTGCTCAGTCTGTGTATACTGTATGTGTGCTCAGTCTGTGTATGTGTGCTCAGTCTGTGTATACTGTATGTGTGCTCAGTCTGTGTATATGTGTGCTCAGTCTGTGTATACTATATGTGTGCTCAGTCTGTGTATACAGTACAGACCAAAAGTTTGGACACACCTTCTCATTTAAAGATTTTTCTGTATGTTCATAACTTTGAAAATTGTACATTCACACTGAAGGCATCAAAACTATGAATTAACACATGTGGAATTATATACTTAACAAAAAAGTGTGAAACAACTGAAAATATGCCTTATATTCTAGGTTCTTCAAAGTAGCCACATTTTGCTTTGATGACTGCTTTGCACACTCTTGGCATTCTCTTGATGAGCTTCAAGAGGTAGTCACCGGAAATGGTTTTCACTTCACAGGTGTGCCCTGTCAGGTTTATTAAGTGGGATTTCTTGCCTTATAAATGGGGTTGGGACCATCAGTTGTGTTGTGCAGAAGTCTGGTGGATACACAGCTGATAGTCCTACTGAATAGACTGTTAGAATTTGTATTATGGCAAGAAAAAAGCAGCTAAGTAAAGGAAAACGAGTGGCCATCATTACTTTAAGAAATGAAGGTCAGTCAGTGCGAAAAATTGGGCAAACTTTGAAAGTGTCCCCAAGTGCAGTTGCAAAAACCATCAAGCGATACAAAGAAACTGGCTCACATGAGGACCGCCCCAGGAAAGGAAGACCAAGAGTCACTTCTGCTTCTGAGGATAAGTTTATCCGAGTCACCAGCCTCAGAAATCGCAGGTTAACAGCAACTCAGATTAGTGACCAGGTCAATGCCACACAGAGTTCTAGCAGCAGACACATCTCTTCAACAACTGTTAAGAGGAGACTTTGTTCAGCAGGCCTTCATGGTAAAATAGCTGCTAGGAAACCACTGCTAAGGACAGGCAACAAGCAGAAGAGACTTTTTTGGGCTAAAGAACACAAGGAATGGACATTAGACCAGTGGAAATCTGTGCTTTGGTCTGATGAGTCCAAATTTGAGATCTTTGGTTCCAACCACCGTGTCTTTGTGCGACGCAGAAAAGGTGAACGGATGGACTCTACATGCCTGGTTCCAACTGTGAAGCATGGAGGAGGAGGTGTGATGGTGTGGGGGTGCTTTGCTGGTGACACTGTTGGGGATTTATTCAAAATTGAAGGCATACTGAACCAGCATGGCTACCACAGCATCTTGCAGCGGCATGCTATTCCATCCGGTTTGCGTTTAGTTGGACCATCATTTATTTTTCAACAGTACAATGACCCCAAACACACCTCCAGGCTGTGTAAGGGCTATTTGACCAAGAAGGAGAGTGATGGGGTGCTACGCCAGATGACCTGGCCTCCACAGTCACCAGACCTGAACCCAATCGAGATGGTTTGGGGTGAGCTGGACCGCAGATTGAAGGCAAAAGGGCCAACAAGTGCTAAGCATCTCTGTGTACTCCTTCAGGATTGTTGGAAGACCATTTCCGGTGACTACCTCTTGAAGCTCATCAAGAGAATGCCAAGAGTGTGCAAAGCAGTCATCAAAGCAAAAGGTGGCTACTTTGAAGAACCTAGAATATAAGACATATTTTCAGTTGTTTCACAATTTTTTGTTAAGTATATGATTCCACATGTGTTAATTCATAGTTTTGATGCCTTCAGTGTGAATGTACAATTTTCCTAATCATGAAAATATAGAAAAATCTTTAAATGAGAAGGTGTGTCCAAACTTTTGGTCTGTACTGTATGTGTGCTCAGTCTGTGTATACTGTATATGTGCTCAGTCTGTGTATACTGTATGTGTGCTCAGTCTGTGTATATGTGTGCTCAGTCTGTGTATACTGTATGTGTGCTCAGTCTGTGTATACTATATGTGTGTTCAATCTGTGTATATGTGTGCTCAGTCTATGTATACTGTATATGTGCTCAGTCTGTGTATACTGTATGTGTGCTCAGTCTGTGTATACTGTATGTGTGCTCAGTCTGTGTATACTGTATGTGTGCTCAGTCTGTGTATACTGTATATGTGCTCAGTCTGTGTATACTGTATGTGTGCTCAGTCTGTGTATACTGTATATGTGCTCAGTCTGTGTATACTGTATGTGTGCTCAGTCTGTGTATACTGTATATGTGCTCAGTCTGTGTATACTGTATGTGTGCTCAGTCTGTGTATACTGTATGTGTGCTCAGTCTGTGTATACTGTATGTGTGCTCAGTCTGTGTATACTGTATATGTGCTCAGTCTGTGTATACTGTATGTGTGCTCAGTCTGTGTATACTGTATATGTGCTCAGTCTGTGTATACTGTATGTGTGCTCAGTCTGTGTATACTGTATGTGTGTTCAGTCTGTGTATACTGTATATGTGCTCAGTCTGTGTATATGTGTGCTCAGTCTGTGTATACTGTATGTGTGCTCAGTCTATGTATACTGTATATGTGCTCAGTCTGTGTATACTGTATGTGTGCTCAGTCTGTGTATACTGTATGTGTGCTCAGTCTGTGTATATGTGTGCTCAGTCTGTGTATACTGTATGTGTGCTCAGTCTGTGTATACTATATGTGTGTTCAATCTGTGTATATGTGTGCTCAGTCTATGTATACTGTATATGTGCTCAGTCTGTGTATACTGTATGTGTGCTCAGTCTGTGTATACTGTATGTGTGCTCAGTCTGTGTATACTGTATGTGTGCTCAGTCTGTGTATACTGTATATGTGCTCAGTCTGTGTATACTGTATGTGTGCTCAGTCTGTGTATACTGTATATGTGCTCAGTCTGTGTATACTGTATGTGTGCTCAGTCTGTGTATACTGTATATGTGCTCAGTCTGTGTATACTGTATGTGTGCTCAGTCTGTGTATACTGTATGTGTGCTCAGTCTGTGTATACTGTATATGTGCTCAGTCTGTGTATACTGTATGTGTGCTCAGTCTGTGTATACTGTATGTGTGCTCAGTCTGTGTATACTGTATGTGTGCTTAGTCTGTGTATACTGTATGTGTGCTCAGTCTGTGTATACTGTATGTGTGTTCAGTCTGTGTATACTGTATATGTGCTCAGTCTGTGTATATGTGTGCTCAGTCTGTGTATACTGTATGTGTGCTCAGTCTATGTATACTGTATATGTGCTCAGTCTGTGTATACTGTATGTGTGCTCAGTCTGTGTATACTGTATGTGTGCTCAGTCTGTGTATACTGTATGTGTGCTCAGTCTGTGTATACTGTATATGTGCTCAGTCTGTGTATACTGTATGTGTGCTCAGTCTGTGTATACTGTATGTGTGCTCAGTCTGTGTATATGTGTGCTCAGTCTGTGTATACTGTATGTGTGCTCAGTCTGTGTATATGTGTGCTCAGTCTGTGTATACTGTATGTGTGCTCAGTCTGTGTATACTGTATGTGTGCTCAGTCTGTGTATACTATATGTGTGCTCAGTCAGTGTATATGTGTGCTCAGTCTGTGTATACTATATGTGTGCTCAGTCTGTGTATACTGTATGTGTGCTCAGGCTGTGTATACTGTATGTGTGCTCAGTCTGTGTATACTGTATATATGCTCAGTCTGTGTATACTGTATGTGTTCTCAGTGTGTGTATACTATATGTGTGCTCAGTCTGTGTATACTGTATGTGTGCTCAGTCTATGTATACTGTATATGTGCTCAGACTATGTATACTGTATGTGTGCTCAGTCTGTGTATACTGTATATGTGCTCAGTCTGTGTATACTGTATATGTGCTCAGTCTGTGTATACTGTATGTGTGCTCAGTCTGTGTATACTGTATATCTGCTCAGTCTGTGCATACTGTATGTGTGCTCAGTCTGTGTATACTGTATGTGTGCTCAGTCTGTGTATACTATATGTGTGCTCAGTCTGAGTATACTGTATGTGTGCTCAGGCTGTGTATACTGTATGTGTGCTCAGTTTGTGTATACTGTATATGTGCTCAGTCTGTGTATACTGTATGTGTGCTCAGTCTATGTATACTATATGTGTGCTCAGTCTGTGTATACTGTATGTGTGCTCAGTCTGTGTATACTGTATGTGTGCTCAGGCTGTGTATACTGTATGTGTGCTCAGTCTGTGTATACTGTATGTGTGCTCAGTCTGTGTATACTGTATGTGTGCTCAGTCTGTGTATACTGTATATGTGCTCAGTCTGTGTATACTGTATGTGTGCTCAGTCTGTGTATACTGTATGTGTGCTCAGTCTGTGTATACTATATGTGTGCTCAGTCTGTGTATACTGTATGTGTGCTCAGTCTGGGTATACTGTATGTGTGCTCAGTCTGTGTATATGTGTGCTCAGTCTGTGTATACTGTATGTGTGCTCAGTCTGTGTATATGTGTCCTCAGTCTGTGTATACTGTATGTGTGCTCAGTCTGTGTATATGTGTGCTCAGTCTGTGTATACTATATGTGTGCTCAGTCTGTGTATATGTGTGCTCAGTCTGTGTATACTATATGTGTGCTCAGTCTGTGTATATGTGTGCTCAGTCGTGTATACTGTATGTGTGCTCAGTCTGTGTATACTGTATGTGTGCTCAGTCTGTGTATACTCTATGTGTGCTCAGTCTGTGTATACTGTATGTGTGCTCAGTCTGTGTATACTGTATGTGTGCTCAGTCTGTGTATATGTGTCCTCAGTCTGTGTATACTGTATGTGTGCTCAGTCTGTGTATATGTGTGCTCAGTCTGTGTATACTGTATGTGTGCTCAGTCTGTGTATATGTGTGCTCAGTCTATGTATACTGTATGTGTGCTCAGTCTGTGTATACTGTATGTGTGCTCAGTCTGTGTATATGTGTCCTCAGTCTGTGTATACTGTATGTGTGCTCAGTCTGTGTATACTGTATGTGTGCTCAGTCTGTGTATACTGTATGTGTGCTCAGTCTGTGTATATGTGTCCTCAGTCTGTGTATACTGTATGTGTGCTCAGTCTGTGTATACTCTATGTGTGCTCAGTCTGTGTATACTGTATGTGTGCTCAGTCTGTGTATACTGTATGTGTGCTCAGTCTGTGTATATGTGTCCTCAGTCTGTGTATACTGTATGTGTGCTCAGTCTGTGTATATGTGTGCTCAGTCTATGTATACTGTATGTGTGCTCAGTCTGTGTATACTATATGTGTGCTCAGTCTGTGTATATGTGTGCTCAGTCTGTGTATACTATATGTGTGCTCAGTCTGTGTATATGTGTGCTCAGTCTGTGTATACTGTATGTGTGCTCAGTCTGTGTATACTGTATGTGTGCTCAGTCTGTGTATACTGTATGTGTGCTCAGTCTGTGTATACTGTATGTGTGCTCAGTCTGTGTATACTATATGTGTGCTCAGTCTGTGTATACTATATGTGTGCTCAGTCTGTGTATATGTGTGCTCAGTCGTGTATACTGTATGTGTGCTCAGTCTGTGTATATGTGTGCTCAGTCTGTGTATACTGTATGTGTGCTCAGTCTGTGTATACTGTATATGTGTGCTCAGTCTGTGTATACTGTATGTGTGCTCAGTCTGTGTATACTATATGTGTGCTCAGTCTGTGTATATGTGTGCTCAGTCGTGTATACTGTATGTGTGCTCAGTCTGTGTATATGTGTGCTCAGTCTGTGTATACTGTATGTGTGCTCAGTCTGTGTATACTGTATGTGTGCTCAGTCTGTGTATACTGTATGTGTGCTCAGTCTGTGTATATGTGTGCTCAGTCTGTGTATACTGTATGTGTGCTCAGTCTGTGTATACTGTATATGTGCTAAGTCTGTGTATAGTGTATGTGTGCTCAATCTGTGTATATGTGTGCTCAGTCTGTGTATACTGTATATGTGTGCTCAGTCTGTATACTGTATGTGTGTTCAGTCTGTGTATACTGTATATATGCTCAGTCTGTGTATACTTTGTGTGTGCTCAGTCTGTGTATACTGTATGTGTGTTCAGTCTATGTATACTGTATATGTGCTCAGTCTGTGTATACTGTATGTGTGCTCAGTCTGTGTATACTGTATGTGTGCTCAGTCTGTGTATACTGTATATGTGTGCTCAGTCTATGTATACTGTATATGTGTGCTCAGTCTATGTATATTGTATATGTGCTCAGTCTGTGTATACTGTATGTGTGCTCAGTCTGTGTATACTGTATATGTACTCAGTCTGTGTATATGTGTGCTCAGTCTGTGTATACTGTATATGTGCTCAGTCTGTGTATATGTGTGCTCAGTCTGTGTATACTGTATATGTGCTCAGTCTGTGTGTACTGTATGTGTGCTCAGTCTGTGTATACTGTATGTGTGCTCAGTCTGTGTATACTGTATGTGTGCTCAGTCTGTGTATACTGTATAAGTGCTCAGTCTGTGTATACTGTATGTGTGCTCAGTCTGTGTATACTGTATGTGTGCTCAGTCTGTGTATACTGTATGTGTGCTCAGTCTGTGTATACTGCATGTGTGCTCAGTCTGTGTATACTATATGTGTGCTCATTCTGTGTATACTGTATGTGTGCTCAGTCTGTGTATATGTGTGCTCAGTCTGTGTATATGTGTGCTCAGTCTGTGTATACTGTATGTGTGCTCAGTCTGTGTATACTGTATGTGTGCTCAGTCTGTGTATACTGTATGTGTGCTCAGTCTGTGTATACTGTATGTGTGCTCAGTCTGTGTATACTGCATGTGTGCTCAGTCTGTGTATACTATATGTGTGCTCATTCTGTGTATACTGTATGTGTGCTCAGTCTGTGTATATGTGTGCTCAGTCTGTGTATATGTGTGCTCAGTCTGTGTATACTGTATGTGTGCTCAGTCTGTGTATACTGTATATGTGCTCAGTCTGTGTATATGTGTGCTCAGTCTGTGTATACTGTATATGTGCTCAGTCTGTGTATACTGTATGTGTGCTCAGTCTGTGTATACTGTATGTGTGCTCAGTCTGTGTATACTGTATGTGTGCTCAGTCTGTGTATACTGTATGTGTGCTCAGTCTGTGTATACTGTATGTGTGCTCAGTCTGTGTATACTGTATATATGCTCAGTCTGTGTATACTGTATATGTGCTCACTCTGTGTATACTATATGTGTGCTCATTCTGTGTATATTGTATGTGTGCTCAGTCTGTGTATATGTGTGCTCAGTCTGTGTATACTGTATGTGTGCTCAGTCTGTGTATACTGTATATGTGCTCAGTCTGTGTATACTGTATATGTGCTCAGTCTGTGTATATGTGTGCTCAGTCTGTGTATACTATATGTGTGCTCAGTCTGTGTATACTGTATGTGTGCTCAGTCTGTGTATACTGTATATGTGCTCAGTCTGTGTATACTGTATATGTGCTCAGTCTGTGTATACTGTATGTGTGCTCAGTCTGTGTATACTGTATGTGTGCTCAGTCTGTGTATACTGTATGTGTGCTCAGTCTGTGTATACTGTGTATGTGCTCAGTCTGTGTGTACTGTATGTGTGCTCAGTCTGTGTGTACTGTATGTGTGCTCAGTCTGTGTATACTGTATGTGTGCTCAGTCTGTGTATACTGTATGTGTGCTCAGTCTGTGTATACTGTATGTGTGCTCAGTCTGTGTATACTATATGTGTGCTCAGTCTGTGTATATGTGTGCTCAGTCGTGTATACTGTATGTGTGCTCAGTCTGTGTATATGTGTGCTCAGTCTGTGTATACTGTATGTGTGCTCAGTCTGTGTATACTGTATATGTGTGCTCAGTCTGTGTATACTGTATGTGTGCTCAGTCTGTGTATACTATATGTGTGCTCAGTCTGTGTATACTGTATGTGTGCTCAGTCTGTGTATACTGTATATGTGCTAAGTCTGTGTATAGTGTATGTGTGCTCAATCTGTGTATATGTGTGCTCAGTCTGTGTATACTGTATATGTGTGCTCAGTCTGTATACTGTATGTGTGTTCAGTCTGTGTATACTGTATATATGCTCAGTCTGTGTATACTTTGTGTGTGCTCAGTCTGTGTATACTGTATGTGTGTTCAGTCTATGTATACTGTATATGTGCTCAGTCTGTGTATACTGTATGTGTGCTCAGTCTGTGTATACTGTATATGTGTGCTCAGTCTATGTATATTGTATATGTGCTCAGTCTGTGTATACTGTATGTGTGCTCAGTCTGTGTATACTGTATATGTACTCAGTCTGTGTATATGTGTGCTCAGTCTGTGTATACTGTATATGTGCTCAGTCTGTGTATATGTGTGCTCAGTCTGTGTATACTGTATATGTGCTCAGTCTGTGTGTACTGTATGTGTGCTCAGTCTGTGTATACTGTATGTGTGCTCAGTCTGTGTATACTGTATGTGTGCTCAGTCTGTGTATACTGTATAAGTGCTCAGTCTGTGTATACTGTATGTGTGTTCAGTCTGTGTATACTGTATGTGTGCTCAGTCTGTGTATACTGTATGTGTGCTCAGTCTGTGTATACTGCATGTGTGCTCAGTCTGTGTATACTATATGTGTGCTCATTCTGTGTATACTGTATGTGTGCTCAGTCTGTGTATATGTGTGCTCAGTCTGTGTATACTGTATGTGTGCTCAGTCTGTGTATACTGTATATGTGCTCACTCTGTGTATACTGTATATGTGCTCAGTCTGTGTATACTGTATGTGTGCTCAGTCTGTGTATACTGTATGTGTGCTCAGTCTGTGTATACTGTATGTGTGCTCAGTCTGTGTATACTGTATGTGTGCTCAGTCTGTGTATACTGTATGTGTGCTCAGTCTGTGTATACTGTATATATGCTCAGTCTGTGTATACTGTATATGTGCTCACTCTGTGTATACTATATGTGTGCTCATTCTGTGTATACTGTATGTGTGCTCAGTCTGTGTATATGTGTGCTCAGTCTGTGTATACTGTATGTGTGCTCAGTCTGTGTATACTGTATATGTGCTCAGTCTGTGTATACTGTATATGTGCTCAGTCTGTGTATATGTGTGCTCAGTCTGTGTATACTATATGTGTGCTCAGTCTGTGTATACTGTATGTGTGCTCAGTCTGTGTATACTGTATATGTGCTCAGTCTGTGTATACTGTATATGTGCTCAGTCTGTGTATACTGTATGTGTGCTCAGTCTGTGTATACTGTATGTGTGCTCAGTCTGTGTATACTGTATGTGTGCTCAGTCTGTGTATACTGTGTATGTGCTCAGTCTGTGTGTACTGTATGTGTGCTCAGTCTGTGTGTACTGTATGTGTGCTCAGTCTGTGTATACTGTATGTGTGCTCAGTCTGTGTATACTGTATATGTGCTCAGTCTGTGTATACTGTATGTGTGCTCAGTCTGTGTATACTGTATGTGTGCTCAGTCTGTGTATACTGTATATGTGCTCAGTCTGTGTGTACTGTATGTGTGCTCAGTCTGTGTATACTGTATGTGTGCTCAGTCTGTGTATACTGTATGTGTGCTCAGTCTATGTATACTGTATATGTGCTCAGTCTGTGTATACTGTATGTGTGCTCAGGCTGTGTATACTGTATGTGTTCTCAGTCTGTGTATACTGTATGTGTGCTCAGTCTGTGTATACTGTATGTGTGCTCAGGCTGTGTATACTGTATGTGTGCTCAGTCTGTGTATACTGTATGTGTGCTCAGTCTGTGTATACTGTATGTGTGCTCAGGCTGTGTATACTGTATGTGTGCTCAGGCTGTGTATACTGTATGTGTGCTCAGTCTGTGTATACTGTATGTGTGCTCAGTCTGTGTATACTGTATGTGTGCTCAGTCTGTGTATACTATATGTGTGCTCAGGCTGTGTATACTGTATGTGTGCTCAGGCTGTGTATACTGTATGTGTGCTCAGTCTGTGTATACTGTATGTGTGCTCAGTCTGTGTATACTGTATGTGTGCTCAGTCTGTGTATACTGTATGTGTGCTCAGTCTGTGTATACTGTATGTGTGCTCAGTCTGTGTATACTGTATGTGTGCTCAGTCTGTGTATACTGTATGTGTGCTCAGTCTGTGTATACTGTATATGTGCTCAGTCTGTGTATACTGTATGTGTGCTCAGTCTGTGTATACTGTATGTGTGCTCAGTCTGTGTATACTGTATGTGTGCTCAGGCTGTGTATACTGTATGTGTGCTCAGTCTGTGTATACTGTATGTGTGCTCAGTCTGTGTATACTATATGTGTGCTCAGTCTGTGTATACTGTATGTGTGCTCAGTCTGTGTATACTGTATGTGTGCTCAGTCTGTGTGTACTGTATGTGTGCTCAGTCTGTGTATACTGTATGTGTGCTCAGTCTGTGTATACTGTATGTGTGCTCAGGCTGTGTATACTATATGTGTGCTCAGTCTGTGTATACTGTATGTGTGCTCAGTCTGTGTATACTGTATGTGTGCTCAGGCTGTGTATACTGTATGTGTGCTCAGTCTGTGTATACTGTATGTGTGCTCATTCTGTGTATACTATATGTGTGCTCAGTCTGTGTGCTCAGTCTGTGTATACTGTATGTATGCTCAGTCTGTGTATACTGTATGTGTGCTCAGTCTGTGTATACTGTATATGTGCTCAGTCTGTGTTTATGTGTGCTCAGTCTGTGTATACTGTATATGTGCTCAGTCTGTGTATACTGTATGTGTGCTCAGTCTGTGTATACTGTATGTGTGCTCAGTCTGTGTATACTGTATGTGTGCTCAGTCTGTGTATACTGTATATTTGCTCAGTCTGTGTATACTATATGTGTGCTCAGTCTGTGTATACTGTATATTTGCTCAGTCTGTGTATACTATATGTGTGCTCAGTCTGTGTATACTGTATATGTGCTCAGTCTGTGTATATGTGTGCTCAGTCTGTGTATACTGTATATGTGCTCAGTCTGTGTATACTGTATGTGTGCTCAGTCTGTGTATACTGTATATGTGCTCAGTCTGTGTATACTGTATATGTGCTCAGTCTGTGTATATGTGTGCTCAGTCTGTGTATACTGTATGTGTGCTCAGTCTGTGTATACTGTATGTGTGCTCAGTCTGTGTATACTGTATGTGTGCTCAGTCTGTGTATACTGTATGTGTGCTCAGTCTGTGTATACTGTATGTGTGTTCAGTCTGTGTATACTGTATGTGTGCTCAGTCTGTGTATACTGTATGTGTGCTCAGTCTGTGTATACTGTATGTGTGCTCAGTCTGTGTATACTGTATGTGTGCTCAGTCAGTGTATACTGTATGTGTGCTCAGTCTGTGTATACTGTATGTGTGCTCAGTCTGTGTATACTGTATGTGTGCTCAGTCAGTGTATACTGTATGTGTGCTCAGTCTGTGTATATGTGTGCTCAGTCTGTGTATACTGTATATGTGCTCAGTCTGTGTATACTGTATGTGTGCTCAGTCAGTGTATACTGTATGTGTGCTCAGTCTGTGTATACTGTATGTGTGCTCAGTCTGTGTATACTGTATGTGTGTTCAGTCTGTGTATACTGTATGTGTGCTCAGTCTGTGTATACTGTATGTGTGCTCAGTCTGTGTATACTGTATGTGTGCTCAGTCTGTGTATACTGTATGTGTGCTCAGTCTGTGTATACTGTATGTGTGCTCAGTCTGTGTATACTGTATGTGTGTTCAGTCTGTGTATACTGTATGTGTGCTCAGTCTGTGTATACTGTATGTGCTCAGTCTGTGTATACTGTATGTGTGCTCAGTCTGTGTATACTGTATGTGTGCTCAGTCTGTGTATACTGTATGTATGCTCAGTCTGTGTATACTGTATGTGTGCTCAGTCTGTGTATACTGTATGTGTGCTCAGTCTGTGTATACTATATGTGTGCTCATTCTGTGTATACTGTATGTGTGCTCAGTCTGTGTATATGTGTGCTCAGTCTGTGTATACTGTATGTGTGCTCAGTCTGTGTATACTGTATGTGTGCTCAGTCGTTGTATACTATATGTGTGCTCAGTCTGTGTATACTGTATATGTGCTCAGTCTGTGTATACTGTATATGTGCTCAGTCTGTGTATACTGTATGTGTGCTCAGTCTGTGTATACTATATGTGCTCAGTCTGTGTATACTGTATGTGTGCTCAGTCTGTGTATACTGTATATGTGCTCAGTCTGTGTATACTGTATGTGTGCTCAGTCTGTGTATACTGTATGTGTGCTCAGGCTGTGTATACTGTATGTGTGCTCAGTCTGTGTATACTGTATGTGTGCTCAGTCTATGTATACTGTATATGTGCTCAGTCTGTGTATACTGTATGTGTGCTCAGTCTGTGTATACTATATGTGTGCTCATTCTGTGTATACTGTATGTGTGCTCAGTCTGTGTATACTTTATGTGTGCTCAGTCTGTGTATACTGTATATGTGCTCAGTCTGTGTTTATGTGTGCTCAGTCTGTGTATACTGTATATGTGCTCAGTCTGTGTATACTGTATGTGTGCTCAGTCTGTGTATACTGTATGTGTGCTCAGTCTGTGTATACTGTATATTTGCTCAGTCTGTGTATACTATATGTGTGCTCAGTCTGTGTATACTGTATATGTGCTCAGTCTGTGTATATGTGTGCTCAGTCTGTGTATACTGTATATGTGCTCAGTCTGTGTATACTGTATGTGTGCTCAGTCTGTGTATACTGTATATGTGCTCAGTCTGTGTATACTGTATATGTGCTCAGTCTGTGTATATGTGTGCTCAGTCTGTGTATACTGTATATGTGCTCAGTCTGTGTATACTGTATGTGTGCTCAGTCTGTGTATACTGTATGTGTGCTCAGTCTGTGTATACTGTATGTGTGCTCAGTCTGTGTGTACTGTATGTGTGCTCAGTCAGTGTATACTGTATGTGTGCTCAGTCTGTGTATACTGTATGTGTGCTCAGTCTGTGTATACTGTATGTGTGTTCAGTCTGTGTATACTGTATGTGTGCTCAGTCTGTGTATACTGTATGTGTGCTCAGTCTGTGTATACTGTATGTGTGCTCAGTCTGTGTATACTGTATGTGTGCTCATTCTGTGTATACTGTATGTGTGTTCAGTCTGTGTATACTGTATGTGTGCTCAGTCTGTGTATACTGTATGTGTGCTCAGTCTGTGTATACTGTATGTGTGCTCAGTCTGTGCATACTGTATGTGTGCTCAGTCTGTGTATACTGTATGTATGCTCAGTCTGTGTATACTGTATGTGTGCTCAGTCTGTGTATACTATATGTGTGCTCATTCTGTGTATACTGTATGTGTGCTCAGTCTGTGTATATGTGTGCTCAGTCTGTGTATACTGTATGTGTGCTCAGTCTGTGTATACTGTATGTGTGCTCAGTCGTTGTATACTATATGTGTGCTCAGTCTGTGTATACTGTATATGTGCTCAGTCTGTGTATACTGTATATGTGCTCAGTCTGTATATACTGTATGTGTGCTCAGTCTGTGTATACTATATGTGCTCAGTCTGTGTATACTGTATGTGTGCTCAGTCTGTGTATACTGTATATGTGCTCAGTCTGTGTATACTGTATGTGTGCTCAGTCTGTGTATACTGTATGTGTGCTCAGGCTGTGTATACTGTATGTGTGCTCAGTCTGTGTATACTGTATGTGTGCTCAGTCTATGTATACTGTATATGTGCTCAGTCTGTGTATACTGTATGTGTGCTCAGTCTGTGTATACTATATGTGTGCTCAGTCTGTGTATACTGTATGTGTGCTCAGTCTGTGTATACTTTATGTGTGCTCAGTCTGTGTATACTGTATATGTGCTCAGTCTGTGTATATGTGTGCTCAGTCTGTGTATACTGTATGTGTGCTCAGTCTGTGTATACTGTATGTGTGCTCAGGCTGTGTATACTGTATGTGTGCTCAGGCTGTGTATACTGTATATGTGCTCAGTCTGTGTATACTGTATGTGTGCTCAGTCTGTGTATACTGTATGTGTGCTCAGTCTGTGTATACTGTATGTGTGCTCAGTCTGTGTATACTGTATGTGTGCTCAGTCTGTGTATACTGTATGTGTGCTGAGTCTGTGTATACTGTATATGTGCTCAGTCTGTGTTTATGTGTGCTCAGTCTGTGTATACTGTATGTGTGCTCAGTCTGTGTATACTGTATGTGTGCTCAGTCTGTGTATACTGTATGTGTGCTCAGGTTGTGTATACTGTATGTGTGCTCAGTCTGTGTATACTGTATGTGTGCTCAGTCTGTGTATACTGTATGTGTGCTCAGTCTGTGTATACTGTATATGTGCTCAGTCTGTGTATACTGTATATGTGCTCAGTCTGTGTATATGTGTGCTCAGTCTGTGTATATGTGTGCTCAGTCTGTGTATACTGTATATGTGCTCAGTCTGTGTATACTGTATGTGTGCTCAGTCTGTGTATACTGTATGTGTGCTCAGTCTGTGTATACTGTATGTGTGCTCAGTCTGTGTATACTGTATATGTGCTCAGTCTGTGTATACTGTATGTGTGCTCAGTCTGTGTATACTGTGTGCTCAGTCTGTGTATACTGTGTGCTCAGTCTGTGTATACTGTATGTGTGCTCAGTCTGTGTATACTGTATGTGTGCTCAGTCTGTGTATACTATATGTGTGCTCATTCTGTGTATACTGTATGTGTGCTCAGTCTGTGTATATGTGTGCTCAGTCTGTGTATACTGTATGTGTGCTCAGTCTGTGTATACTGTATGTGTGCTCAGTCTGTGTATACTGTATGTGTGCTCAGTCTGTGTATACTGTTTGTGTGCTCAGTCTGTGTATACTGTATGTGTGCTCAGTCTGTGTATACTGTATGTGTGCTCAGTCTGTGTATACTGTATGTGTGCTCAGTCTGTGTATACTGTATGTGTGCTCAGTCTGTGTATACTGTATATGTGCTCAGTCTGTGTATACTGTATGTGTGCTCAGGCTGTGTATACTGTATGTGTGCTCAGTCTGTGAATACTATATGTGTGCTCAGTCTGTGTATACTGTATGTGTGCTCAGTCTGTGTATACTGTATGTGTGCTCAGTCTGTGTATATGTGTTCTCAGTCTGTGTATATTGTATATGTGCTCAGTCTGTGTATACTGTATGTGTGCTCAGTCTATGTATACTGTATGTTTGCTCAGTCTGTGTGTATGTGTGCTCATTCTGTGTATACTGTATGTGTGCTCAGTCTGTGTATACTATATGTGTGCTCAGTCTGTGTATACTGTACGTGTGCTCAGTCTGTGTATACTATACGTGTGCTCAGTCTGTGTATACTATATGTGTGCTCAGTCTGTGTATACTGTATGTATGCTCAGTCTGTGTATACTGTATGTGTGCTCAGTCTGTGTATACTGTATATGTGCTCAGTCTGTGTATACTGTATCTGTGTATACTGTATGTGTGCTCAGTCTTTGTATACTGTATGTGTGCTCAGTCTTTGTATACTGTATGTGTGCTCAGTCTGTGTATACTGTATGTGTGCTCAGTCTGTGTATACTGTATGTGTGCTCAGTCTGTGTATACTGTATGTGTGCTCAGTCTGTGTATACTGTATGTGTGCTCAGTCTTTGTATACTGTATGTGTGCTCAGGCTGTGTATACTGTATGTGTGCTCAGTCTGTGAATACTATATGTGTGCTCAGTCTGTGTATACTGTATGTGTGCTCAGTCTGTGTATACTGTATGTGTGCTCAGTCTGTGTATACTGTATGTGTGCTCAGTCTGTGAATACTATATGTGTGCTCAGTCTGTGAATACTATATGTGTGCTCAGTCTGTGTATACTGTATGTGTGCTCAGTCTGTGTATATGTGTGCTCAGTCTGTGTATATTGTATATGTGCTCAGTCTGTGTATACTGTATGTGTGCTCAGTCTATGTATACTGTATGTTTGCTCAGTCTGTGTGTATGTGTGCTCATTCTGTGTATACTGTATGTGTGCTCAGTCTGTGTATACTATATGTGTGCTCAGTCTGTGTATACTGTATGTGTGCTCAGTCTGTGTATACTGTACGTGTGCTCAGTCTGTGTATACTATATGTGTGCTCAGTCTGTGTATACTATATGTGTGCTCAGTCTGTGTATACTGTATGTGTGCTCAGTCTGTGTATACTGTATATGTGCTCAGTCTGTGTATACTGTATGTGTGCTCAGTTTGTGTATACTATATGTGTGCTCAGTCTGTGTATACTGTATGTGTGCTCAGTCTGTGTATACTGTATGTGTGCTCAGTCTGTGTATACTGTATGTGTGCTCAGTCTGTGTATTTTGTATATGTGCTCAGTCTGTGTATTCTGTATGTGTGCTCAGTCTGTGTATACTGTATGTGTGCTCAGACTGTGTATACTATATATGTGCTCAGTCTGTGTATACTGTATGTGTGCTCAGTATGTGTATACTGTATGTGTGCTCAGTCTGTGTATACTGTATGTGTGCTCAGTCTATGTATACTGTATGTGTGCTCAGTCTGTGTGTATGTGTGCTCAGTCTGTGTATACTGTATGTGTGCTCAGGCTGTGTATACTATATGTGTGCTCAGTCTGTATATACTGTATGTGTGCTCAGTCTGTGTATACTGTATGTGTGGTCAGTCTGTGTATACTGTATGTGCTCAGTCTGTGTATACTGTATGTGTGCTCAGTCTGTGTATACTGTATGTGTGCTCAGTCTGTGTATACTATATGTGTGCTCAGTCTGTGTATACTGTATGTGTGCTCAGTCTGTGTATACTGTATGTATGCTCAGTCTGTGTATACTGTATGTGTGCTCAGTCTGTGTATACTGTATATGTGCTCAGTCTGTGTTTATGTGTGCTCAGTCTGTGTATACTGTATATGTGCTCAGTCTGTGTATACTGTATGTGTGCTCAGTCTGTGTATACTGTATGTGTGCTCAGTCTGTGTATACTGTATATGTGCTCAGTCTGTGTATACTGTATGTGTGCTCAGTCTGTGTATACTGTATATGTGCTCAGTCTGTGTATACTGTATATGTGCTCAGTCTGTGTATATGTGTGCTCAGTCTGTGTATACTGTATATGTGCTCAGTCTGTGTGTACTGTATGTGTGCTCAGTCTGTGTATACTGTATATGTGCTCAGTCTTTGTATACTGTATGTGTGCTCAGTCTGTGTATACTGTATATGTGCTCAGTCTGTGTATACTGTATGTGTGCTCAGTCTGTGTATATGTGTGCTCAGTCTGTGTATACTGTATATGTGCTCAGTCTGTGTATACTGTATGTGTGCTCAGTCTGTGTATACTGTATATGTGCTCAGTCTGTGTATACTGTATGTGTGTTCAGTCTGTGTATACTGTATGTGTGCTCAGTCTGTGTATACTGTATGTGTGCTCAGTCTGTGTATACTGTATGTGTGCTCATTCTGTGTATACTGTATGTGTGCTCAGTCTGTGTATATGTGTGCTCAGTCTGTGTATACTGTATGTGTGCTCAGTCTGTGTATACTGTATGTGTGCTCAGTCGTTGTATACTATATGTGCTCAGTCGTTGTATACTATATATGTGCTCAGTCTGTGTATACTGTATGTGTGCTCAGTCTGTGTATACTGTATATGTGCTCAGTCGTTGTATACTATATGTGCTCAGTCGTTGTATACTATATATGTGCTCAGTCTGTGTATACTGTATGTGTGCTCAGTCTGTGTATACTGTATGTGTGCTTAGTCTGTGTATACTGTATGTGTGCTCAGTCTGTGTATACTGTATGTGTGCTCAGTCGTTGTATACTATATGTGTGCTCAATCTGTGTATACTGTATATGTGCTCAGTCTGTGTATACTGTATGTGTGCTCAGTCTGTGTATACTATATGTGTGCTCAGTCTGTGTATACTGTATGTGTGCTCAGTCGTTGTATACTATATGTGCTCAGTCGTTGTATACTATATATGTGCTCAGTCTGTGTATACTGTATGTGTGCTCAGTCTGTGTATACTGTATGTGTGCTTAGTCTGTGTATACTGTATGTGTGCTCAGTCTGTGTATACTGTATGTGTGCTCAGTCGTTGTATACTATATGTGTGCTCAATCTGTGTATACTGTATATGTGCTCAGTCTGTGTATACTGTATGTGTGCTCAGTCTGTGTATACTATATGTGTGCTCAGTCTGTGTATACTATATGTGTGCTCAGTCTGTGTATACTGTATGTGTGCTCAGGCTGTGTATACTGTATGTGTGCTCAGTCTGTGTATACTGTATGTGTGCACAGTCTGTGTATACTATATGTGTGCTCAGTCTGTGTATACTGTATATGTGCTCAGTCTGTGTATACTATATGTGTGCTCAGTCTGTGTATACTGTATGTGTGCTCAGTCTGTGTATACTGTATGTGTGCTCAGTCTGTGTATACTGTATGTGTGCTCAGTCTGTGTATACTGTATGTGTGCTCAGTCTGTGTATACTGTATGTGTGCACAGTCTGTGTATACTATATGTGTGCTCAGTCTGTGTATACTTTATATGTGCTCAGTCTGTGTATACTGTATGTGTGCTCAGTCTGTGTATACTGTATATGTGCTCAGTCTGTGTATACTGTATGTGTGCTCAGTCTGTGTATACTGTATGTGTGCTCAGTCTATGTATACTGTATGTTTGCTCAGTCTGTGTGTATGTTTGCTCATTCTGTGTATACTGTATGTGTGCTCAGTCTGTGTATACTATATGTGTGCTCAGTCTGTGTATACTGTATGTGTGCTCAGTCTGTGTCTACTGTACGTGTGCTCAGTCTGTGTATACTATATGTGTGCTCAGTCTGTGTATACTATATGTGTGCTCAGTCTGTGTATACTGTATGTGTGCTCAGTCTGTGTATACTGTATATGTGCTCAGTCTGTGTATACTGTATGTGTGCTCAGTTTGTGTATACTATATGTGTGCTCAGTCTGTGTATACTGTATGTGTGCTCAGTCTGTGTATACTGTATGTGTGCTCAGTCTGTGTATACTGTATGTGTGCTCAGTCTGTGTATATTGTATATGTGCTCAGTCTGTGTATTCTGTATGTGTGCTCAGTCTGTGTATACTGTATGTGTGCTCAGACTGTGTATACTATATATGTGCTCAGTCTGTGTATACTGTATGTGTGCTCAGTATGTGTATACTGTATGTGTGCTCAGTCTGTGTATACTGTATGTGTGCTCAGTCTATGTATACTGTATGTGTGCTCAGTCTGTGTGTATGTGTGCTCAGTCTGTGTATACTGTATGTGTGCTCAGTCTGTGTATACTGTATGTGTGCTCAGGCTGTGTATACTATATGTGTGCTCAGTCTGTGTATACTGTATGTGTGCTCAGTCTGTGTATACTGTATGTGTGCTCAGGCTGTGTATACTGTATGTGTGCTCAGGCTGTGTATACTGTATGTGTGCTCAGTCTGTGTATACTGTATGTGTGCTCAGTCTGTGTATATTGTATATGTGCTCAGTCTGTGTATTCTGTATGTGTGCTCAGTCTGTGTATACTGTATGTGTGCTCAGACTGTGTATACTATATATGTGCTCAGTCTGTGTATACTGTATGTGTGCTCAGTATGTGTATACTGTATGTGTGCTCAGTCTGTGTATACTGTATGTGTGCTCAGTCTATGTATACTGTATGTGTGCTCAGTCTGTGTGTATGTGTGCTCAGTCTGTGTATACTGTATGTGTGCTCAGTCTGTGTATACTGTATGTGTGCTCAGGCTGTGTATACTATATGTGTGCTCAGTCTGTGTATACTGTATGTGTGCTCAGTCTGTGTATACTGTATGTGTGCTCAGGCTGTGTATACTGTATGTGTGCTCAGGCTGTGTATACTGTATGTGTGCTCAGTCTGTGTATACTGTATGTGTGCTCAGTCTGTGTATACTGTATGTGTGCTCAGTCTGTGTATACTGTATGTGTGCTCAGTCTGTGTATACTGTATATGTGCTCAGTCTGTGTATACTGTATATGTGCTCAGTCTGTGTATACTGTATGTGTGCTCAGTCTGTGTATACTGTATGTGTGCTCAGTCTGTGTATACTGTATATGTGCTCAGTCTGTGTATACTGTATATGTGCTCAGTCTGTGTATACTATATGTGTCCTCAGTCTGTGTATACTGTATATGTGCTCAGTCTGTGTGTACTGTATGTGTGCTCAGTCTGTGTATACTGTATATGTGCTCAGTCTGTGTGTACTGTATGTGTGCTCAGTCTGTGTATACTGTATATGTGCTCAGTCTGTGTATACTGTATGTGTGCTCAGTCTGTGTATACTGTATATGTGCTCAGTCTGTGTATACTGTATGTGTGCTCAGTCTGTGTATATGTGTGCTCAGTCTGTGTATACTGTATATGTGCTCAGTCTGTGTATACTGTATGTGTGCTCAGTCTGTGTATACTGTATGTGTGCTCAGTCTGTGTATACTGTATGTATGCTCAGTCTGTGTATACTGTATGTGTGCTCAGTCTGTGTATACTATATGTGTGCTCATTCTGTGTATACTGTATGTGTGCTCAGTCTGTGTATATGTGTGCTCAGTCTGTGTATACTGTATGTGTGCTCAGTCTGTGTATACTGTATGTGTGCTCAGTCGTTGTATACTATATGTGCTCAGTCGTTGTATACTATATATGTGCTCAGTCTGTGTATACTGTATGTGTGCTCAGTCTGTGTATACTGTATGTGTGCTCAGTCTGTGTATACTGTATGTGTGCTCAGTCTGTGTATACTGTATGTGTGCTCAGTCTGTGTATACTATATGTGTGCTCAGTCTGTGTATACTGTATGTGTGCTCAGTCTGTGTATACTGTATGTGTGCTCAGGCTGTGTATACTGTATGTGTGCTCAGTCTGTGTATACTGTATGTGTGAACAGTCTGTGTATACTATATGTGTGCTCAGTCTGTGTATACTGTATATGTGCTCAGTCTGTGTATACTATATGTGTGCTCAGTCTGTGTATACTGTATGTGTGCTCAGTCTGTGTATACTGTATGTGTGCTCAGTCTGTGTATACTGTATGTGTGCTCAGTCTGTGTATACTGTATGTGTGCACAGTCTGTGTATACTATATGTGTGCTCAGTCTGTGTATACTTTATATGTGCTCAGTCTGTCTATACTGTATGTGTGCTCAGTCTGTGTATACTGTATGTGTGCTCAGTCTGTGTATACTGTATGTGTGCTCAGTCTGTGTATGCTGTATGTGTGCTCAGTCTGTGTATACTATATGTGTGCTCAGTCTGTGTATACTGTATGTGTGCTCAGTCTGTGTATACTGTATGTGTGCTCAGTCTGTGTATACTATATGTGTGCTCAGTCTGTGTATACTGTATATGTGCTCAGTCTGTGTATACTGTATGTGTGCTCAGTCTGTGTATACTATATGTGTGCTCAGTCTGTGTATACTGTATGTGTGCTCAGTCTGTGTATACTGTTTGTGTGCTCAGTCTGTGTATACTGTATGTGTGCACAGTCTGTGTATACTATATGTGTGCTCAGTCTGTGTATACTGTATATGTGCTCAGTCTGTGTATACTGTATGTGTGCTCAGTCTGTGTATACTGTATGTGTGCTCAGTCTGTGTATACTGTATGTGTGCTCAGTCTGTGTATACTGTATGTGTGCTCAGGCTGTGTATACTGTATGTGTGCTCAGTCTGTGTATACTGTATGTGTGTTATGTTCTGCTACCAAAGCTAAGGAAAGAGAGGAGATCTGTCCCTACTATAGGACTCAGCTGAATCCCTACGATGTAACAGGGAACCTGATCCTGCGATCAGACCTGCTAAAGTCCTAATCTAGTCTGTACGGAGACCTATAGATGTGGGGAGGGAATGCCTACAAGTACTAAGGACTGGGAGGAATATGGGACACCTCCTAACAGAAATAGTAGCAGACAGACGAACAAACAAAATAGATAGAACATAGAGGTCCGTAGACCAAGCAAACTAACAGAGTTAGATACAGAGCACAGGCTAGCTAGAAAGTAGATATACAATGAAGTCCAGCAAAGCCAGAAGGGCGGAGCAGGACTAAATAGGCCAACAAGGTCATGTGACCAGCAAAGGAAAAAAAACCTAACAGCAAGGTTCTAACAGTACCCCCCCTTCTAAGAGGATCCTCCGGATCCCCTAGGACCAGGCTTATCAGGAAATCTCCTGTGAAACGCTCTGATAAGTCTGGACGCGGAAACATCATCTGACCTCACCCAAGAGTTATCCTCGGGTCCGAAACCTTTCCAGGCCACAAGATACTGCAAACTACCTCTATACCGTCTAGAGTCAAGGATGCGAGAAATTTCATATTCCCCGTCCTCCACCACCGGAGGAACAGAGGCAGAGGCGTCACCATCCGACACAACAGCTTTTTTTAACAGAGAGACATGAAAGACCGGATTAATTCTCCAGGAGGTAGGAACCTCCAACCTAACAGCAGATTGGTTGACAACCTGAAGCACCTTAAAGGGCCCTACAAACTTGGGACCCAATTTCTTAGAAGGAATCCTCAACCGCAGATTCCTAGAGGACAACCAAACCATGTCACCAACAGCGAACAAAACCTCCTGTCGTTTCCTATCAAAGTAGTCTTTAGATTTTCTGTTGGCCTCCTGAAGATTACCACGCACATCCGTCCAAACTCTTTCCAAATCACCGGAAAAATTCTCCTCCTCAGGCACGGCAGATCCCAACTTGGAGAACGACCCAAACGACGGATGTCTCCCAGAACAACAAAAAAAAGGCGAACAACCAGCAGAAGAAGATGTATGATTGTTCAGAGCAAATTCGGCAAGTGGCAGAAACTCAGACCACCCCTCTTGATTGTCTGCCACAAAACAACGCAAGAACTGCTCAACATCCTGGTTTTTCCTTTCTGTCTGGCCATTAGATTCAGGATGATATCCGGACGAAAACGACAAATGAATTCCCAACCTGTCACAAAAGGCACGCCAAAAACGAGCCACGAACTGAGGACCCCTATCAGAAACAATGTCAGTAGGAACGCCATGAAGTCTGACAATTTCCTTGACAAAGGCCTTAGCGAGAGTTTTAGCGCAGGGCAGTTTGACGAAGGGAACCAAGTGACACATCTTGCTAAAACGGTCCACGACCACCCAGATGACAGTAAAACCCTCAGAGGGGGGAAGGTCAGTTATAAAGTCCATAGCCAAATGTGTCCAAGGAGCACTGGGGACCTCCAAAGGACAAAGCAACCCCGCAGCAGGAGTATGTGAGGACTTAGATCTAGCACATATAGTACATTGGCGCACCCACTTAATGACTTCCTTCTGCCATCCAGGCCACCAAAAACTGCGACCCACCAGTCTCTTGGTCTCAGAGATTCCGGGATGACCTGCCAACCGAGATTCGTGACACTCAACAAACAAATCTCTCCTAAAGGTCCCAGGCACAAACAACCTCCCATGAGGAGTGTTAGATGGGGCATTCTCCTGAGCTTTAAGAATCTCATCTTCCAAAACGGAGTCTAAAGCAGCTATCACAACACCTTCTTGTAAAATGTTTTCCTCTTTCTCAGCACCGACTATGGGAGAAAAACTGCGAGACAAGGCATCCGCCTTAACATTCTTAGTACCAGGGATGTAAGTAACGGAGAAATTAAACCGCGAGAAAAACAGTGCCCACCTAGCCTGACGGGCATTCAGGCGCTTGGCAGCATCAAGATATATCAGATTTTTATGATCCGTAAGAACCTGAACGGGAAATTCCGCACCTTCCAAGAAGTGGCGCCAGTGTTCAAATGCGAGTTTAATAGCCAATAATTCCCGATTACCAATATCGTAATTCAATTCAGTCTCCGAAAATTTTTTTGAAAAAAAGGCACAGGGATGTAATCCATCCCCGTTATCCTGAGACAATACTGCGCCAACCCCCACAGAGGAAGCATCAACCTCAACCAAAAACGGCCTAGTAACATCAGGCTGCATAAGGATGGGAGCAGAGGTGAACCTCTCCTTGAGATACACAAAAGCTTCAATGGCCTCAGAAGACCACTGAACCGCATCAGCACCTTTCCTGGTGAGATCAGTCAGAGGTTTGACAATACTAGAAAAATTTTTTATGAACTTTCTATAGTAATTGGCGAAACCCAAAAACCTCTGTATCGATTTCAAACCAATAGGCCTAGGCCATTCCTGCACAGCCTGAACCTTAACCGGATCCATCTCAAAACCTTTGCTGGAGATAATGTAGCCCAAAAAACTAATTCTCTGTACAGCGAACTCACATTTCTCCAGCTTAGCAAAAAGCGAATTGTCCATTAATAACTGTAATACCTCACGCACGCTCCGCCAATGAGACTCCAGATCTGGCGAATAAATCAAAATGTCATCCAAATACACAACCACATTTTTACCGATCAAAGGTCTAAGGATGTCATTAATCAGATTCTGAAAAAATGCAGGAGCATTAGTAAGACCAAAAGGCATAACCAGATTCTCAAAATGACCCACAGGAGTGTTAAAAGCAGTCTTCCATTCATCACCCTCCTTCATGCGCAACAGATTGTATGCCCCCTTAAGGTCAATTTTAGAGAACCACTTGGCCCCCAATAACTGGTTAAACAGATCAGGAATCAATGGCAGTGGGTAAGGATTGCGTACCGTAATTTTGTTAATCTCACGAAAATCCAGACAAGGACGTAAACCGCCGTCCTTTTTTTTTACAAAAAAAAATCCAACCGCCACAGGAGACTTAGAGGGCCTAATGTGACCGGCGGCCAAACTTGTCTGTATGTATTCCTCCAAAGCCTTTCTCTCAGGAATAGTAAGGTTAAATAAACGACTTTTAGGAAGAGTCGCTCCAGGGACAAATTCAATAGAACAATCATAGTCTCTATGGGGAGGCAAAACCTGCGATTCCTTCTCAGAAAAAACTCTCCAAAAATCCTGAATAGGAACAGGCAATTCTCCCCTATCCAAAGCTGCAATACGCCCGTTACAACACTTGTCATAACATTTATGGCTCCAGGATTTAATTTCACTGGTAGACCAATCCAGTACAGGATTGTGAAATTTTAACCAGGGCAAACCCAATATTACTGGAGAAGGCAAGTTATTCAACACTACCAAATCCAATTTCTCATGGTGAACACCATTAATAGTGAGAGGAAATTCACTGACCTTGAGAGTAATATTCTTCAAAGGGGAGCCATCCACAGAAACCACAGCAATGGGGGATGATAAAGGTTCAGGTTTTAAATTGAGTTTTTCCACGAATCCCCCATCAATTACATTCAGTGTAGACCCGCAATCAACAAACACCCGAAATTCCATCAATTTTTTCTGAGCAATCGTGGAAGCAGCTAAAAATACACCCTTGGAATTTAAACAGGCAATACGGGCGTGACCATTTTTTTTTCTTTCTTCATACGAAGCTCACAGCCTTTAATCAAATGACCTGATTTTCCGCAATAGAAGCACAAGCCTTCCGAAAAACGACGGTCTTTTTCTTGAGAGCGAGGTGCCACCGATCCAATCTCCATCGGTTCACCACTGTTAATACACACATTATCATAACCAGAAACTGACATAGCAGAGGATTTGCTCTCATTAACCCTAGCACGCAGTCTTCTATCCACCCGTATAGCTAATTGCATAGCCTGTTGCAAATCTTCAGGTGTAGGATAAGCAATTAGCAGGTCTTTAACCCTTTCACTGAGCCCAGCAAGAAATAGACTTTTCAGAGCAGAATCGTTCCACCCTGTTTGAGTGGACCAACGACGAAAATGTGTACAATATTTTTCCACATTACCCGATCCTTGTTTTAGACGTCTCAACTCAGTCTCAGCTGATGCGACACGGTCAGGATCATCATATAATAGTCCCAAAGCAGAAAAAAAACTATCCACTGATCTGAAGCATGAATCACTAGGTTGCAAAGAAAAGGCCCACTCCTGAGGCTCTTTGCGCAAAAGTGACATTATGAACCCTACGCGCTGGGATTCATCCCCAGAGGACTTAGGTCTCAAACGAAAATACAATAAGCAAGCATTTTTAAATGAAAAAAATTCTCGGTGTTCACCAAAAAATAAATCCGGCAAACATACCTTAGGCTCCAAGAAATGTGCTCCAGGACAGTTACTCACGTGCTGACGGAGCTCGGCCACCTCCAGAGAGAGTCCCTGCAGGCGATGAGCCAAATCCTGAACCGACACCATGATGGAACAGAAAAATCTTTCCTTAGAGAATTTGCGGGCTGGACTTACTGTTATGTTCTGCTACCAAAGCTAAGGAAAGAGAGGAGATCTGTCCCTACTATAGGACTCAGCTGAATCCCTACGATGTAACAGGGAACCTGATCCTGCGATCAGACCTGCTAAAGTCCTAAGCTAGTCTGTACGGAGACCTATAGATGTGAGGAAGGAATCCCTACAAGTACTAAGGACTGGGAGGAATATGGGACACCTCCTAACAGAAATAGTAGCAGACAGACGAACAAACAAAATAGATAGAACATAGAGGTCCGTAGACCAAGCAAACTAACAGAGTTAGATACAGAGCACAGGCTAGCTAGAAAGTAGATATACAATGAAGTCCAGCAAAGCCAGAAGGGCGGAGCAGGATTAAATAGGCCAACAAGGTCATGTGACCAGCAAAGGAAAAAAAACCTAACAGCAAGGTTCTAACAATGTGTGCTCAGTCTGTGTATACTGTATGTGTGCTCAGTCTGTGTATACTGTATGTGTGCTCAGTCTGTGTATACTATATGTGTGCTCAGTCTGTGTATACTATATGTGTGCTCAGTCTGTGTATACTGTATGTCTGCTCAGTCTGTGTATACTGTATGTGTGCTCAGGCTGTGTATACTGTATGTGTGCTCAGTCTGTGTATACTGTATGTGTGCTCAGTCTGTGTATACTGTATATGTGCTCAGGCTGTGTATACTGTATGTGTGCTCAGTCTGTGTATACTGTATGTGTGCTCAGTCTGTGTATACTATATGTGTGCTCAGTCTGTGTATACTATATGTGTGCTCAGTCTGTGTATACTGTATGTCTGCTCAGTCTGTGTATACTGTATGTGTGCTCAGGCTGTGTATACTGTATGTGTGCTCAGTCTGTGTATACTGTATGTGTGCTCAGTCTGTGTATACTGTATATGTGCTCAGTCTGTGTATACTGTATGTGTGCTCAGTCTGTGTATACTATATGTGTGCTCAGTCTGTGTATACTGTATGTGTGCTCAGTCTGTGTATACTGAATGTGTGCTCAGTCTGTGTATACTGTATGTGTGCTCAGTCTATGTATACTGTATGTGTGCTCAGTCTGTGTATACTGTATGTGTGCTCAGTCTTTGTATACTGTATATGTGCTCAGGCTGTGTATACTGTATGTGTGCTCAGTCTGTGTATACTGTATGTGTGCTCAGTCTGTGTATACTGAATGTGTGCTCAGTCTGTGTATACTGTATGTGTGCTCAGTCTGTGTATACTGTATGTGTGCTCAGTCTGTGTATACTATATGTGTGCTCAGTCTGTGTATACTGTACGTGTGCTCAGTCTGTGTATACTGTACGTGTGCTCAGTCTGTGTATACTATATGTGTGCTCAGTCTGTGTATACTGTATGTATGCTCAGTCTGTGTATACTATATGTGTGCTCAGTCTGTGTATACTGTATATGTGCTCAGTCTGTGTATACTGTATGTGTGCTCAGTCTGTGTATACTATATGTGTGCTCAGTCTGTGTATACTGTATGTGTTCTCAGTCTGTGTATACTGTATGTGTGCTCAGTCTGTGTATACTGTATGTGTGCTCAGTCTGTGTATACTGTATGTGTGCTCAGTCTGTGTATATTGTATATGTGCTCAGTCTGTGTATACTGTATGTGTGCTCAGTCTGTGTATACTGTATGTGTGCTCAGACTGTGTATACTATATGTGTGCTCAGTCTGTGTATACTGTATGTGTGCTCAGTATGTGTATACTGTATGTGTGCTCAGTCTGTGTATACTGTATGTGTGCTCAGTCTATGTATACTGTATGTGTGCTCAGTCTGTGTGTATGTGTGCTCAGTCTGTGTATACTGTATGTGTGCTCAGTCTTTGTATACTGTATATGTGCTCAGTCTGTGTATACTGTATGTGTGCTCAGTCTGTGTATACTGTATGTGTGCTCAGTCTGTGTATACTGTATGTGTGCTCAGGCTGTGTATACTGTATGTGTGCTCAGTCTGTGTATACTGTATGTGTGCTCAGTCTGTGTACACTGTATGTGTGCTCAGTCTGTGTATACTGTATGTATGCTCAGTCTGTGTATACTGTATATGTGCTCAGTATGTGTATACAGTATGTGTGCTCAGTCTGTGTATACTGTATATGTGCTCAGTCTGTGTATACTGTATGTGTGCTCAGTCTGTGTATACTGTATATGTGCTCAGTCTGTGTATACTGTATGTGTGCTCAGTCTGTGTATATGTGTGCTCAGTCTGTGTATACTGTATGTGTGCTCAGTCTGTGTATACTGTATGTGTGCTCAGTCTGTGTATACTGTATGTGTGCTCAGTCTTTGTATACTGTATATGTGCTCAGTCTGTGTATACTGTATGTGTGCTCAGTCTGTGTATACTGTATGTGTGCTCAGTCTGTGTATACTGTATGTGTGCTCAGTCTGTGTATACTGTATGTGTGCTCAGTCTGTGTATACTGTATATGTGCTCAGTCTGTGTATACTGCATGTGTGCTCAGGCTGTGTATACTGTATGTGTGCTCAGTCTGTGAATACTATATGTGTGCTCAGTCTGTGTATACTGTATGTGTGCTCAGTCTGTGTATACTGTATGTGTGCTCAGTCTGTGTATATTGTATATGTGCTCAGGCTGTGTATACTGTATGTGTGCTCAGTCTATGTATACTGTATGTGTGCTCAGTCTGTGTGTATGTGTGCTCAGGCTGTGTATATGTGTGCTCAGTCTGTGTATATGTGTGCTCAGTCTGTGTGTATGTGTGCTCATTCTGTGTATACTGTATGTGTGCTCAGTCTGTGTATACTGTATCCCCCTTGTAAAGGATAGGTCATCGGTAGCAGACCGGTGAGGGTCTGACACTGATCAGCTGATTTTTGCTCTGACAGCAGCAGCTGTATGTAAATACAGAATAAAAAGTGCAGCTCCATTGAAAGTGTAGCGCCCACTACTGGCAATTGCTGGCTACTGCTGCACAGCTTCTATGCAATAGAAAGCGTCATTTCTTACTGTAAATTTTCTTTCCTTTAGTCCAAAGCAGCAGCATCGTTTCTCCCGAAAGAAGAAAATGATACTCTGATTTCTTTGTTTCATTGGTGCTGTCTACATAGATCTTAAAAAAAGTATCTACCACCAAACATGACCCCACTAAATTTCATTTTAATATATTACTGATAAAAAATAAACAAAATTTGAAATATAAATAATTAAAAAGTGTTGATCCCTCCCCCCTGATCTCTTCACTAAACAGCGAGATTTTGCCATCCACAGGGGGATCCGGCTGTTTAGTGCAGAGAACAGTGCAATATGGAGAGTCCAGCGCAGAGGAAGTGAAATAAATCAGTAACTGTTGTTCACCTTCCTTGCATGGACCTAACCCTCACCCCATTCTCTCTGCCCTAAACAAGATCTCGCAATATTTGGCGAGATCACATGTCTAGGATAGAAAGAGCAAACTTTATCAAACTTTTATTCTGACCCTGAAAACAAAGCAGAGGAAGGTATTCAGAAATCAGAATATAGAAGAAGGAGTAAGTCAAGAAGAGCAAGAAAAGAGAAAGCAGAGTGAGAAAGGTGACAGCAGGAGAAAGGAGACAGCAGAGCGAGAAAGGAGGCAACAGAGCGAGAAAGGGGACAGCAGAGTGAGAAAGGAGACAGCAGAGCGAGAAATGAGGCAGCAGAGTAAGAAAGGAGACAGCAGAGCGAGAAAGGAAGCAGCAGAGTGAGAAAGGAGACAGCAGAGCGAGAAAGGAGGCAGCAGAGTGAGAAAGGAGACAGCAGTGTGAGAAAGGAGACAGCAGAGCGAGAAAGGAGGCAGCAGAGTGAGAAAGGAGACAGCAGAGCGAGAAAGGAGACAGCAGAGCGAGAAAGGAGGCAGCAGAGCGAGAAAGGAGACAGCAGAGTGAGAAAGGTGACAGCAGGAGAAAGGAAGCAGCAGAGTGAGAAAGGAGGCAGCAGAGCAAGAAAGGAGGCTGCTGAGTGAGAAAGGAGACAGCAGAGCGAGAAAGGAGACAGCTGAGCGAGAAAGGAGACAGCTGAGCGAGAAAGGAGACAGCAGCAGGAGAAAGGAAGCAGCAGAGTGAGAAAGGAGGCAGCAGAGCAAGAAAGGAGGCTGCTGAGTGAGAAAGGAGACACCAGAGTGAGAAAGGAGACAGCTGAGCGAGAAAGGAGGCAGCAGAGCGAGAAAGGAGACAGCAGAGTGAGAAAGGTGACAGCAGGAGAAAGGAAGCAGCAGAGTGAGAAAGGAGGCAGCAGAGTGAGAAAGGTGACAGCAGGAGAAAGGAAGCAGCAGAGCAAGAAAGGAGGCAGCAGAGCAAGAAAGGAGGCTGCTGAGTGAGAAAGGAGACAGCAGAACGAGAAAGGAGACAGCTGAGCGAGAAAGGAGTCAGCAGAATGAGAAAGGTGACAGCAGGAGAAAGGAAGCAGCAGAGTGAGAAAGGAGGCAGCAGAGCAAGAAAGGAGGCTGCTGAGTGAGAAAGGAGACACCAGAGTGCGAAAGGAGATAGCTGAGCGAGAAAGGAGGCAGCAGAGCGAGAAAGGAGACAGCAGAGTGAGAAAGGTGACAGCAGGAGAAAGGAAGCAGCAGAGTGAGAAAGGAGGCAGCAGAGCAAGAAAGGAGGCTGCTGAGTGAGAAAGGAGACACCAGAGTGAGAAAGGAGACACCAGAGTGAGAAAGGAGGCAGCAGAGCGAGAAAGGAGACAGCAGAGTGAGAAAGGTGACAGCAGGAGAAAGGAAGCAGCAGAGTGAGAAAGGAGGCAGCAGAGTAAGAAAGGAGGCTTTCTGAGTGAGAAAGGAGACAGCTGAGCGAGAAAGGAGACAGCTGAGCGAGAAAGGAGACAGCTGAGCGAGAAAGGAGTCAGCAGAGGGAGAAAGGAGACAGTAGAGCACAGGTTGTATAAGGGATAATGGCATTTAAGTTCACCTTCTCACCTGCTTGTTTTACATCTATCTCTGCCCTTCTCTCCCTCTATATAGCTGACTTTATAGAGGGAGAGAAGGGCAGAGATAGATGTAAAATAAGTAGCTGGGAAGGTGAACTTAAATGTTTGGCCACACCAAGGGTGCACCGAGCGTCCGTGCTTGGTTTGAACAGTCATTCTGTGCTGACAAGGTCTCCTTAAACACAGGATTGGAGAGCTGTGAACTGTCCCCACCTGCCGTCATCCCTTATACAACCTGTGATTTGTGGTCCCGGCACAACGTCATTCGTGCTGTAGGAACGACACGCCGAGACACAGAATAAATGCCCTGTGAGATCTCCAGGTTGGATTATCGGCTTTCCAATCCGGTGTTTTGCTTCGGGATAAGCGGTGACCTGCATTTCTGGCAGCCACTTATCTCATGTCCTTATAAAAATAACATGTCCATTGGGCTGAGCAAAACGTCTACAGCTGTCATGTGTCATTGTCACCAGCCCCCCCGGGGGTCATATGATGAGACCAGCTGAGGAGGCGATCAGCCGAAGCACGAGCAGAGCATTCTAGGTAGAGAATAGAGTGTTGTTAGCTCATTTTTTACTCCATGGAGTCTAGAAAATGTATTTGTACCTGGAAACCATCAGCAAGCAGGCTAACTGATACTGCCAGATTGTATCATGGTTTTATCTTTGCTTTTATTGTAGCTGAAGGCGGGGTCCACACATTGTATGTTTGGTGCAAATTTTCCGCACATAAAATCGTCAGCATTTTACAGTACCAGCAATATGGAAAAGTCTTAAAGGGGTTGTTCTGTAAAATAGTGATAACTTTTTGATCAATGAGGGTCCGACTGCTGGGACCAGCACCAACCAGCAGAAGGGGGCACTCTTTTCTCCATTAGATTAGAGCAGCAGTGTGAATGTTTATCCGTCACTCCATTCTTCTTGATTCTGTGTTATTTTATTTTGGGGGGCAGAATCCGCACAGATTTGAAATCCACAGCATGTCAAATTCTGTGGTGGAAATGTATCTTTTGGTGAAGATTGTGCCCATTCATGGGAATGAGGACCCTTTAATCCAACCAAAACCCCACATAATAATATATGAATATGTGCGAAAAATAAGCGCTGAATTTTGATGCGGAAACGCTGTGGATTTCAGTTTAGAAACCTATGTGTAAAATCTGCACCAAATGAGCACTGTGTGAACCCAGCCTAAAAGGGGTATAAGCTGGTTTACTAATAAGTCTTAGGGAGCAGTCAGATGGATGTATAAATCGGAGCGAGGTCGGAGCGCAGAGCACGGACTGGCCGGCGGCTCTACCCACCCGAGTGGGACAGCTTCATGTATTTCTATGCAGCTGTCAAGCGGAAGTCGGCCAGTCTTTGCACTGCTTTCCCATCTTGCTTCAATTTATATGGCCGTCTGACTGCGCTCTTGTAAGAAAAACAAGTAGTAGAGGGGGAAAGGAGACAGCAGAGTGGGAAAGGAGACATAGAAGGAAAAAGGAGGCAGCAGAGAGAGCAAGGAGACAGAGAAGGAGATAGAGAAGGAGAAAGGAGACAGCAAAGCGAAAAAGGAGACAGAGAAGGAGAAAGGAGGCAGCAGAGTGAGAAAGGAGACAGAGGGAGAAAGGAGGCAGCAGAGTGAGAAAGGAGACAGAGAAAGAGAAAGGAGGCAGCAGAGAGAGCAAGGAGACAGAGAAGGAGATAGAGAAGGAGAAAGGAGACAGCAAAGCGAAAAAGGAGACAGAGAAGGAGAAAGGAGACAGCTGAGTGAGAAAGGAGACAGAGAAGGAGAAAGGAGGCAGCAGAGTGAGACAGGAGACAGAAAAGGAGACAGAGAAGGAGAAAGGAGACTGCAGAGAGAGAAAGGAGACAGAGAAGGAGAAAGGAAACACAGAAGGAAAAAGGAGACTGCAGAGAGAGAAAGGAGACAGAGAAGGAGAAAGGAGACAGAGAAGGAGAAAGGAGATAGCAAAGCGAGAAAGGAGACAGAGAAGGAGAAAGGAGACAGCAAAGTGAGAAAGGAGACATCAGTGTGAGAAAAGAGACTGTAGAGTGAGAAGGGAAATAGCAGAAGGAGACAGAGAAGGAGAAAGGAGAGAGCAGAGCGAGAAAGGAGACAGCTGAGTGAGAAAGGAGACAGCAGAGTGGGAAAGGAGACAGAGAAGGAGAAAAGAGGCATCAGAGTGAGAAAGGAGGCAGCAGAGTGAGAAAGGAGACAGCAGAGTGGGAAAGGAGACAGAGAAGGAGAAAAGAGGCAGCAGAGTGAGAAAGGAGATAGAGAAGGAGAAAGGAGGCAGCAGAGTGAGAAAGGAGACCGAGAGGGAGATAGAGAAGGAGAAAGGAGACAGCAAAGCGAAAAAGGAGACAGAGAAGGAGAAAGGAGTCTGCAGAGAGAGAGAAAGGAGACAGAGAAGGAGAAAGGAGACTGCAGAGAGAGAAAGGAGACAGAGAAGGAGAAAGGAAACAGAGGAGAAAGGAGACAGAGAAGGAGAAAGGAGACAGCAGTGTGAGAAAGGAGACAGAAGGAGAAAGGAGATAGAGAAGGAGAAATGAGACAGAGAAGGAGAAAGGAGACAGCAGTGTGAGAAAGGAGACAGAAGGAGAAAGGAGATAGAGAAGGAGAAATGAGACAGAGAAGGAGAGAGGAGACAGCAAAGTGAGAAAGGAGACAGCAGTGTGAGAAAGGAGACTGTAGAGTGAGAAGGGAAATAGCAGAAGGAGACAGAGAAGGAGAAAGGAGACAGCAGAGGGAGACAGCAGAGCGAGAAAGGAGAGAGAGAAAGGAGATAGCAGAGCAAATAAGGAGGCAGCAGAGGGAGAAGAGAGGCAGCAGAGCGAGAAGGGAGGTACCCGAGGGAGAAAGAAGGCAACAGAGGGAGAAAGGAGACAGCAGAAGGAGAAAGCAGTCAGCTTCATGTATTTCTATGCAGCGATAATGCTGAAGTCGGCCTCTCTTTTCACTGAGTTCCCATCTTGCTCCGATTTATACAGCCGTCTGACTGCGCCCTTGTAAGGATAACATCAGTCAACAGCAGCTTGCTGACAGTTTCTACATTTTTCTATACAACACAAAGTAAAATCAAACTAAAAAAATAACTCAAAAACTAACGAAAAAAAAAGTTTAGATACGTTATATTTTCAACTTTGACCCTGATTAGCCCCCATTATAACAGGCAAGTACAATGGTCACTGGCAAAGATTAATAATCATCCCGAGCAGCGAGGGAATATTCATAGATCGCTACAATGAATAACTGCACACCGAAATACATGGCAGCCTCAACACATGCGCCTGCAGCTAAGCCTGCTGTGTAAGGGGACAGAATTAGCAGGGGGAAATTAGTCCAGATATTTTCGGGTTGCACGTCAATATGATGGTCAGATATGGTGCTGAGGATGGAGGTGGCAGCATTACACTGAAGCTGCAGAAGTCACTTTTCATTTTTAACCTCTGGAATTTGTTGCCGTTTTCTGTGCAGATTTCTTCAAAATAGAGTACGGGGTTTATGAATTTTGCACAAAATAAAAAATGTTCGTTAGTTCTGTCTTTAACCAGTTTATTGACTTTTTTAGCTCAAAATGCGGCATGTTTCTCTAAAATGGCAGAACAATTTGTACAAAATGTGCAAATTGGGGGGTGGGCGGAGGGTGACTGTTGGGGGAGGACTGGAATACATTTGTGCAAATATCTGTAAACCTACCAGGAAAATGCAGAGAATATTCTAAATATGAACATATGAATAACCCACACATCCTGCCCATGATGGCAAAAAAGGAAATAAATAAAATAAATAAATGAATAATAAATAAAAGGCAAACATATAAAATAGACTTTAAAAAAGGCCCAAGTGAAAAACAGACAAAAAGCTCCAAAAACTAGACAAAAAAAGGCACAAATGCAATAATGAATAGGGCTCATAGGAATGAACAAGAATGTTTGAGAAATGGTGCCACCTACTGGCAAAGGATTAAATTTTACAAGAAGGAGCTGAGTTTTACTGGAGGAAGACACTTCTGGACACATCAACATCTTTAGTTAGTGACGGACAGGTCACTTCTTTTAACTACTTTGCGTCTTTGGAAACCTGGAGTGGTTAAAAGACGCTCAAAAGACTTATTTTTGGGTTGTGTCACCATTTTCCGAGAATGGCAACGTTTTCATTTTTCAGTCAATGGAGCTGTATGATCGCTTATTTTTATTGCGAGGTGATACAATATTTTTATTGATAACATTTTGGGATAGATGTGATGTTTTGATCACTTGTCACAGTATTTTTTTAAAAATTGCAGCGGCTAAAATAAACATAATTTCGGAGTTCTTTCCATTTTTTCCGTTTAAGGTGTTTACCATTTAGGTTCATTATTTTTATATTTGGATAGATCGGACTTTTCTGAACACAGTGATACCTCATATCTGTATTTATTTATTTTTTTATTATCTTTATTTTTAATGGGGGAAAAGGAGGTATTTGAACTTTTATGCTTTTTTTATTTTTTACATATTTTTTAAAACATTTTTTTCACTTTTCACTGTTCTTTTTAGTCCCCTTAGAGGACTTGAAGCTGCGATCGTCTGATCACTTGTGCTATATACAGCGATGCCACAGCATCATTGTCTCTTTTGAAACCCGGCCACAGACAGGGTTTCAAAGGAGGTCCGTAATGACAAGCGTGGGGGTTTTCAACAGATGCCCCGGCTTTCGTTTCAACTCATCGGCGACCCGCAATCACGTCACAGGCTAGCCAATGGGTGCAGAGGCGGACTTACCGCCGGTGCAGCCGGTACAACTGCAGCGGGGCCTGGCGGTGCCGGGGGGCCCTCTCCGGGCGGCTAATGATGAGGGTAATCTGGCCTGCTTCTCGGACCCCCAGGGTCCGAGGGGCCCATGGCCAGATTGCCCTCATCATATGCGGCGGGCAGGGAGCGATCCCTGCAGCTCGGCTGCTGACAGAAGGAAAAAGGCAGCGGATCTGAGGGATCCGTCCTCACCTCTGCTTCCTGCCCGGCACTTCCTCCCTGACACAGGCCCATGCTGCTTGATGACGTCATCATGCAGCACGGGCCTGTGTCAGGGAGAAAGTTACCGGAGACAAGGAGGATGCTACTGCAGGGGAGAGGGCTGAGAGGTAAGTTATCTGTGGGTTTTTTTTGTTTATACTGAAATGCTGGGAGAGGAACAGGAGAATGAGGGGAGGTGGGGTAGAGCAATGATGGGGCTGGGGTGAGCAATAATGGGGCTGGGTAGAGCAATGTTGGGGCTGGGGAGAGCAATGATGGGGCTGGGGAGAGCAATGATGGGGCTGGAGAGAGCAGTGATGGGGCTGGTGAGAGCAGTGATGGGGCTGGGGAGAGCAATGATGGGGCTGGGGGTGAGCAATGATGGGGCTGGGGAAAGCAATGATGGGGTTGGGGAGAGCAATGATGGGGTTGAGGAGAGCAATGATGGGGCTGGGCTGAGCAATGATGGGGCTGGGGAGAGCAATGATGGGGCTTGGGAGAGCAATGATGGGGCTGGGGAGAGCAATAATGGGGCTGGGGAGAGAAATGATGGGGATGAGGTGAGCAATGATGGGGCTGGGGAGAGCAATGATGGGGTTGGGGAGAGCATTGATGGGACTGGGGAGAGCAATGATGGGGTTGGGGAGAGCAATGATGGGGCTGGGGAGAGCAATGATGGGGATGGGGAGAGAAATGATGGGGATGTGGAGAGAAATGATGGGGCTGGGGTGAACAATGATGGGGCTGGGGTGAGCAATGATGGGTCTGGGGTGAGCAATCACGGGGATGGGGAGAGCAATGATGGGGCTGAGGAGAGCAATGGCCGGGATGGGGAAAGCAATGATGTGGCTGGGGTGAACAATGATGGGGCTGGGGTGAGCAATGATGGGGCTGTGGAGAGCAATGATGGAGCTGGGGTGAGCAATGATGGGGCTGGGGTGAGCATTGATGGGGATGGGGAGAGCAATGACGAAGATGGTGGGGATGGGCAGAGGAATGATGAGGATGGGGAGAGCAATGATGGGGATGGTGGGGCTGGGGAGAGCAATGATGGGGATGGGGAGAGCACTGGTGGGGATGGGGAGAGCAATGATGAGAATGGTGGGGATGGGGAGATCAATGATGAGGATGGGGAGAGCAATTACGGGAGTGCTGGGAGAGAGCAATGATGGGGGTGCTGGGACAGAGCAATGATGGGGGTGCTGGGACAGAGCAATGACAGGGGTGCTAGGATAGAGCAATGACGGGGATGCTGGTAGAGAGCATTGATGGGGGTTTCACTTTGCTAGTACTGTAAAGCCTTATATATTTTCCATGTGCACATAGCCTTACAGTTAATTGGGAAGAGTCACAGAGACTGAATAATTTATATTATTGGCCGGTGGAGATTATAGTTAATGGGGGGCAGAGTGCTGCTTATCACTTTATATTTTGGTTACTAAGTGGCTAATAGTATATTGATGGGGGAGGTACATATCTGTAGTCAGGGGCGCAGTGCGGGGAGACACATGTGTATATACAATATATGTGACCTTGTTATTATCTAGGCTGGAGATCATCGTGACAAGACGAGTCGTGGCTGGGAGATGTCGACATGAAGATCTGACCAGATGGAGAAGAAGCAGCAGAAACCGTCTCTGATCAGATGAGACGTCAGCGGTAAGTACCTGGATATCAATATTATTCTGTATCGGCACTGTTTGACTTGGAATGATAATGGGCTCCTGTCAGGTATATATTATTGGAGGCAGCAGAATCTATGGGCTCCTGTCAGGTATATATTATTGGAGGCAGGAGAATGTATGGGCTCCTGTCAGGTATATATTATTTGAGGAAGCAGAATCTATGGGCTCCTGTCAGGTATATATTATTGGAGGCAGGAGAATGTATGAGCTCCTGTCAGGTATATATTATTGGAGGCAGGCGAATGTTTGGGCTCCTGTCAGGTATATATTATTGGAGGCAGGAGAATGTATGGGCTCCTGTCAGGTATATATTATTGGAGGCAACAGAATGTATGTTCTCCTGTCAGGTATATATTATTGGAGGCAGCAGAATGTATGGGCTCTTATCAGGTATATATTATTGGAGGCAGCAGAATGTATGGGCTCCTGTCAGGTATATATTATTGGAGACAGGAGAATCTATGGGCTCCTGTCAGGTATATATTATTGGAGGCAGCAGAATCTATGGGCTCCTGTCAGGTATATATTATTGGAGGCAGCAGAATGTATGGGCTCATGTCAGGTTTATATTATTGGAGGCAGTAGAATGCATGAGCTCCTGTCGGGTATATATTATTGGAGGCAGCAGAATGTATGGGCTCCTGTCGGGTATATATTACTGGAGGCAGCAGAATGTGTGGGCTCCTGTCGGGTATATATTATTGGAGGCAGCAGAATGTATGGGCTCCTGTCAGGTATATATTATTCGAGGCAGCAGAATGTATGGGCTCCTGTCAGGTATATATTATTGGAGGCAGGAGAATGTATGGGCTCCTGTCAGGTATATATTATTGGAGGCAGGAGAATCTATGGGCTCCTGTCAGGTATATATTATTGGAGGCAGCAGAATGTATGGGCTCCTGTCAGGTATATATTATTTGAGGCAGCAGAATGTATGGGCTCCTGTCAGGTATATATTATTGGAGGCAGCAGAATGTATGTTCTCCTGTCAGGTATATATTATTGGAGGCAGGAGAATGTATGGGCTCCTACCAGGTATATATTATTGGAGGCAACAGAATGTATGTTCTCCTGTCAGGTATATATTATTGGAGGCAGGCGAATGTTTGGGCTCCTGTCAGGTATATATTATTGGAGGCAGCAGAATGTATGGGCTCCTGTCAGGTATATATTATTGGAGGCAGGAGAATGTATGGGCTCCTGTCAGGTATATATTATTGGAGGCAACAGAATGTATGTTCTCCTGTCAGGTATATATTATTGGAGGCAGCAGAATGTATGGGCTCTTATCAGGTATATATTATTGGAGGCAACAGAATGTATGGGCTCCTGTCAGGTATATATTATTGGAGGCAGGAGAATGCATGGGCTCCTGTCAGGTATATATTATTCGAGGCAGCAGAATGTATGGGCTCCTGTCAGGTATATATTATTGGAGGCAGGAGAATGTATGGGCTCCTGTCAGGTATATATTATTGGAGGCAGGAGAATCTATGGGCTCCTGTCAGTTATATATTATTGGAGGCAGCAGAATGTATGGGCTCCTGTCAGGTATATATTATTTGAGGCAGCAGAATCTATGGGCTCCTGTCAGGTATATATTATTGGAGGCAGCAGAATGTATGTTCTCCTGTCAGGTATATATTATTGGAGGCAGGAGAATGTATGGGCTCCTACCAGGTATATATTATTGGAGGCAACAGAATGTATGTTCTCCTGTCAGGTATATATTATTCGAGGCAGGAGAATGTATGGGCTCCTGTCAGGTATATATTATTGGAGGCAGCAGAATCTATGGTCTCCTGTCAGGTATATATTATTCGAGGCAGGAGAATGTATGGGCTCCTGTCAGGTATATATTATTGGAGGCAGCAGAATCTATGGTCTCCTGTCAGGTATATATTATTGGAGGCAGCAGAATGTATGGGCTCCTGTCAGGTATATATTATTGGAGCCAGCAGGATCTATGGGCTCCTGTCAGGTATATATTATTGGAGCCAGCAGGATCTATGGGCTCCTGTCAGGTATATATTATTGGAGGCAGCAGAATCTATGGTCTCCTGTCAGGTATATATTATTGGAGGCTGCAGCATCTATGGGCTCCTGTCAGGTATATATTATTGGAGGCAGCAGAATGTATGGGCTCCTGTCAGGTATATATTATTGGAGGCAGGAGAATGTATGGGCTCCTGTCAGGTATATATTATTGGAGGCAGGAGAATGTATGGGCTCCTGTCAGGTATATATTATTGGAGGCAGGAGAATCTATGGGCTCCTGTCAGGTATATATTATTGGAGGCAGCAGAATGTATGGGCTCCTGTCAGGTATATATTATTGGAGGCAGCAGAATCTATGGGCTTCTGTGAGGTATATATTATTGGAGGCAGCAGAATCTATGGGCTCCTGTCAGGTATATATTATTGGAGGCTACAGAATGTATGGGCTCCTGTCAGGTATATATTATTTGAGGCAGCAGAATCTATGGGCTCCTGTCAGGTATATATTATTGGAGGCAGGAGAATGTATGGGCTCCTGTCAGGTATATATTATTGGAGCCAGCAGGATCTATGGGCTCCTGTCAGGTATATATTATTGGAGGCAGGAGAATGTATGGACTCCTGTCAGGTATATATTATTGGAGGCAGCAGAATCTATGGGCTCCTGTCAGGTATATATTATTGGAGGCAGCAGAATGTATGGGCTCCTGTCAGGTATATATTATTGGAGGCAGGAGAATGTATGGGCTCCTGTCAGGTATATATTATTGGAGGCAGGAGAATGTATGGGCTCCTGTGAGGTATATATTATTGGAGGCAGGAGAATCTATGGGCTCCTGTCAGGTATATATTATTGGAGGCAGCAGAATGTATGGGCTCCTGTCAGGTATATATTATTGGAGGCAGCAGAATCTATGGGCTTCTGTGAGGTATATATTATTGGAGGCAGCAGAATCTATGGGCTCCTGTCAGGTATATATTATTGGAGGCTACAGAATGTATGGGCTCCTGTCAGGTATATATTATTTGAGGCAGCAGAATCTATGGGCTCCTGTCAGGTATATATTATTGGAGGCAGGAGAATGTATGGGCTCCTGTCAGGTATATATTATTGGAGCCAGCAGGATCTATGGGCTCCTGTCAGGTATATATTATTGGAGGCAGGAGAATGTATGGACTCCTGTCAGGTATATATTATTGGAGGCAGCAGAATCTATGGGCTCCTGTCAGGTATATATTATTGGAGGCAGCAGAATCTATGGGCTCCTGTCAGGTATATATTATTGGAGGCAGCAGAATCTATGGGCTCCTGTCAGGTATATATTATTGAAGGCAGCAGAATCTATGGTCTCCTGTCAGGTATATATTATTGGAGGCAGCAGAATGTATGGGCTCCTGTCAGGTATATATTATTGGAGCCAGCAGGATCTATGGGCTCCTGTCAGGTATATATTATTGGAGCCAGCAGGATCTATGGGCTCCTGTCAGGTATATATTATTGGAGGCAGCAGAATCTATGGTCTCCTGTCAGGTATATATTATTGGAGGCAGCAGAATCTATGGTCTCCTGTCAGGTATATATTATTGGAGGCAGCAGAATCTATGGGCTCCTGTCAGGTATATATTATTGGAGGCAGCAGAATCTATGGGCTCCTGCCAGGTATATATTATTGGAGGCAGCAGAATCTATGGTCTCCTGTCAGGTATATATTATTGGAGGCAGCAGAATGTATGGACTCCTGTCAGGTATATATTATTGGAGGCAGTAGAATGTATGGGCTCCTGTCAGGTATATATTATTGGAGGCAGGAGAATCTATAGGGTCCTGTCAGGTATATATTATTGGAGGCAGCAGAATGTATGGGCTCCTGTCAGGTATATATTATTTGAGGCCGCAGAATCTATGGGCTCCTGTCAGGTATATATTATTGGAGGCAGCAGAATGTATGTTCTCCTGTCAGGTATATATTATTCGAGGCAGGAGAATGTATGGGCTCCTGTCAGGTATATATTATTGGAGGCAGCAGAATCTATGGGCTCCTGTCAGGTATATATTATTGGAGGCAGCAGAATGTATGGGCTCCTGTCAGGTATATATTATTGGAGGCAGGAGAATGTATGGGCTCCTGTCAGGTATATATTATTGGAGACAGCAGAATCTATGGGCTCCTGTCAGGTATATATTATTGGAGGCAGCAGAATCTATGGGCTCCTGTCAGGTATATATTATTGGAGGCAGCAGAATGTATGGGGTCCTGTCAGGTATATATTATTGGAGGCAGGAGAATGTATGGGCTCCTGTCAGGTATATATTATTGGAGGCAGCAGAATCTATGGGCTCCTGTCAGGTATATATTATTGGAGGCAGGAGAATGTATGGGCTCCTGTCAGGTATATATTATTCGAGGCAGGAGAATGTATGGGCTCCTGTCAGGTATATATTATTGAAGGCAGCAGAATCTATGGGCTCTTGTCAGGTATATATTATTGGAGGCAGCAGAATGTATGGGCTCCTGTCAGGTATATATTATTGGAGGCAGGAGAATGTATGGGCTCCTGTCAGGTATATATTATTGGAGGCAGCAGAATCTATGGGCTTCTGTCAGGTATATATTATTGGAGGCAGCAGAATCTATGGTCTCCTGTCAGGTATATATTATTGGAGGCAGCAGAATGTATGGGCTCCTGTCAGGTATATATTATTGGAGCCAGCAGGATCTATGGGCTCCTGTCAGGTATATATTATTGGAGCCAGCAGAATCTATCGTCTCCTGTCAGGTATATATTATTGGAGGCAGGAGAATGTATGGGCTCCTGTCAGGTATATATTATTGGAGGCAGCAGAATCTATGGGCTCCTGTCAGGTATATATTATTGGAGGCAGGAGAATGTATGGGCTCCTGTCAGGTATATATTATTGGAGGCAGCAGAATCTATGGTCTCCTGTCAGGCATGTATTATTGGAGGCAGCAGAATCTATGGTCTCCTGTCAGGTGTATATTATTGGAGGCAGCAGAATGTATGGACTCCTGTCAGGTATATATTATTAGAGGCAGGTGAATCTATGGGCTCCTGTCAGGTATATATTATTGGAGGCAGTAGAATGTATGGGCTCCTGTCAGGTATATATTATTGGAGGCAGCAGAATGTATGGGCTCCTGTCAGGTATATATTATTGGAGGCAGGAGAATGTATGGGCTCCTGTCAGGTATATATTATTGGAGGCAGCAGAATGTATGGGCTCCTGTCAGGTATATATTATTGGAGGCAGCAGAATGTATGGGCTCCTGTCAGGTATATATTATTGGAGGCAGGAGAATGTATGGGCTCCTGTCAGGTATATATTATTTGAGGCAGCAGAATCTATGGGCTCCTGTCAGGTATATATTATTGGAGGCAGGAGAATGTATGAGCTCCTGTCAGGTATATATTATTGGAGGCAGGCGAATGTTTGGGCTCCTGTCAGGTATATATTATTGGAGGCAGCAGAATGTATGGGCTCCTGTCAGGTATATATTATTGGAGGCAGGAGAATGTATGGGCTCCTGTCAGGTATATATTATTGGAGGCAGCAGAATGTTTGGGCTCTTGTCAGGTATATATTATTGGAGGCAGCAGAATCTATGGTCTCCTGTCAGGCATGTATTATTGGAGGCAGCAGAATCTATGGTCTCCTGTCAGGTGTATATTATTGGAGGCAGCAGAATGTATGGACTCCTGTCAGGTATATATTATTAGAGGCAGGTGAATCTATGGGCTCCTGTCAGGTATATATTATTGGAGGCAGCAGAATGTATGGGCTCCTGTCAGGTATATATTATTGGAGGCAGCAGAATCTATGGGCTTCTGTGAGGTATATATTATTGGAGGCAGCAGAATCTATGGGCTCCTGTCAGGTATATATTATTGGAGGCAGCAGAATGTATGGGCTCCTATCAGGTATATATTATTTGAGGCAGCAGAATCTATGGGCTCCTGTCAGGTATATATTATTGGAGGCAGGAGAATGTATGGGCTCCTGTCAGGTATATATTATTGGAGCCAGCAGGATCTATGGGCTCCTGTCAGGTATATATTATTGGAGGCAGGAGAATGTATGGACTCCTGTCAGGTATATATTATTGGAGGCAGCAGAATCTATGGGCTCCTGTCAGGTATATATTATTGGAGGCAGCAGAATCTATGGGCTCCTGTCAGGTATATATTATTGGAGGCAGCAGAATCTATGGGCTCCTGTCAGGTATATATTATTGGAGGCAGCAGAATCTATGGTCTCCTGTCAGGTATATATTATTGGAGGCAGCAGAATGTATGGGCTCCTGTCAGGTATATATTATTGGAGCCAGCAGGATCTATGGGCTCCTGTCAGGTATATATTATTGGAGCCAGCAGGATCTATGGGCTCCTGTCAGGTATATATTATTGGAGGCAGCAGAATCTATGGTCTCCTGTCAGGTATATATTATTGGAGGCAGCAGAGTCTATGGTCTCCTGTCAGGTATATATTATTGGAGGCAGCAGAATCTATGGGCTCCTGTCAGGTATATATTATTGGAGGCAGCAGAATCTATGGGCTCCTGTCAGGTATATATTATTGGAGGCAGCAGAATCTATGGGCTCCTGTCAGGTATATATTATTGGAGGCAGCAGAATCTATGGGCTCCTGTCAGGTATATATTATTGGAGGCAGCAGAATCTATGGTCTCCTGTCAGGTATATATTATTGGAGGCAGCAGAATGTATGGGCTCCTGTCAGGTATATATTATTGGAGCCAGCAGGATCTATGGGCTCCTGTCAGGTATATATTATTGGAGCCAGCAGGATCTATGGGCTCCTGTCAGGTATATATTATTGGAGGCAGCAGAATCTATGGTCTCCTGTCAGGTATATATTATTGGAGGCAGCAGAGTCTATGGTCTCCTGTCAGGTATATATTATTGGAGGCAGCAGAATCTATGGGCTCCTGTCAGGTATATATTATTGGAGGCAGCAGAATCTATGGGCTCCTGTCAGATATATATTATTGGAGGCAGCAGAATCTATGGTCTCCTGTCAAGTATATATTATTGGAGGCAGCAGAATGTATGGACTCCTGTCAGGTATATATTATTGGAGGCAGTAGAATGTATGGGCTCCTGTCAGGTATATATTATTGGAGGCAGGAGAATCTATAGGGTCCTGTCAGGTATATATTATTGGAGGCAGCAGAATGTATGGGCTCCTGTCAGGTATATATTATTTGAGGCCGCAGAATCTATGGGCTCCTGTCAGGTATATATTATTGGAGGCAGCAGAATGTATGTTCTCCTGTCAGGTATATATTATTCGAGGCAGGAGAATGTATGGGCTCCTGTCAGGTATATATTATTGGAGGCAGCAGAATCTATGGGCTCCTGTCAGGTATATATTATTGGAGGCAGCAGAATGTATGGGCTCCTGTCAGGTATATATTATTGGAGGCAGGACAATGTATGGGCTCCTGTCAGGTATACATTATTGGAGGCAGGAGAATGTATGGGCTCCTGTCAGGTATATATTATTGGAGGCAGCAGAATCTATGGGCTCCTGTCAGGTATATATTATTGGAGGCAGGAGAATGTATGGGCTCCTGTCAGGTATATATTATTGGAGGCAGCAGAATGTATGGGCTCCTGTCAGGTATATATTATTGGAGGCAGCAGAATGTATGGGCTCCTGTCAGGTATATATTATTGGAGGCAGGAGAATGTATGGGCTCCTGTCAGGTATACATTATTGGAGGCAGGAGAATGTATGGGCTCCTGTCAGGTATATATTATTGGAGGCAGCAGAATGTATGGGCTCCTATCAGGTATATATTATTGGAGGCAGGAGAATGTATGGGCTCCTGTCAGGTATATATTATTGGAGGCAGCAGAATCTATGGGCTCCTGTCAGGTATATATTATTGGAGGCAGCAGAATCTATGGTCTCCTGTCAGGTATATATTATTGGAGGCAGCAGAATGTATGGGCTCCTGTCAGGTATATATTATTGGAGCCAGCAGGATCTATGGGCTCCTGTCAGGTATATATTATTCGAGGCAGGAGAATGTATGGGCTCCTGTCAGGTATGTATTATTGGAGCAAGCAGAATCGATGGGCTCCTGTCAGGTATATATTATTGGAGGCAGGAGAATGTATGGGCTCCTGTCAGGTATATATTATTGGAGGCAGCAGAATGTATGGGCTCCTGTCAGGTATATATTATTGGAGGCAGGAGAATGTATGGGCTCCTGTCAGGTATATATTATTGGAGGCAGCAGAATCTATGGTCTCCTGTCAGGTATATATTATTGGAGGCAGCAGAATGTATGGGCTCTTGTCAGGTATATATTATTGGAGGCAGCAGAATCTATGGTCTCCTGTCAGGCATGTATTATTGGAGGCATCAGAATCTATGGTCTCCTGTCAGGTGTATATTATTGGAGGCAGCAGAATGTATGGACTCCTGTCAGGTATATATTATTAGAGGCAGGTGAGTCTATGGGCTCCTGTCAGGTATATATTATTGGAGGCAGCAGAATGTATGGGCTCCTGTCAGGTATATATTATTAGAGGCAGGTGAATCTATGGGCTCCTGTCAGGTATATATTATTGGAGGCAGGAGAATGTATGGGCTCCTGTCAGGTATATATTATTGGAGGCAGCAGAATGTATGGACTCCTGTCAGGTATATATTATTGGAGGCAGGAGAATGTATGGGCTCCTGTCAGGTATATATTATTGGAGGCAGGAGAATGTATGGGCTCCTGTCAGGTATATATTATTGGAGGCAGCAGAATCTATGGGCTCCTGTCAGGTATATATTATTGGAGGCAGGAGAATGTATGGGCTCCTGTCAGGTATATATTATTGGAGGCAGCAGAATGTATGGGCTCCTGTCAGGTATATATTATTGGAGGCAGCAGAATGTATGGGCTCCTGTCAGGTATATATTATTGGAGGCAGGAGAATGTATGGGCTCCTGTCAGGTATACATTATTGGAGGCAGGAGAATGTATGGGCTCCTGTCAGGTATATATTATTGGAGGCAGCAGAATGTATGGGCTCCTATCAGGTATATATTATTGGAGGCAGGAGAATGTATGGGCTCCTGTCAGGTATATATTATTGGAGGCAGCAGAATCTATGGGCTCCTGTCAGGTATATATTATTGGAGGCAGCAGAATCTATGGTCTCCTGTCAGGTATATATTATTGGAGGCAGCAGAATGTATGGGCTCCTGTCAGGTATATATTATTGGAGCCAGCAGGATCTATGGGCTCCTGTCAGGTATATATTATTCGAGGCAGGAGAATGTATGGGCTCCTGTCAGGTATGTATTATTGGAGCAAGCAGAATCGATGAGCTCCTGTCAGGTATATATTATTGGAGGCAGGAGAATGTATGGGCTCCTGTCAGGTATATATTATTGGAGGCAGCAGAATCTATGGGCTCCTGTCAGGTATATATTATTGGAGGCAGGAGAATGTATGGGCTCCTGTCAGGTATATATTATTGGAGGCAGCAGAATCTATGGTCTCCTGTCAGGTATATATTATTGGAGGCAGCAGAATGTATGGGCTCTTGTCAGGTATATATTATTGGAGGCAGCAGAATCTATGGTCTCCTGTCAGGCATGTATTATTGGAGGCATCAGAATCTATGGTCTCCTGTCAGGTGTATATTATTGGAGGCAGCAGAATGTATGGACTCCTGTCAGGTATATATTATTAGAGGCAGGTGAGTCTATGGGCTCCTGTCAGGTATATATTATTGGAGGCAGCAGAATGTATGGGCTCCTGTCAGGTATTTATTATTAGAGGCAGGTGAATCTATGGGCTCCTGTCAGGTATATATTATTGGAGGCAGGAGAATGTATGGGCTCCTGTCAAGTATATATTATTGGAGGCAGCAGAATGTATGGGCTCCTGTCAGGTATATATTATTGGAGGCAGGAGAATGTATGGGCTCCTGTCAGGTATATATTATTGGAGGCAGCAGAATGTATGGACTCCTGTCAGGTATATATTATTGGAGGCAGGAGAATGTATGGGCTCCTGTCAGGTATATATTATTGGAGGCAGCAGAATCTATGGGCTCCTGTCAGGTATATATTATTGGAGGCAGCAGAATCTATGGTCTCCTGTCAGGTATATATTATTGGAGGCAGGAGAATCTATGGGCTCCTGTCAGGTATATATTATTGGAGGCAGGAGAATCTATGGGCTCCTGTCAGGTATATATTATTGGAGGCAGGAGAATCTATGGGCTCCTGTCAGGTATATATTATTGGAGGCAGCAGAATCTATGGGCTCCTGTCAGGTATATATTATTGTAGGCTGCAGAATCTATGGGATCCTGTCAGGTATATATTATTGGAGCCAGCAGGATCTATGGGCTCCTGTCAGGTATATATTATTGGAGGCAGGAGAATGTATGGGCTACTATCAGGTATATATTATTCGAGGCAGCAGAATCTATGAGCTCCTGTCAGGTATATATTATTGGAGGCAGCAGAATGAATGGGCTCCTGTCAGATATATATTATTGGAGGCAGCAGAATGTATGAGCTCCTGTCAGGTATATATTATTGGAGGCAGCAGAATCTATGGTCTCCTGTCAGGTATATATTATTGGAGGCAGCAGAATGTATGGGCTCCTGTCAGGTATATATTATTGGAGCCAGCAGGATCTATGGGCTCCTGTCAGGTATATATTATTCGAGGCAGGAGAATATATGGGCTCCTGTCAGGTATATATTATTGGAGTAAGCAGAATCTATGGGCTCCTGTCAGGTATATATTATTGGAGGCAGGAGAATGTATGGGCTCCTGTCAGGTATATATTATTGGAGGCAGCAGAATCTATGGGCTCCTGTCAGGTATATATTATTGGAGGCAGGAGAATGTATGGTCTCCTGTCAGGTATATATTATTGGAGGCAGCAGAATGTATGGGCTCTTGTCAGGTATATATTATTGGAGGCAGCAGAATCTATGGTCTCCTGTCAGGCATGTATTATTGGAGGCAGCAGAATCTATGGTCTCCTGTCAGGTGTATATTATTGGAGGCAGCAGAATGTATGGACTCCTGTCAGGTATGTATTATTGGAGGCAGCAGAATCTATGGGCTCCTGTCAGGTATATATTATTGGAGGCAGCAGAATCTATGGGCTCCTGTCAGGTATATATTATTGGAGGCAGGAGAATGCATGAGCTCCTGTCAGGTATATATTATTGGGGGCAGGAGAATCTATAGGGTCCTGTCAGGTATATATTATTGGAGGCAGCAGAATGTATGGGCTCCTGTCAGGTATATATTATTTGAGGCCGCAGAATCTATGGGCTCCTGTCAGGTATATATTATTGGAGGCAGCAGAATGTATGTTCTCCTGTCAGGTATATATTATTCGAGGCAGCAGAATGTATGGGCTCCTGTCTGGTATATATTATTGGAGGCAGCAGAATGTATGGGATCCTGTCAGGTATATATTATTGGAGGCAGCAGAATGTATGGGATCCTGTCAGGTATATATTAATGGAGGCAGGAGAATTTATGGGCTCCTGTCAGGTATATATTATTGGAGGCAGCAGAATCTATGGGCTCCTGTCAGGTATATATTATTGGAGGCAGGAGAATGTATGGGCTCCTGTCAGGTATATATTATTGGAGGCAGGAGAATGTATGGGCTCCTGTCAGGTATATATTATTGGAGGCAGGAGAATGTATGGGCTACTGTCAGGTATATATTATTGGAGGCAGCAGAATCTATGGTGTCCTGTCAGGTATATATTATTGGAGGCAGCAGAATGTATGGGCTCCTGTCAGGTATATATTATTGGAGCCAGCAGGATCTATGGGCTCCTGTCAGGTATATATTATTGGAGCCAGCAGAATCTATGGGCTCCTGTCAGGTATATATTATTGGAGGCAGGAGAATGTATGGGCTCCTGTCAGGTATATATTATTGGAGGCAGCAGAATCTATGGGCTCCTACCAGGTATATATTATTGGAGGCAGCAGAATGTATGGGCTCCTGTCAGGTATATATTATTGGAGGCAGCAGAATCTATGGGCTCCTGTCAGGTATATATTATTGGAGGCAGGAGAATGTATGGGCTCCTGTCAGGTATATATTATTGGAGGCAGCAGAATGTATGGACTCCTGTCAGGTATATATTATTGGAGGCAGGAGAATGTATGGGCTCCTGTCAGGTATATATTATTGGAGGCAGGAGAATCTATGGGCTCCTGTCAGGTATATATTATTGGAGGCAGCAGAATCTATGGTCTCCTGTCAGGTATATATTATTGGAGGCAGGAGAATCTATGGGCTCCTGTCAGGTATATATTATTGGAGGCAGGAGAATCTATGGGCTCCTGTCAGGTATATATTATTGGAGGCAGCAGAATGTATAGGCTCCTGTCAGGTATATATTATTGGAGGCAGCAGAATCTATGGTCTCCTGTCAGGTATATATTATTGGAGGCTGCAGAATCTATGGGCTCCTGTCAGGTATATATTATTGAAGGCAGGAGAATGTATGGGCTCCTGTCAGGTATATATTATTGGAGGCAGGAGAATCTATGGGCTCCTGTCAGGTATATATTATTGGAGGCAGCAGAGTGTATGGGCTCCTGTAAGGTATATATTATTGGAGGCAGCAGAATGTATGGGCTCCTGTCAGGTATATATTATTGGAGGCAGCAGAATGTATGGGCTCCTGTCAGGTATATATTATTGGAGGCAGCAGAATCTATGGGCTCCTGTCAGGTATATATTATTGGAGGCAGCAGAATCTATGGGCTCCTGTCAGGTATATATTATTGGAGGCAGCAGAATCTATGGGCTCCTGTCAGGTATATATTATTGGAGGCAGCAGAATCTATGGGCTCCTGTCAGGTATATATTATTGGAGGCAGCAGAATGTATGGGCTCCTGTCAGGTATATATTATTGGAGACTGCAGAATGTATGGGCTCCTGTCAGGTATATATTATTGGAGGCAGCAGAATGTATGGGCTCCTGTCAGGTATATATTATTGGAGGCAGCAGAATGTATGGGGTCCTGTCATGTATATAGTATTGGAGGCAGGAGAATGTATGGGCTCCTGTCAGGTATATATTATTGGAGGCAGGAGAATATATGAGCTCCTGTCAGGTATATATTATTGGAGGCAGGCGAATGTATGGTCTCCTGTCAGGTATATATTATTGGAGGCAGCAGAATCTATGGGCTCCTGTCAGGTATATATTATTGGAGGCAGCAGAATCTATGGGCTCCTGTCAGGTATATATTATTGGAGGCAGCAGAATCTATGGTCTCCTGTCAGGTATATATTATTGGAGGCAGCAGAATGTATGGGCTCCTGTCGGGTATTTATTATTGGAGGCAGCAGAATCTATGGGCTCCTGTCAGGTATATATTATTGGAGCCAGCAGAATCTATGGGCTCCTGTCAGGTATATATTATTGGAGGCAGCAGAATCTATGGGCTCCTGTCATGTATATATTATTGGAGGCAGCAGAATGTATGGGCTCCTGTCAGGTATATATTATTGGAGGCAGGAGAATGTATCGGCTCCTGTCAGGTATATATTATTGGAGGCAGCAGAATCTATGGGCTCCTGTCAGGTATATATTATTGGAGGCAGGAGAATGTATGGGCTCCTGTCAGGTATATGTTATTGGAGGCAGCAGAATCTATGGGCTCCTGTCAGGTATATATTATTGGAGGCAGGAGAATTTTTGGGCTCCTGTCAGGTATATATTATTGGAGGCAGGAGAATCTATGGGCTCCTGTCAGGTATATATTATTGGAGGCAGCAGAATCTATGGTCTCCTGTCAGGTATATATTATTGGAGGTAGGAGAATGTATGGGCTCCTGTCAGGTATATATTATTGGGGGCAGGAGAATCTATGGGCTCCTGTCAGGTATATATTATTGGAGGCAGGAGAATCTATGGGCTCCTGACAGGTATATATTATTGGAGGCAGCAGAATCTATGGTCTCCTGTCAGGTATATATTATTGGAGGCAGGAGAATGTATGGGCTCCTGTCAGGTATATATTATTGGAGGCAGGAGAATCTATGGGCTCCTGTCAGGTATATATTATTGGAGGCAGGAGAATCTATGGGCTCCTGTCAGGTATATATTATTGGAGGCAGGAGAATCTATAGGCTCCTGTCAGGTATATATTATTAGAGGCAGGAGAATCTATGGGCTCCTGTCAGGTATATATTATTGGAGGCAGCAGAATCTATGGTCTCCTGTCAGGTATATATTATTGGAGGCTGCAGAATCTATGGGCTCCTGTCAGGTATATATTATTGGAGGCAGGAGAATCTATGGGCTCCTGTCAGGTATATATTATTGGAGGCAGCAGAATCTATGGGCTCCTGTCAGGTATATATTATTGGAGGCAGCAGAATCTATGGGCTCCTATCAGGTATATATTATTGGAGGCAGCAGAATGTATGGGCTCCTGTCAGGTATATATTGTTGGAGGCAGCAGAATCTATGGGCTCCTGTCAAGTATATATTATTGGAGGCAGCAGAATCTATGGGCTCCTGTCAGGTATATATTATTGGAGGCAGCAGAATGTATGGGCTCCTGTCAGGTATATATTATTGGAGGCAGGAGAATGTATGGGCTCCTGTCAGGTATATATTATTGGAGGCAGCAGAATGTATGGGCTCCTGTCAGGTATATATTATTGGAGGCAGCAGAATGTATGGGCTCCTGTCAGGTATATATTATTGGAGGCAGGAGAATCTATGGGCTCCTGTCAGGTATATATTATTGGAGGCAGCAGAATCTATGGTCTCCTGTCAGGTATATATTATTGGAGGCAGCAGAATGTATGGGCTCCTGTCAGGTATATATTATTGGAGACTGCAGAATGTATGGGCTCCTGTCAGGTATATATTATTGGAGGCAGCAGAATCTATGGGCTCCTGTCAGGTATATATTATTGGAGGCAGCAGAATGTATGGGCTCCTGTCATGTATATAGTATTGGAGGCAGGAGAATGTATGGGCTCCTGTCAGGTATATATTATTGGAGGCAGGAGAATATATGAGCTCCTGTCAGGTATATATTATTGGAGGCAGGCGAATGTATGGTCTCCTGTCAGGTATATATTATTGGAGGCAGCAGAATCTATGGGCTCCTGTCAGGTATATATTATTGGAGGCAGCAGAATCTATGGGCTCCTGTCAGGTATATATTATTGGAGACTGCAGAATGTATGGGCTCCTGTCAGGTATATATTATTGGAGGCAGGAGAATGTATGGGCTCCTGTCGGGTATTTATTATTGGAGGCAGCAGAATCTATGGGCTCCTGTCAGGTATATATTATTGGAGCCAGCAGAATCTATGGGTTCCTGTCAGGTATATATTATTGGAGGCAGCAGAATGTATGGGCTCCTGTCATGTATATATTATTGGAGGCAGCAGAATGTATGGGCTCTTGTCAGGTATATATTATTGGAGGCAGGAGAATGTATCGGCTCCTGTCAGGTATATATTATTGGAGGCAGCAGAATCTATGGGCTCCTGTCAGGTATATATTATTGGAGGCAGGAGAATGTATGGGCTCCTGTCAGGTATATATTATTAGAGGCAGCAGAATCTATGGGCTCCTGTCAGGTATATATTATTGGAGGCAGGAGAATTTTTGGGCTAATGTCAGGTATATATTATTGGAGTCAGGAGAATCTATGGGCTCCTGTCAGGTATATATTATTGGAGGCAGCAGAATCTATGGTCTCCTGTCAGGTATATATTATTGGAGGTAGGAGAATGTATGGGCTCCTGTCAGGTATATATTATTGGAGGCAGGAGAATCTATGGGCTCCTGTCAGGTATATATTATTGGAGGCAGGAGAATCTATGGGCTCCTGTCAGGTATATATTATTGGAGGCAGCAGAATCTATGGTCTCCTGTCAGGTATATATTATTGGAGGCAGGAGAATGTATGGGCTCCTGTCAGGTATATATTATTGGAGGCAGGAGAATCTATGGGCTCCTGTCAGGTATATATTATTGGAGGCAGGAGAATCTATGGACTCCTGTCAGGTATATATTATTGGAGGCAGGAGAATCTATAGGCTCCTGTCAGGTATATATTATTAGAGGCAGGAGAATCTATGGGCTCCTGTCAGGTATATATTATTGGAGGCAGCAGAATCTATGGTCTCCTGTCAGGTATATATTATTGGAGGCTGCAGAATCTATGGGCTCCTGTCAGGTATATATTATTGGAGGCAGGAGAATCTATGGGCTCCTGTCAGGTATATATTATTGGAGGCAGCAGAATCTATGGGCTCCTGTCAGGTATATATTATTGAAGGCAGCAGAATCTATGGGCTCCTGTCAGGTATATATTATTGGAGGCAGCAGAATGTATGGGCTCCTGTCAGGTATATATTGTTGGAGGCAGCAGAATCTATGGGCTCCTGTCAAGTATATATTATTGGAGGCAGTAGAATCTATGGGCTCCTGTCAGGTATATATTATTGGAGGCAGCAGAATGTATGGGCTCCTGTCAGGTATATATTATTGGAGGCAGGAGAATGTATGGGCTCCTGTCAGGTATATATTATTGGAGGCAGCAGAATATATGGGCTCCTGTCAGGTATATATTATTGGAGGCAGCAGAATGTATGGGCTCCTATCAGGTATATATTATTGGAGGCAGGAGAATGTATGGGCTCCTGTCAGGTATATATTATTTGAGGCAGCAGAATCTATGGGCTCCTGTCAGGTATATATTATTGGAGGCAGGAGAATGTATGAGCTCCTGTCAGGTATATATTATTGGAGGCAGGCGAATGTTTGGGCTCCTGTCAGGTATATATTATTGGAGGCAGCAGAATGTATGGGCTCCTGTCAGGTATATATTATTAGAGGCAGGTGAATCTATGGGCTCCTGTCAGGTATATATTATTGGAGGCAGCAGAATGTATGGGCTCCTGTCAGGTATATATTATTGGAGGCAGCAGAATCTATGGGCTTCTGTGAGGTATATATTATTGGAGGCAGCTGAATCTATGGGATCCTGTCAGGTATATATTATTGGAGGCAGCAGAATGTATGGGCTCCTGTCAGGTATATATTATTTGAGGCAGCAGAATCTATGGGCTCCTGTCAGGTATATATTATTGGAGGCAGGAAAATGTATGGGCTCCTGTCAGGTATATATTATTGGAGCCAGCAGGATCTATGGGCTCCTGTCAGGTATATATTATTGGAGGCAGGAGAATGTATGTACTCCTGTCAGGTATATATTATTGGAGGCAGCAGAATCTATGGGCTCCTGTCAGGTATATATTATTGGAGGCAGCAGAATCTATGGGCTCCTGTCAGGTATATATTATTGGAGGCAGCAGAATCTATGGGCTCCTGTCAGGTATATATTATTGGAGGCAGCAGAATCTATGGTCTCCTGTCAGGTATATATTATTGGAGGCAGCAGAATGTATGGGCTCCTGTCAGGTATATATTATTGGAGGCAGCAGGATCTATGGGCTCCTGTCAGGTATATATTATTGGAGCCAGCAGGATCTATGGGCTCCTGTCAGGTATATATTATTGGAGGCAGCAGAATCTATGGTCTCCTGTCAGGTATATATTATTGGAGGCAGCAGAGTCTATGGTCTCCTGTCAGGTATATATTATTGGAGGCAGCAGAATCTATGGGCTCCTGTCAGGTATATATTATTGGAGGCAGCAGAATCTATGGGCTCCTGTCAGATATATATTATTGGAGGCAGCAGAATCTATGGTCTCCTCTCAGGTATATATTATTGGAGGCAGCAGAATGTATGGACTCCTGTCAGGTAGATATTATTGGAGGCAGTAGAATGTATGGGCTCCTGTCAGGTATATATTATTGGAGGCAGGAGAATCTATAGGGTCCTGTCAGGTATATATTATTGGAGGCAGCAGAATGTATGGGCTCCTGTCAGGTATATATTATTGGAGGCAGCAGAATGTATGGGCTCCTGTCAGGTATATATTATTAGAGGCAGGTGAATCTATGGGCTCCTGTCAGGTATATATTATTGGAGGCAGCAGAATGTATGGGCTCCTGTCAGGTATATATTATTGGAGGCAGCAGAATCTATGGGCTTCTGTGAGGTATATATTATTGGAGGCAGCTGAATCTATGGGATCCTGTCAGGTATATATTATTGGAGGCAGCAGAATGTATGGGCTCCTGTCAGGTATATATTATTTGAGGCAGCAGAATCTATGGGCTCCTGTCAGGTATATATTATTGGAGGCAGGAAAATGTATGGGCTCCTGTCAGGTATATATTATTGGAGCCAGCAGGATCTATGGGCTCCTGTCAGGTATATATTATTGGAGGCAGGAGAATGTATGGACTCCTGTCAGGTATATATTATTGGAGGCAGCAGAATCTATGGGCTCCTGTCAGGTATATATTATTGGAGGCAGCAGAATCTATGGGCTCCTGTCAGGTATATATTATTGGAGGCAGCAGAATCTATGGGCTCCTGTCAGGTATATATTATTGGAGGCAGCAGAATCTATGGTCTCCTGTCAGGTATATATTATTGGAGGCAGCAGAATGTATGGGCTCCTGTCAGGTATATATTATTGGAGGCAGCAGGATCTATGGGCTCCTGTCAGGTATATATTATTGGAGCCAGCAGGATCTATGGGCTCCTGTCAGGTATATATTATTGGAGGCAGCAGAATCTATGGTCTCCTGTCAGGTATATATTATTGGAGGCAGCAGAGTCTATGGTCTCCTGTCAGGTATATATTATTGGAGGCAGCAGAATCTATGGGCTCCTGTCAGGTATATATTATTGGAGGCAGCAGAATCTATGGGCTCCTGTCAGATATATATTATTGGAGGCAGCAGAATCTATGGTCTCCTCTCAGGTATATATTATTGGAGGCAGCAGAATGTATGGACTCCTGTCAGGTAGATATTATTGGAGGCAGTAGAATGTATGGGCTCCTGTCAGGTATATATTATTGGAGGCAGGAGAATCTATAGGGTCCTGTCAGGTATATATTATTGGAGGCAGCAGAATGTATGGGCTCCTGTCAGGTATATATTATTTGAGGCCGCAGAATCTATGGGCTCCTGTCAGGTATATATTATTGGAGGCAGCAGAATGTATGTTCTCCTGTCAGGCATATATTATTCGAGGCAGGAGAATGTATGGGCTCCTGTCAGGTATATATTATTGGAGGCAGCAGAATGTATGGGCTCCTGTCAGGTATATATTATTGGAGGCAGGAGAATGTATGGGCTCCTGTCAGGTATACATTATTGGAGGCAGGAGAATGTATGGGCTCCTGTCATGTATATATTATTGGAGGCAGCAGAATGTATGGGCTCCTGTCAGGTATATATTATTGGATGCAGGAGAATGTATCGGCTCCTGTCAGGTATATATTATTGGAGGCAGCAGAATCTATGGGCTCCTGTCAGGTATATATTATTGGAGGCAGGAGAATGTATGGGCTCCTGTCAGGTATATATTATTGGAGGCAGCAGAATCTATGGGCTCCTGTCAGGTATATATTATTGGAGGCAGGAGAATTTTTGGGCTCCTGTCAGGTATATATTATTGGAGGCAGGAGAATCTATGGGCTCCTGTCAGGTATATATTATTGGAGGCAGCAGAATCTATGGTCTCCTGTCAGGTATATATTATTGGAGGTAGGAGAATGTATGGGCTCCTGTCAGGTATATATTATTGGAGGCAGGAGAATCTATGGGCTCCTGTCAGGTATATATTATTGGAGGCAGGAGAATCTATGGGCTCCTGTCAGGTATATATTATTGGAGGCAGCAGAATCTATGGTCTCCTGTCAGGTATATATTATTGGAGGCAGGAGAATGTATGGGCTCCTGTCAGGTATATATTATTGGAGGCAGGAGAATCTATGGGCTCCTGTCAGGTATATATTATTGGAGGCAGGAGAATCTATGGGCTCCTGTCAGGTATATATTATTGGAGGCAGGAGAATCTATAGGCTCCTGTCAGGTATATATTATTAGAGGCAGGAGAATCTATGGGCTCCTGTCAGGTATATATTATTGGAGGCAGCAGAATCTATGGTCTCCTGTCAGGTATATATTATTGGAGGCTGCAGAATCTATGGGCTCCTGTCAGGTATATATTATTGGAGGCAGGAGAATCTATGGGCTCCTGTCAGGTATATATTATTGGAGGCAGCAGAATCTATGGGCTCCTGTCAGGTATATATTATTGGAGGCAGCAGAATCTATGGGCTCCTGTCAGGTATATATTATTGGAGGCAGCAGAATGTATGGGCTCCTGTCAGGTATATATTGTTGGAGGCAGCAGAATCTATGGGCTCCTGTCAAGTATATATTATTGGAGGCAGCAGAATCTATGGGCTCCTGTCAGGTATATATTATTGGAGGCAGCAGAATGTATGGGCTCCTGTCAGGTATATATTATTGGAGGCAGGAGAATGTATGGGCTCCTGTCAGGTATATATTATTGGAGGCAGCAGAATGTATGGGCTCCTGTCAGGTATATATTATTGGAGGCAGCAGAATGTATGGGCTCCTGTCAGGTATATATTATTGGAGGCAGCTGAATCTATGGGCTCCTGTCAGGTATATATTATTGGAGGCAGCAGAATCTATGGGCTCCTGTCAGGTATATATTATTGGAGGCAGGAAAATGTATGGGCTCCTGTCAGGTATATATTATTGGAGCCAGCAGGATCTATGGGCTCCTGTCAGGTATATATTATTGGAGGCAGGAGAATGTATGGACTCCTGTCAGGTATATATTATTGGAGGCAGCAGAATCTATGGGCTCCTGTCAGGTATATATTATTGGAGGCAGCAGAATCTGTGGGCTCCTGTCAGGTATATATTATTGGAGGCAGCAGAATCTATGGGCTCCTGTCAGGTATATATTATTGGAGGCAGCAGAATCTATGGTCTCCTGTCAGGTATATATTATTGGAGGCAGCAGAATGTATGGGCTCCTGTCAGGTATATATTATTGGAGGCAGCAGGATCTATGGGCTCCTGTCAGGTATATATTATTGGAGCCAGCAGGATCTATGGGCTCCTGTCAGGTATATATTATTGGAGGCAGCAGAATCTATGGTCTCCTGTCAGGTATATATTATTGGAGGCAGCAGAGTCTATGGTCTCCTGTCAGGTATATATTATTGGAGGCAGCAGAATCTATGGGCTCCTGTCAGGTATATATTATTGGAGGCAGCAGAATCTATGGGCTCCTGTCAGATATATATTATTGGAGGCAGCAGAATCTATGGTCTCCTCTCAGGTATATATTATTGGAGGCAGCAGAATGTATGGACTCCTGTCAGGTATATATTATTGGAGGCAGTAGAATGTATGGGCTCCTGTCAGGTATATATTATTGGAGGCAGGAGAATCTATAGGGTCCTGTCAGGTATATATTATTGGAGGCAGCAGAATGTATGGGCTCCTGTCAGGTATATATTATTTGAGGCCGCAGAATCTATGGGCTCCTGTCAGGTATATATTATTGGAGGCAGCAGAATGTATGTTCTCCTGTCAGGTATATATTATTCGAGGCAGGAGAATGTATGGGCTCCTGTCAGGTATATATTATTGGAGGCAGCAGAATCTATGGGCTCCTGTCAGGTATATATTATTGGAGGCAGCAGAATGTATGGGCTCCTGTCAGGTATATATTATTGGAGGCAGGAGACTGTATGGGCTCCTGTCAGGTATACATTATTGGAGGCAGGAGAATGTATGGGCTCCTGTCATGTATATATTATTGGAGGCAGCAGAATGTATGGGCTCCTGTCAGGTATATATTATTGGATGCAGGAGAATGTATCGGCTCCTGTCAGGTATATATTATTGGAGGCAGCAGAATCTATGGGCTCCTGTCAGGTATATATTATTGGAGGCAGGAGAATGTATGGGCTCCTGTCAGGTATATATTATTGGAGGCAGCAGAATCTATGGGCTCCTGTCAGGTATATATTATTGGAGGCAGGAGAATTTTTGGCCTCCTGTCAGGTATATATTATTGGAGGCAGGAGAATCTATGGGCTCCTGTCAGGTATATATTATTGGAGGCAGCAGAATCTATGGTCTCCTGTCAGGTATATATTATTGGAGGTAGGAGAATGTATGGGCTCCTGTCAGGTATATATTATTGGAGGCAGGAGAATCTATGGGCTCCTGTCAGGTATATATTATTGGAGGCAGGAGAATCTATGGGCTCCTGTCAGGTATATATTATTGGAGGCAGCAGAATCTATGGTCTCCTGTCAGGTATATATTATTGGAGGCAGGAGAATGTATGGGCTCCTGTCAGGTATATATTATTGGAGGCAGGAGAATCTATGGGCTCCTGTCAGGTATATATTATTGGAGGCAGGAGAATCTATGGGCTCCTGTCAGGTATATATTATTGGAGGCAGGAGAATCTATAGGCTCCTGTCAGGTATATATTATTAGAGGCAGGAGATTCTATGGGCTCCTGTCAGGTATATATTATTGGAGGCAGCAGAATCTATGGTCTCCTGTCAGGTATATATTATTGGAGGCTGCAGAATCTATGGGCTCCTGTCAGGTATATATTATTGGAGGCAGGAGAATCTATGGGCTCCTGTCAGGTATATATTATTGGAGGCAGCAGAATCTATGGGCTCCTGTCAGGTATATATTATTGGAGGCAGCAGAATCTATGGGCTCCTGTCAGGTATATATTATTGGAGGCAGCAGAATGTATGGGCTCCTGTCAGGTATATATTGTTGGAGGCAGCAGAATCTATGGGCTCCTGTCAAGTATATATTATTGGAGGCAGCAGAATCTATGGGCTCCTGTCAGGTATATATTATTGGAGGCAGCAGAATGTATGGGCTCCTGTCAGGTATATATTATTGGAGGCAGGAGAATGTATGGGCTCCTGTCAGGTATATATTATTGGAGGCAGGAGAATCTATGGGCTCCTGTCAGGTATATATTATTGGAGGCAGGAGAATCTATGGGCTCCTGTCAGGTATATATTATTGGAGGCAGGAGAATCTATAGGCTCCTGTCAGGTATATATTATTAGAGGCAGGAGAATCTATGGGCTCCTGTCAGGTATATATTATTGGAGGCAGCAGAATCTATGGTCTCCTGTCAGGTATATATTATTGGAGGCTGCAGAATCTATGGGCTCCTGTCAGGTATATATTATTGGAGGCAGGAGAATCTATGGGCTCCTGTCAGGTATATATTATTGGAGGCAGCAGAATCTATGGGCTCCTGTCAGGTATATATTATTGGAGGCAGCAGAATCTATGGGCTCCTGTCAGGTATATATTATTGGAGGCAGCAGAATGTATGGGCTCCTGTCAGGTATATATTGTTGGAGGCAGCAGAATCTATGGGCTCCTGTCAAGTATATATTATTGGAGGCAGCAGAATCTATGGGCTCCTGTCAGGTATATATTATTGGAGGCAGCAGAATGTATGGGCTCCTGTCAGGTATATATTATTGGAGGCAGGAGAATGTATGGGCTCCTGTCAGGTATATATTATTGGAGGCAGCAGAATGTATGGGCTCCTGTCAGGTATATATTATTGGAGGCAGCAGAATGTATGGGCTCCTGTCAGGTATATATTATTGGAGGCAGGAGAATCTATGGGCTCCTGTCAGGTATATATTATTGGAGGCAGCAGAATCTATGGTCTCCTGTCAGGTATATATTATTGGAGGCAGCAGAATGTATGGGCTCCTGTCAGGTATATATTATTGGAGACTGCAGAATGTATGGGCTCCTGTCAGGTATATATTATTGGAGGCAGCAGAATCTATGGGCTCCTGTCAGGTATATATTATTGGAGGCAGCAGAATGTATGGGCTCCTGTCATGTATATAGTATTGGAGGCAGGAGAATGTATGGGCTCCTGTCAGGTATATATTATTGGAGGCAGGAGAATATATGAGCTCCTGTCAGGTATATATTATTGGAGGCAGGCGAATGTATGGTCTCCTGTCAGGTATATATTATTGGAGGCAGCAGAATCTATGGGCTCCTGTCAGGTATATATTATTGGAGGCAGCAGAATCTATGGGCTCCTGTCAGGTATATATTATAGGAGACTGCAGAATGTATGGGCTCCTGTCAGGTATATATTATTGGAGGCAGGAGAATGTATGGGCTCCTGTCGGGTATTTATTATTGGAGGCAGCAGAATCTATGGGCTCCTGTCAGGTATATATTATTGGAGCCAGCAGAATCTATGGGCTCCTGTCAGGTATATATTATTGGAGGCAGCAGAATCTATGGGCTCCTGTCATGTATATATTATTGGAGGCAGCAGAATGTATGGGCTCCTGTCAGGTATATATTATTGGAGGCAGGAGAATGTATCGGCTCCTGTCAGGTATATATTATTGGAGGCAGCAGAATCTATGGGCTCCTGTCAGGTATATATTATTGGAGGCAGGAGAATGTATGGGCTCCTGTCAGGTATATATTATTGGAGGCAGCAGAATCTATGGGCTCCTGTCAGGTATATATTATTGGAGGCAGGAGAATTTTTGGGCTAATGTCAGGTATATATTATTGGAGGCAGCAGAGTCTACGGTCTCCTGTCAGGTATATATTATTGGAGGCAGCAGAGTCTATGGTCTCCTGTCAGGTATATATTATTGGAGGCAGCAGAATCTATGGGCTCCTGTCAGGTATATATTATTGGAGGCAGCAGAATCTATGGGCTCCTGTCTGATATATATTATTGGAGGCAGCAGAATCTATGGTCTCCTGTCAGGTATATATTATTGGAGGCAGCAGAATGTATGGACTCCTGTCAGGTATATATTATTGGAGGCAGTAGAATGCATGGGCTCCTGTCAGGTATATATTATTGGAGGCAGGAGAATCTATAGGGTTCTGTCAGGTATATATTATTGGAGGCAGCAGAATGTATGGGCTCCTGTCAGGTATAGATTATTTGAGGCCGCAGAATCTATGGGCTCCTGTCAGGTATATATTATTGGAGGCAGCAGAATGTATGTTCTCCTGTCAGGTATATATTATTCGAGGCAGGAGAATGTATGGGCTCCTGTCAGGTATATATTATTGGAGGCAGCAGAATCTATGGGCTCCTGTCAGGTATATATTATTGGAGGCAGCAGAATGTATGGGCTCCTGTCAGGTATATATTATTGGAGGCAGGAGAATGTATGGGCTCCTGTCAGGTATACATTATTGGAGGCAGGAGAATGTATGGGCTCCTGTCAGGTATATATTATTGGAGGCAGCAGAATCTATGGGCTCCTGTCAGGTATATATTATTGGAGGCAGGAGAATGTATGGGCTCCTGTCAGGTATATATTATTGGAGGCAGCAGAATCTATGGGCTCCTGTCAGGTATATATTATTGGAGGCAGCAGAATGTATGGGCTCCTGTCAGGTATATATTATTGGAGGCAGGAGAATGTATGGGCTCCTGTCAGGTATACATTATTGGAGGCAGGAGAATGTATGGGCTCCTGTCAGGTATATATTATTGGAGGCAGCAGAATGTATGGGCTCCTATCAGGTATATATTATTGGAGGCAGGAGAATGTATGGGCTCCTGTCAGGTATATATTATTGGAGGCAGCAGAATCTATGGGCTCCTGTCAGGTATATATTATTGGAGGCAGCAGAATCTATGGTCTCCTGTCAGGTATATATTATTGGAGGCAGCAGAATGTATGGGCTCCTGTCAGGTATATATTATTGGAGCCAGCAGGATCTATGGGCTCCTGTCAGGTATATATTATTGGAGGCAGGAGAATGTATGGGCTCCTGTCAGGTATATATTATTGGAGGCAGCAGAATCTATGGGCTCCTGTCAGGTATATATTATTGGAGGCAGGAGAATGTATGGGCTCCTGTCAGGTATATATTATTGGAGGCAGCAGAATCTATGGTCTCCTGTCAGGTATATATTATTGGAGGCAGCAGAATGTATGGGCTCTTGTCAGGTATATATTATTGGAGGCAGCAGAATCTATGGTCTCCTGTCAGGCATGTATTATTGGAGGCATCAGAATCTATGGTCTCCTGTCAGGTGTATATTATTGGAGGCAGCAGAATGTATGGACTCCTGTCAGGTATATATTATTAGAGGCAGGTGAATCTATGGGCTCCTGTCAGGTATATATTATTGGAGGCAGCAGAATGTATGGGCTCCTGTCAGGTATATATTATTAGAGGCAGGTGAATCTATGGGCTCCTGTCAGGTATATATTATTGGAGGCAGGAGAATGTATGGGCTCCTGTCAAGTATATATTATTGGAGGCAGCAGAATGTATGGGCTCCTGTCAGGTATATATTATTGGAGGCAGGAGAATGTATGGGCTCCTGTCAGGTATATATTATTGGAGGCAGCAGAATGTATGGACTCCTGTCAGGTATATATTATTGGAGGCAGGAGAATGTATGGGCTCCTGTCAGGTATATATTATTGGAGGCAGGAGAATCTATGGGCTCCTTTCAGGTATATATTATTGGAGGCAGCAGAATCTATGGTCTCCTGTCAGGTATATATTATTGGAGGCAGGAGAATCTATGGGCTCCTGTCAGGTATATATTATTGGCGGCAGGAGAATCTATGGGCTCCTGTCAGGTATATATTATTGGAGGAGGAGAATCTATGGGCTCCTGTCAGGTATATATTATTGGAGGCAGCAGAATCTATGGTCTCCTTTCAGGTATATATTATTGGAGGCAGGAGAATGTATGGGCTCCTGTCAGGTATATATTATTGGAGGCAGGAGAATCTATGGGCTCCTGTCAGGTATATATTATTGGAGGCAGGAGAATCTATGGGCTCCTGTCAGGTATATATTATTGGAGGCAGGAGAATCTATAGGCTCCTGTCAGGTATATATTATTAGAGGCAGGAGAATCTATGGGCTCCTGTCAGGTATATATTATTGGAGGCAGCAGAATCTATGGTCTCCTGTCAGGTATATATTATTGGAGGCTGCAGAATCTTTGGGCTCCTGTCAGGTATATATTATTGGAGGCAGGAGAATCTATGGGCTCCTGTCAGTTATATATTATTGGAGGCAGCAGAATCTATGGGCTCCTGTCAGGTATATATTATTGGAGGCAGCAGAATCTATGGGCTCCTGTCAGGTATATATTATTGGAGGCAGCAGAATGTATGGGCTCCTGTCAGGTATATATTGTTGGAGGCAGCAGAATCTATGGGCTCCTGTCAAGTATATATTATTGCAGGCAGCAGAATCTATGGGCTCCTGTCAGGTATATATTATTGGAGGCAGCAGAATGTATGGGCTCCTGTCAGGTATATATTATTGGAGGCAGGAGAATGTATGGGCTCCTGTCAGGTATATATTATTGGAGGCAGCAGAATGTATGGGCTCCTGTCAGGCATATATTATTGGAGGCAGCAGAATGTATGGGCTCCTGTCAGATATATATTATTGGAGGCAGGAGAATGTATGGGCTCCTGTCAGGTATATATTATTTGAGGCAGCAGAATCTATGGGCTCCTGTCAGGTATATATTATTGGAGGCAGGAGAATGTATGAGCTCCTGTCAGGTATATATTATTGGAGGCAGGCGAATGTTTGGGCTCCTGTCAGGTATATATTATTGGAGGCAGCAGAATGTATGGGCTCCTGTCAGGTATATATTATTGGAGGCAGGAGAATGTATGGGCTCCTGTCAGGTATATATTATTGGAGGCAGCAGAATGTATGGGCTCTTGTCAGGTATATATTATTGGAGGCAGCAGAATCTATGGTCTCCTGTCAGGTATATATTATTGGAGGCAGCAGAATCTATGGGCTCCTGTCAGGTATATATTATTGGAGGCAGGAGAATGTATGAGCTCCTGTCAGGTATATATTATTGGAGGCAGGCGAATGTATGGGCTCCTGTCAGGTATATATTATTGGAGGCAGCAGAATGTATGGGCTCCTGTCAGGTATATATTATTGGAGGCAGCAGAATCTATGGGCTCCAGTCAGGTATATATTATTGGAGGCAGCAGAATGTATGGTCTCCTGTCAGGTATATATTATTGGAGGCAGGAGAATGTATGGGCTCCTGTCAGGTATATATTATTGGAGACTGCAGAATGTATGGGCTCCTGTCAGGTATACATTATTGGAGGCAGCAGAATCTATGGTCTCCTGTCAGGTATATATTATTGGAGGCAGCAGAATCTATGGTCTCCTGTCAGGTATATATTATTGGAGGCAGGAGAATGTATGTGCTCCTGTCAGGTATATATTATTGGAGGCAGGAGAATGTATGGGCTCCTGTCAAGTATATATTATTGGAGGCAGCAGAATCTATGGGCTCCTGTCAGGTATATATTATTGGAGGCATGAGAATGTATGGGCTCCTGTCAGGTATATATTATTGGAGGCAGGAGAATGTATGGGCTCCTGTCAGGTATATATTATTGGAGGCAGCAGAATCTATGGGCTCCTGTCAGGTATATATTATTGGAGGCAGGAGAATGTATGGGCTCCTGTCAGGTATATATTATTGGAGGCAGCAGAATGTATGGACTCCTGTCAGGTATATATTATTGGAGGCAGGAGAATGTATGGGCTCCTGTCAGGTATATATTATTGGAGGCAGCAGAATGTATGGGCTCCTGTCAGGTATATATTATTGGAGGCAGCAGAATGTATGGGCTCCTGTCTGGTATATATTATTGGAGGCAGCAGAATCTATGAACTCCTGTCAGGTATATATTATTGGAGGCAGGAGAATGTATGGGCTCCTGTCAGGTATATATTATTGGAGGCTGGAGAATGTATGGGCTCCTGTCAGGTATATATTATTGGAGGCAGGAGAATCTATGGGCTCCTGTCAGGTATATATTATTGCAGGCAGCAGAATCTATGGTCTCCTGTCAGGTATATATTATTGGAGTCAGGAGAATCTATGGGATCCTGTCAGGTATATATTATTGGAGGCAGGAGAATCTATGGGCTCCTGTCAGGTATATATTATTGGAGGCAGGAGAATCTATGGGCTCCTGTCAGGTATATATTATTGGAGGCAGGAGAATCTATGGGCTCCTGTCAGGTATATATTATTGGAGGCAGGAGAATGTATGGGCTCCTGTCAGGTATATATTATTGGAGGCAGCAGAATCTATGGGCTCCTGTCAGGTATATATTATTGGAGGCAGGAGAATGTATGGGCTCCTGTCAGGTATATATTATTGGAGGCAGCAGAATGTATGGACTCCTGTCAGGTATATATTACTGGAGGCAGGAGAATGTATGGGCTCCTGTCAGGTATATATTATTGGAGGCAGCAGAATGTATGGGCTCCTGTCAGCTATATATTATTGGAGGCAGCAGAGTGTATGGGCTCCTGTCAGGTATATATTATTGGAGGCAGCAGAATCTATGGACTACTGTCAGGTATATATTATTGGAGGCAGGAGAATGTATGGGCTCCTGTCAGGTATATATTATTGGAGGCTGGAGAATGTATGGGCTCCTGTCAGGTATATATTATTGGAGGCAGGAGAATCTATGGGCTCCAGTCAGGTATATATTATTGCAGGCAGCAGAATCTATGGTCTCCTGTCAGGTATATATTATTGGAGGCAGGAGAATCTATGGGCTCCTGTCAGGTATATATTATTGGAGGCAGGAGAATCTATGGGCTCCTGTCAGGTATATATTATTGGAGGCAGGAGAATCTATGGGCTCCTGTCAGGTATATATTATTGGAGGCAGGAGAATCTATGGGCTCCTGTCAGGTATATATTATTGGAGGCAGGAGAATCTATGGGCTCCTGTCAGGTATATATTATTGGAGGCAGCAGAATGTATAGGCTCCTGTCAGGTATATATTATTGGAGGCAGCAGAATCTATGGTCTCCTGTCAGGTACATATTATTGGAGGCTGCAGAATCTATGGGCTCCTGTCAGGTATATATTATTGGAGGCAGGAGAATGTATGGGCTCCTGTCAGGTATATATTATTGGAGGAAGGAGAATCTATGGGCTCCTGTCAGGTATATATTATTGGAGGCAGCAGAGTGTATGGGCTCCTGTCAGGTATATATTATTGAAGGCAGCAAATGTATGGGCTCCTGTCAGGTATATATTATTGGAGGCAGCAGAATGTATGGGCTCCTGTCAGGTATATATTATTGGAGGCAGCAGAATCTATGGGCTCCTGTCAGGTATATATTATTGGAGGCAGCAGAATCTATGGGCTCCTGTCAGGTATATATTATTGGAGGCAGCAGAATCTATGGGCTCCTGTCAGGTATATATTATTGGAGGCAGCAGAATCTATGGTCTCCTGTCAGGTATATATTATTGGAGGCAGCAGAATGTATGGGCTCCTGTCAGGTATATATTATTGGAGACTGCAGAATGTATGGGCTCCTGTCAGGTATATATTATTGGAGGCAGCAGAATCTATGGGCTCCTGTCAGGTATATATTATTGGAGGCAGCAGAATGTATGGGCTCCTGTCATGTATATAGTATTGGAGGCAGGAGAATGTATGGGCTCCTGTCAGGTATATATTATTGGAGGCAGAAGAATATATGAGCTCCTGTCAGGTATATATTATTGGAGGCAGGCGAATGTATGGTCTCCTGTCAGGTATATATTATTGGAGGCAGCAGAATCTATGGTCTCCTGTCAGGTATATATTATTGGAGGCAGCAGAATGTATGGGCTCCTGTCAGGTATATATTATTGGAGGCACGCGAATGTATGGGCTCCTGTCAGGTATATATTATTGGAGGCAGCAGAATCTATGGGCTCCTGTCAGGTATATATTATTGGAGACTGCAGAATGTATGGGCTCCTGTCAGGTATATATTATTGGAAGCAGGAGAATGTATGGGCTCCTGTCGGGTATTTATTATTGGAGGCAGCAGAATCTATGGGCTCCTGTCAGGTATATATTATTGGAGCCAGCAGAATCTATGGGCTCCTGTCAGGTATATATTATTGGAGGCAGCAGAATCTATGGGCTCCTGTCATGTATATATTATTGGAGGCAGCAGAATGTATGGGCTCCTGTCAGGTATATATTATTGGAGGCAGGAGAATGTATGGGCTCCTGTCAGGTATATATTATTGGAGGCAGCAGAATGTATGGGCTCCTGTCAGGTATATATTATTGGAGGCAGGAGAATGTATGGGCTCCTGTCAGGTATATATTATTGGAGGCAGCAGAATCTATGGGCTCCTGTCAGGTATATATTATTGGAGGCAGCAGAATCTATGGGCTCCTGTCAGGTATATATTATTGGAGGCAGGAGAATGTATGGGCTCCTGTCAGGTATATATTATTGGAGGCAGCAGAATCTATGGGCTCCTGTCAGGTATATATTATTGGAGGCAGCAGTATGTGTGGGGTCCTGTCAGGTATATATTATTGGAGGCAGCAGAATGTATGGGCTCCTGTCAGGTATATATTATTGGAGGCAGCAGAATGTATGGGCTCCTGTCAGGTATATATTATTGGAGGCTGCAGAATCTATGGGCTCCTGTAAGGTATATATTATTGGAGGCAGGAGAATTTTTGGGCTCCTGTCAGGTATATATTATTGGAGGCAGGAGAATTTTTGGGCTCCTGTCAGGTATATATTATTGGAGGCAGGAGAATTTTTGGGCTCCTGTCAGGTATATATTATTGGAGGCAGGAGAATTTTTGGGCTCCTGTCAGGTATATATTATTGGAGGCAGGAGAATCTATGGGCTCCTGTCAGGTATATATTATTGGAGGCAGCAGAATCTATGGTCTCCTGTCAGGTATATATTATTGGAGGCAGGAGAATCTATGGGCTCCTGTCAGGTATATATTATTGGAGGCAGCAGAATCTATGGGCTCCTGTCAGGTATATATTATTGGAGGCAGCAGAATGTATGGGCTCCTGTCAGGTATATATTATTGGAGGCAGGAGAATGTATGGGCTCCTGTCAGGTATATATTATTGGAGGCAGCAGAATGTATGGGCTCCTGTCAGGTATATATTATTGGAGGCAGCAGAATGTATGGGCTCCTGTCAGGTATATATTATTGGAGGCAGGAGAATCTATGGGCTCCTGTCAGGTATATATTATTGGAGGCAGCAGAATCTATGGTCTCCTGTCAGGTATATATTATTGGAGGCAGCAGAATGTATGGGCTCCTGTCAGGTATATATTATTGGAGACTGCAGAATGTATGGGCTCCTGTCAGGTATATATTATTGGAGGCAGCAGAATCTATGGGCTCCTGTCAGGTATATATTATTGGAGGCAGCAGAATGTATGGGCTCCTGTCATGTATATAGTATTGGAGGCAGGAGAATGTATGGGCTCCTGTCAGGTATATATTATTGGAGGCAGGAGAATATATGAGCTCCTGTCAGGTATATATTATTGGAGGCAGGCGAATGTATGGTCTCCTGTCAGGTATATATTATTGGAGGCAGCAGAATCTATGGGCTCCTGTCAGGTATATATTATTGGAGGCAGCAGAATCTATGGGCTCCTGTCAGGTATATATTATAGGAGACTGCAGAATGTATGGGCTCCTGTCAGGTATATATTATTGGAGGCAGGAGAATGTATGGGCTCCTGTCGGGTATTTATTATTGGAGGCAGCAGAATCTATGGGCTCCTGTCAGGTATATATTATTGGAGCCAGCAGAATCTATGGGCTCCTGTCAGGTATATATTATTGGAGGCAGCAGAATCTATGGGCTCCTGTCATGTATATATTATTGGAGGCAGCAGAATGTATGGGCTCCTGTCAGGTATATATTATTGGAGGCAGGAGAATGTATCGGCTCCTGTCAGGTATATATTATTGGAGGCAGCAGAATCTATGGGCTCCTGTCAGGTATATATTATTGGAGGCAGGAGAATGTATGGGCTCCTGTCAGGTATATATTATTCTAGGCAGCAGAATCTATGGGCTCCTGTCAGGTATATATTATTGGAGGCAGGAGAATTTTTGGGCTAATGTCAGGTATATATTATTGGAGGCAGCAGAGTCTACGGTCTCCTGTCAGGTATATATTATTGGAGGCAGCAGAGTCTATGGTCTCCTGTCAGGTATATATTATTGGAGGCAGCAGAATCTATGGGCTCCTGTCAGGTATATATTATTGGAGGCAGCAGAATCTATGGGCTCCTGTCTGATATATATTATTGGAGGCAGCAGAATCTATGGTCTCCTGTCAGGTATATATTATTGGAGGCAGCAGAATGTATGGACTCCTGTCAGGTATATATTATTGGAGGCAGTAGAATGTATGGGCTCCTGTCAGGTATATATTATTGGAGGCAGGAGAATCTATAGGGTTCTGTCAGGTATATATTATTGGAGGCAGCAGAATGTATGGGCTCCTGTCAGGTATATATTATTTGAGGCCGCAGAATCTATGGGCTCCTGTCAGGTATATATTATTGGAGGCAGCAGAATGTATGTTCTCCTGTCAGGTATATATTATTCGAGGCAGGAGAATGTATGGGCTCCTGTCAGGTATATATTATTGGAGGCAGCAGAATCTATGGGCTCCTGTCAGGTATATATTATTGGAGGCAGCAGAATGTATGGGCTCCTGTCAGGTATATATTATTGGAGGCAGGAGAATGTATGGGCTCCTGTCAGGTATACATTATTGGAGGCAGGAGAATGTATGGGCTCCTGTCAGGTATATATTATTGGAGGCAGCAGAATCTATGGGCTCCTGTCAGGTATATATTATTGGAGGCAGGAGAATGTATGGGCTCCTGTCAGGTATATATTATTGGAGGCAGCAGAATCTATGGGCTCCTGTCAGGAATATATTATTGGAGGCAGCAGAATGTATGGGCTCCTGTCAGGTATATATTATTGGAGGCAGGAGAATGTATGGGCTCCTGTCAGGTATACATTATTGGAGGCAGGAGAATGTATGGGCTCCTGTCAGGTATATATTATTGGAGGCAGCAGAATGTATGGGCTCCTATCAGGTATATATTATTGGAGGCAGGAGAATGTATGGGCTCCTGTCAGGTATATATTATTGGAGGCAGCAGAATCTATGGGCTCCTGTCAGGTATATATTATTGGAGGCAGCAGAATCTATGGTCTCCTGTCAGGTATATATTATTGGAGGCAGCAGAATGTATGGGCTCCTGTCAGGTATATATTATTGGAGCCAGCAGGATCTATGGGCTCCTGTCAGGTATATATTATTCGAGGCAGGAGAATGTATGGGCTCCTGTCAGGTATGTATTATTGGAGCAAGCAGAATCTATGGGCTCCTGTCAGGTATATATTATTGGAGGCAGGAGAATGTATGGGCTCCTGTCAGGTATATATTATTGGAGGCAGCAGAATCTATGGGCTCCTGTCAGGTATATATTATTGGAGGCAGGAGAATGTATGGGCTCCTGTCAGGTATATATTATTGGAGGCAGCAGAATCTATGGTCTCCTGTCAGGTATATATTATTGGAGGCAGCAGAATGTATGGGCTCTTGTCAGGTATATATTATTGGAGGCAGCAGAATCTATGGTCTCCTGTCAGGCATGTATTATTGGAGGCATCAGAATCTATGGTCTCCTGTCAGGTGTATATTATTGGAGGCAGCAGAATGTATGGACTCCTGTCAGGTATATATTATTAGAGGCAGGTGAATCTATGGGCTCCTGTCAGGTATATATTATTGGAGGCAGCAGAATGTATGGGCTCCTGTCAGGTATATATTATTAGAGGCAGGTGAATCTATGGGCTCCTGTCAGGTATATATTATTGGAGGCAGGAGAATGTATGGGCTCCTGTCAAGTATATATTATTGGAGGCAGCAGAATGTATGGGCTCCTGTCAGGTATATATTATTGGAGGCAGGAGAATGTATGGGCTCCTGTCAGGTATATATTATTGGAGGCAGCAGAATGTATGGACTTCTGTCAGGTATATATTATTGGAGGCAGGAGAATGTATGGGCTCCTGTCAGGTATATATTATTGGAGGCAGGAGAATCTATGGGCTCCTGTCAGGTATATATTATTGGAGGCAGCAGAATCTATGGTCTCCTGTCAGGTATATATTATTGGAGGCAGGAGAATCTATGGGCTCCTGTCAGGTATATATTATTGGAGGCAGGAGAATCTATGGGCTCCTGTCAGGTATATATTATTGGAGGAGGAGAATCTATGGGCTCCTGTCAGGTATATATTATTGGAGGCAGCAGAATCTATGGTCTCCTTTCAGGTATATATTATTGGAGGCAGGAGAATGTATGGGCTCCTGTCAGGTATATATTATTGGAGGCAGGAGAATCTATGGGCTCCTGTCAGGTATATATTATTGGAGGCAGGAGAATCTATGGGCTCCTGTCAGGTATATATTATTGGAGGCAGGAGAATCTATAGGCTCCTGTCAGGTATATATTATTAGAGGCAGGAGAATCTATGGGCTCCTGTCAGGTATATATTATTGGAGGCAGCAGAATCTATGGTCTCCTGTCAGGTATATATTATTGGAGGCTGCAGAATCTATGGGCTCCTGTCAGGTATATATTATTGGAGGCAGGAGAATCTATGGGCTCCTGTCAGTTATATATTATTGGAGGCAGCAGAATCTATGGGCTCCTGTCAGGTATATATTATTGGAGGCAGCAGAATCTATGGGCTCCTGTCAGGTATATATTATTGGAGGCAGCAGAATGTATGGGCTCCTGTCAGGTATATATTGTTGGAGGCAGCAGAATCTATGGGCTCCTGTCAAGTATATATTATTGCAGGCAGCAGAATCTATGGGCTCCTGTCAGGTATATATTATTGGAGGCAGCAGAATGTATGGGCTCCTGTCAGGTATATATTATTGGAGGCAGGAGAATGTATGGGCTCCTGTCAGGTATATATTATTGGAGGCAGCAGAATGTATGGGCTCCTGTCAGGTATATATTATTGGAGGCAGCAGAATGTATGGGCTCCTGTCAGATATATATTATTGGAGGCAGGAGAATGTATGGGCTCCTGTCAGGTATATATTATTTGAGGCAGCAGAATCTATGGGCTCCTGTCAGGTATATATTATTGGAGGCAGGAGAATGTATGAGCTCCTGTCAGGTATATATTATTGGAGGCAGGCGAATGTTTGGGCTCCTGTCAGGTATATATTATTGGAGGCAGCAGAATGTATGGGCTCCTGTCAGGTATATATTATTGGAGGCAGGAGAATGTATGGGCTCCTGTCAGGTATATATTATTGGAGGCAGCAGAATGTATGGGCTCTTGTCAGGTATATATTATTGGAGGCAGCAGAATCTATGGTCTCCTGTCAGGTATATATTATTGGAGGCAGCAGAATCTATGGGCTCCTGTCAGGTATATATTATTGGAGGCAGGAGAATGTATGAGCTCCTGTCAGGTATATATTATTGGAGGCAGGCGAATGTATGGGCTCCTGTCAGGTATATATTATTGGAGGCAGCAGAATGTATGGGCTCCTGTCAGGTATATATTATTGGAGGCAGCAGAATCTATGGGCTCCAGTCAGGTATATATTATTGGAGGCAGCAGAATGTATGGTCTCCTGTCAGGTATATATTATTGGAGGCAGGAGAATGTATGGGCTCCTGTCAGGTATATATTATTGGAGACTGCAGAATGTATGGGCTCCTGTCAGGTATACATTATTGGAGGCAGCAGAATCTATGGTCTCCTGTCAGGTATATATTATTGGAGGCAGCAGAATCTATGGTCTCCTGTCAGGTATATATTATTGGAGGCAGGAGAATGTATGTGCTCCTGTCAGGTATATATTATTGGAGGCAGGAGAATGTATGGGCTCCTGTCAAGTATATATTATTGGAGGCAGCAGAATCTATGGGCTCCTGTCAGGTATATATTATTGGAGGCATGAGAATGTATGGGCTCCTGTCAGGTATATATTATTGGAGGCAGGAGAATGTATGGGCTCCTGTCAGGTATATATTATTGGAGGCAGCAGAATCTATGGGCTCCTGTCAGGTATATATTATTGGAGGCAGGAGAATGTATGGGCTCCTGTCAGGTATATATTATTGGAGGCAGCAGAATGTATGGACTCCTGTCAGGTATATATTATTGGAGGCAGGAGAATGTATGGGCTCCTGTCAGGTATATATTATTGGAGGCAGCAGAATGTATGGGCTCCTGTCAGGTATATATTATTGGAGGCAGCAGAATGTATGGGCTCCTGTCTGGTATATATTATTGGAGGCAGCAGAATCTATGAACTCCTGTCAGGTATATATTATTGGAGGCAGGAGAATGTATGGGCTCCTGTCAGGTATATATTATTGGAGGCTGGAGAATGTATGGGCTCCTGTCAGGTATATATTATTGGAGGCAGGAGAATCTATGGGCTCCTGTCAGGTATATATTATTGCAGGCAGCAGAATCTATGGTCTCCTGTCAGGTATATATTATTGGAGTCAGGAGAATCTATGGGATCCTGTCAGGTATATATTATTGGAGGCAGGAGAATCTATGGGCTCCTGTCAGGTATATATTATTGGAGGCAGGAGAATCTATGGGCTCCTGTCAGGTATATATTATTGGAGGCAGGAGAATCTATGGGCTCCTGTCATGTATATATTATTGGAGGCAGGAGAATGTATGGGCTCCTGTCAGGTATATATTATTGGAGGCAGCAGAATCTATGGGCTCCTGTCAGGTATATATTATTGGAGGCAGGAGAATGTATGGGCTCCTGTCAGGTATATATTATTGGAGGCAGCAGAATGTATGGACTCCTGTCAGGTATATATTACTGGAGGCAGGAGAATGTATGGGCTCCTGTCAGGTATATATTATTGGAGGCAGCAGAATGTATGGGCTCCTGTCAGCTATATATTATTGGAGGCAGCAGAGTGTATGGGCTCCTGTCAGGTATATATTATTGGAGGCAGCAGAATCTATGGACTACTGTCAGGTATATATTATTGGAGGCAGGAGAATGTATGGGCTCCTGTCAGGTATATATTATTGGAGGCTGGAGAATGTATGGGCTCCTGTCAGGTATATATTATTGGAGGCAGGAGAATCTATGGGCTCCAGTCAGGTATATATTATTGCAGGCAGCAGAATCTATGGTCTCCTGTCAGGTATATATTATTGGAGGCAGGAGAATCTATGGGCTCCTGTCAGGTATATATTATTGGAGGCAGGAGAATCTATGGGCTCCTGTCAGGTATATATTATTGGAGGCAGGAGAATCTATGGGCTCCTGTCAGGTATATATTATTGGAGGCAGGAGAATCTATGGGCTCCTGTCAGGTATATATTATTGGAGGCAGGAGAATCTATGGGCTCCTGTCAGGTATATATTATTGGAGGCAGCAGAATGTATAGGCTCCTGTCAGGTATATATTATTGGAGGCAGCAGAATCTATGGTCTCCTGTCAGGTATATATTATTGGAGGCTGCAGAATCTATGGGCTCCTGTCAGGTATATATTATTGGAGGCAGGAGAATGTATGGGCTCCTGTCAGGTATATATTATTGGAGGAAGGAGAATCTATGGGCTCCTGTCAGGTATATATTATTGGAGGCAGCAGAGTGTATGGGCTCCTGTCAGGTATATATTATTGAAGGCAGCAGAATGTATGGGCTCCTGTCAGGTATATATTATTGGAGGCAGCAGAATGTATGGGCTCCTGTCAGGTATATATTATTGGAGGCAGCAGAATCTATGGGCTCCTGTCAGGTATATATTATTGGAGGCAGCAGAATCTATGGGCTCCTGTCAGGTATATATTATTGGAGGCAGCAGAATCTATGGGCTCCTGTCAGGTATATATTATTGGAGGCAGCAGAATCTATGGTCTCCTGTCAGGTATATATTATTGGAGGCAGCAGAATGTATGGGCTCCTGTCAGGTATATATTATTGGAGACTGCAGAATGTATGGGCTCCTGTCAGGTATATATTATTGGAGGCAGCAGAATCTATGGGCTCCTGTCAGGTATATATTATTGGAGGCAGCAGAATGTATGGGCTCCTGTCATGTATATAGTATTGGAGGCAGGAGAATGTATGGGCTCCTGTCAGGTATATATTATTGGAGGCAGGAGAATATATGAGCTCCTGTCAGGTATATATTATTGGAGGCAGGCGAATGTATGGTCTCCTGTCAGGTATATATTATTGGAGGCAGCAGAATCTATGGTCTCCTGTCAGGTATATATTATTGGAGGCAGCAGAATGTATGGGCTCCTGTCAGGTATATATTATTGGAGGCACGCGAATGTATGGGCTCCTGTCAGGTATATATTATTGGAGGCAGCAGAATCTATGGGCTCCTGTCAGGTATATATTATTGGAGACTGCAGAATGTATGGGCTCCTGTCAGGTATATATTATTGGAGGCAGGAGAATGTATGGGCTCCTGTCGGGTATTTATTATTGGAGGCAGCAGAATCTATGGGCTCCTGTCAGGTATATATTATTGGAGCCAGCAGAATCTATGGGCTCCTGTCAGGTATATATTATTGGAGGCAGCAGAATCTATGGGCTCCTGTCATGTATATATTATTGGAGGCAGCAGAATGTATGGGCTCCTGTCAGGTATATATTATTGGAGGCAGGAGAATGTATGGGCTCCTGTCAGGTATATATTATTGGAGGCAGCAGAATGTATGGGCTCCTGTCAGGTATATATTATTGGAGGCAGGAGAATGTATGGGCTCCTGTCAGGTATATATTATTGGAGGCAGCAGAATCTATGGGCTCCTGTCAGGTATATATTATTGGAGGCAGCAGAATCTATGGGCTCCTGTCAGGTATATATTATTGGAGGCAGGAGAATGTATGGGCTCCTGTCAGGTATATATTATTGGAGGCAGCAGAATCTATGGGCTCCTGTCAGGTATATATTATTGGAGGCAGCAGTATGTGTGGGGTCCTGTCAGGTATATATTATTGGAGGCAGCAGAATGTATGGGCTCCTGTCAGGTATATATTATTGGAGGCAGCAGAATGTATGGGCTCCTGTCAGGTATATATTATTGGAGGCAGCAGAATCTATGGGCTCCTGTAAGGTATATATTATTGGAGGCAGGAGAATTTTTGGGCTCCTGTCAGGTATATATTATTGGAGGCAGGAGAATTTTTGGGCTCCTGTCAGGTATATATTATTGGAGGCAGGAGAATTTTTGGGCTCCTGTCAGGTATATATTATTGGAGGCAGGAGAATTTTTGGGCTCCTGTCAGGTATATATTATTGGAGGCAGGAGAATCTATGGGCTCCTGTCAGGTATATATTATTGGAGGCAGCAGAATCTATGGTCTCCTGTCAGGTATATATTATTGGAGGCAGGAGAATCTATGGGCTCCTGTCAGGTATATATTATTGGAGGCAGGAGAATCTATGGGCTCCTGTCAGGTATATATTATTGGAGGCAGGAGAATCTATGGGCTCCTGTCAGGTATATATTATTGGAGGCAGCAGAATCTATGGGCTCCTGTCAGGTATATATTATTGGAAGCAGCAGAATGTATGGACTCCTGTCAGGTATATATTATTGGAGGCAGCAGAATCTATGGTCTCCTGTCAGGTATATATTATTGGAGGCTGCAGAATCTATGGGCTCCTGTCAGGTATATATTATTGGAGGCAGGAGAATCTATGGGCTCCTGTCAGGTATATATTATTGGAGGCAGCAGAATCTATGGGCTCCTGTCAGGTATATATTATTGGAGGCAGCAGAATCTATGGGCTCCTGTCAGGTATATATTATTGGAGACTGCAGAATGTATGGGCTCCTGTCAGGTATATATTATTGGAGGCAGCAGAATGTATGGGCTCCTGTCAGGTATATATTATTGGAGGCAGGAGAATGTATGGGCTCCTGTCAGGTATATATTATTGGAGGCAGGAGAATGTATGGGCTCCTGTCAGGTATGTATTATTGGAGGCAGGAGAATCTATGAGCTCCTGTCAGGTATATATTATTGGAGGCAGCAGAATCTATGGTCTCCTGTCAGGTATATATTATTGTTGGCAGCAGAATCTATGGTCTCCTGTCAGGTATATATTATCGGAGGCAGCAGAATGTATGGGCTCCTGTCAGGTATATATTATTGGAGGCAGCAGAATGTATGGGCTCCTGTCAGGTATATATTATTGGAGGCAGCAGAATCTATGGTCTCCTGTCAGGTATATATTATTGGAGGCAGCAGAATCTATGGGCTCCTGTCAGGTATATTATTGGAGGCAGGAGATTCTATGGGCTCCTGTCAGGTATATATTATTGTAGGCAGCAGAATCTATGGGCTCATGTCAGGTATATATTATTGGAGGCAGCAGAATGTATGGACTCCTGTCAGGTATATATTATTGGAGGCAGGAGAATGTATGGGCTCCTGTCAGGTATATATTATTGGAGGCAGCAGAATCTATGGGCTCCTGTCAGGTATATATTATTGGAGGCAGGAGAATGTATGGGCTCCTGTCAGGTATATATTATTGGAGGCAGCAGAATGTATGGGCTCCTGTCAGATATATATTATTGGAGGCAGGAGAATGTACGGGCTCCTGTCAGGTATATATTATTGGAGGCAGCAGAATGTATGGACTCCTGTCAGGTATATATTATTGGAGGCAGGAGAATGTATGGGCTCCTGTCAGGTATATATTATTGGAGGCAGCAGAATCTATGGGCTCCTGTCAGTTATATATTATTGGAGGCAGGAGAATCTATGGGCTCCTGTCAAGTATATATTATTGGTGGCAGGAGAATCTATGGGCTCCTGTCAGGTATATATTATTGGAGGCAGGAGAATCTATGGGCTCCCGTCAGGTATATATTATTGGAGGCAGCAGAATCTATGGGCTCCTGTCAGGTATATATTATTGGAGGCTGCAGAATCTATGGGCTCCTGTCAGGTATATATTATTGGAGGCAGGAGAATGTATGGGCTCCTGTCAGGTATATATTATTGGAGGCAGCAGAATCTATGGGCTCCTGTCAGGTATATATTGTTGAAGGCAGCAGAATGTATGGGCTCCTGTCAGGTATATATTATTGGAGGCAGCAGAATCTATGGGCTCCTGTCAGTTATATATTATTGGAGGCAGGAGAATGTATGGGCTCCTGTCAGGTATATATTATTGGAGGCAGGAGAATCTATGGGCTCCTGTCAGGTATATATTATTGGAGGCAGCAGAATCTATGGTCTCCTGTCAGGTATATATTATTGTTGGCAGCAGAATCTATGGTCTCCTGTCAGGTATATATTATCGGAGGCAGCAGAATGTATGGGCTCCTGTCAGGTATATATTATTGGAGGCAGCAGAATGTATGGGCTCCTGTCAGGTATATATTATTGGAGGCAGCAGAATCTATGGTCTCCTGTCAGGTATATATTATTGGAGGCAGCAGAATCTATGGGCTCCTGTCAGATATATATTATTGGAGGCAGGAGAATCTATGGGCTCCTGTCAGGTATATATTATTGGAGGCAGCAGAATCTATGGGCTCATGTCAGGTATATATTATTGGAGGCAGCAGAATGTATGGACTCCTGTCAGGTATATATTATTGGAGGCAGGAGAATGTATGGGCTCCTGTCAGGTATATATTATTGGAGGCAGCAGAATCTATGGGCTCCTGTCAGGTATATATTATTGGAGGCAGGAGAATGTATGGGCTCCTGTCAGGTATATATTATTGGAGGCAGGAGAATGTATGGGCTCCTGTCAGGTATATATTATTGGAGGCAGCAGAATGTATGGACTCCTGTCAGGTATATATTATTGGAGGCAGGAGAATGTATGGGCTCCTGTCAGGTATATATTATTGGAGGCAGCAGAATCTATGGGCTCCTGTCAGGTATATATTATTGGAGGCAGCAGAATCTATGGGCTCCTGTCAGGTATATATTATTGGAGACAGCAGAATGTATGGGCTCCTGTCAGGTATATATTATTGGAGGCAGCAGAATCTATGGGCTCCTGTCAGGTATATATTATTGGAGGCAGCAGAATCTATGGTCTCCTGTCAGGTATATATTATTGGAGGCAGCAGAATGTATGGGCTTCTGTCAGATATATATTATTGGAGCCAGCAGAATGTATGGGCTCCTGTCAGGTATATATTATTGGAGGCAGCAGAATGTATGGGCTCCTGTCAGGTATATATTATTGGAGCCAGCAGAATGTATGGGCTCCTGTCAGGTATATATTATTGGAGGCAGGAGAATGTATGGGCTCCTGTAAGGTATATATTATTGGAGGCAGCAGAATGTATGGACTCCTGTCAGGTATATATTATTGGAGGCAGGAGAATGTATGGGCTCCTGTCAGGTATATATTATTGGAGGCAGCAGAATCTATGGGCTCCTGTCAATTATATATTATTGGAGGGAGGAGAATCTATGGGCTCCTGTCAGGTATATATTATTGGTGGCAGGAGAATCTGTGGGCTCCTGTCAGGTATATATTATTGGAGGCAGGAGAATCTATGGGCTCCCGTCAGGTATATATTATTGTAGGCAGCAGAATCTATGGGCTCCTGTCAGGTATATATTATTGGAGGCTGCAGAATCTATGGGCTCCTGTCAGGTATATATTATTGGAGGCAGGAGAATGTATGGGCTCCTGTCAGGTACATATTATTGGAGGCAGCAGAATCTATGGGCTCCTGTCAGGTATATATTATTGGAGGCAGCAGAATCTATGGGCTCCTGTCAGGTATATATTATTGGAGACAGCAGAATGTATGGGCTCCTGTCAGGTATATATTATTGGAGGCAGCAGAATCTATGGGCTCCTGTCAGGTATATATTATTGGAGGCAGCAGAATCTATGGTCTCCTGTCAGGTATATATTATTGGAGGCAGCAGAATGTATGGGCTTCTGTCAGATATATATTATTGGAGCCAGCAGAATGTATGGGCTCCTGTCAGGTATATATTATTGGAGGCAGCAGAATGTTTGGGCTCCTGTCAGGTATATATTATTGGAGCCAGCAGAATGTATGGGCTCCTGTCAGGTATATATTATTGGAGCCAGCAGAATGTATGGGCTCCTGTCAGGTATATATTATTGGAGGCAGCAGAATGTATGGGCTCCTGTCAGGTATTTATTATTGGAGGCAGCAGAATGTATGGGCTCCTGTCATGTATATATTATTGGAGGCAGGAGAATGTATGAGCTCCTGTCAGGTATATATTATTGGAGGCAGGCGAATGTATGGGCTCCTGTCAGGTATATATTATTGGAGGCAGGCGAATGTATGGGCTCCTGTCAGGTATATATTATTGGAGACTGCAGAATGTATGGGCTCCTGTCAGGTATATATTATTGGAGGCAGCAGAATCTATGGGCTCCTGTCATGTATATATTATTGGAGGCAGCAGAATGTATGGGCTCCTGTCAGGTATATATTATTGGAGGCAGGAGAATGTATGGGCTCCTGTCAGGTATATATTATTGGAGGCAGCAGAATGTATGGGCTCCTGCCAGGTATATATTATTGGAGGCAGCAGAATCTATAAGCTCCTGTCAGGTATATATTATTGGAGGCAGCAGAATGTATGGGCTCCTGTCAGGTATATATTATTGGAGGCAGGAGAATGTATGGGCTCCTGTCAGGTATATATAATTGGAGGCAGCACAATCTATGGGCTCCTGTCAGGTATATATTATTGGAGGCAGCAGAATCTATGGGCTCCTGTCAGGTATATATTATTGGAGGCAGGAGAATCTATGGGCTCCTGTCAGGTATATATTATTGGAGGCAGGAGAATGTATGGGCTCCTCTCAGGTATATATTATTGGAGGCAGGAGAATGTATGGACTCCTGTCAGGTATATATTATTGGAGGCAGCAGAATCTATGGTCTCCTGTCAGGTATATATTATTGGAGACAGGAGAATCTATGGGCTCCTGTCAGGTATATATTATTGGAGGCAGGAGAATCTATGGGCTCCTGTCAGGTATATATTATTGGAGGCAGGAGAATGTATGGGCTCCTGTCAGGTATATATTATTGGAGGCAGCAGAATGTATGTTCTCCTGTCAGGTATATATTATTGGAGGCAGGAGAATGTATGGGCTCCTACCAGGTATATATTATTGGTGGCAACAGAATGTATGTTCTCCTGTCAGGTATATATTATTCGAGGCAGGAGAATGTATGGGCTCCTGTCAGGTATATATTATTTGAGGCAGCAGAATCTATGGGCTCCTGTCAGGTATATATGATTTGAGGCAGCAGAATCTATGGGCTCCTGTCAGGTACATATTATTTGCGGCAGGAGAATGTATGGGCTCCTGTCAGGTATATATTATTGGAGGCAGCAGAATGTATGGGCTTCTGTCAGGTATATATTATTGGAGGCAGGAGAATGTATGGGCTCCTGTCAGGTACATATTATTGGAGGCAGGAGAATGTATGGGCTCCTGTCAGGTATATATTATTGGAGGCAGCAGAATCTATGGGCTCCTGTCAGGTATATATTATTGGAGGCAGGAGAATGTATGGGCTCCTGTCAGGTATATATTATTGGAGGCAACAGAATGTATGTTCTCCTGTCATGTATATATTATTGGAGGCAGCAGAATGTATGGGCTCCTGTCAGGTATATATTATTGGAGGCAGGAGAATGTATGGGCTCCTGTCAGGTATATATTATTGGAGGCAGGAGAATGTATGGGCTCCTTTCAGGTATATATTACTGGAGGCAGGAGAATGTATGAGCTCCTGTCAGGTATATATTATTGGAGGCAGGAGAATCTATGGGCTCCTGTCAGGTATATATTATTGGAGGCAGCAGAATCTATGGGCTCCTGTCAGGTATATATTATTGAAGGCAGCAGAATGTATGGGCTCCTGTCAGGTATATATTATTGGAGGCAGCAGAATCTATGGGCTCCTGTCAGTTATATATTATTGGAGGCAGGAGAATGTATGGGCTCCTGTCAGGTATATATTATTGGAGGCAGGAGAATCTATGGGCTCCTGTCAGGTATATATTATTGGAGGCAGCAGAATCTATGGTCTCCTGTCAGGTATATATTATTGTTGGCAGCAGAATCTATGGTCTCCTGTCAGGTATATATTATCGGAGGCAGCAGAATGTATGGGCTCCTGTCAGGTATATATTATTGGAGGCAGCAGAATGTATGGGCTCCTGTCAGGTATATATTATTGGAGGCAGCAGAATCTATGGTCTCCTGTCAGGTATATATTATTGGAGGCAGCAGAATCTATGGGCTCCTGTCAGATATATATTATTGGAGGCAGGAGAATCTATGGGCTCCTGTCAGGTATATATTATTGGAGGCAGCAGAATCTATGGGCTCATGTCAGGTATATATCATTGGAGGCAGCAGAATGTATGGACTCCTGTCAGGTATATATTATTGGAGGCAGGAGAATGTATGGGCTCCTGTCAGGTATATATTATTGGAGGCAGCAGAATCTATGGGCTCCTGTCAGGTATATATTATTGGAGGCAGGAGAATGTATGGGCTCCTGTCAGGTATATATTATTGGAGGCAGCAGAATGTATGGGCTCCTGTCAGGTATATATTATTGGAGGCAGGAGAATGTATGGGCTCCTGTCAGGTATATATTATTGGAGGCAGCAGAATGTATGGACTCCTGTCAGGTATATATTATTGGAGGCAGGAGAATGTATGGGCTCCTGTCAGGTATATATTATTGGAGGCAGCAGAATCTATGGGCTCCTGTCAGTTATATATTATTGGAGGGAGGAGAATCTATGGGCTCCTGTCAGGTATATATTATTGGTGGCAGGAGAATCTATGGGCTCCTGTCAGGTATATATTATTGGAGGCAGGAGAATCTATGGGCTCCCGTCAGGTATATATTATTGGAGGCAACAGAATCTATGGGCTCCTGTCAGGTATATATTATTATAGGCTGCAGAATCTATGGGCTCCTGTCAGGTATATATTATTGGAGGCAGGAAAATGTATGGGCTCCTGTCAGGTACATATTATTGGAGGCAGCAGAATCTATGGGCTCCTGTCAGGTATATATTATTGGAGGCAGCAGAATCTATGGGCTCCTGTCAGGCATATATTATTGGAGACAGCAGAATGTATGGGCTCCTGTCAGGTATATATTATTGGAGGCGGCAGAATCTATGGGCTCCTGTCAGGTATATATTATTGGAGGCAGCAGAATCTATGGTCTCCTGTCAGGTATATATTATTGGAGGCAGCAGAATGTATGGGCTTCTGTCAGATATATATTACTGGAGCCAGCAGAATGTATGGGCTCCTGTCAGGTATATATTATTGGAGGCAGCAGAATGTATGGGCTCCTGTCAGGTATATATTATTGGAGCCAGCAGAATGTATGGGCTCCTGTCAGGTATATATTATTGGAGCCAGCAGAATGTATGGGCTCCTGTCAGGTATATATTATTGGAGGCAGCAGAATGTATGGGCTCCTGTCAGGTATTTATTATTGGAGGCAGCAGAATGTATGGGCTCCTGTCATGTATATATTATTGGAGGCAGGAGAATGTATGAGCTCCTGTCAGGTATATATTATTGGAGGCAGGCGAATGTATGGGCTCCTGTCAGGTATATATTATTGGAGGCAGGCGAATGTATGGGCTCCTGTCAGGTATATATTATTGGAGACTGCAGAATGTATGGGCTCCTGTCAGGTATATATTATTGGAGGCAGCAGAATCTATGGGCTCCTGTCATGTATATATTATTGGAGGCAGCAGAATGTATGGGCTCCTGTCAGGTATATATTATTGGAGGCAGGAGAATGTATGGGCTCCTGTCAGGTATATATTATTGGAGGCAGCAGAATGTATGGGCTCCTGCCAGGTATATATTATTGGAGGCAGCAGAATCTATAAGCTCCTGTCAGGTATATATTATTGGAGGCAGCAGAATGTATGGGCTCCTGTCAGGTATATATTATTGGAGGCAGGAGAATGTATGGGCTCCTGTCAGGTATATATTATTGGAGGCAGCAGAATGTATGAGCTCCTGTCAGGTATATATTATTGGAGGCAGGAGAATCTATGGGCTCCTGTCAGGTATATATTATTGGAGGCAGCAGAATCTATGGTCTCCTGTCAGGTATATATTATTGGAGGCAGGAGAATGTATGGGCTCCTCTCAGGTATATATTATTGGAGGCAGGAGAATGTATGGACTCCTGTCAGGTATATATTATTGGAGGCAGCAGAATCTATGGTCTCCTGTCAGGTATATATTATTGGAGACAGGAGAATCTATGGGCTCCTGTCAGGTATATATTATTGGAGGCAGGAGAATCTATGGGCTCCTGTCAGGTATATATTATTGGAGGCAGGAGAATCTATGGGCTCCTGTCAGGTATATATTATTGGAGGCAGCAGAATGTATGTTCTCCTGTCAGGTATATATTATTGGAGGCAGGAGAATGTATGGGCTCCTACCAGGTATATATTATTGGTGGCAACAGAATGTATGGGCTCCTGTCAGGTATATATTATTCGAGGCAGGAGAATGTATGGGCTCCTGTCAGGTATATATTATTTGAGGCAGCAGAATCTATGGGCTCCTGTCAGGTATATATTATTTGAGGCAGCAGAATCTATGGGCTCCTGTCAGGTATATATTATTCGCGGCAGGAGAATGTATGGGCTCCTGTCAGGTATATATTATTGGAGGCAGTAGAATGTATGGGCTTCTGTCAGGTATATATTATTGGAGGCAGGAGAATGTATGGGCTCCTGTCAGGTACATATTATTGGAGGCAGGAGAATGTATGGGCTCCTGTCAGGTATATATTATTGGAGGCAGCAGAATCTATGGGCTCCTGTCAGGTATATATTATTGGAGGCAGGAGAATGTATGGGCTCCTGTCAGGTATATATTATTGGAGGCAACAGAATGTATGTTCTCCTGTCATGTATATATTATTGGAGGCAGCAGAATGTATGGGCTCCTGTCAGGTATATATTATTGGAGGCAGGAGAATGTATGGGCTCCTGTCAGGTATATATTATTGGAGGCAGGAGAATGCATGGGCTCCTGTCAGGTATATATTATTCGAGGCAGCAGAATGTATGGGCTCCTGTCAGGTATATATTATTGGAGGCAGGAGAATGTATGGGCTCCTTTCAGGTATATATTACTGGAGGCAGGAGAATGTATGAGCTCCTGTCAGGTATATATTATTGGAGGCAGGAGAATCTATGGGCTCCTGTCAGGTATATATTATTGGAGGCAGGAGAATCTATGGGCTCCTGTCAGGTATATATTATTGGAGGCAGGAGAATCTATGGGCTCCTGTCAGGTATGTATTATTGGAGGCAGGAGAATCTATGGGCTCCTGTCAGGTATATATTATTGGAGGCAGGAGAATCTATGGGCTCCTGTCAGGTATATATTATTGGAGGCAGCAGAATCTATAAGCTCCTGTCAGGTATATATTATTGGAGGCAGCAGAATGTATGGGCTCCTGTCAGGTATATATTATTGGAGGCAGGAGAATGTATGGGCTCCTGTCAGGTATATATTATTGGAGGCAGCAGAATCTATGAGCTCCTGTCAGGTATATATTATTGGAGGCAGGAGAATCTATGGGCTCCTGTCAGGTATATATTATTGGAGGCAGGAGAATCTATGGGCTCCTGTCAGGTATATATTATTGGAGGCAGGAGAATCTATGGGCTCCTGTCAGGTATATATTATTGGAGGCAGCAGAATCTATGGGCTCCTGTCAGGTATATATTATTGGAGGCAGGAGAATCTATGGGCTCCTGTCAGGTATATATTATTGGAGGCAGCAGAATGTTTGGGGTCCTGTCAGGTATATATTATTGGAGGCAGGAGAATCTATGGGCTCCCTTAGATATATATTATTGGAGGCAGCAGAATCTATGGGCTCCTGTCAGGTATATATTATTGGAGGCAGCAGAATCTATGGTCTCCTGTCAGGTATATATTATTGGAGGCTGCAGAATCTATGGGCTCCTGTCAGGTATATATTATTGGAGGCAGGAGAATGTATGGGCTCCTGTCAGGTATATATTATTGGAGGCAGCAGAATCTATGGGCTCCTGTCAGGTATATATTATTGGAGGCAGCAGAATGTATGGGCTCCTGTCAGGTATATATTATTGGAGGCAGCAGAATGTATGGGCTCCTGTCAGGTATATATTATTGGAGGCAGCAGAATGTATGGGCTCCTGTCAGGTATATATTATTGGAGGCAGGAGAATCTATGGGCTCCTGTCAGGTATATATTATTGGAGGCAGGAGAATCTATGGGCTTCTGTCAGATATATATTATTGGAGGCAGGAGAATGTATGGGCTCCTGTCAGGTACATATTATTGGAGGCAGGAGAATGTATGGGCTCCTGTCAGGTATATATTATTGGAGGCAGCAGAATCTATGGGCTCCTGTCAGGTATATATTATTGGAGGCAGGAGAATGTATGGGCTCCTGTCAGGTATATATTATTGGAGGCAACAGAATGTATGTTCTCCTGTCAGGTATATATTATTGGAGGCAGCAGAATGTATGGGCTCCTGTCAGGTATATATTATTGGAGGCAGGAGAATGTATGGGCTCCTGTCAGGTATATATTATTGGAGGCAGGAGAATGCATGGGCTCCTGTCAGGTATATATTATTCGAGGCAGCAGAATGTATGGGCTCCTGTCAGGTATATATTATTGGAGGCAGGAGAATGTATGGGCTCCTGTCAGGTATATATTATTGGAGGCAGGAGAATGTATGGGCTCCTTTCAGGTATATATTACTGGAGGCAGGAGAATGTATGAGCTCCTGTCAGGTATATATTATTGGAGGCAGGAGAATGTATGGGCTCCTGTCAGGTATATATTATTGGAGGCAGTAGAATGTATGGGCTCCTGTCAGGTATATATTATTGGAGGCAGGAGAATCTATGGGCTCCTGTCAGGTATATATTATTGGAGGCAGAAGAATCTATGGTCTCCTGTCAGGTATATATTATTGGAGGCTGCAGAATCTATGGGCTCCTGTCAGGTATATATTATTGGAGGCAGGAGAATGTATGGGCTCCTGTCAGGTATATATTATTGGAGGCAGCAGAATCTATGGGCTCCTGTCAGGTATATATTATTGGAGGCAGCAGAATCTATGGGCTCCTGTCAAGTATATATTATTGGAGGCAGCAGAATCTATGGGCTCCTGTCAGGTATATATTATTGGAGGCAGCAGAATCTATGGGCTCCTGTCAGGTATATATTATTGGAGGCAGGAGAATGTATGGGCTCCTGTCAGGTATATATTATTGGAGGCAGGAGAATGTATGGGCTCCTGTCAGGTATATATTATTGGAGGCAGCAGAATCTATGGTCTCCTGTCAGGTATATATTGTTGTTGGCAGCAGAATCTATGGTCTCCTGTCAGGTATATATTATCGGAGGCAGCAGAATGTATGGGCTCCTGTCAGGTATATATTATTGGAGGCAGCAGAATGTATGGGCTCCTGTCAGGTATATATTATTGGAGGCAGCAGAATCTATGGTCTCCTGTCAGGTATATATTATTGGAGGCAGGAGAATCTATGGGCTCCTGTCAGGTATATATTATTGGAGGCAGCAGAATCTATGGGCTCATGTCAGGTATATATTATTGGAGGCAGGAGAATCTATGGGCTCCTGTCAGGTATATATTATTGGAGGCAGCAGAATCTCTGGGCTCCTGTCAGGTATTTATTATTGTAGGCAGGAGAATGTATGGGCTCCTGTCAGGTATATATTATTGGATGCAGGAGAATGTATGGGCTCCTGTCAGGTATATATTATTGGAGGCAGCAGAATGTATGGGCTCCTGTCAGGTATATATTATTGGAGGCAGGAGAATCTATGGGCTCCTGTCAGGTATATATTACTGGATGCAGGAGAATGTATGGGCTCCTGTCAGGTATATATTATTGGAGGCAGGAGAATGTATGGGCTCCTGTCAGGTATATATTATTGGAGGCAGCAGAATCTATGGGCTCCTGTCAGGTATATATTATTGGAGGCAGCAGAATGTATGGGCTCCTGTCAGGTATATATTATTGGAGGCAGCAGAATCTATGGGCTCCAGTCAGGTATATATTATTGGAGGCAGCAGAATCTATGGGCTCCTGTCAGGTATATATGATTGAAGGCAGCAGAATCTATGGTCTCCTGTCAGGTATATATTATTGGAGACTGCAGAATGTATGGGCTCCTGTCAGGTATATATTATTGGAGGCAGCAGAATGTATGGGCTCCTGTCAGGTATATATTATTGGAGGCAGGAGAATGTATGGGCTCCTGTCAGGTATATATTATTGGAGGCAGCAGAATGTATGGACTCCTGTCAGGTATATATTATTGGAGGCAGCAGAATCTATGGGCTCCTGTCAGGTATATATTATTGGAGGCAGCAGAATGTATGGGCTCCTGTCAGGTATATATTATTGGAGGCAGGAGAATGTATGGGCTCCTGTCAGGTATATATTATTGGAGGCAGCAGAATCTATGGGCTCCTGTCAGGTATATATTATTGGAGGCAGGAGAATCTGTGGGCTCCTGTCAGGTATATATTATTGGAGGCAGGAGAATCTATGGGCTCCTGTCAGGTATATATTATTGGAGGCAGCAGAATGTTTGGGGTCCTGTCAGGTATATATTATTGGAGGCAGTAGAATCTATGGGCTCCCTTAGGTATATATTATTGGAGGCAGCAGAATCTATGGGCTCCTGTCAGGTATATACTATTGGAGGCAGCAGAATCTATGGTCTCCTGTCAGGTATATATTATTGGAGGCTGCAGAATCTATGGGCTCCTGTCAGGTATATATTATTGGAGGCAGGAGAATGTATGGGCTCCTGTCAGGTATATATTATTGGAGGCAGCAGAATCTATGGGCTCCTGTCAGGTATATATTATTGGAGGCAGCAGAATGTATGGGCTCCTGTCAGGTATATATTATTGGAGGCAGCAGAATGTATGGGCTCCTGTCAGGTATATATTATTGGAGGCAGCAGAATGTATGGGCTCCTGTCAGGTATATATTATTGGAGGCAGCAGAATCTATGGGCTCCTGTCAGGTATATATTATTGGAGGCAGTAGAATGTATGGGCTCCTGTCATGTATATATTATTGGAGGCAGGAGAATGTATGAGCTCCTGTCAGGTATATATTATTGGAGGCAGGCGAATGTATGGGCTCCTGTCAGGTATATATTATTGGAGGCAGGAGAATGTATGGGCTCCTGTCAGATATATATTATTGGAGACTGCAGAATGTATGGGCTCCTGTCAGGTATATATTATTGGAGGCAGCAGAATCTATGGGCTCCTGTCAGGTATATATTATTGGAGGCAGCAGAATGTATGGGCTCCTGTCAGGTATATATTATTGGAGGCAGGAGAATGTATGGGCTCCTGTCAGGTATATATTATTGGAGGCAGCAGAATGTATGGGCTCCTGTCAGGTATATATTATTGGAGGCAGGAGAATGTATGGGCTCCTGTCAGGTATATATTATTGGAGGCAGCAGAATCTATGGGCTCCTGTCAGGTATATATTATTGGAGGCAGGAGAATGTATGGGCTCCTGTCAGGTATATATTATTGGAGGCAGGAGAATCTATGGGCTCCTGTCAGGTATATATTATTGGAGGCAGCAGAATCTATGGGCTCCTGTCAGGTATATATTATTGGAGGCAGCAGAATCTATGGTCTCCTGTCAGGTATATATTATTGGAGACTGCAGAATGTATGGGCTCCTGTCAGGTATATATTATTGGAGGCAGCAGAATGTATGGGCTCCTGTCAGGTATATATTATTGGAGGCAGGAGAATGTATGGGCTCCTGTCAGGTATATATTATTGGAGGCAGCAGAATGTATGGACTCCTGTCAGGTATATATTATTGGAGGCAGCAGAATCTATCGGCTCCTGTCAGGTATATATTATTGGAGGCAGCAGAATGTATGGGCTCCTGTCAGGTATATATTATTGGAGGCAGGAGAATGTATGGGCTCCTGTCAGGTATATATTATTGGAGGCAGCAGAATCTATGGGCTCCCTTAGGTATATATTATTGGAGGCAGCAGAATCTATGGGCTCCTGTCAGGTATATATTATTGGAGGCAGCAGAATCTATGGTCTTCTGTCAGGTATATATTATTGGAGGCTGCAGAATCTATGGGCTCCTGTCAGGTATATATTATTGGAGGCAGGAGAATGTATGGGCTCCTGTCAGGTATATATTATTGGAGGCAGCAGAATCTATGGGCTCCTGTCAGGTATATATTATTGGAGGCAGCAGAATGTATGGGCTCCTGTCAGGTATATATTATTGGAGGCAGCAGAATGTATGGGCTCCTGTCAGGTATATATTATTGGAGGCAGCAGAATGTATGGGCTCCTGTCAGGTATATATTATTGGAGGCAGCAGAATCTATGGGCTCCTGTCAGGTATATATTATTGGAGGCAGCAGAATCTATGGGCTCCTGTCAGGTATATATTATTGGAGGCAGTAGAATGTATGGGCTCCTGTCATGTATATATTATTGGAGTCAGGAGAATGTATGAGCTCCTTTCAGGTATATATTATTGGAGGCAGGAGAATGTATGGGCTCCTGTCAGGTATATATTATTGGAGGCAGGAGAATGTACGGGTTCCTTTCAGGTATATATTACTGGAGGCAGGAGAATGTATGAGCTCCTGTCAGGTATATATTATTGGAGGCAGGAGAATGTGACGCGCCCCTGGGCCTGTGTCGCGCTGCGTTGCGCACGCGGGAGCTTACCCGGAGCCGGATCTCTTGAGGGTTGTAGTCTCGTGGCGGTGACCCGGTCCGTGCCCAGGGAGTCAAACTGAGCGGCGATGTAACAGCGGTAGATGCAGGACGACTACGCCACCCGTTGAATGCAGCTATGGAGCTGCCGCTGCAGGACAGTCCGCTGAGGCCGGTGGATGGATGGTGCAGCGTAGATGGTATAACCCCCAACGGGAGGGGTATGGCCTCAGGGCAGCAGATGTGGATGATGGGGGTAGCAGGAACCACTCAGAGACGGTGCGGTGTAATTCAGGGTCTTTACTGGTAACAACGATAGACCCTCCCGGAGTACTTGCTAGTGAACGGGGCCTGGTCAGTCCTTGAGCAGATGGGATCTCCCCTGGCCAGGCGGAGTTGTAGGCCTCCCAAACTGACTGTACTCTTCTGGCTACCTTGCTAGAAGCGGATATAAGTAGCCCACGTCCCTGAGTGTACCGTGTGGTGCTCACCCGTATGGCCGGTGACTCGGGGCCTTCTAATGGCTTCCGCTCCACGATGGCGGTGCTGGTCCCACGCGTGTGACCGTGCCTTCGGGTTTCTGGGCCTGAGGACCTGAAATCCCCTGCCGGTCGGCTTCTGCTGCTGGGCAAGAGTTAGTCCCCACAGCCTCGGACGCCGGGTCCGGTAAGAAAGCTTCTCAGTCAGGGCGAGCTCTGCAGCTGCCAGCCCCTGACTTGTAGTAGTATTGCTCCCACTGAGCTTCTGCTGTTTCTTCCTGTGACTGTTTCTTGTCTCTACTCTCCTTGACTGACTAACCCTGCCTCAGCCCAGGGTTTATACAGGGGAAGTCCTTCCCCTCCCAAGACTGGGCAGGAGGTGTGGCATGCACAGGATCCCTGACCAAAGGACCTCCCACCTGCTCTCAGACATAACATTACATTACTGTGGAAAACCAGACCCCTGGGGTGCCACATTCCCCCCTAGTGAAATTTAGTACTCCGGGACTAAACATATTTTAGAAAAAACATAACAAGATATAACAACAATAATAGTACAATAAGAAGAAACACATAAAGGTGGTCACGGCATGTCCGTAACCGGGTGTAGTCTTTGAAGAAAGCAAGGTGTCCATTTCACCAAAACAGGGAGACGTAACCAGGTAGGGGTCTGTCCTACCCCGAGTCCTTAACAGTCTCTAGTCCATCCTGGGTTACGCTCCAACTATGTACAAGGATTCCCGGTAAATCCACCAAGGATTCCTAAAAATAACTGGAAACACAAAATTATACACAAGCAACAATACACAGATAAACATAAATAAAACAATTTATACACTTCAAATCCTCCAGCGTGCGGGTAACTGGCCTCTAGTGACCCTAGTGGACCTACGGAGCTGACTGTCTGGCCCTGAACTACAGGGTGTAGGAGCTGTCAAGGGTAAACTGGGCAGCTGTCTACCGGCTCTTTGTCTCACTAGGGGTACGGCAGGCTCACTATAAGCAGAGGGTTGATCCTCCTGTTCTGCTTGTGTGGAGTCTTCTGCCTCCTGGACCGGCTGTTCTTCCAGCTCTACCTGTTGCTCCATAGGTGCTTGGGATGCTGGTTGGAGGAAGGTGAGTACGGGTACCACAACTGCACCATTGACTTGAGTCCAAGACCGATGGAAGTCCCCGAGCACAGTACTAACCATATCTTCCCTTTCCTCTACGGGTCGATGGTCTTCTTGTTCCTCTTCAGGGTTCCTCAGTTGTTCGGGACACTTCTTCAGGTGGTCCCGGGATACAATGGCTGTGGTTTCCCCTCCGTCTTTACTGATGGTACAAACCTTCGGGTTCTCGTGGCTTGAGGGCAGTACGGTGTACGGGTCCTTCTCCCACTGGTCATCCAACTTGTGGAGCCGTCTCTTCCTCTTCAAGACCTGCTCTCCGGGTACCAGGGGAACAGCGGGAGCATACTGGTTGTAAGTTTTCTCTTGTCTTTCCCTAGCCTGACAGAGACTTCGCTCCACGCTCTCCTGTACTCTCCGGTACTGCTGCTGCCTCTCTGTGTCCCAGTCTGTTTCTAGTGAAGTGTCCTCGGGTGTCAGGACTCCCATTTCCAGGTCAACAGGTAACTTACCAGGTCTTGCCCTCATTAGGTAAGCCGGGGTACAGTTGGTGGAACCTACCGGGATGTGGTTGTATAGGTCCACCAGATCGGGCAACTTCTCAGGCCACAGACTGCGTTCTTCCAGGGGCAACGTTTTTAGAAGATCCATTACCACCTGGTTCATTTTCTCACAAAGTCCATTAGTTTGCGGATGGTAGGGTGTCGTCCTTATCTTCCGGCAGCCATACAGATTGCAGAATTCCTGGAAGACCTCCGCTTCAAAGGCAGGTCCCTGGTCCGTCAGCACTTGGTCCGGGTACCCGTGTGGACGGCAAAAGTGCTGCTGGAAGGCTCTAGCTGCTGTTTGAGCCGTTAAGTCCTTGACGGGGACGACAACCAGAAACCGGGAGTAATGATCCACGATGGTTAACGCGTAGACGTAGCCACTTCTGCTTGGGGTCAGTTTTACATGATCCAAGGCTACCAGTTCCAACGGTTGCCGGGTGACGATGGACTGCAGGGGAGTCTTCTGGCTGGCACGGTCCTTCCTTCTCAGGTTGCACGGGCCACAGTCTCTGCACCACTTCTCGATGGTTCCCCTCATGCCTACCCAGTGGAACCGCTCGCGCAGCAGGAACTCCAGCTTCTTCCACCCGAAGTGTCCAGCTCCGTCGTGGTATGCCTCCATCACCATGGCTGCGTCTCTTCGTGGCACCACTACTTGCCAGAGTAATTCATGCGTCCGGGAGTTAACCATTCTGCGGCACAACTTCCCTTTGTAAAGGAACAGTCGACTCTTCTCTGCCCATAGTTGTTTGGCTTCCTCCGGAGCGTCTGGTTCAAGGCGAGCCTCCGGCCGAGTCAGCATCTCCTTCACCAGTCGGACGGCAGGGTCGCTGTCTTGCGTTTCCGCCCAGTTGTAGTGGGGTAAGGGGTTCAACGTAGCAGCCTGCTTACTCCTTACCCGGTGGGAATACTGGATAGTCCCATGACGGTGGAACGCAGGGAGTTCAACTTCTTCCAGTCCCTCCGGATCTTCTCCGTCCGGCAGGTTGGGCATCCTGGACAGGGCGTCCGCGTTGGTATTGGAGCGTCCTGCCCGGTATTTGATTGTGAACTCGTAGTTGGACAGACGGGCCATCCACCTCTGCTCCAGGGCACCGAGTCTTGCCGTGTCCAGGTGTGTCAACGGGTTGTTATCCGTGTACACGGTGAACCGGGAAGAAGCGAGGTAATGCTTAAAGCGCTCGGTGACTGCCCATACTACGGCCAGGAACTCTAACTTAAATGAGCTGTAATTCTCGGGGTTCCTTTCGGTGGGTCGCAGTTTTCGGCTGGCGTAGGCGATTACTCGTTCCTTCCCCTGCTGGATCTGGGACAGTACGGCTCCTAGCCCGATGTTACTGGCGTCGGTGTAGAGGATAAAGGGCTGGCTATAATCCGGGTACGCCAGGATTTCGTCCCCCGTGAGGGCCATCTTCAGCTGGCGGAAGGACTCTTCTTCCAGCTCCTCCCATTTGAAGGGCGGCTTCTGGTTCTTGGCCTTCCGGGACTGGCCTATCAGGAGGTCCTGCATAGGTGCTGCCTTTTTGGTGAAACTGGGAATAAACCTTCGGTAGTAGCCTACCAACCCGAGGAACTGCCGCACTTCTTTTACGCTGGAGGGGCTTGGCCATTCCTTAATTGCGGTGATCTTATCAGGGTCGGGAGCCACTCCGTCAGCGCTCACCACGTGTCCCAGGTACTGCACCTTTGGTTTCAGGAGGTGACACTTGGAGGGTTTCACCTTTAGGCCGTAACTTGCCAGAGCTTCGAACACTTCCGCCAGGTGTTTCAGGTGGTCCTCATACGTCTTGGAATATACGATGACATCGTCCAGGTACAACAGGACCGTCTCGAAGTTTCTGTGGCCCAGACAACACTCCATTAGTCGTTGGAAGGTTCCCGGTGCGTTGCAGAGTCCGAACGGCATGCAGGTGAACTCGCTAAGTCCCATCGGGGTGGTGAATGCGGTCTTCTCCCGGTCCGCCTCTGCTACAGGAACCTGCCAGTACCCGCTAGTGAGATCCAAGGTAGAGAAGAAGTTAGCAGATCTTAAAGCAGCCAATGACTCCTCTATCCTTGGTAAGGGGTACGCATCCTTGTGTGTGATACGATTGATTTTCCGGTAATCTACACACATCCTCATGGTGTTGTCTTTCTTTCGGACTAAGACTAGTGGAGCTGCCCAGGGGCTACAGCTATCCCTGATCACCCCAGCCTCCTTCATGTCTCTAAGCATCCCCTTGGCGTGTTGGTAGTGTGCAGGGGGTACGGGTCGATACCTCTCTTTTATGGGAGGATGGTCTCCCGTGGGGATGTGGTGTTCTACCCCCTTGACTCGCCCGAAGTCTAACGGGTGTTTACTAAACACTCTCTCGTACTCTTGAACCACCCGATAGACTCCCTGTTTCTGATGTGAGGGAGTGGAGTCAGTACCCAAATGTAGTTGCTGACACCAGTCCTCCTTTGTTTTCTTAGAGCCGTTACCTTCCTCCGGGTGAGATGGAGGCAAGGGTTCCACAGATTGTATAGCATTTTGGTTAATGGTATATAATTTGGCTAGCGTGGCATACCGGGGCAGGTACACTTCCCTCTCCCCGATATTGATTATGCGAACGGGCACCCTCCCATGGCGTACATTGACCACCCCCCGTGCTGTCAAAATGGTGGGCCTACTGTCTGAGTAAACTGGTTCTACCATTGCCTGGTAATCTCTACCTCTCAGACCAATAGCTGCCCGGCACCAAATCATCATTTCACTTTTTGGGGGCATGGCAATAGGAAAAGGGTCACACATTCTTACGCTACCAATCTCACCGCCGGAGAGTTCCACCTGTTGCCGTCGCATCAGTGCCCGGATCTCTTTCTGGAGCACCCGCTGCTCGCCGGAGCTGGCGTTCTTGGCAACCTGCTGTAAAAGGAAAATCACCTCTGCAAGACAATTTTCAATTACATTAGTTCCTAGAGTTATTTTTGGGTGACTCTCATGTTTGTCAATATCTACAATGATCAGTCCCTGTGCTGCTAGTTCGACTCTACCGATTTTGATGGTCACCTCTTTAAATCCGATCTGTGGCACGGGCTGGCCATTGCTGGCGATGATACTCAAGTCGTCGTCAGGGTAGCGGGTAATATCCGAGTCATTCCAGTACTGCTTAAAGAGCACGTACGGGATGGTGGTGACCTGTGACCCGGTGTCCAGTAGGGCACTCATGGGAATGCCATCCAGTACCACAGGCAAGACTGGACGTCCTCCCACATATCTGTCGCGCCAGTTCGATGGGCCTGGTGATCTTTTTCCTGGGGGTTGGCCCTCTACCCCAGGTTGTGCCCGTTTAAAGAACAGTACCTTGCCATATGTCCAGGTTGATTGCAGCGGCGGCAGATGGGTCGTCCGTCCTCGCTGTATCGGTCACTGGGTCTTCCTCTGGCCGGTGGGGTCCTCCTTGGTCGACGCCACGGGATGTCCTCCGGTCCGGATGCCAGCTGGATCTTCCCTGGGGTGGAAGCCTGTAAAGACTGCACAGTTCGGGTTAGCGCAGCAACGCTCTTAGCTAGCTCTTGGACCTGATGGTGTAGGTCTGGAGCCGGGTCATTGTCCAAAGCCTGCGCATCAGCTCCCACAGGCCCTGCCGACAAGGGCGCCGCCTCCTGGTGGTAAGTGCTAGCTGGGCGCCTGTGGGTCACAACGCCACCCGGTGCCGGTTCTCGGAGCACCCGGATGGCTCTGTCCTTGAACTGTGCAAAGCCCAGATGGGGATCCTGTAAGGCCATTGCCCGCAACTGGGTTCGGTGGGTATTACAATACAGTCCCTCTATAAACTGTTCGGTCAACAGCCTGTCCTCGTTTCCCACTCCATCAGGGTCGGTCTGCTTAATGGCCCTCAGGGCCTCTTGTAGGTTTAGTGCATAGTCCCTTATACTCTCATGCGCTCGCTGCTTGCACCCGTAGAATCTAAGCTTAATCTCGGCTGAGGTGCGGGTATCAAAGGTGTCCTTCAGCCGGGTTAGTATCCCTGCGACAGTCTTCCTCCCAGGTGGCCAGGATTTTACTTCCCTTTTGGCTGCCCCGGTTAGTTGGGCCACCAGGATGCTCACTTTTTGCTCTTCTGTGAGGGGGTACACCTGGAAGAGGCTATCCAGCTTTTCTCTAAAGTCATGCAGGGTATGTGACTCCCCTGAGTACTGGGGTAGCCAAGCTGCTCCCGGGATATAGGGCATGGTGAAGGGCATAACTGCAGCAGCGGTAGCGCTGGCGGGGGTTGAGGCAGTGAAGCTCTCCTCCGTATCCGACATCTTCCTCCCCCCAGTGGACCGTGGCCTACCTTGCGATGATCCTGTTCCGTAGGCCGCGGCTCCGCAGTGGATCGTCAGGGTTGAGGACCTTCCGTCGCGCTCCTGTGACGTCGGCGTCTGCTGGGCTCCTTCCAGGACCTTGCGCAACGTCCGGACGTGAGGCGGGGCTTCAGTTCTCGCGCGCTTTCGGAGTCCACGCCCCTCTTCTTCCCGCGCGGCGTCCTCAAGATGGCGTCCAATGGCGGGAAAACTCCACGGATGGCGGGAAGAAGGCAGAAGATAGCGCCGGATGGCGGGAAACTTCACCGATGGCGGGAAGAAGGCTGAAGATGGCGCCGGATGGCGGGAATCTTCACCACAGGTAAGTTTGAAAAGTCTCTTTTTCAGGCACGCAGTACCCGGTGGTTGCGGGCACGAAATCCTGCCGACTACGCCAAAGTTGACGCGCCCCTGGGCCTGTGTCGCGCTGCGTTGCGCACGCGGGAGCTTACCCGGAGCCGGATCTCTTGAGGGTTGTAGTCTCGTGGCGGTGACCCGGTCCGTGCCCAGGGAGTCAAACTGAGCGGCGATGTAACAGCGGTAGATGCAGGACGACTACGCCACCCGTTGAATGCAGCTATGGAGCTGCCGCTGCAGGACAGTCCGCTGAGGCCGGTGGATGGATGGTGCAGCGTAGATGGTATAACCCCCAACGGGAGGGGTATGGCCTCAGGGCAGCAGATGTGGATGATGGGGGTAGCAGGAACCACTCAGAGACGGTGCGGTGTAATTCAGGGTCTTTACTGGTAACAACGATAGACCCTCCCGGAGTACTTGCTAGTGAACGGGGCCTGGTCAGTCCTTGAGCAGATGGGATCTCCCCTGGCCAGGCGGAGTTGTAGGCCTCCCAAACTGACTGTACTCTACTGGCTACCTTGCTAGAAGCGGATATAAGTAGCCCACGTCCCTGAGTGTACCGTGTGGTGCTCACCCGTATGGCCGGTGACTCGGGGCCTTCTAATGGCTTCCGCTCCACGATGGCGGTGCTGGTCCCACGCGTGTGACCGTGCCTTCGGGTTTCTGGGCCTGAGGACCTGAAATCCCCTGCCGGTCGGCTTCTGCTGCTGGGCAAGAGTTAGTCCCCACAGCCTCGGACGCCGGGTCCGGTAAGAAAGCTTCTCAGTCAGGGCGAGCTCTGCAGCTGCCAGCCCCTGACTTGTAGTAGTATTGCTCCCACTGAGCTTCTGCTGTTTCTTCCTGTGACTGTTTCTTGTCTCTACTCTCCTTGACTGACTAACCCTGCCTCAGCCCAGGGTTTATACAGGGGAAGTCCTTCCCCTCCCAAGACTGGGCAGGAGGTGTGGCATGCACAGGATCCCTGACCAAAGGACCTCCCACCTGCTCTCAGACATAACATTACATTACTGTGGAAAACCAGACCCCTGGGGTGCCACAAATGTATGGGCTCCTGTCAGGTATATATTATTGGAGGCAGTAGAATGTATGGGCTCCTGTCAGGTATATATTATTGGAGGCAGGAGAATCTATGGGCTCCTGTCAGGTATATATTATTGGAGGCAGAAGAATCTATGGGCTCCTGTCAGGTATATATTATTGGAGGCAGGAGAATGTATGGGCTCCTGTCAGGTATATATTATTGGAGGCAGCAGAATCTATGGTCTCCTGTCAGGTATATATTGTTGTTGGCAGCAGAATCTATGGTCTCCTGTCAGGTATATATTATCGGAGGCAGCAGAATCTATGGGCTCCTGTCAGGTATATATTATTGGAGGCAGCAGAATGTATGGGCTCCTGTCAGGTATATATTATTGGAGGCAGCAGAATCTATGGTCTCCTGTCAGGTATATATTATTGGAGGCAGGAGAATCTATGGGCTCCTGTCAGGTATATATTATTGGAGGCAGCAGAATCTATGGGCTCATGTCAGGTATATATTATTGTAGGCAGGAGAATCTATGGGCTCCTGTCAGGTATATATTATTGGAGGCAGCAGAATCTCTGGGCTCCTGTCAGGTATTTATTATTGTAGGCAGGAGAATGTATGGGCTCCTGTCAGGTATATATTATTGGATGCAGGAGAATGTATGGGCTCCTGTCAGGTATATATTATTGGAGGCAGCAGAATGTATGGGCTCCTGTCAGGTATATATTATTGGAGGCAGGAGAATCTATGGGCTCCTGTCAGGTATATATTACTGGATGCAGGAGAATGTATGGGCTCCTGTCAGGTATATATTATTGGAGGCAGGAGAATGTATGGGCTCCTGTCAGGTATATATTATTGGAGGCAGCAGAATCTATGGGCTCCTGTCAGGTATATATTATTGGAGGCAGCAGAATGTATGGGCTCCTGTCAGGTATATATTATTGGAGGCAGCAGAATCTATGGGCTCCAGTCAGGTATATATTATTGGAGGCAGCAGAATCTATGGGCTCCTGTCAGGTATATATTATTGGAGGCAGCAGAATCTATGGGCTCCTGTCAGGTATATATTATTGGAGACTGCAGAATGTATGGGCTCCTGTCAGGTATATATTATTGGAGGCAGCAGAATGTATGGGCTCCTGTCAGGTATATATTATTGGAGGCAGGAGAATGTATGGGCTCCTGTCAGGTATATATTATTGGAGGCAGCAGAATGTATGGACTCCTGTCAGGTATATATTATTGGAGGCAGCAGAATCTATGGGCTCCTGTCAGGTATATATTATTGGAGGCAGCAGAATGTATGGGCTCCTGTCAGGTATATATTATTGGAGGCAGGAGAATGTATGGGCTCCTGTCAGGTATATATTATTGGAGGCAGCAGAATCTATGGGCTCCTGTCAGGTATATATTATTGGAGGCAGGAGAATCTATGGGCTCCTGTCAGGTATATATTATTGGAGGCAGGAGAATCTATGGGCTCCTGCCAGGTATATATTATTGGAGGCAGGACAATCTATGGGCTCCTGTCAGGTATATATTATTGGAGGCAGGAGAATCTATGGGCTCCTGTCAGGTATATATTATTGGAGGCAGCAGAATGTTTGGGGTCCTGTCAGGTATATATTATTGGAGGCAGGAGAATCTATGGGCTCCCTTAGGTATATATTATTGGAGGCAGCAGAATCTATGGGCTCCTGTCAGGTATATACTATTGGAGGCAGCAGAATCTATGGTCTCCTGTCAGGTATATATTATTGGAGGCAGCAGAATCTATGGGCTCCTGTCAGGTATATATTATTGGAGGCAGGAGAATGTATGGGCTCCTGTCAGGTATATATTATTGGAGGCAGCAGAATCTATGGGCTCCTGTCAGGTATATATTATTGGAGGCAGGAGAATGTATGGGCTCCTGTCAGGTATATATTATTGGAGGCAGCAGAATCTATGGGCTCCTGTCAGGTATATATTATTGGAGGCAGCAGAATGTATGGGCTCCTGTCAGGTATATATTATTGGAGGCAGCAGAATGTATGGGCTCCTGTCAGGTATATATTATTGGAGGCAGCAGAATGTATGGGCTCCTGTCAGGTATATATTATTGGAGGCAGCAGAATCTATGGGCTCCTGTCAGGTATATATTATTGGAGGCAGCAGAATCTATGGGCTCCTGTCAGGTATATATTATTGGAGGGAGTAGAATGTATGGGCTCCTGTCATGTATATATTATTGGAGGCAGGAGAATGTATGAGCTCCTGTCAGGTATATATTATTGGAGGCAGGCGAATGTATGGGCTCCTGTCAGGTATATATTATTGGAGGCAGGAGAATGTATGGGCTCCTGTCAGATATATATTATTGGAGACTGCAGAATGTATGGGCTCCTGTCAGGTATATATTATTGGAGGCAGCAGAATCTATGGGCTCCTGTCAGGTATATATTATTGGAGGCAGCAGAATGTATGGGCTCCTGTCAGGTATATATTATTGGAGGCAGGAGAATGTATGGGCTCCTGTCAGGTATATATTATTGGAGGCAGCAGAATGTATGGGCTCCTGTCAGGTATATATTATTGGAGGCAGGAGAATGTATGGGCTCCTGTCAGGTATATATTATTGGAGGCAGCAGAATCTATGGGCTCCTGTCAGGTATATATTATTGGAGGCAGGAGAATCTATGGGCTCCTGTCAGGTATATATTATTGGAGGCAGCAGAATCTATGGGCTCCTGTCAGGTATATATTATTGGAGGCAGCAGAATCTATGGTCTCCTGTCAGGTATATATTATTGGAGACTGCAGAATGTATGGGCTCCTGTCAGGTATATATTATTGGAGGCAGCAGAATGTATGGGCTCCTGTCAGGTATATATTATTGGAGGCAGGAGAATGTATGGGCTCCTGTCAGGTATATATTACTGGAGGCAGCAGAATGTATGGACTCCTGTCAGGTATATATTATTGGAGGCAGCAGAATCTATCGGCTCCTGTCAGGTATATATTATTGGAGGCAGCAGAATGTATGGGCTCCTGTCAGGTATATATTATTGGAGGCAGGAGAATGTATGGGCTCCTGTCAGGTATATATTATTGGAGTCAGCAGAATCTATGGGCTCCTGTCAGGTATATATTATTGGAGGCAGGAGAATCTATGGGCTCCTGTCAGGTATATATTATTGGAGGCAGGAGAATCTATGGGCTCCTGTCAGGTATATATTATTGGAGGCAGCAGAATCTATGGGCTCCTGTCAGGTATATATTATTGGAGGCAGGAGAATCTATGGGCTCCTGTCAGGTATATATTATTGGAGGCAGGAGAATCTATGGGCTCCTGTCAGGTATATATTATTGGAGGCAGCAGAATGTTTGGGGTCCTGTCAGGTATATATTATTGGAGGCAGGAGAATCTATGGGCTCCCTTAGGTATATATTATTGGAGGCAGCAGAATCTATGGGCTCCTGTCAGGTATATATTATTGGAGGCAGCAGAATCTATGGTCTCCTGTCAGGTATATATTATTGGAGGCTGCAGAATCTATGGGCTCCTGTCAGGTATATATTATTGGAGGCAGGAGAATGTATGGGCTCCTGTCAGGTATATATTATTGGAGGCAGCAGAATCTATGGGCTCCTGTCAGGTATATATTATTGGAGGCAGCGGAATGTATGGGCTCCTGTCAGGTATATATTATTGGAGGCAGCAGAATGTATGGGCTCCTGTCAGGTATATATTATTGGAGGCAGCAGAATGTATGGGCTCCTGTCAGGTATATATTATTGGAGGCAGCAGAATCTATGGGCTCCTGTCAGGTATATATTATTGGAGGCAGCAGAATCTATGGGCTCCTGTCAGGTATATATTATTGGAGGCAGTAGAATGTATGGGCTCCTGTCATGTATATATTATTGGAGGCAGGAGAATGTATGAGCTCCTTTCAGGTATATATTATTGGAGGCAGGCGAATGTATGGGCTCCTGTCAGGTATATATTATTGGAGGCAGGAGAATGTATGGGCTCCTGTCAGGTATATATTATTGGAGACTGCAGAATGTATGGGCTCCTGGCAGGTATATATTATTGGAGGCAGCAGAATCTATGGGCTCCTGTCAGGTATATATTATTGGAGGCAGCAGAATGTATGGGCTCCTGTCAGGTATATATTATTGAAGGCAGCAGAATCTATGGGCTCCTGTCAGGTATATATTATTGGAGGCAGGAGAATGTATGGGCTCCTGTCAGGTATATATTATCGGAGGCAGCAGAATCTATGGGCTCCTGTCAGGTATATATTATTGGAGGCAGGAGAATGTATGGGCTCCTGTCAGGTATATATTATTGGAGGCAGGAGAATGTATGGGCTCCTGTCAGGTATATATTATTGGAGGCAGCAGAATCTATGGGCTCCTGTCAGGTATATATTATTGGAGGCAGGAGAATGTATGGGCTCCTGTCAGGTATATATTATTGGAGACTGCAGAATGTATGGGCTCCTGTCAGGTATATATTATTGGAGGCAGGAGAATGTATGGGCTCCTGTCAGGTATATATTATTGGAGGCAGCAGAATGTATGAGCTCCTGTCAGGTATATATTATTGGAGGCAGCAGAATGTATGGGCTCCTGTCAGGTATATATTATTGGAGGCAGGAGAATGTATGGGCTCCTGTCAGGTATATATTATTGGAGGCAGCAGAATCTATGGGCTCCTGTCAGGTATATATTATTGGAGGCAGGAGAATGTATGGGCTCCTGTCAGGTATATATTATTGGAGGCAGGAGAATGTATGGGCTCCTGTCAGGTATATATTATTGGAGGCAGGAGAATCTATGGGCTCCTGTCAGGTATATATTATTGGAGGCAGCAGAATCTATGGTCTCCTGTCAGGTATATATTATTGGAGGCAGCAGAATGTATGGGCTCCTGTCAGGTATATATTATTGGAGGCAGGAGAATCTATGGGCTCCTGTCAGGTATATATTATTGGAGGCAGGAGAATCTATGGGCTCCTGTCAGGTATATATTATTGGAGGCAGGAGAATCTATGGGCTCCTGTCAGGTATATATTATTGGAGGCAGCAGAATGTATGTTCTCCTGTCAGGTATATATTATTGGAGGCAGGAGAATGTATGGGCTCCTACCAGGTATATATTATTGGTGGCAACAGAATGTATGTTCTCCTGTCAGGTATATATTATTCGAGGCAGGAGAATGTATGGGCTCCTGTCAGGTATATATTATTTGTGGCAGCAGAATCTATGGGCTCCTGTCAGGTATATATTATTTGAGGCAGCAGAATCTATGGGCTCCTGTCAGGTATATATTATTCGCGGCAGGAGAATGTATGGGCTCCTGTCAGGTATATATTATTGGAGGCAGCAGAATGTATGGGCTTCTGTCAGGTATATATTATTGGAGGCAGGAGAATGTATGGGCTCCTGTCAGGTATATATTATTGGAGGCAGCAGAATCTATGGGCTCCTGTCAGGTATATATTATTGGAGGCAGGAGAATGTATGGGCTCCTGTCAGGTATATATTATTGGAGGCAACAGAATGTATGTTCTCCTGTCAGGTATATATTATTGGAGGCAGCAGAATGTATGGGCTCTTATCAGGTATATATTATTGAAGGCAACAGAATGTATGGGCTCCTGTCAGGTATATATTATTGGAGGCAGGAGAATGTATGGGCTCTGTCAGGTATATATTATTGGAGGCAGGAGAATGCATGGGCTCCTGTCAGGTATATATTATTCGAGGCAGCAGAATCTATGGTCTCCTGTCAGGTATATATTATTGGAGGCTGCAGAATCTATGGGCTCCTGTCAGGTATATATTATTGGAGGCAGGAGAATGTATGGGCTCCTGTCAGGTATATATTATTGGAGGCAGCAGAATCTATGGGCTCCTGTCAGGTATATATTATTGGAGGCAGCAGAATGTATGGGCTCCTGTCAGGTATATATTATTGGAGGCAGCAGAATGTATGGGCTCCTGTCAGGTATATATTATTGGAGGCAGCAGAATGTATGGGCTCCTGTCAGGTATATATTATTGGAGGCAGCAGAATCTATGGGCTCCTGTCAGGTATATATTATTGGAGGCAGCAGAATCTATGGGCTCCTGTCAGGTATATATTATTGGAGGCAGTAGAATGTATGGGCTCCTGTCATGTATATATTATTGGAGGCAGGAGAATGTATGAGCTCCTGTCAGGTATATATTATTGGAGGCAGGCGAATGTATGGGCTCCTGTCAGGTATATATTATTGGAGACTGCAGAATGTATGGGCTCCTGTCAGGTATATATTATTGGAGGCAGCAGAATCTATGGGCTCCTGTCAGGTATATATTATTGGAGGCAGCAGAATGTATGGGCTCCTGTCAGGTATATATTATTGGAGGCAGGAGAATGTATGGGCTCCTGTCAGGTATATATTATTGGAGGCAGCAGAATGTATGGGCTCCTGTCAGGTATATATTATTGGAGGCAGGAGAATGTATGGGCTCCTGTCAGGTATATATTATTGGAGGCAGCAGAATCTATGGGCTCCTGTCAGGTATATATTATTGGAGGCAGGAGAATGTATGGGCTCCTGTCAGGTATATATTATTGGAGGCAGGAGAATCTATGGGCTCCTGTCAGGTATATATTATTGGAGGCAGGAGAATCTATGGGCTCCTGTCAGGTATATATTATTGGAGGCAGCAGAATCTATGGTCTCCTGTCAGGTATATATTATTGGAGGCAGCAGAATGTATGGGCTCCTGTCAGGTATATATTATTGGAGGCAGTAGAATCTATGGGCTCCTGTCAGGTATATATTATTGGAGGCAGGAGAATCTATGGGCTCCTGTCAGGTATATATTATTGGAGGCAGGAGAATCTATGGGCTCCTGTCAGGTATATATTATTGGATGCAGCAGAATGTATGTTCTCCTGTCAGGTATATATTATTGGAGGCAGGAGAATGTATGGGCTCCTACCAGGTATATATTATTGGTGGCAACAGAATGTATGTTCTCCTGTCAGGTATATATTATTCGAGGCAGGAGAATGTATGGGCTCCTGTCAGGTATATATTATTTGTGGCAGCAGAATCTATGGGCTCCTGTCAGGTATATATTATTTGAGGCAGCAGAATCTATGGGCTCCTGTCAGGTATATATTATTGGAGGCTGCAGAATCTATGGGCTCCTGTCAGGTATATATTATTGGAGGCAGGAGAATGTATGGGCTCCTGTCAGGTATATATTATTGGAGGCAGCAGAATCTATGGGCTCCTGTCAGGTATATATTATTGGAGGCAGCAGAATGTATGGGCTCCTGTCAGGTATATATTATTGGAGGCAGCAGAATGTATGGGCTCCTGTCAGGTATATATTATTGGAGGCAGCAGAATGTATGGGCTTCTGTCAGGTATATATTATTGGAGGCAGGAGAATGTATGGGCTCCTGTCAGGTATATATTATTGGAGGCAGCAGAATCTATGGGCTCCTGTCAGGTATATATTATTGGAGGCAGGAGAATGTATGGGCTCCTGTCAGGTATATAGAATTGGAGGCAACAGAATGTATGTTCTCCTGTCAGGTATATATTATTGGAGGCAGCAGAATGTATGGGCTCTTATCAGGTATATATTATTGGAGGCAACAGAATGTATGGGCTCCTGTCAGGTATATATTATTGGAGGCAGGAGAATGTATGGGCTCTGTCAGGTATATATTATTGGAGGCAGAAGAATGCATGGGCTCCTGTCAGGTATATATTATTCGAGGCAGCAGAATCTATGGTCTCCTGTCAGGTATATATTATTGGAGGCTGCAGAATCTATGGGCTCCTGTCAGGTATATATTATTGGAGGCAGGAGAATGTATGGGCTCCTGTCAGGTATATATTATTGGAGGCAGCAGAATTTATGGGCTCCTGTCAGGTATATATTATTGGAGGCAGCAGAATGTATGGGCTCCTGTCAGGTATATATTATTGGAGGCAGCAGAATGTATGGGCTCCTGTCAGGTATATATTATTGGAGGCAGCAGAATGTATGGGCTCCTGTCAGGTATATATTATTGGAGGCAGCAGAATCTATGGGCTCCTGTCAGGTATATATTATTGGAGGCAGCAGAATCTATGGGCTCCTGTCAGGTATATATTATTGGAGGCAGTAGAATGTATGGGCTCCTGTCATGTATATATTATTGGAGGCAGGAGAATGTATGAGCTCCTGTCAGGTATATATTATTGGAGGCAGGCGAATGTATGGGCTCCTGTCAGGTATATATTATTGGAGGCAGGAGAATGTATGGGCTCCTGTCAGGTATATATTATTGGAGACTGCAGAATGTATGGGCTCCTGTCAGGTATATATTATTGGAGGCAGCAGAATCTATGGGCTCCTGTCAGGTATATATTATTGGAGGCAGCAGAATGTATGGGCTCCTGTCAGGTATATATTATTGGAGGCAGGAGAATGTATGGGCTCCTGTCAGGTATATATTATTGGAGGCAGCAGAATGTATGGGCTCCTGTCAGGTATATATTATTGGAGGCAGGAGAATGTATGGGCTCCTGTCAGGTATATATTATTGGAGGCAGCAGAATCTATGGGCTCCTGTCAGGTACATATTATTGGAGGCAGGAGAATGTATGGGCTCCTGTCAGGTATATATTATTGGAGGCAGGAGAATCTATGGGCTCCTGTCAGGTATATATTATTGGAGGCAGCAGAATCTATGGTCTCCTGTCAGGTATATATTATTGGAGGCAGCAGAATGTATGGGCTCCTGTCAGGTATATATTATTGGAGGCAGGAGAATGTATGGGCTCCTGTCAGGTATATATTATTGGAGGCAGCAGAATCTATGGGCTCCTGTCAGGTATATATTATTGGAGGCAGCAGAATGTATGGGCTCCTGTCAGGTATATATTATTGGAGGCAGCAGAATGTATGGGCTCCTGTCAGGTATATATTATTGGAGGCAGCAGAATGTATGGGCTTCTGTCAGGTATATATTATTGGAGGCAGGAGAATGTATGGGCTCCTGTCAGGTATATATTATTGGAGGCAGCAGAATCTATGGGCTCCTGTCAGGTATATATTATTGGAGGCAGGAGAATGTATGGGCTCCTGTCAGGTATATAGAATTGGAGGCAACAGAATGTATGTACTCCTGTCAGGTATATATTATTGGAGGCAGCAGAATGTATGGGCTCTTATCAGGTATATATTATTGGAGGCAACAGAATGTATGGGCTCCTGTCAGGTATATATTATTGGAGGCAGGAGAATGTATGGGCTCTGTCAGGTATATATTATTGGAGGCAGGAGAATGCATGGGCTCCTGTCAGGTATATATTATTCGAGGCAGCAGAATCTATGGTCTCCTGTCAGGTATATATTATTGGAGGCTGCAGAATCTATGGGCTCCTGTCAGGTATATATTATTGGAGGCAGGAGAATGTATGGGCTCCTGTCAGGTATATATTATTGGAGGCAGCAGAATTTATGGGCTCCTGTCAGGTATATATTATTGGAGGCAGCAGAATGTATGGGCTCCTGTCAGGTATATATTATTGGAGGCAGCAGAATGTATGGGCTCCTGTCAGGTATATATTATTGGAGGCAGCAGAATGTATGGGCTCCTGTCAGGTATATATTATTGGAGGCAGCAGAATCTATGGGCTCCTGTCAGGTATATATTATTGGAGGCAGCAGAATCTATGGGCTCCTGTCAGGTATATATTATTGGAGGCAGTAGAATGTATGGGCTCCTGTCATGTATATATTATTGGAGGCAGGAGAATGTATGAGCTCCTGTCAGGTATATATTATTGGAGGCAGGCGAATGTATGGGCTCCTGTCAGGTATATATTATTGGAGGCAGGAGAATGTATGGGCTCCTGTCAGGTATATATTATTGGAGACTGCAGAATGTATGGGCTCCTGTCAGGTATATATTATTGGAGGCAGCAGAATCTATGGGCTCCTGTCAGGTATATATTATTGGAGGCAGCAGAATGTATGGGCTCCTGTCAGGTATATATTATTGGAGGCAGGAGAATGTATGGGCTCCTGTCAGGTATATATTATTGGAGGCAGCAGAATGTATGGGCTCCTGTCAGGTATATATTATTGGAGGCAGGAGAATGTATGGGCTCCTGTCAGGTATATATTATTGGAGGCAGCAGAATCTATGGGCTCCTGTCAGGTACATATTATTGGAGGCAGGAGAATGTATGGGCTCCTGTCAGGTATATATTATTGGAGGCAGGAGAATCTATGGGCTCCTGTCAGGTATATATTATTGGAGGCAGCAGAATCTATGGTCTCCTGTCAGGTATATATTATTGGAGGCAGCAGAATGTATGGGCTCCTGTCAGGTATATATTATTGGAGGCAGGAGAATCTATGGGCTCCTGTCAGGTATATATTATTGGAGGCAGGAGAATCTATGGGCTCCTGTCAGGTATATATTATTGGAGGCAGGAGAATCTATGGGCTCCTGTCAGGTATATATTATTGGAGGCAGCAGAATGTATGGGCTCCTGTCAGGTATATATTATTGGAGGCAGCAGAATGTATGGGCTCCTGTCAGGTATATATTATTGGAGGCAGCAGAATGTATGGGCTCCTGTCAGGTATATATTATTGGAGGCAGCAGAATCTATGGGCTCCTGTCAGGTATATATTATTGGAGGCAGCAGAATCTATGGGCTCCTGTCAGGTATATATTATTGGAGGCAGTAGAATGTATGGGCTCCTGTATAGTATATATTATTGGAGGCAGGAGAATGTATTAGCTCCTGTCAGGTATATATTATTGGAGGCAGGCGAATGTATGGGCTCCTGTCAGGTATATATTATTGGAGGCAGGAGAATGTATGGGCTCCTGTCACGTATATATTATTGGAGACTGCAGAATGTATGGGCTCCTGTCAGGTATATATTATTGGAGGCAGCAGAATCTATGGGCTCCTGTCAGGTATATATTATTGGAGGCAGCAGAATGTATGGGCTCCTGTCAGGTATATATTATTGGAGGCAGGAGAATGTATGGGCTCCTGTCAGGTATATATTATTGGAGGCAGCAGAATGTATGGGCTCCTGTCAGGTATATATTATTGGAGGCAGGAGAATGTATGGGCTCCTGTCAGGTATATATTATTGGAGGCAGCAGAATCTATGGGCTCCTGTCAGGTATATATTATTGGAGGCAGGAGAATGTATGGGCTCCTGTCAGGTATATATTATTGGAGGCAGGAGAATGTATGGGCTCCTGTCAGGTATATATTATTGGAGGCAGGAGAATCTATGGGCTCCTGTCAGGTATATATTATTGGAGGCAGCAGAATCTATGGTCTCCTGTCAGGTATATATTATTGGAGGCAGCAGAATGTATGGGCTCCTGTCAGGTATATATTATTGGAGGCAGGAGAATCTATGGGCTCCTGTCAGGTATATATTATTGGAGGCAGGAGAATCTATGGGCTCCTGTCAGGTATATATTATTGGAGGCAGGAGAATCTATGGGCTCCTGTCAGGTATATATTATTGGAGGCAGCAGAATGTATGTTCTCCTGTCAGGTATATATTATTGGAGGCAGGAGAATGTATGGGCTCCTACCAGGTATATATTATTGGTGGCAACAGAATGTATGTTCTCCTGTCAGGTATATATTATTCGAGGCAGGAGAATGTATGGGCTCCTGTCAGGTATATATTATTTGTGGCAGCAGAATCTATGGGCTCCTGTCAGGTATATATTATTTGAGGCAGCAGAATCTATGGGCTCCTGTCAGGTATATATTATTGGAGGCTGCAGAATCTATGGGCTCCTGTCAGGTATATATTATTGGAGGCAGGAGAATGTATGGGCTCCTGTCAGGTATATATTATTGGAGGCAGCAGAATCTATGGGCTCCTGTCAGGTATATATTATTGGAGGCAGCAGAATGTATGGGCTCCTGTCAGGTATATATTATTGGAGGCAGCAGAATGTATGGGCTCCTGTCAGGTATATATTATTGGAGGCAGCAGAATGTATGGGCTTCTGTCAGGTATATATTATTGGAGGCAGGAGAATGTATGGGCTCCTGTCAGGTATATATTATTGGAGGCAGCAGAATCTGTGGGCTCCTGTCAGGTATATATTATTGGAGGCAGGAGAATGTATGGGCTCCTGTCAGGTATATATTATTGGAGGCAACAGAATGTATGTTCTCCTGTCAGGTATATATTATTGGAGGCAGCAGAATGTATGGGCTCTTATCAGGTATATATTATTGGAGGCAACAGAATGTATGGGCTCCTGTCAGGTATATATTATTGGAGGCAGGAGAATGTATGGGCTCTGTCAGGTATATATTATTGGAGGCAGGAGAATGCATGGGCTCCTGTCAGGTATATATTATTCGAGGCAGCAGAATCTATGGTCTCCTGTCAGGTATATATTATTGGAGGCTGCAGAATCTATGGGCTCCTGTCAGGTATATATTATTGGAGACAGGAGAATGTATGGGCTCCTGTCAGGTATATATTATTGGAGGCAGCAGAATCTATGGGCTCCTGTCAGGTATATATTATTGGAGGCAGCAGAATGTATGGGCTCCTGTCAGGTATATATTATTGGAGGCAGCAGAATGTATGGGCTCCTGTCAGGTATATATTATTGGAGGCAGCAGAATCTATGGGCTCCTGTCAGGTATATATTATTGGAGGCAGTAGAATGTATGGGCTCCTGTCATGTATATATTATTGGAGGCAGGAGAATGTATGAGCTCCTGTCAGGTATATATTATTGGAGGCAGGCGAATGTATGGGCTCCTGTCAGGTATATATTATTGGAGGCAGGAGAATGTATGGGCTCCTGTCAGGTATATATTATTGGAGACTGCAGAATGTATGGGCTCCTGTCAGGTATATATTATTGGAGGCAGCAGAATCTATGGGCTCCTGTCAGGTATATATTATTGGAGGCAGCAGAATGTATGGGCTCCTGTCAGGTATATATTATTGGAGGCAGGAGACTGTATGGGCTCCTGTCAGGTATATATTATTGGAGGCAGCAGAATGTATGGGCTCCTGTCAGGTATATATTATTGGAGGCAGGAGAATGTATGGGCTCCTGTCAGGTATATATTATTGGAGGCAGCAGAATCTATGGGCTCCTGTCAGGTACATATTATTGGAGGCAGGAGAATGTATGGGTTCCTGTCAGGTATATATTATTGGAGGCAGGAGAATCTATGGGCTCCTGTCAGGTATATATTATTGGAGGCAGCAGAATCTATGGTCTCCTGTCAGGTATATATTATTGGAGGCAGCAGAATGTATGGGCTCCTGTCAGGTATATATTATTGGAGGCAGGAGAATCTATGGGCTCCTGTCAGGTATATATTATTGGAGGCAGGAGAATCTATGGGCTCCTGTCAGGTATATATTATTGGAGGCAGGAGAATCTATGGGCTCCTGTCAGGTATATATTATTGGAGGCAGCAGAATGTATGTTCTCCTGTCAGGTATATATTATTGGAGGCAGGAGAATGTATAGGCTCCTACCAGGTATATATTATTGGTGGCAACAGAATGTATGTTCTCCTGTCAGGTATATATTATTCGAGGCAGGAGAATGTATGTGCTCCTGTCAGGTATATATTATTTGTGGCAGCAGAATCTATGGGCTCCTGTCAGGTATATATTATTTGAGGCAGCAGAATCTATGGGCTCCTGTCAGGTATATATTATTCGCGGCAGGAGAATGTATGGGCTCCTGTCAGGTATATATTATTGGAGGCAGCAGAATGTATGGGCTTCTGTCAGGTATATATTATTGGAGGCAGGAGAATGTATGGGCTCCTGTCAGGTATATATTATTGGAGGCAGCAGAATCTATGGGCTCCTGTCAGGTATATATTATTGGAGGCAGGAGAATGTATGGGCTCCTGTCAGGTATATATTATTGGAGGCAACAGAATGTATGTTCTCCTGTCAGGTATATATTATTGGAGGCAGCAGAATGTATGGGCTCCTGTCAGGTATATATTATTGGAGGCAGCAGAATGTATGGGCTCCTGTCAGGTATATATTATTGGAGGCAGCAGAATCTATGGGCTCCTGTCAGGTATATATTATTGGAGGCAGCAGAATCTATGGGCTCCTGTCAGGTATATATTATTGGAGGCAGTAGAATGTATGGGCTCCTGTCATGTATATATTATTGGAGGCAGGAGAATGTATGAGCTCCTGTCAGGTATATATTATTGGAGGCAGGCGAATGTATGGGCTCCTGTCAGGTATATATTATTGGAGGCAGGAGAATGTATGGGCTCCTGTCAGGTATATATTATTGGAGACTGCAGAATGTATGGGCTCCTGTCAGGTATATATTATTGGAGGCAGCAGAATCTATGGGCTCCTGTCAGGTATATATTATTGGAGGCAGCAGAATGTATGGGCTCCTGTCAGGTATATATTATTGGAGGCAGGAGAATGTATGGGCTCCTGTCAGGTATATATTATTGGAGGCAGCAGAATGTATGGGCTCCTGTCAGGTATATATTATTGGAGGCAGGAGAATGTATGGGCTCCTGTCAGGTATATATTATTGGAGGCAGCAGAATCTATGGGCTCCTGTCAGGTACATATTATTGGAGGCAGGAGAATGTATGGGCTCCTGTCAGGTATATATTATTGGAGGCAGGAGAATCTATGGGCTCCTGTCAGGTATATATTATTGGAGGCAGCAGAATCTATGGTCTCCTGTCAGGTATATATTATTGGAGGCAGCAGAATGTATGGGCTCCTGTCAGGTATATATTATTGGAGGCAGGAGAATCTATGGGCTCCTGTCAGGTATATATTATTGGAGGCAGGAGAATCTATGGGCTCCTGTCAGGTATATATTATTGGAGGCAGGAGAATCTATGGGCTCCTGTCAGGTATATATTATTGGAGGCAGCAGAATGTATGTTCTCCTGTCAGTTATATATTATTGGAGGCAGGAGAATGTATAGGCTCCTACCAGGTATATATTATTGGTGGCAACAGAATGTATGTTCTCCTGTCAGGTATATATTATTCGAGGCAGGAGAATGTATGTGCTCCTGTCAGGTATATATTATTTGTGGCAGCAGAATCTATGGGCTCCTGTCAGGTATATATTATTTGAGGCAGCAGAATCTATGGGCTCCTGTCAGGTATATATTATTCGAGGCAGGAGAATGTATGGGCTCCTGTCAGGTATATATTATTGGAGGCAGCAGAATGTATGGGCTTCTGTCAGGTATATATTATTGGAGGCAGGAGAATGTATGGGCTCCTGTCAGGTATATATTATTGGAGGCAGCAGAATCTATGGGCTCCTGTCAGGTATATATTATTGGAGGCAGGAGAATGTATGGGCTCCTGTCAGGTATATATTATTGGAGGCAACAGAATGTATGTTCTCCTGTCAGGTATATATTATTGGAGGCAGCAGAATGTATGGGCTCTTATCAGGTATATATTATTGGAGGCAACAGAATGTATGGGCTCCTGTCAGGTATATATTATTGGAGGCAGGAGAATGTATGGGCTCCTGTCAGGTATATATTATTGGAGGCAGGAGAATGTATGGGCTCCTGTCAGGTATATATTATTGGAGGCAGGAGAATCTATGGGCTCCTCTCAGGTATATATTATTGGAGGCAGCAGAATCTATGGTCTCCTGTCAGGTATATATTATTGGAGGCAGCAGAATGTATGGGCTCCTGTCAGGTATATATTATTGGAGGCAGGAGAATCTATGGGCTCCTGTCAGGTATATATTATTGGAGGCAGGAGAATCTATGGGCTCCTGTCAGGTATATATTATTGGAGGCAGGAGAATCTATGGGCTCCTGTCAGGTATATATTATTGGAGGCAGCAGAATGTATGTTCTCCTGTCAGGTATATATTATTGGAGGCAGGAGAATGTATGGGCTCCTACCAGGTATATATTATTGGTGGCAACAGAATGTATGTTCTCCTGTCAGGTATATATTATTCGAGGCAGGAGAATGTATGGGCTCCTGTCAGGTATATATTATTTGTGGCAGCAGAATCTATGGGCTCCTGTCAGGTATATATTATTTGAGGCAGCAGAATCTATGGGCTCCTGTCAGGTATATATTATTGGAGGCTGCAGAATCTATGGGCTCCTGTCAGGTATATATTATTGGAGGCAGGAGAATGTATGGGCTCCTGTCAGGTATATATTATTGGAGGCAGCAGAATCTATGGGCTCCTGTCAGGTATATATTATTGGAGGCAGCAGAATGTATGGGCTCTTATCAGGTATATATTATTGGAGGCAACAGAATGTATGGGCTCCTGTCAGGTATATATTATTGGAGGCAGGAGAATGTATGGGCTCTGTCAGGTATATATTATTGGAGGCAGGAGAATGCATGGGCTCCTGTCAGGTATATATTATTCGAGGCAGCAGAATCTATGGTCTCCTGTCAGCTATATATTAATGGAGGCTGCAGAATCTATGGGCTCCTGTCAGGTATATATTATTGGAGACAGGAGAATGTATGGGCTCCTGTCAGGTATATATTATTGGAGGCAGCAGAATCTATGGGCTCCTGTCAGGTATATATTATTGGAGGCAGCAGAATGTATGGGCTCCTGTCAGGTATATATTATTGGAGGCAGCAGAATGTATGGGCTCCTGTCAGGTATATATTATTGGAGGCAGCAGAATCTATGGGCTCCTGTCAGGTATATATTATTGGAGGCAGTAGAATGTATGGGCTCCTGTCATGTATATATTATTGGAGGCAGGAGAATGTATGAGCTCCTGTCAGGTATATATTATTGGAGGCAGGCGAATGTATGGGCTCCTGTCAGGTATATATTATTGGAGGCAGGAGAATGTATGGGCTCCTGTCAGGTATATATTATTGGAGACTGCAGAATGTATGGGCTCCTGTCAGGTATATATTATTGGAGGCAGCAGAATCTATGGGCTCCTGTCAGGTATATATTATTGGAGGCAGCAGAATGTATGGGCTCCTGTCAGGTATATATTATTGGAGGCAGGAGAATGTATGGGCTCCTGTCAGGTATATATTATTGGAGGCAGCAGAATGTATGGGCTCCTGTCAGGTATATATTATTGGAGGCAGGAGAATGTATGGGCTCCTGTCAGGTATATATTATTGGAGGCAGCAGAATCTATGGGCTCCTGTCAGGTACATATTATTGGAGGCAGGAGAATGTATGGGCTCCTGTCAGGTATATATTATTTGTGGCAGCAGAATCTATGGGCTCCTGTCAGGTATATATTATTTGAGGCAGCAGAATCTATGGGCTCCTGTCAGGTATATATTATTCGCGGCAGGAGAATGTATGGGCTCCTGTCAGGTATATATTATTGGAGGCAGGAGAATGTATGGGCTCCTGTCAGGTATATATTATTGGAGGCAGCAGAATCTGTGGGCTCCTGTCAGGTATATATTATTGGAGGCAGGAGAATGTATGGGCTCCTGTCAGGTATATATTATTGGAGGCAACAGAATGTATGTTCTCCTGTCAGGTATATATTATTGGAGGCAGCAGAATGTATGGGCTCTTATCAGGTATATATTATTGGAGGCAACAGAATGTATGGGCTCCTGTCAGGTATATATTATTGGAGGCAGGAGAATGTATGGGCTCTGTCAGGTATATATTATTGGAGGCAGGAGAATGCATGGGCTCCTGTCAGGTATATATTATTCGAGGCAGCAGAATCTATGGTCTCCTGTCAGGTATATATTATTGGAGGCTGCAGAATCTATGGGCTCCTGTCAGGTATATATTATTGGAGACAGGAGAATGTATGGGCTCCTGTCAGGTATATATTATTGGAGGCAGCAGAATCTATGGGCTCCTGTCAGGTATATATTATTGGAGGCAGCAGAATGTATGGGCTCCTGTCAGGTATATATTATTGGAGGCAGCAGAATGTATGGGCTCCTGTCAGGTATATATTATTGGAGGCAGCAGAATCTATGGGCTCCTGTCAGGTATATATTATTGGAGGCAGTAGAATGTATGGGCTCCTGTCATGTATATATTATTGGAGGCAGGAGAATGTATGAGCTCCTGTCAGGTATATATTATTGGAGGCAGGCGAATGTATGGGCTCCTGTCAGGTATATATTATTGGAGGCAGGAGAATGTATGGGCTCCTGTCAGGTATATATTATTGGAGACTGCAGAATGTATGGGCTCCTGTCAGGTATATATTATTGGAGGCAGCAGAATCTATGGGCTCCTGTCAGGTATATATTATTGGAGGCAGCAGAATGTATGGGCTCCTGTCAGGTATATATTATTGGAGGCAGGAGAATGTATGGGCTCCTGTCAGGTATATATTATTGGAGGCAGCAGAATGTATGGGCTCCTGTCAGGTATATATTATTGGAGGCAGGAGAATGTATGGGCTCCTGTCAGGTATATATTATTGGAGGCAGCAGAATCTATGGGCTCCTGTCAGGTACATATTATTGGAGGCAGGAGAATGTATGGGCTCCTGTCAGGTATATATTATTGGAGGCAGGAGAATCTATGGGCTCCTGTCAGGTATATATTATTGGAGGCAGCAGAATCTATGGTCTCCTGTCAGGTATATATTATTGGAGGCAGCAGAATGTATGGGCTCCTGTCAGGTATATATTATTGGAGGCAGGAGAATCTATGGGCTCCTGTCAGGTATATATTATTGGAGGCAGGAGAATCTATGGGCTCCTGTCAGGTATATATTATTGGAGGCAGGAGAATCTATGGGCTCCTGTCAGGTATATATTATTGGAGGCAGCAGAATGTATGTTCTCCTGTCAGGTATATATTATTGGAGGCAGGAGAATGTATAGGCTCCTACCAGGTATATATTATTGGTGGCAACAGAATGTATGTTCTCCTGTCAGGTATATATTATTCGAGGCAGGAGAATGTATGTGCTCCTGTCAGGTATATATTATTTGTGGCAGCAGAATCTATGGGCTCCTGTCAGGTATATATTATTTGAGGCAGCAGAATCTATGGGCTCCTGTCAGGTATATATTATTCGCGGCAGGAGAATGTATGGGCTCCTGTCAGGTATATATTATTGGAGGCAGCAGAATGTATGGGCTTCTGTCAGGTATATATTATTGGAGGCAGGAGAATGTATGGGCTCCTGTCAGGTATATATTATTGGAGGCAGCAGAATCTATGGGCTCCTGTCAGGTATATATTATTGGAGGCAGGAGAATGTATGGGCTCCTGTCAGGTATATATTATTGGAGGCAACAGAATGTATGTTCTCCTGTCAGGTATATATTATTGGAGGCAGCAGAATGTATGGGCTCCTGTCAGGTATATATTATTGGAGGCAGCAGAATGTATGGGCTCCTGTCAGGTATATATTATTGGAGGCAGCAGAATCTATGGGCTCCTGTCAGGTATATATTATTGGAGGCAGCAGAATCTATGGGCTCCTGTCAGGAATATATTATTGGAGGCAGTAGAATGTATGGGCTCCTGTCATGTATATATTATTGGAGGCAGGAGAATGTATGAGCTCCTGTCAGGTATATATTATTGGAGGCAGGCGAATGTATGGGCTCCTGTCAGGTATATATTATTGGAGGCAGGAGAATGTATGGGCTCCTGTCAGGTATATATTATTGGAGACTGCAGAATGTATGGGCTCCTGTCAGGTATATATTATTGGAGGCAGCAGAATCTATGGGCTCCTGTCAGGTATATATTATTGGAGGCAGCAGAATGTATGGGCTCCTGTCAGGTATATATTATTGGAGGCAGGAGAATGTATGGGCTCCTGTCAGGTATATATTATTGGAGGCAGCAGAATGTATGGGCTCCTGTCAGGTATATATTATTGGAGGCAGGAGAATGTATGGGCTCCTGTCAGGTATATATTATTGGAGGCAGCAGAATCTATGGGCTCCTGTCAGGTACATATTATTGGAGGCAGGAGAATGTATGGGCTCCTGTCAGGTATATATTATTGGAGGCAGGAGAATCTATGGGCTCCTGTCAGGTATATATTATTGGAGGCAGCAGAATCTATGGTCTCCTGTCAGGTATATATTATTGGAGGCAGCAGAATGTATGGGCTCCTGTCAGGTATATATTATTGGAGGCAGGAGAATCTATGGGCTCCTGTCAGGTATATATTATTGGAGGCAGGAGAATCTATGGGCTCCTGTCAGGTATATATTATTGGAGGCAGGAGAATCTATGGGCTCCTGTCAGGTATATATTATTGGAGGCAGCAGAATGTATGTTCTCCTGTCAGGTATATATTATTGGAGGCAGGAGAATGTATAGGCTCCTACCAGGTATATATTATTGGTGGCAACAGAATGTATGTTCTCCTGTCAGGTATATATTATTCGAGGCAGGAGAATGTATGTGCTCCTGTCAGGTATATATTATTTGTGGCAGCAGAATCTATGGGCTCCTGTCAGGTATATATTATTTGAGGCAGCAGAATCTATGGGCTCCTGTCAGGGATATATTATTCGAGGCAGGAGAATGTATGGGCTCCTGTCAGGTATATATTATTGGAGGCAGCAGAATGTATGGGCTTCTGTCAGGTATATATTATTGGAGGCAGGAGAATGTATGGGCTCCTGTCAGGTATATATTATTGGAGGCAGCAGAATCTATGGGCTCCTGTCAGGTATATATTATTGGAGGCAGGAGAATGTATGGGCTCCTGTCAGGTATATATTATTGGAGGCAACAGAATGTATGTTCTCCTGTCAGGTATATATTATTGGAGGCAGCAGAATGTATGGGCTCTTATCAGGTATATATTATTGGAGGCTACAGAATGTATGGGCTCCTGTCAGGTATATATTATTGGAGGCAGCAGAATCTATGGGCTCCTGTCAGGTATATATTATTGGAGGCAGGAGAATGCATGGGCTCCTGTCAGGTATATATTATTCGAGGCAGCAGAATGTATGGGCTCCTGTCAGGTATATATTATTGGAGGCAGCAGAATCTATGGGCTCCAGTCAGGTATATATTATTGGAGGCAGCAGAATCTATGGGCTCCTGTCAGGTATATATTATTGGAGGCAGCAGAATCTATGGTCTCCTGTCAGGTATATATTATTGGAGACTGCAGAATCTATGGGCTCCTGTCAGGTATATATTATTGGAGGCAGCAGAATCTATGGGCTCCTGTCATGTATATAGTATTGGAGGCAGGAGAATGTATGGGCTCCTGTCAGGTATATATTATTGGAGGCAGGAGAATGTATGAGCTCCTGTCAGGTATATATTATTGGAGGCAGGAGAATGTATGGGCTCCTGTCAGGTATATATTATTGGAGGCAGCAGAATGTATGGGCTACTGTCAGGTATATATTATTGGAGGCAGGAGAATGTATGGGCTCCTGTCAGGTATATATTATTGGAGGCAGCAGAATGTATGGGCTCCTGTCGGGTATATATTATTGGAGGCAGGAGAATGTATGGGCTCCTGTCAGGTATATATTATTGGAGGCAGGCGAATGTATGGGCTCCTGTCAGGTATATATTATTGGAGACTGCAGAATGTATGGGCTCCTGTCAGGTATATATTATTGGAGGCAGCAGAATCTATGGGCTCCTGTCATGTATATAGTATTGGAGGCAGGAGAATGTATGGGTTCCTGTCAGGTATATATTATTGGAGCCAGCAGAATGTATGGGCTCCTGTCAGGTATATATTATTGGAGGCAGCAGAATGTATGGGCTCCTGTCAGGTATATATTATTGGAGGCAGGAGAATATATGGGCTCCTGTCAGGTATATATTATTGGAGGCAGGCGAATGTATGGGCTCCTGTCAGGTATATATTATTGGAAACTGCAGAATGTATGGGCTCCTGTCAGGTATATATTATTGGAGGCAGCAGAATCTATGGGCTCCTGTCATGTATATATTATTGGAGGCAGCAGAATCTATGGGCTCCTGTCAGGTATATATTATTGGAGGCAGGAGAATGTATGGGCTCCTGTCATGTATATAGTATTGGAGGTAGGAGAATGTATGGGTTCCCGTCAGGTATATATTTTTGGAGCCAGCAGAATGTATGGGCTCCTGTCAGGTATATATTATTGGAGGCAGGAGAATGTATGGGCTCCTGTCAGGTATATATTATTGGAGGCAGCAGAATGTATGGGCTCCTGTCAGGTATATATTATTGGAGGCAGGCGAATGTATGGGCTCCTGTCAGGTATATATTATTGGAGGCAGCAGAATGTATGGGCTCCTGTCAGGTATATATTATTGCAGCCAGCAGAATCTATGGGCTCCTGTCGGGTATATATTATTTGATAATCATGCCCATTGCCCTGCTCCCGCCATATACTGATCGCCAGCCAGATAAAACAAGGCACCTGGGGGCTGGGATTCGCAGCATGGTAAGGCCCAAGAGCTCTTGGCTCCCCACGCTGAAAATCGCAGCCCGCAGCCACCCCTGAAAATGGCGCCTTCATCATATCACCATTTCCAGGTGCTTTACCCTGCTCTTCCACCGGCCCTGGTGGTGAGTGGCACCCTGGGTAATAATAGGGTTAGTACCAGGCCAGCTTTGTATTATCAGCTGGTACTAGGCCCGAAATTCATGGTGTGATGCCAAATTAGACATAGCCATCATGAATTTCTAGTAAACAGAAAAAAAAAAAGACAGAATTTAAAAAAAAAATAAAAAAAATAAAACACATTTAGGGACTCCATCTTTAATAAAGAAAAATCCTCACTCCAACGTAATCCATAGGTCTTCTGTCTTCACAGCTCTGCTACATCTTTGCCATCAGACAATATGTCTGCTGCCAGAGATGAGCAGGCACAGAATGACACTGGAGCACTGTTACTGTGTAGGGCGGCACTAGGTTTCTTTTTTTGTCATTTCATGCAGTGTAGAAATCTTGGGAAAAGTGTGGATTGTGCTCTGGAAGTGATCAGTTATAGCTAACTATGTTATTTTCTGCAGAGATAAGTCCTGCATAGAAGATGTGATATATCGGTCTGCAGATAAAGAACTTCACCTAGAGACATCACTGGTGAGTATGTGTATTACCTATACACACACACTGACACTATATACAGAGCTCCTGTGCATAATGTCACTGGTGATCACTGCATTACCTCTACACTGACACTATATACAGAGCTCCTGGGCATAATGTCACTGATGATCCCTGTATTACCTGTACACTGACACTATATACAGAGCTCCTGTGTGTAATGTCACTGGTGATCACTGTATTACCTCTACACTGACACTATATACAGAGCTCCTGTGTGTAATGTCACTGGTGATCACTGTATTACCTATACACACACTGACACTATATACAGAGCTCCTGTGTGTAATGTCACTGATGATCACTGTATTACCTATACACACACACTGACACTATATACAGAGCTCCTGTGTATAATGTCACTGGTGATCATTGTATTACCTCTACACTGACACTTTACACAGAACTCCTGTGTATAATGTCACTGATAAGCTCTACATTATCTGTACACTGACTCTATATACAGAGCTTTTTTACATTTTCATTATCAGTCACTATCTGGTGCCATTATGTGCTATGGTCATGGTGCGGCGGTATTTGTCACTTGTATGTGGTATTATTCGGAGAGTCACTATGTGGTGGTAATATGTGGTCTTCTCATGGTGTGGCAGTATATATACCTTTTACTTGGTAGTATTTGATCACTATGTGGTGGTATGTGTTCTGGTCATGGTATGGCGGTATTTCTCTCTTCTATATGGTATTATTAGTCTAGGGATGGTTGTTAGTCATTTGTTTTTTCGGATATTAAGAATGGGAACATTGTTTATTTGCAATACATATGAAATATTTGGATGTTTAACCTCTCCCTGTGTTGTGACTACTACACAGCAGCAGAGATGTACGTCAGCTCAAGACGCAAAAAATAATCCGTCACACAGCCCCAGATCCAAAAAAATGAGAACACTAAGGTGCGCAGAACATGGCGCGAAAAGTGTGATTTTTTTTTTTTCAAACTTATGAATTTGTTTTCACCACTTAGATACCATTAAAGGTATACATGTTTGGTATCTACAAACTCGTACTGACCCAAGGCATCACACTGTCACGTCGGTTTTACCATATAGTGAACATGGTGACTAAAAAACCCAATAAAACAAACGTGTAATTGCACTTTTTTTTGCAATTTTACTGCACTTGGAATTTTTTATTGCCATTTCCCTGTACACTGTATGGTAAATTAAATGATTGCATCTGAAAGTACAACTCGTTCCGCAAAAAAAACTGTCTTTTCTGCTGCTACAGACTTTTATATGACTACAATTTATATTCTGCTGCTTACACGAACATTTTTGCAGTTTACAAGACACTTCTTACACTTGCTTCATGCGAAAGAGTGTTCTCAAAGCTGAAAATTGTAAAAAAATCGTCTGAGATCTTCGATTGGACAGGAGCTTTTAGAGTCACTCCTTCTGTTGAACATTGAGTATGACATTTCAAGGAACTTAGACTATGATGACATTTTTAATACGTATGCAATGTCATCTTCTGTTCTGAAAAAAAAACTTTTGCAATTTTGCTGCTGAATGACTGTTAGTGTGTGTTTATTTGTTGCTTTGGGCCTTTCACTAACAATTGAATGGTATTGTATTATAGAGGAGAGGAAAACGTGCAATACAAACTTCCAAAATGCTTACAGAATTCTTTAAGTTTTCGTAGTGGGCCAAGTTTGGTGCTGCTACAATGATGCCGGCTGCTGGGATGCTAGATAGATGCAGGTTCAATTTGTGGCACTTATACTTTAAGAGAATGTACCCTGAAAGTATTTATTGTTATTGTTCTGTTATGGCACTTTATCACACACTGGTGTGAATAAGATAACAGTGTTCCTCTTTTGCCAGGAGTGTTTCTTTAGTTTGTTATTTATTCATTATAGTGGTTATTTATTGGTTAATAAAGTTGATTCATTTTGAAAGAGTTTGTGGACTTATGTTATTCCTATATACGGTAACTGCATGGTGCTGGTGGGCCCCAAGATTGATTTTGTTTTCGTGGTGGGCCCTAGGTACTCCAGTACGGCACTGGAGGGCACTGTGTAATAAGTGACTGCAAAATACATAATAAAGGAGGCTATGTAAGAGGTATATATGTGTGTGTGGCTATATATACATCTGTAGCTTTGTCACCATAGAAGGTGGGGGGCCCAGACACATTTCTTGCACAGGGGCCCCAAGCAGTCAGTGTCCGCCCCTGGATGGGTGCATAGAATGATGCCCCCCATGCCGGTCTTAAATGCCGCTGTCAGAGCTTGTCACCCCGTGAGCCCAATCCGTACACTCGGAACGGTAGATATCGGTAAGGGGTTAAAATATCTAAATATTTTGCCCAAATGTCCCCCAGTCTTTCCCTGGAGTAATTTTTTATGAAGCCTTGGTCCAATTTTTGCGACATTCTAGCAGAACATTAGACTTTTTTCTTTTTGAAAAAGTCATAAAACTGGTTTAAAGACAACAATTGTGTACAAAATTCATGAACTATTTCCATTTTTTTAAATGAATTTTGGCCAAAAAAAAACCCCACAAGAAAAATAATAATTTAAAAAAAGTAAATGATGAATCGGGACCGTAGTCTATTTTAAACCCAAATCTTATACTTAAAAGTCTTAAAATGAACCAAGTTTGGCTCGTGGTGGATGATAAATCTGGAGTTTCTTAAGACACTTTTAGTCAAGATTTTACAGCACGTTGGCTTATTTTAGACCACACCTCCTTACTAGCTAAACCACACCCCTGCTTACGAAGACCACACCCTCTTGTCACATACGGCTGTTTTGGGGATCTTGAAGAGAGAGGCTTTTGTGTAGCTGAACATAAGATGTAACCCAAAAACCACACGAGGCAGATGATGTGACTCCGGTATTCACACCTTTAATATTTCACTTCAATCACATGCTCATATTATATCAGCTCATTGCTCCAACTCTCTGGGGGTCCCGGGGTCTCTCCGATGTGCTGGTTCTAGCTTCTTTACTTCATACTGAGCTTGTCAAACAGGTATTCCCCCATGCCATTATTGGGGACCCCCACGCGTTTCAGGTTGGTGATATGGTGCCCGATCTTCTTGATGCGCTCCACGTGTTCTTCCAGGTGCTCCTCTTCCAAAAAGTCACAGAGCTGAAAGTAAGAAGTAACTTCCAATGACTCTTATTGATACATTCCGTGCGTTCTAACAAGACGTGATCTATTAAAATTAAGTTTTTGTCATTTTTTATTAACATCAACAATTCCAATATACTTACATTTTTCTTGTTTGCAACTTCTGTTGAAACTAAAGGAGTACGCCCAATGTGTAATTTTTTTCTTTTTTTGGCAGGAGGGGGGTGAGTGGGGATAGGGTTCACCTTGTCCCCCGAGGAAAAAATAAAGTACATGCGCATGTTATTCCCTATCCATAATTTAACCCTGAGATTGGGGTTTTCGGAAGCCTCCCTCTATTCATTGTCTACGGAACTGACAAAATTAGCTCAACAGTCCCATAGACAATGAATGGAGCGGATTCTAAAACCCTGATCTTGGGGGCTCCAGCGAGTTATTCCCTATTCTACGGATAGGGGATAACTTGTTTAACTCTTTAATGCCTGATAGAGGCCTCTCCATTCACTTTCCGCCAGTCTAGGTCCCCTGAGCCTTTTATTACCCTAGACCACCAAAGGTGTCTCTGATGACACCTCCTTCCAAAGTTTGCCATCAAAGTATGTCTGTAGCATCTGCACTAGGTGGGTGATAAATGTCTGACTGCTGGGACCCCCACCGATCACAAGAACAGGGGTCCTGAGGTCCCATTCAGTGTTCCTGGGTCACGTATGAACAATGTCGCTCTATGTTTAGCAGCCTTACATGTATACATGGTCAGATGTTTGCCTGGTGTTACAGGTATGTTTACTCACATGGGGGTCTTTCCGGTCTGTGGCCACATTATGCAGTTCCAGTACAGCCTGGTTAACAGATTTCTCCAAGGCCAGAGCAGTTTGCATGGCATCCAAGGAGCTTCCCCACTCATCCCGTTCGGGTCTCTGGAGAATAAAAAACAAAAAAAATTAGAAAAGTTATATAAAGTCCAAAAAAGGGAAAATAACCAAAAGATTCCAGATTTCTAATGTTATTTTTATGTAATGTCCTTATTTTGGATACAATATTCAGAGAGAGATGATGTTACCAGGATGGCCGGACCAGGGGGCTTCTACCTCACCTTGATGTCCTGTAGAACCACACGTCCACCACGCTTATTTTGATATTTCATCAGTTTCTCGGCATGTTCCTTCTCCTCGTGGCTCTGTTCCTTGAAGAACTCAGCTACATGGTGAAGGGCAACGTCATCCCGCTCAAAAAAGTGAGACTTTGAAAGGAAATAAAAAAAGGAATTAGAAAGGTAAAATATAATGGCAAATTATCACACATCTGGATTCAGTGTGAGAAATTCTCAATAAAATCTGCACCAAAATCTGCATGTGCCATGCAGATTTTGGTGCAGAAAATGCAACATGAAATCTGCTTTCTGCTTCATTGAGATCAATGAATATTCACTAAAAATACCAACTCTACAGCACTGTTTCCTAGAACGTGGAATGGTGTTGTCCCTCTGTTATTCCTCCTGGAAATTTACAAATAAATTAACAACTGGAAATTACCAGTTGAGGGTGTGTCCTTGTAAAATCAGGGCTGCATGTGTCAGATTGTTTAGGGACACCCCCCTTTGACCAGAAATGGTAACTCCCAGATGACATCTCATGTATTAATATTCAGGAGGAATAATAGAGGAACGGTCCATCTAACAGTTATGAGTAAAAATACCTAAGAATTGCCATTCCATGCACTAAAACAGTCATATTAGGGGTGGTGACAGGTTCTCTTTAAATATGGAGTTCATTCTACAAATCCTGGGGTAAGAAGCATGCATGGCTTATAAGTCTCCTCACTCTGACATGCCAAAGTGAGGAGACTTATAAGCCATGCAGGCTTATTTACAAAAAAACATTGCAAAACTGAACATAATGCACAGCAACAGAAAGACATCTTATCTCACTTGTTTTAACCACTTCAGGGTTCAGAAACAAGAAGTAACATGGTCAACCTTCGGGTTATAGTATAAATTTCAGAAAAAAAGACGCCGGGCACAAAAATGAACAACGGCATAACTGCTTCAAGTTTACTAAAGTGTCTTCGCCTCATAAACCCTTGGTTGGTCCTCCAGCATCTTAAAGACATTATGTCCTCATAGCCCTAAGGTGGGGATACACGGAGTCTTTTTGGAGCAGAAAGTTTTTGAGGTGGATTTTGGAGAGTTTCTACTCTGAAAACTCAGCAAATAGACTAAAACGCAAACAAAGAAATGACCCAAGCTCATGAAGGTCTTACCATGGACAGGTAGGTGTAGGACGAGTACATTTTGAGGTTGACCACGCGGTTCACGGCTGCCTCGCTGTCATGGCTGAAGTTCTGGCGCACTTGGGAAAGCATCTTCTCGGTTGGTTATTGGATCTTGGTCACGAAGAACAAGGCAGGATACGTGTATTCTGCGGATAGTGTCGGGTCGGGCTCCGTTCAATCACTGTTGAAGCAAGAACTCTTCCTGACTGAGAGTTTCCGATCACTACGAGGGTTTTTATAGTGTGGCGAGGCTCGTAAGCCGGAGTCACACCTCACGCTCCAGTGATCAGCCTTATTTCTGCTGAATCATACGGACATCTGAGCCAACAACCTGCTAAGGTTACAAATGACGGCTCCATCTCGTTATGGAGAATTACTGCAGTCACACAACTCCCCGGATAATAGGATGTCACATTATAGTATGGATCATCTTCTACACCTGTGTCTTCTCTTTCCATTAATTATTTTACGCCCCTATGGACCAACTTCTCAGTTACATCTCCTATATCTCTGCTCTGTATAGTATTTCCTCTGGTGTTCCTGACCCAAACCACCTGGGGGCGCTGTTAGTGTTCTTTTTCGACTATAGACAGGGTGTCTGCACTGACAACAAGAGCCCCTTTATTCATTATCGCACTTACACCTTTTTTTCTCTCTAGTTTTTAATATGTTTTTCATTAGCGCCTTATTATTCTTTCAATTTGTGCTTTTTTAAGGTCTATTTTCTATGCATTTGCCTATTTATTTTTTCTTTTTTGTTCATTGTTTCGGGGTTTTTTCTTTCAGAAGTTTTCATCTGATTCATCAATTGCAACTTTTTAAAAAGTTGCTAGATTTTAGTATAAACCTTCTCCAGTCCTTGGAGTGTTTTTATAGTGTTTTTTTTTTGCAAATTTTGCAACATTTTAAGTTTATAACACAACGTGTGACTTTTTTTTTGGGGGGGGGGGTTTGCTCTAAAAAATGAAAGACAAAAAGAGAATTTTTGATTTTGCAAAATATTCATGAACTGCCTGCGCTGTTTTTGAAGAATTTGGTGCAAAATACGTCAATGAATATCACAAGAAGGAAAGAAAAGTGACTTAAAAAAAGGTAATGATAAATCAGGTGTCAATGCAATTCCTCTAGTTTTTTCAATGCATACAAATAAATTAATTCACTAATTTTGAGAATAATATATATTAAAGTTGGTCAAATCCTGCTGGATCGTCCAACCTGTCGACCATCTTTGACGTATTGGCTCCTGATTCTCTCCCGATCCTTTTTTTTTGCTGGGGATAAGTCACCACCGGAGGAGGAATGATGAGTTATTGCTCTTTGCCCCCTAGGTCCAGTTTTAGACCCATTGAGGCAATGACTTTCTCACCATATTGGCTCTGTATATACAGATATTCTCCCTGGTAGCACAATGCCTGCGTGCGGATAAGGCTTATGTACCTTTAGATCAGCCCTATTACCCCTTTATATAAAAATAAGCCATAATAAGGCCGTGTGCATTAGCCCTAAATCTAGAAAAAGCTGTGTGACACTGGGCTCATCATTGATTTAAAGGCGTTGTCCTCTCAGAGCCGCCAGAGCTGCAAAACACAGCTTTGTGCAGTCTGTAGTGGCCGCTGCCAGGTACTGCAGAACAGCTCCTATTCAAATATGCTCTGACTGGACAACCCCTTTATAGGGATTTTCCATTTTTTTCTGGAAAACTCCAGTATGGCTGCAGTTTGTTTAAACAAATAAACTGAGTTTTACTCACCCTCCCCAGGTTCAACGCTAAGTTTTCGCCGCTGCTTCTGGTGTCTGTTATTGTCTGCAGCGCTGACATCACGTCAGTAGCGCAACAGACCTTAGCAGCTATGCTCGAGTTGATGGCATGAGCTGCCAAATTCAGTGATTGGCTGCAGCGCTGTCACGTGCCCCAATATACTTAATAATCTATATCATTATCATTAGCCTTAAAGGGTAGCTGTGGGCAACATGAATCAGATCCTGGCCGCACGGTTGCAGCCAGGTATGCCCCCTCTCGTGGCCGCCTGTTCCACTCATTGATCACCCTCACAGTCAAAAAATGTTTTTCTAATATCTAATCTGTATCTTCTCCCTTTCAGTTTCATCGCATTGCTTCTTGTGTTTCCATGTGCAAATGAGAACAAAGCTGATCCCTCTACACTTTGACATCCCTTCAGATATTTGTAGGCAGCTATTAAGTCTCCTCTCCTCTAATAAAGCTGTGGCCGGCCCCGTTCGTGAGTCATTTGTGCAAGGGATCAAGTCATCATCGGTGATATTGGGTGTTGGGTGGGATGATCACTGCAGTCTATATATCCTCTGAAATGCTGGAGTGTTTCATCAATAAATATAACTGTCCATAATCGACTAACAGGTTCCTTTTAAATGTTGCATATTAAAAAGTTTGGCAACTTTCTAATATATAGAAAACCATTGATTGTTGTCAGTGAATGGAAACCGTAAAAGAAGGAGACTGAAATGTTACTTGTTCTTGCATTTCTAAGTGACTGGCTGTTCTGCTGCTGACCCTTATCTTCTAGATGTATTTTTTCGTCCCTTGCACAATTTCTTATCTTGTTTGTCAGGGTATTGCCGTATGTCTACTCGGTCAGCATATTTTGCCTGTAAATTCGTGGGTGGTGCGCAGGTTACTGTGGTCACGGCTCTTATATTACAGCAGTAAATGGTTTTGTAAAGAACATTGTAGCTTCAGGCTCATTCAGACAAAATGGTTCTGGGAAAATGTACGGATGTGAGATGTCTACAGCCCCCCCCATGGGCGTTCTCCAATGACCTCACTACATGAATTTTCACCCAAAATCAACCATACACACTCAGGTACCGCAGGTGAATATATTCTTCAAACTGGGGGGGGGGCTGACGACAGCCACTGCACAGAAGAGGATCCCAAAGTCAATGGATTGTCTATATGACTGGTTTTCAATCTGTGGTGCTCCTGCTATTGACTACAACTCCCAGCATGCCTTTTCAATAAAATAGGAGCTGAGTTGCAGTTCTCGGCTACAGCCAATAAGCAGCGTCCCGCTCCGTTCACTGATTACATTCAGCCGCAATTGTTCTGTGCACATAGAATCTCATTGTTCTCGGCAGCACGTGTTCTGTTTACACAGGATCAGGGCCGGCGTCAGCACCCGGCGCACCCGAGCAAGTGCCGGGGCCCTGAGCAGGCGGGGGGGGGGGGGGGCACTCACCGTCGGGCACCCCGGCGTGCTATGGGACCCTTGAGCGTAGGAGAGTGGTGTCAGCGCCAGCTTCCCCCCGCTTGCTCCGGGCCCTGGCAGCCGGCGGCACAATACTCACCTCTCTCCATGCCTCCACAGCAGCTCCGGTCTCTTCCGCGGCTGCTGCACTGTGACGTCTCAGGTCAGAGGGCGTGGTGACGTCGTTACACCGCTCTCTCTCCTGAGCCGTCACAGCGCAGAGCGTAAGACGCCAGCGCGGATGAGGGGTCCGGAGCAGCGGCAGCAGGTGAGAAGTGAGGTGAGTATTTGATTTTTTTCTTTTCTAATGTATGGAGGCATAGGGCATTATATGATGTGGGGGGTGACATCCTGCATGGGGCATTATATGGGAGGGTGACATCCTTCATGGGGCATTATATGGGGAGGAGAACAAGTGACATCCTGCATGGGGCATTATATGATGTGGGGGGGTGACATCCTGCATGGGGAATTATAAGGGGGGGGACAAGTGACATCCTGCATGGGGCATTATATGGGGGGGGTGACATCCTGCATGGAGCATTATAAGGGGGTGTGTGACATCCTGCATGGGGCTTTATAAGGGGGGAGTGACATCCTGCATGGGGCATTATAAGGGGGGAGTGACATCCTGCATGGGGCATTATAAGGGGGGGTGACATCCTGCATGGGCATTATAAGGGGGGGTGACATCCTGCATGGGGCATTATAAGGGGGGTGACATCCTGCATGGGGCATTATATGGGAGAGTGACATCCTTCATAGGGCATTATATGGGGGGGAGAAAAAGTGACATCCTGCATGGGGCATTACATGGGGTGGAGTGACATCCTGCATGGGGCATTATAAGGGTGGGTGACATCCTGCATGGGGCATTATAAGGGAGGGGGTGACATCCTGCATGGGGCATTACAGGGGGGGTGACATCCTGTATGGGGCATTATAAGGGGGGAGTGGCATCCTGCATGGGGCATTATAACGGGGGGGTGACATCCTGCATGGGGCATTATAAGGGGGGAGTGACATCCTGCATGCGGAATTATATGGGGGAGAGAGGTGACATCCTACCTGGGGCATTATAAGGGGGGGAGAAGTGACATCCTGCATGGGGCATTATAAGGGGGGTGACATCCTGCATGGGGCATTATAAGGGAGGGGGTGACATCCTGCATGGGGCATTATAAAGAGAGGGGAGTGATATCCTGCATGGGGCATTATATGGGGGGGAGTGACATCCTGCATGGGGCATTATAAAGAGAGGGGGGTGATATCCTGCATGGGGCATTATATGGGGGGGGAGTGACATCCTGCATAGGGCATTATATGGAGGGGAGGTGACATCCTGCATGGGGCATTATATGGGGGGGGTGACATCCTGCATGGGACATTATATGAGGGAGTGACAGCCTGCATGGGGCATTATATGGGGGGGGGTGACATCCTGCATGGGGCATTATAAAGGGGGGGTGACATCCTGCATGGGGCATTATAAGGGGGTGACATCCTGCATGGGGCATTATAAGGGAGGGGGGGTGACATCCTGCATGGGGCATTATAAGGGGGGGTGACATCCTGCATGGGGCATTATAAGGGGGGGGGTGACATCCTGCATTTGGCATTATAAGGGGGGTGGCATCCTGCATGGGGCATTATATGGGAGAGTGACATCCTTCATGGGGCATTATAAGGGGGGGAGAAAAAGTGACATCCTGCATGGGGCATTATATGGGGGGGAGTGACATCCTGCATGGGGCATTATAAGGGGGGGTGACATCCTGCATGGGGCATTACATGGGGGGGTGACATCCTGCAAGGGGCATTATAAGGGGGAGTGACATCCTGCATGGGGCATTATAAGGGAGGGGGGTGACATCCTGCATGGGGCATTATAAGGGGGGGTGACATCCTGTATGGGGCATTATATGGCAGGAGTGACATCCAGCATGGGGCATTATAACGGAGAGGGTGACATCCTGCATGGGGCATTATAAGGGGGGTGACATCCTGCATGGGGCATTATAAGGGAGGGGGTGACATCCTGCATGGGGCATTATAAGGGGGGGTGACATCCTGTATGGGGCAGTAAAAGGGGGGAGTGGCATCCTGCATGGGGCATTATAACGGGGGGGGGGTGAGATCCTGCATGGGGCATTATAAGGGGGGAGTGATATCCTGCATGCGGAATTATATGGGGGGGAGAGGTGACATCCTACATGGGGCATTATATGGGGGGGAGAAGTGACATCCTGCATGGGGCATTATAAGGGGGGGTGACATCCTGCATGGGGCATTATAAGGGGGGGTGACATCCTGCATTTGGCATTATAAGGGGGGGTGGCATCCTGCATGGGGCATTATATGGGAGAGTGACATCCTTCATGGGGCATTATATGGGGGGGTGAAAAAGTGACATCCTGCATGGGGCATTATATGGGGGGAGTGACACCCTGCATGGGGCATTATAAGGGGGGGTGACATCCTGCATGGGGCATTACATGGGGGGTGACATACTGCAAGGGGTATTATAAGGGGGAGTGACAACCTGCATGGGGCATTATAAGGGAGGGGGGTGACATCCTGCATGGGGCATTATAAGGGGGGGGGTGACATCCTGTATGGGGCATTATATGGCAGGAGTGACATCCTGCATGGGGCATTATAACGGAGGGGGTGACATCCTGCATGGGGCATTATAAGGGGGGGTGACATCCTGCATGGGGCATTATAAGGGACGGGGTGACATCCTGCATGGGGCATTATAAGGGACGGGGTGACATCCTGTATGGGGCAGTAAAAGGGGGGAGTGGCATCCTGCATGGGGCATTATAACGGGGGGGTGAGATCCTGCATGGGGCATTATAAGGGGGGAGTGATATCCTGCATGCGGAATTATATGGGGGGGAGAGGTGACATCCTACATGGGGCATTATATAGGGGGGAGAAGTGACATCCTGCATGGGGCATTATAAGGGAGGGGGTGACATCCTGCATGGGGCATTATAAGGGGGGGATGACATCCTGTATGGGGCATTATAAGGGGTGAGTGGCATCCTGCATAGGGCATTATAGCGGGGGGGTGACATCCTACATGGGGCTTTATAAGGGGGGTGACATCCTGCATGGGGCATTATAAGGGGGGGGAGTGACATCCTGCATGGGGCATTATAAGGGGGGGTGACATCCTGCATGGGCATTATAAGGGGGGGGGTGACATCCTGCATGGGGCATTATAAGGGGGTGTGAGACATCCTGCATGGGGAATTATATGGGAGAGTGACATCCTTCATGGGGCATTATATGGGGGGGAGAAAAAGTGACATCCTGCATGGGGCATTACATGGGGTGGAGTGACATCCTGCATGGGGCATTATATGGGGGGGAGTGACACCCTGCATGGGGCATTATAAGGGGGGGGTGACATCCTGCATGGGGCATTACATGGGGGGGTGACATACTGCAAGGGGTATTATAAGGGGGAGTGACATCCTGCATGGGGCATTATAAGGGAAGGGGTGACATCCTGCATGGGGCATTATAAGGGGGGGGGTGACATCCTGTATGGGGCATTATATGGCAGGAGTGACATCCTGCATGGGGCATTATAACGGAGGGGGTGACATCCTGCATGGGGCATTATAAGGGGGGGTGACATCCTGCATGGGGCATTATAAGGGACGGGGTGACATCCTGCATGGGGCATTATAAGGGACGGGGTGACATCCTGTATGGGGCAGTAAAAGGGGGGAGTGGCATCCTGCATGGGGCATTATAACGGGGGGGGTGAGATCCTGCATGGGGCATTATAAGGGGGGAGTGATATCCTGCATGCGGAATTATATGGGGGGGGAGAGGTGACATCCTACATGGGGCATTATATGGGGGGGAGAAGTGACATCCTGCATGGGGCATTATAAGGGAGGGGGTGACATCCTGCATGGGGCATTATAAGGGGGGGATGACATCCTGCATGGGGCATTATAAGGGGTGAGTGGCATCCTGCATAAGGCATTATCACGGGGGGGTGACATCCTGCATGGACTTTATAAGGGGGTGTGACATCCTGCATGGGGCATTATAAGGGGGGGAGTGACATCCTGCATGGGGCATTATAAGGGGGGGTGACATACTGCATGGGCATTATAAGGGGGGGGTGACATCCTGCATGGGGCATTATAAGGGGGTGTGAGACATCCTGCATGGGGAATTATATGGGAGAGTGACATCCTTCATGGGGCATTATATGGGGGGGAGAAAAAGTGACATCCTGCATGGGGCATTACATGGGGTGGAGTGACATCCTGCATGGGGCATTATAAGGGTGGGTGACATCCTGCATGGGGCATTATAAGGGAGGGGGTGACGTCCTGCATGGGGCATTATAAGGGGGGGTGACATCCTGTATGGGGCATTATAAGGGGGGAGTGGCATCCTGCATTGGGCATTATAATGGGGGGGGTGACATCCTGCATGGGGCATTATAAGGGGGGAGTGACATCCTGCATGCGGAATTATATGGGGGGGAGAGGTGACATCCTACATGGGGCATTATATGGGGGGGAAGTGACATCCTGTATGGGGCATTATAAGGGGGGGTGACATCCTGCATGGGGCATTATAAGGGAGGGGGTGACATCCTGCATGGGGCATTATAAGGGGGGTGACATCCTGTATGGGGCATTATAAGGGGGCAGTGGCATCCTGCATGGGGCATTATAACGGGGGGGTGACATCCTGCATGGGGCATTATAAGGGGGAGTGACATCCTGCATGCGGAATTATATGGGAGGGAGAGGTGACATCCTACATGGGGCATTATATGGGGGGGAGAAGTGACATCCTGCATGGGGCATTATAAGGGGGGGTGACATCCTGCATGGGGCATTATAAGGGAGGGGGGTGACATCCTGCATGGGGCATTATAAAGAGAGGGGGGTGATATCCTGCATGGGGCATTATATGGGGGGGAGAGACATCCTGCATGGGGCATTATAAAGAGAGGTTGGTGATATCCTGCATGGGGCATGATATGGGGGGGAGTGACATCCTGCATAGGGCGTTATATGGGGGGGGAGGTGACATCCTGCATGGGGCATTATATAGAGGGTGACATCCTGCATGGGGCATTATAAGGTGGGGTGACATCCTGCATGGGGCATTATAAGGGGGGGTGACATCCTGCATTTGGCATTATAAGGGTGGTGGCATCCTGCATGGGGCATTATATGGGAGAGTGACATCCTTCATGGGGCTTTATATGGGGGGGGGAGTGACATCCTGCATGGGGCATTATATGGGGGGGAGTGACATCCTGCATGGGGCATTATAAGGGGGGGTGACATCCAGCATGGGGCATTACATGGGGGGGTGACATCCTGCATGGGGCATTATAAGGGAGGTGGGTGACATCGTGCATGGGGCATTATAAGGGGGTTGACATCCTGTATGGGGCATTATATGGCAGGAGTGACATCCTGCATGGGGCATTTTAACGGAGGGGGTGACATCCTGCATGGGGCATTATAAGGGGGGGTGACATCCTGCATGGGGCATTATAAGGGAGGGGGTGACATCCTGCATGGGGCATTATAAGGGGGGAGTGACATCCTGTATGGGTCAGTAAAAGGGGGGAGTGGCATCCTGCATGGGGCATTATAACGGGGGGTGAGATCCTGCATGGGGCATTATAAGGGGGGAGTGATATCCTGCATGCGGAATTATATGGGGGGGGAGAGGTGACATCCTACATGGGGCATTATATGGGGAGGAGAAGTGACATACTGCATGGGTCATTATAAGGGAGGGGGTGACATCCTGCATGGGGCATTATAAGGGGGTGGGGTGACATCCTGTATGGGGCATTATAAGGGGTGAGTGGCATCCTGCATAGGGCATTATAAAGGGGGGGTGACATCCTGCATGGGGCTTTATAAGGGGGAGTGACATCCTGCATGGGGCATTATAAGGGGGGGAGTGACATCCTGCATGGGGCATTATAAGGGGGGGGAGTGACATCCTGCATGGGCATTATAAGGGGGGTGACATCCTGCATGGTGCATTATAAGGGTGTGTGTGACATCCTGCATGGGGAATTATACGGGAGAGTGACATCCTTCATGGGGCATTATATGGGGGGGAGAAAAAGTGACATCCTGCATGGGGCATTACATGGGGTGGAGTGACATCCTGCATGGGGCATTATACGGGTGGGTGACATCCTGCATGGGGCATTATAAGGGAGGGGGTGACATCCTGCATGGGGCATTATAAGGGGGGTGACATCCTGCATGGGGCATTATAAGGGGGGAGTGGCATCCTGCATGGGGCATTATAATGGGGGGGTGACATCCTGCATGGGGCATTATAAGGGGGGAGTGACATCCTGCATGCGGAATTATATGGTGGGGGAGAGGTGACATCCTACATGGGGCATTATATGGGCGGGGGGAAGTGACATCCTGCATGGGGCATTATAAGGGGGGGTGACATCCTGCATGGGGCATTATAAGGGAGGGGGGTGACATCCTGCATGGGGCATTATAAAGAGAGAGGGGTGATATCCTGCATGGGCATTATATGGGGGGGGAGTGACATCCTGCATAGGGCATTACATGGGGGGAGAGGTGACATCCTGCATGGGGCATTATATGGGGGGTGACATCCTGCATGGGGCATTATATGGGGGAGTGACAGCCTGCATGGGGCATTATAAAGGGGGGTGACATCCTGCATGGGGCATTATAAAGGGGGGGTGACATCCTGCATGGGGCATTAGAAGGGGGTGACATCCTGCATGGGGCATTATAAGGGAGGGGGTGACGTCCTGCATCGGGCATTGTAAGGGGTGGTGACATCCTTCATGGGGCATTATAAGTGGGGTGATATCCTGCATTTGGCATTATAAGAGGGTGTGGCATCCTGCATGGGGCATTATATGGGAGAGTGACATCCTTCATGGGGCATTATATGGGGGGGAGAAAAAGTGACATCCTGCATGGGGCATTATATGTGGGGGAGTGACATCCTGCATGGGGCATTATAAGGGGGGGTGACATCCTGCATGGGGCATTATAAGGGGAGTGACATCCTGCATGGGGCATTATAAGGGAGGGGGGTGACATCCTGCATGGGGCATTATAAGGGGGGGTGACATCCTGTATGGGGCATTATATGGCAGGACTGACATCCTGCATTGGGCATTATAACGGAGGGGGTGACATCCTGCATGGGGCATTATAAGAGGGGGTGACATCCTGCATGGGGCATTATAAGGGAGGGGGTGACATCCTGCGTGGGGCATTATAAGGGGGGGTGACATCCTGTATGGGGCAGTAAAAGGGGGGAGTGGCATCCTGCATGGGGCATTATAACGGGGGGTGAGATCCTGCATGGGGCATTATAAGGGGGGAGTGATATCCTGCATGTGGAATTATATGGGGGGAGGAGAGGTGACATCCTACATGGGGCATTATATGGGGGGGAGAAGTGACATCCTGCATGGGGCATTATAAGGGAGGGGGTGACATCCTGCATGGGGAATTATAAGTAGAGATGAGCGTTGTTCTACTCGAACTGTTCGCCAATCTCAAATTCGAGCTGTTTTGGGCGGTGTTCGAGCCGGTCGGCGAACACGAACAATTTGAGAAAAATTCGGCTGTTCGAGGTTATGTTCGATAACTGTTCGTGCACCAAAATCATAACTGGATTTTTTCTCAGTAATGATGAAAATTAATGTTAATACGCAGTTTGAGTGTACAGCGGGGTGGGGGGAGGGGCAGGGGATGGATCTCTGCAGGAACAATGAAGATCTCCATTTTTTTTTCTCTTTCCCGCATTTGCAGTGGGTAGGTGCAATCTGTCAGCCTATCAGCAGCGCACACACGGAGCGAAGTGCTTTTTTTCACACAAGCAAGGGCATGTGTGATTGGCAGTGTATGTCACATGTCCTTGCCCTATAAGACCAAGCCATTTTCCCCGTCGCCACCATTTTCTCACTGCTGCAGCTGCGTGTTAGACGGCACCGCTGTTGCTGTGTGCGCTATACCTTGTTAATTTCAAGCCAATTTTCGCACAAATATACAGATAGCTTGGGAGTAGGGAATAGTTGTGATTGCAGTCCTTTTAAGGACTAGGTTACAGCATTTCCTACGACTTTTATCAGGCAGGTCTGTGCTCTTAAATAGATAGATTGTGGGAGTAAAGACTAATTGTAATTGGAGTCCTTTTCAGGACTAGGTTACATGAGTTCCTATCAGTTTTTGCCAGGCAGGTCTGTGCCAGTGCTGTGCAAGTTTTTTTCACAGCATTTGGCTGAATCTAGCAAAGCTAATCCTTTTTGGCCTATTGCAGAGTGTGTTAGTCAGTGGAGTAGCCTATCTGTGTTGCAAGATATACCACCTGTATATAGAATACCAATTTTTTTACTGCACCTAGTGAAGTAAAATCTTTTGGGCATAGCATCATTCTATTAGTCCATCTATACTGACCTCCATCAGGTTGCAAACTGAATATAATTTTTTTCTGCATCTAGCTCTGAAAAAATATTTGGGCTTCTAGCAGTGTGTGGGACTTGGTCTATTAGTCCATCTATACTGACCTCCATCAGGTTGCAAATTAAAAATAATTTTTTTCTTCATTTAGCTCTGAAAAAATATTTGGGCTTCTAGCAGTGTGTGGGACTTGTTCTATTAGTCCTTCTATACTGACCTCCAGCAGGTTGCAAATTGAATATAATTTTTTTCTGCATCTAGCTCTGAAAAAATATTTGGGCTTCTAGCGGTGTGTGGGACTTGGTCTATTAGTCCATCTATACTGACCTCCATCAGGTTGCAAATTAAAAATAATTTTTTGTCTGCATCTAGCTCTGAAAAAATATTTGGCCTTCTAGCAGTGTGTGGGACTTTCTCTATTAGTCCATCTATACTGACCTCCATCAGGTTGCAAACTGAATATAATTTTTTTCTGCATCTAGCTCTGAAAAAATATTTGGGCTTCTAGCAGTGTGTGGGACTTGGTCTATTAGTCCATCTATACTGACCTCCATCAGGTTGCAAATTAAAAATAATTTTTTTCTTCATTTAGCTCTGAAAAAATATTTGGGCTTCTAGCAGCGTGTGGGACTTGGTCTATTAGTCCATCTATACTGACCTCCATCAGGTTGCAAATTAAAAATAATTTTTTTCTGCATCTAGCTCTGAAAAAATATTTGGGCTTCTAGCAGTGTGTGGGACTTGGTCTATTAGTCCATCTATACTGACCTCCATCAGGTTGCAAATTAAAAATAATTTTTTTCTTCATTTATCTCTGAAAAAATATTTGGGCTTCTAGCAGTGTGTGGGACTTGTTCTATTAGTCCATCTATACTGACCTCCATCAGGTTGCAAATTAAAAATAATTTTTTTCTGCATCTAGCTCTGAAAAAATATTTGGGCTTCTAGCAGTGTGTGGGACTTGGTCTATTAGTCCATCTATACTGACCTCCATCAGGTTGCAAATTAAAAATAATTTTTTTCTGCATCTAGCTCTGAAAAAATATTTGGGCTTCTAGCAGTGTGTGGGACTTGGTCTATTAGTCCATCTATACTGACCTCCATCAGGTTGCAAATTGAATAAAAAAAATTTCTGCATCTAGCTCTGAAAAAATATTTGGGCTTCTAGCGGTGTGTGGGACTTGGTCTATTAGTCCATCTATACTGACCTCCATCAGGTTGCAAATTAAAAATAATTTTTTTCTTCATTTATCTCTGAAAAAATATTTGGGCTTCTAGCAGTGTGTGGGACTTGTTCTATTAGTCCATCTATACTGACCTCCATCAGGTTGCAAATTAAAAATAATTTTTTTCTGCATCTAGCTCTGAAAAAATATTTGGGCTTCTAGCAGTGTGTGGGACTTGGTCTATTAGTCCATCTATACTGACCTCCATCAGGTTGCAAATTAAAAATAATTTTTTTCTGCATCTAGCTCTGAAAAAATATTTGGGCTTCTAGCAGTGTGTGGGACTTGGTCTATTAGTCCATCTATACTGACCTCCATCAGGTTGCAAATTGAATAAAAAAAATTTCTGCATCTAGCTCTGAAAAAATATTTGGGCTTCTAGCGGTGTGTGGGACTTGGTCTATTAGTCCATCTATACTGACCTCCATCAGGTTGCAAATTAAAAATAATTTTTTTCTGCATCTAACCCAGCCAATAGTTTTGGCCTAATACCACAGTTTGGCCACTCAGCTCTGCTCGGTTACCATCCATTGTTTTTTTGTGCAAACAACTCCAGAGTTGTGAATTAGTTAACCACCAAAATGAGTGGAAAAAGGCCTGCTGCTGGTGGAAAGGGGAATAGGCGTGTTGGGAAGGGGAAAAAAGGTTGTGTCCGTGGGGTAGGTGCAGAAGAAAGACCATCTTCCAGCCAAACTAAAATGTCTACTTCTTTTAGCGGACAATGTGATAAGATCCCTTTCTTACGGCCACGCCAATCGCTACAAATTCCAGATGAGGCACAAAAACAGCAGGTGCTTCAACGGATATCAAGTGCTCCTTTAAGTGGGCTCTCCTCCACATCAACTTCAACATCACAAATACTCCAGTCCTCAAAGGTGTCACCCAAATCGCACTTGCTTCCTCACAGCTCCCAAATCTCCAGCTGCCCGTCTGAGTATGAGGTAGAACAGATGGTTGAGTCTGCAGAGCTGTTTACTCATACTATAGCCTGGGAATCAGAGGTCGACTCCAGCGCTTCTGTGAATCCAGACGAGGAAATGATCTGCACTGATGCCCAGAATCTTTATGAGTCGGATCCAGGACCAGACGCAGAAGGTTCTGACCATAATGTAGACCCTCATTCCCAAACTGTAACTCCTGTTGGTGGAGACAATGAGGAAGACGATGATAAGACTCAAATACCTGATTGGAGCGACAACTTTAGTTTTTTGTCAGGGCAGGAACAGGTTGGCTCTGAGGACGACGGGTGTGATAACGCACAGGGTGATGATGATGAGGTCGGAGATCCCACTTACTGTCAACCCACAGTCAGCCAAGAGATGAGGTCAGCAGAGGAGGTGGAGGAAGATGCTAGTGACGACGAGGTCAGGTTGCGCCTTCCTGGACAGAGACGTAGTACTGGAAGCACGTCAACAACTGCATCCTCAAACACAACTCTGCCTCTCACCACAAGTCGTGGTGGCTCTTCAGGTCGCATGGGTGCTAAGCCTTGCATAGCCTGGGCATTTTTTCAGATCGATAAAGATGACCCAACTCGTGTTATCTGTAACATTTGTCAGCAAAAGCTAAGTAGAGGCCAAAAAATACATAGTTTGAGTACTTCATGCATGAACCGGCACATGGACATGAAGCATAAGTTGCAGTGGGAAGCTCAGTGTGCTACAATGCGGTCTAGTCGGCCGGGCCAACCACCGTCTGCCATATCTTGTGCATCCGCGGCCTCTTCATCCTCTGTGACTGGGGGGACAGCAGTCACACCTGTTTTGGGGCGCAGACCTGCCACCTCTTTACCCGCAACAGCCAGCGTGATTGGCAGGTCATCATTTTCTTTGGAGGTGGTAACACCAGCTGGTCTTGAGCGCTGTCCGACATCGATAGCACCACCTTTGGATCAAGGCAACCTAACATGTCCGCCTGCATCTTCCTCACAGACCGGCAGTTTGCCGGAGACACCCTTATCAACCCCGTCTAAGCACAATAGCCAGCCCTCGGTCCCTCAGATGTGGACAAGTTTTTAGTAAAGCTGTCTCTCAGCTTCTAGGGGAGAAAATGGAAAAAGGAACGGCGCAGATCTAAGTGCAGTATATTTTAGGATTTGTAAATAAGGGTGAGGTAACTGAAAACTGCTCACCTTTAAGTAATCTTGAGGTTTAACGTTTAGTAGTGGTGGACTCTTGTGGCTTGCAGCACGCTTTACCGGAAGGATCAGGTCCTCATGTTGGAAGATCCTGTTTGCTCAGTAGATCGGTTCGATAAATTCCGGTTTGTATATCGCGGCGCTTCCAAATAGGGCCCAGTGGATATTTACATTCAGGATTTATTAATTAGAATAGCAATGTACAACGCGTTTCTACTCATTACAGAGTCTTCATCAGGTACAATTTCGTAGTCATGCTTATGGAAGGTCTCTTCATTATATAAAGCACTGATCAGGTTCATCAGGGTCATGGACCGCCCAGTTAATTAATCATGTTAATTGAGTTGGTTTATGCATGTGATTAGTTAATCATGCAATCTAAGGTTGTCTCTGCTAGAGTAAAATCAAATAAAAATACAACAACAACTACAATAAAAATGCAACAACAACAACATAAAAAAAAAAAAAAAAACCCACACAAAATACTTTCTTAAATGATTAAGAAGAAATAAAAACCTGTTTTTGGTTAAAATGTTTAAAAGAATGTTTTTCTCCCCTGCATGTAGATCCAGTAACACTATCGCTCACTATTGACAGATTGTATTTAAGAGGAAAATCAGATTCATAATAATATTTCTCTATTTAATGACTAATAAATATATGTTTATTGTTAATATATTCAAGGTCCTCTAATGTAAAGTGAACTCAGTGTGGTTCTGCCTGTTCAACTTTGTTTTTCTATCAAATATATTCAATTCTGTCATTTAATCCCTCTGGCTGTAGACACCGCATGCGATAAATCCAGAAGGATTCCTTTCTATTCAATGTTTGAATTCTATTCTGGGTGGAAACTGGTATGGATTCTACGGGGGTTATTTGAACTTCAAATTTCCCCCCGTGATTCTGCAGTAGATGGCGTGATAGGCTATGTGTTAAAAGCCCTATTTTGGCATTGTGACGGTGTCCACTAAGGCGGTTTTGCACTTTTCTTATGGTACGACCGACGTATTGTAAACCGCATTTGCAAGTAATAACGTATATAACGTAGTCTGTTTGACAGGTGAGATACTGGCGAATTGGAAATTTTTCACCTGTACTATGACAAATAATCTCTTTGCAGCCGTGTGATATACATCTGCAACAGTTGCAAAGTTTCTTTCTGCATTTGAATACTCCCACTGATTTGGTTGTATTGAATCTTTTTCGCTCAGATAAAGTGGAGATGTTTTTAAGTCGGCTTGGAGCTATCAAATTCCTGATGGTTTTTCCTCTTCTAAAGGTGATCCCTGGTCTTTCAGGTAGGGATTCTCTTAGAAGAGGATCTTGTTGCAGAATATACCAATATTTACTGAGTATTTTTCTGACATTTAAGTTTTCCTTATTATAGGCTGTGATGAAGTTAAATCTCCATTTATTAGGTTGTAAAGGATTTTTTGTGAACCTTGTACTGTCATTGGGGAATTTTAAGGTGGTATCTGTTTTTAATTTGTGTTCCTTGCTCTTTTCCTTAATTTTTTCTGTCTTATTTGACTTATTTTTCATTGCCAAAAGGCAATCCTTCTGTGTCTTTTTTCTGTTGGTTTCATATGCTGCTGAAATTAGTTTTTTGGGGTACTTTTTTGTTTTAAACCGGTCTATAAGGACTTTTGCTTGTATATTATAGTCCTCTAGTTGTGTGTTATTTTTCCTTATACGTAAAAACTGGCTATAAGGGATGTTTTTTTTCCATTTGTGAAAATGTGCACTATTAAACTCTAAATATCCATTTGAATCTACTACTTTAAAGTATGTTTTTGTTATTAATGAGTTTTTTTTAAAACTGATTTCTAAATCTAAAAAATTGATTTTATTTATACTCATATTAAAGGTAAAATTGATACCCCACTCATTTTGGTTTAGTTCATAAATAAGTTGTTCCGCCATTTTTTGGTCTCCTTTCCACAGGATAACTAGATCATCAATATATCTACGGTACAGGATAATATTTTCTGTATACATGGCTTTTGTCAGAGCTGATAGGGACTCGAAACGTCCCATGAATAAATTAGCAAAACTAGGCGCGACTCGAGTCCCCATTGCTGTACCGAGCTTCTGGACATATAACTGGTCTTGGAATTCAAATATATTTCTCTTTAAGATGAATTCAAGGCCTAAAAGAATGAATTGTATTTGTGCTTGCGGCATATTGGTATATGTTTCTAAGTAATATCGAGTTGCTGATATTCCCAATTGGTGGTCTATGTTTGAATATAGTGCTGTTACATCTAAGGATATGAACCAATATCCTTCTTCCCAATATATATCCTGTAATTCTTCTATCAGTTGGGTAGAATCACGTAGATACGATGGGAGTTTTTTCACTATGTTTTGTAGATGGAGATCGATATAATGGGAAAGATAGCTGGTGAGTGAATTTATACCAGCTATAATGGGGCGACCTGGTGGATTAATTGGATCCTTATGAATTTTGGGTAGATGATAAAAAAAAGCTAGGGAGTATTCTTTATTTGTGAGAAACTGCTTTTCTCTTTTGTCTATAATTCCTTTTTCATAAGCGGTATTTATGATTAGATGATATTCTTTAGAAATGGTTTTTGAAGGATCTATATTAAGTTTACTATAATATTTTTCATCTGATAGTATTCTATGTGCTTCTTTGAGGTACGCTTCTCGATCTTGAATTATTATCCCCCCCCCTTTATCTGCTTCTCTAATGACAATTGTATTATTATTTTTTAAGGTTTTTATGGCACATTTTTCTTTTTTTGTGATGTTAGCTCTTGTTTTCAGGTTTTCTTTCACATGGTGTTTTTTATTATTCTTTTTTGAAGATTTTTTAAAAAACTGTTTTTTATTTATTTTGCGGAATTCGTCCCCTACCAATGAGAGGAAGGTCTCAATGTAGCTTCCTCTATGATGGATAGGATTAAAATTAGATCTATTTTTAACTACAAGATGTATATTTTCATCATGTTTATTTTCAGACTTGGAATTATTTTTAGGATTTTTACGTATTTCCGTAGGTTCAAAAGTTTTTTCTTTTATTTTTTCTTTTATCGCAAAATGTCTGGATAGGGTAAGACGTCTTATGAACTGATTTAGATCAATATACAGATCAAAATTATTTGCACGTTGGTCAGGGCAAAAGTTCAGTCCTTTTTCAAGCAGAGTTTGTTCATTTTCGTTTAGTGTGTATTTAGATAAATTAAAAATTTTTATTTTATCTGAGTTTACTTTCCTATCTCTTTTCATTACTTTTTTATTTTTTATATGTTTCTTATTACTTTTTATTTTTTTGGGTGGGCTATTTTTTCTTTTTCTATCAGATTTAAGGAGGTAGGATTTGGTAATGATTTTTTTAGGGTGTTTCCTACCTGCTCTCGTGCCTCTGGGCCGCCTTTTCTTTTTTTGTTGGTTTGAGATGTAATCAAGGGAAAAAATTGAGTTATCTGCTGTTGTGAAGGAGGTAGCATAATGGGAGCCATAGAGGTGAGGCTTATTATCGGAGGAAGCAGTGTTTCTAATAGAGGTGGGGGTTGGAGGGGTCCAATCTCTAAAAAAGAAATATGTGAGGCTGTAGATGAAGGGGAGTATGACGGTGCTTGGATGACAGTTATAAAGGGTTGAGAGCTGTCCTCTACACTATGTGTTGTTAAATTTACTAGATTTGTTATATTTAGAAGATCCTCACATTCAGTAATTTCTTCGATGTCTCTGCTTTCTATTGAACAGGGATTAACCCATGTGTTAGCAGTCGTAGTTGTTTTATTTGTTAATAATTTTAAGGGTGGGAGACCCGGGTTGGGTGCCGGAAGATTATGCACTTCCGCATTGACTTCTATGTGAATGGGAGAGATATTAGCAGTGGGAATTATGTTACAGGGGGATTTTATTTTCTCTGTATGTTGGAAATTCTTCCCACTACTAGGTGTAGACTGGCAGTGTGACTGTTTAATAGTTGAGAAGCTTGCATTATTTTTCCTTGGAATCCGATTGTGATTGGGAGTTGATACATTTACCCAATATTTATTTGAGGTTTGTCTATTCCTTGCATGCTTTGAATTGTAAAACGTACAAATAGTGTCTATAGTTTCTCTCTGTTTTTTTGAAAACATGTTTTCGTTTGTGATGTTCTCTTTGGTGTTTTGATGTAATTGTTTCTCTTTATTAGTTTTACGTAAATTTATATTTTCAACTGTATTTTGCTTAAAATTTGCTTCCATATTATTTCTAAGATTATTTTTATTGTTATTGTAGGGATACATGTCTCTCCTCAGTTTTTTGGTTTTATGTTCGATAAGACCATTCTCAAATCTCTGCAGATTCCCATTTATATCAGAATTTACTATGTTAAAGTAGGAAGAATGATTGAATTCATTCAGTTCTGTCAACAATTTTTCACAGTTTTCAGAAGCATTTTTTGCAAGCATTTTCCTTTTCTTTATCAATAAAGACATTAATTTGTAAGAACAATTGTCTATAATCTTTCTCCAGTCCTTTGTGAAATCCGGATCTTCCGGAAAGGAACTGTCAAAATGAATCTCCAGTCCCCTAGGGATAATATTTTTATCTAAACATATATTTAAAAATTCCGCGTCGAGCTGGTGTCTAATTTCCATCTTCATTGTTTTTTCGAACATGAAAAACAATGTATTGATCTTCTTTTTAGTGTCTAGATCTATTTCATTAGGTATGAAACCCACATTGTGTTCAGACTTATCCATGTATGTAATTTTTGCAAGTGTAATCCATACCAGTTTCCACCCAGAATAGAATTCAAACATTGAATAGAAAGGAATCCTTCTGGATTTATCGCATGCGGTGTCTACAGCCAGAGGGATTAAATGACAGAATTGAATATATTTGATAGAAAAACAAAGTTGAACAGGCAGAACCACACTGAGTTCACTTTACATTAGAGGACCTTGAATATATTAACAATAAACATATATTTATTAGTCATTAAATAGAGAAATATTATTATGAATCTGATTTTCCTCTTAAATACAATCTGTCAATAGTGAGCGATAGTGTTACTGGATCTACATGCAGGGGAGAAAAACATTCTTTTAAACATTTTAACCAAAAACAGGTTTTTATTTCTTCTTAATCATTTAAGAAAGTATTTTGTGTGCTGTTTTTTTTTTTTTTTTATGTTGTTGTTGTTGCATTTTTATTGTAGTTGTTGTTGTATTTTTATTTGATTTTACTCTAGCAGAGACAACATTAGATTGCATGATTAACTAATCACATGCATAAACCAACTCAATTAACATGATTAATTAACTGGGCAGTCCATGACCCTGATGAACCTGATCAGTGCTTTATATAATGAAGAGACCTTCCATAAGCATGACTACGAAATTGTACCTGATGAAGACTCTGTAATGAGTAGAAACGCGTTGTACATTGCTATTTTATATTCTAATTAATAAATCCTGAATGTAAATATCCACTGGGCCCTATTTGGAAGCGCCGTGATATACAAACCGGAATTTATCGAACCGATCAGATGTGGACAAGTAAAAGACCATTTCCTCCTAGCCATGAGAAAGCTAAGAGGTTGAATTTCACCATCTGCAAGCTCTTGGCTACAGAAATGCTGCCTTTCCGCCTGGTGGACACAGAGGATTTTCAAGACCTTATGTCCGTCGCAGTGCCCCAGTACCAGATGCCCAGTCGGCACTACTTCTCAAAGAAAGGTGTGCCTGCGCTCCACCAGCATGTCGCACACAACATCACCGCTTCTTTGAGAAACTCTGTGTGTGACAGGGTGCATTTCACCACAGACACTTGGACGAGTAGGCATGGACAGGGGCGTTACATGTCGCTGACTGGGCACTGGGTAACTATGGTGACAGCAGGACAAGGGGCTGCTGTCCAAGTCTTGCCGTCCCCACGAGTTGTGCGTCAATCCTCTTTATGTCAAAGTTCCACCACTGCTTCTGCCTCCTCAACCTCCTCTCGGTCTTCCACCTGCACCCAAAGCCTGTCTGGTCATGCCACAAGCTTTCTAACTGCGCAGAAGGGATCCTGCACACCTCCTTACTATGCTGGCAGTAGGGCTCAACGTCATCAGGCGGTTTTTACATTGAAATGTCTGGGAAATGTGAGTCACACAGCTGAGGAGTTGTGGTCAGCTCTGGAGAACCAATTTCATGAATGGTTGTCTCCACTGGACCTGAAACCAGGGAAGGCCGTGTGCGACAATGCTGCAAACCTGGGTGCGGCCCTTCGCCGGGGCAATGTCACACACGTGCCTTGTATGGCTCACGTGTTGAACCTGGTTGTCCAGCAATTTTTAGCCCACTATCCCAGACTAGATGGCCTTCTGCAGAGGGCACGGTCGCTGTGTGCTCACTTCCGCCGTTCGCATCCCGCAGCTCAGCGACTTACATCTCTACAGAAGTCGTTGGGCCTGCCACTTCACCGGCTAAAATGCGATGTGCCTACCCGGTGGAATTCAACTCTGCACATGTTGCAGTGACTGTGGCAGCACCGACAAGCCCTGGTGCAATACGTTCTGACGTATAGCCTGGGCCAACGAGATTCAGAGGTGGGGCAAATCACGCTGGAGGAGTGGTCTCAGATCAGGGACCTATGCACCCTTCTGCACAGTTTTGAAATGGCGACGAAGATGTTTAGTGCTGACGATGCCATTATCAGCATGACTATTCCGGTGATTTACATGCTGGAGCACATGTTAAACAGAATTCGGAGTCAGGTGGTGGCACAAGAGGAGGTGGAGGAAGTAGAGGAGGAGGAGTTGTATGCGGAAGGGCTAACATCTGCAAGGTCCAGACGGTCGGCAGCACCAAGGCGGCAGGCATGTGAGGGTGGGGGAGATGGTTTTACCAGGGCGCATGGTAGCAGCCAAACTAGTGAGGAAGGTGCAGGAGCCCAGGAAGAAGTGGAGGACGAACTGATGGAAGACTCATCAGATGAGGGAGACCTTGATCACATTTCTGTTGTGCGAGGTTGGGGGGAGAGGACAGAGGAAGGAAGCATGATTGTTACCTCGCCACCAACACAACAGGGACTTGGTGCTCCTGGATGCGCAACACACATGAGTGCCTTCTTGCTGCACTACCTGCAACATGACCCTCGAATTGTGAGAATTAGAAATAATCCTGACTACTGGGTTGCCACACTGTTAGATCCCCGGTACAAAAGTAAATTTGCAGAAATTATTCCTGCCATAGAAAGGGATGCACGCATGCAGGAGTATCAGCAGAGACTGTTGCAGAATCTTACATGTGCTTTTCCACAAAATACCAGTGGTGCACGTAGTGCATCTCACAGTTCCAACTTGCCAACCGTGGGACCGTCAAGTGTTCAGCACTCAAACCGTGACAGAACCACAGTATCTGCTGGTAACATCAATTTTGCGGAATCATTTCACCACTTTTTTAGCCCATCCTTTGCAAGGCCACAGGAGACAAGAAGTCTGACACATAGTCAACGCCTAGAGACGATGGTACAGGAGTATCTCCAAGTAAACATTGAAGCCACGACTGTGTCACTGGACCCTTGCTCTTTTTGGGCTTCCAATCTGGATAAATGGCCGGAGCTAGCCACTTACGCCTTGGAGATCTTGTCATGCCCCGCAGCCAGCGTTCTGTCTGAACGTGTGTTCAGCGCTGCTGGTGGTGTGCTGACAGATAAGCGCACGCGGCTCTCCACTGATAATGTAGACAGACTCACGTTCATAAAGATGAACAAATCATGGATCCGAAACGACTTTTCTACCCCTGTGTCATCCTGGGGAGAGTAAAAGCTTGATGATTGGTTAAAATCACCCTAACAACCGTTTTAAGCTTTCAAATTACTAATCATGTTTATCTGTATCTTGACTGGAAAATAATTTGGGCTTTGTAGCAGTGTGCAGCACTGATCCTATTAGGCCATCTATACTAAAGCTTCACCAGATTTAAAATTAAAAATAATTTTTAGCTGCATCTAGCCCGGAAAATAATTTTGGGGCTCCGAGATGCGCAAGGCACATAGGTGCCTTCTTGCTGCACTACCTGCAGCATGACCCTCATATTGTCAGAATTCGAAGTAATCATGACTACTGGGTTGCCACACTCTTAGATCCCCCAAACTTTTCGATCAACCTTTTCATTTTAATAAAGACCAAAAAAATGGTCATTTTTGAAATTATAAGCATTAGCAGGTTGTTAGAAACTGAAATCAAACAGTTTTCAACTCAAAACTTTATTCTAGGTGATGTTACATTTTCACATAGGACCCCTTGTTCGAAAGTAGCTTCTGAACTCTCTCGTCCATTGAATTTGTCAGGTTTTGGATGGTTTCTGCTTCAATTGTTTTGCATGAGGACAGAATACCCTCCCAGAGCTGTTGCTTAGATGTGAACTGCCTCCCGCCATCATAGACACTCCTTTTAATGATGCTCCAAAGGTTCTGAATGGGGTAGAGGTCAGGGGAGCATGGGGGTCACACCATAAGTTTGTCCCCTTTTATGCCCATATCAGCCAGAGATGCAGATGTTTTATGTGCAGCATGAGATGGTGCATTATCATGCAGAAAAATGATCTTGCTGTGAAATACACGGTTCTTCTTCTTGAACCATGGCAGGAAGTGCTGTTTGAGAAAATCCACATACATTATGGAGTTCATCTTTAGCGCCTTCAGGGATCCTAAAGGGGCCGACAATCTCTCTCCCCATGATTCCAGCCCAAAACATTACTCCACCTCCTCCTTGTTGGCGCTGTAGCCGTGTTTGCGTGGGGTGTCCATCAACCAGCCATCCTCCACTCCATCCATCTGGACCATCGAGCGCTGCACGGCACTCATCCGTGAACAAAACAGTTTTGAAATCAGTCTTCATGTAATGTTTGGCCCACTGGAGCCGTTTCTGCTTGTGTGAAGTGGATAGAGGAGGTCGACAGGATGGCGCATGCACAGCTGCAAACCTCTGAAGGACCCTGCATCTTGTTGTTCGGGGGACGTTGGAGGCACAAGCAGCTTCAAAAACTTGTCTGCTGCTATGACAAGGCTTTTTTGCCGCTGCTCTTTCAACCTGACGTAATTGCCTGTAGGAAAGAGTCCTCAATTTGCCCTTATCAGCACGCACACGTGTGTACTGTGAATCAGCTACATACTTCTTGATTGCCAAGACACTTCATCCTGATCATCGCACAATGTTGATTGTAGTCATGCCTTGACCTAAACACTCCACAATTTGTTGCTTCTCAGCAGCCGACACATCCTTTTTCTTTCCCATTTTGGCAGAAAATGTAGGCTGCTTAATAATGTGAGAGAGCCTTCTTAAGTAGTCTTGCCTTTCATTGGACACACCTGCCAAACTAATTAGCACAGGTGTCTGCAATTGCTTACAGTGATATAAAGAGCCCTGACACACATCACCATCAATGAGTTTAACTGACAAACAAACAAATTCTTCCCTTATCACTCCTAAACACTTTTTGTATAATAATTTGGAACGCAGTGTACATGTGCTTTTCCACAAAACACCAGTGGTTCACGTAGTGAATCTTACAGTTCTAACTTGCCAACCGTGGTCTGTATGGAGTTGTTCAATAAAGGGCCCAAAATTAAGATAACATAGATGGGAGAGGTCTCTATGAATAGGAATTCCTAAGTATTTGATACCCTGTGAGGGCCAGGCAAAGGGAAAGTTGGACTGGATGGAATCCTATATGGATTTGGGGAGGGAGACATCGAGGGCCTCAGACTTCGCTGCATTGATTTTAAAATTTTACCATGTAACAAAGTGATCTATTTCAGCCATAACAGCATGGATGGATATATGTGATTGAGTGATATATACTAGGACATCATCAGCAAATAGAGAGCACTTGTACTCGGTGCCTCCCACCTCAATCCACCTAATATTGGGGTTATGGCGAATTGATGAGAGCAGGTGCTCCGTCACTAGGATGTATAAGAGAGGGGACAGAGGACATCACTGCCTTGTCCCATTGGTGATTGTGAAAGGTGATGAAAATGTTCTGACGCACCCCCTGGGCCTTGGGACACCCGGAGCCGGACCCTTTTTGGTGGATGCTGGTGGTTGTAGTCTTCGTGGCGGCGACCCAGTTCCGTGGCTCAGGGCGGTCAAACCAGTGGCGGAACTATTTATGTGGTTTTCATGTTTAAATGTCCGACTACGCCACCCGTGGATTGCGGTCAGAGTGAACCGCCGCTACAGGGCAGACCACTGAGGCTGGTGTTGTGGGTGCAGCAGAGCGTAGCATAACTCCCCACGGGAGGAGTATAGCCTCAGGGCAGTGTATGCGGAGGATGGGGGTGATGGTGCAGGGCAGCAGCAGTAACGACACGGAGTCAGTGATGCAGTTCAGGGCCTTTACTCACAGTTCTTATTATCCAGACCACGTCTGCAGGTAACGGCTGCCCACGTCGTACTGTGCTCACCAGGTGAGGGGCTCAGACAACTCCCAGATAACTTTGGAGCACTTCACAGGACCCCCTTTGTGTGTCCTTTGTCTGGCCTTTCTTACCAACACTTCTGTCCGGCTGCCTCGGGCCTCCTCTTGGTAAACTTGGCGCCAGTTTCCCTGACCCTATGTGGTGCCTTCCTAGCGGGTGTAGCGAGGGGCTGCGCCACATAAAATTTCAGAGCCTCCGGTTTCTAGCTGAGGGTCGTTTCCTGCCTCCACTAGTTCGGGGACCGGTCTCCCCCTTTGGCCTGACCCCTCCACGCAGGTGGATTCGGGCGTGCGGTGGCGACTCGCCCGTCCGCACCCCTGGGATCCCTTCATTCCTCGTTCCTGGAGCCTTCTCCGCTCCTCTTCCTTCCTTCTCCCTCTTCCAGGCCTGGGCCTCTGTTACTAGGCCCGCCTCCGGAGCAGAGCTCATGCAGAGCCCCTGCTCCCTGCCACTTCTGCTCAGACTTCTCTGCACTGAACTAAGATGGTGCCCACCTTTTATACTCCCTTCTCAATGCACCCAGGAACTGCTTCCTCCCTGCTCCTGCACTACAGGGTTCCCCTTCCTCAGTGTTCCCTCCCCCCACTCCAGCCAGGGACAGGGACTGTCGTGCCCATCTCAGGGGCATATTGGTCGCCCTGCCCCACGGCAATGTGGTGTAATGCATGCAGGTGTCGGGTCCTGATCCACACTCCATCCTTACCTGAGAGTGAGATATCACACCTCTGGGTGAGGTGCAATACGTCTTTAGCAACCGAGCCCTCAGGGTGCTACAGTTCCATTTATCTTCAGCCTAGGTGACGTATTGCGATACAGGGCCGTGATTTTGGCTATAAAAGGGTCCCCTAGACCCCTACCCCAAGCTTTTTAAGAGAATCATATATGGCGTGCCAGGAGACTCTATGGAATGCTTTCTCAGCATCCAACGAGAGTATCTAATTACAAATTTTTAACTGCATCTAGCCCAGGAAATACTTTGTGCCTAGTAGCAGTGTCTGCTAGTAAGCGGATTATCCCGGCTGTTAAGCAAGCTGCACCACCTGTAGTTTAGACACTTAATTTTTTCAAAGGAAATGCTTCGGGACCATGGGATACTTAGTGAAGAGCATCAGGAGGCACCCCAAGGCATAGGGGCTGGGACTGGCAGTAGGATGCCTTGCGGTGGACAGCCGAGCTCGATCCTTATAAAAGCTTTTTAACTGCAGCAGCTTTAGTGGACGCTACTGGAGCTGGAATTACCGCGGCTGCTGGCATGAGACTTGCCCTCCAATAGATCCTTGTAAATGGATTTAAAGTGTATTCATTCAAATTAGAGAGACAATTTAAATTAAAAAGCTTAGAGCTGCCTCCACCACAGGGGGGCTCGCTCGACCCACCAGCGGACAGGCACCAGTATTGGGAGAGGGGGGCTGGCCGTCAGGGTTCACCGCGGCTCTGGCACAAACCCGGCGACACGGAGGTGGCACGGGCAGGAGCGGACTGGCCGTGTCGGCTTCTCACTTTTTGGATTTTAGAAGGGCATGACATGCCTATATCTGTGTCTCCCCCTCCTTTTACTCATCCACCTCTTTTATTTTCGCATGACTATATGTACTTGTCACTTTTCCATGTGTTAGTTATGTCTTCTGAGCAGTTTGTCAGCTTTTGGACACCTTTGAAGGTGTTTTCTATGTGTTTCTATGTGTTTTTGTTTGCCTGCCATTGGTTTTAACGATGTTCGAAGGTGTTCGACGAACAGTTCGACGAACAGTTCGGCGAACACATGGGTGTTAGACGAACCGAACCGAACTCGAACACTACGGGGGTGGCTCAACATTAATTATAAGGGGGGGTGACATCCTGAATGGGGCATTATAAGGGGTGAGTGGCATCCTGCATAGGGCATTATAACGGGGGGGGGTGACATCCTGCATGGGGCTTTATAAGGGGGGAGTGACATCCTGCATGGGGCATTATAAGGGGGGGAGTGACATCCTGCATGGGGCATTATAAGGGAGGAGTGACATCCTACATGAGGCATTATAAGGGAGGAGTGACATCCTGCATGGGGCATTATAAGGGGGTGTGTGACATCCTGCATGGGGAATTATATGGGAGAGTGACATCCTTCATGGAGCATTATATGGTGGGGAGAAAAAGTGACATCCTGCATGGGGCATTACATTGGGTGGAGTGACATCCTGCATGGGGCATTATAAGGGTGGGTGATATCCTGCATGGGGCATTATAAGGGAGGGGGTGACATCCTGCATGGGGCATTATAAGGTGGGGTGACATCCTGTATGGGGCATTATAAGGGGGGAGTGGCATCCTGCATGGGGCATTATAATGGGGGGGTGACATCCTGCATGGGGCATTATAAGGGGGGAGTGACATCCTGCATGCGGAATTATATGGGGGGGTGACATCCTACATGGGGCATTATATGGGGGGGAGAAGTGACATCCTGCATTGGGCATTATAAGGGGGGTGACATCCTGCATGGGGCATTATAAGGGAGGGGGGTGACATCCTGCATGGGGCATTATAAAGAGAGAGGGATGATATCCTGCATGGGGCATTATATGGGGGGGAGTGACATCCTGCATAGGGCATTATATGGGGGGAGAGGTGACATCCTGCATGGGGCATTATATGGGGGAGTGACAGCCTGCATGGGGCATTATAAAGGGGGGTGACATCCTGCATGGTGCATTATAAAGGGGGAGTGACATCCTGCATGGGGCATTATATGAGGGTGACATCCTGCATGGGGCATTATAAAGGAGGGGGGGTGACGTCCTGCATGGGGCATTGTAAGGGGTGGTGACATCCTGCATAGGGCATTATAAGGGGGGGTGACATCCTGCATTTGGCATTATAAGGGGGGGGTGGCATCCTGCATGGGGCATTATATGGGAGAGTGACATCCTTCATTGAGCATTATATGGGGGGGAGAAAAAGTGACATCCTGCATGGGGCATTATATGGGGGGGAGTGACATCCTGCATGGGGCATTATAAGGGGGGGTGACATCCTGCATGGGGCATTACATGGGGGGTGATATCCTGCATGGGGCATTATAAGGGGGAGTGACATCCTGCATGGGGCATTATAAGGGAGGGGGGTGACATCCTGTATGGGGCATTATAAGGGGGGGTGACATCCTGTATGGGGCATTATATGGCAAGAGTGACATCCTGCATGGGGCATTATAACGGGGGGTTGACATCCTTCATGGGGCATTATAAGGGGGGGTGACATCCTGCATGGGGCATTATAAGGGGGAGTGACATCCTGCATGCAGAATTATATGGGGGGGGGGGAGGTGACATCCTGCATGGGGCATTATAAAGGGGGGGGGTGACTTCCTGTATGGGGCATTATAAGGGAGGAGTGGCATCCTGCATTGGGCATTATAATGGGGGGTGACATCCTGCATGGGGCATTATAAGGGGGAGTGACATCCTGCATGCAGAATTATATGAGGGGGGGGAGGTGACATCCTGCATGGAGCATTATAAGGGGGGGTGACATCCTGCATGGGGCATTATAAGGGAGGGGGGTGACATCCCTTATTAAGGGAGCGAAAAGTGACGCCGGAAACTATCGGCCGGTGAGTCTGACGTCCGTTGTGGGCAAAATTTTTGAAGGCTTTATTAATGAGGCAATCATGGAGCATCTTGATGCTAATAATCTATTAACCCCGAACCAACATGGATTCATGAGGAATCGCTCCTGCCAAACAAACCTGATTGACTTCTACGAGGAGGTTAGCTCTCGAGTAGATCAGGGGGAACCAGTGGATGTCGTGTATCTCGACTTCTCAAAAGCGTTCGATAGCGTGCCACATAATAGGTTGGTATACAAAATGAGAATGATGGGGCTGGGGGAAAATGTCTGCAAGTGGGTAGCTAACTGGCTAAAGGATAGAAGGCAGAGGGTGGTTATAAATGGAATATACTCAGATTGGGTAAGCGTCACTAGTGGGGTACCACAGGGGTCTGTACTAGGCCCAATGTTATTTAATATCTTTATTAACGACATAGTCAACGGGATAAAAAGTAAAATATCAATATTTGCAGATGACACAAAGTTATGTAAAACAATTAATACAAAAGAGGACAGTGCAGACCTACAGAGGGATTTGGATAAGCTGGGTAGGTGGAGCATTCAATGGCAAATGAGGTTTAACGAGGAGAAATGTAAGGTCATACATATGGGAAGGAAAAATGGAAGTCACCAGTACTCACTGAATGGGAAATCATTGGGGAATTCAGAGATGGAGAAGGACTTGGGCATCTTGATTGATAGCAAACTAAATTGGAGTGCCCAAAGTCAGGCGGCTGCTGTAAGGGCAAACAGGGTAATGGGATGTATCAGAAGAGGTATAGCTGCAAAGGATGAGAACATTGTTCTTCCACTGTACAAAGCACTGGTCAGACCACACTTGGAATACTGTGCTCAGTTATGGGCCCCAATATATAGAAAGGATATAAATGAGCTTGAAAAGGTACAAAGGAGGGCAACAAAATTAATAAGGGGAATGGAGGGACTGCAATACCCAGAGAGGTTGGCAAAACTAGGACTATTCAGCCTGGAAAAGAGAAGGTTGAGGGGGGACATAATAAATGTTTACAAATATGTTAGGGGACAGTATAGAGATCTTGCCCGGGATTTGTTCAAAAGGAGGGATATTACGGTAACCAGAGGGCACTCACTAAGACTGGAAGAGAAAAGGTTTCAGCACCAGCATAGGAAGGGGTTCTTTACGGTAAGAGCAGTGAGAATATGGAATTCACTGAGTGAGGAGACGGTAATGTCGGATTCACTAAACCAGTTCAAGCGGGGACTGGATGCATTTCTAGATACCAGGCAGATTTCTGCATATACTTAAAAATAGAATAAAATAGTAGGTTGATACAGGGATTTATTCTGACTGCTGGTTTCAGAGTCGGGAGGGAATTTTTCCTCAGGTGAAGATTGGCCAAATCATTTGGGGTTTTTGCCCTCCTCTGGATCAACTTTAGCAATTACAGAACTAACAGGTCGAACTTGATGGACGCAAGTCTTTATTCGGCTTTACTTACTAACTATTCTGCATCGGGCATTATAAAGAGAGGGGGGTGATATCCTGCATGGGGCATTATATGGGGGGGGGAGTGACATCCTGCATGGGGCATTATAAAGAGAGGGGGGTGATATCCTGCATGGGGCATTATATGGGGGGGGAGTGACATCCTGCATAGGGCATTATATGGGGGGGAGAGGTGACATCCTGCATGGGCCATTATATGGGGGGTGACATCCTGCATGGGGCATTATATGGGGGAGCGACAGCCTGCATGGGGCATTATAAAGGGGGGGTGACATCCTGCATGGGGCATTATAAGGGGGTGACATCCTGCATGGGGCATTATAAGGGAGGGGGGGTGACATCCTGCATGGGGCATTGTAAGGGGTGGTGACATCCTGCATGGGGCATTATAAGGGGGGTGACATCCTGCATGGGGCATTATAAGGGGGGGGTGGCATCCTGCATGGGGCATTATATGGGAGAGTGACATCCTTCATGGGGCATTATATGGGGGGGGAAGTGACATCCTGCATGGGGCATTATATGGGGGGAATGACATCCTGCATGGGGCATTATAAGGTGGGGTGACATCCTGCATGGGACATTACATGGGGGGGTGACATCCTACATGGGGCATTATAAGGGGGAGTGACATCCTGCATGGGGCATTACAAGGGAGGGGGGGTGACATCCTGCATGGGGCATTATAAGGGGGGTGACATCCTGTATGGGGCATTATATGGGGGGAGTGTCATCCTGCATGGGGCATTACATGGGGGGTGACATCCTGCATGGGGCATTATAAAGGGGGTGACATCCTGCATGGGGCATTATAAGGGAGGGGGGTGACATCCTGCATGGGGCATTATAAGGGGGGGTGACATCCTGCATGGGGCATTGTAAGGGGGGAGTGACATCCTGCATGGGGCATTATATGGGGGTGAGCGACATCCTGCATAGAGCATTATATGGGGGAGAGGTGACATCCTGCATGGGGCATTATATGGGGGGTGACATCCTGCATGCGGCATTATAAGGGGGAGTGACATCCTGCATGGGACATTATAAGGGGGGGTGACATCCTGCATGGGGCATTATAAGGGAGGGGAGTGACATCCTGCATGGGGAATTATATGGGGGGGAGAGGTGACATCCTGCATGGGGCATTGTAAGGGGGGAGTGACATCCTGCATGGGGAATTATATGGGGAGGAGAGGTGACATCCTGCATGGGGCATTATATGGGGGGGGAGAAGTGACATCCTGCATGGGGCATTATATGGGAGGGAGAGGTGACATCCTGCATGGGGCATTATATGGGGGGGAGAAGTGACATCCTGCATGGGGCATTATATGGGGGGGAGAGGTGACATCCTGCATGGGGCATTATATGGGGGTAGAAGTGACATCCTGCTTAGGGCATTATAAGGGGGGGTGACATCCTGCATGGGGCATTATAAAGAGAGGGGGGTGATATCCTGCATGGGGCATTAAATGGGGGGGAGTGACATCCTGCATAGGGCATTACATGGGGGGAGAGGTGACATCCTGCATGGGGCATTATATGGGGGTGACATCCTGCATGGGGCATTATAAAGGGGGGTGACATCCTGCATGGGGCATTATAAAGGGGGGGTGACAACCTGCATGGGGCATTATAAGGGAGGGGGGGTGACATCCTGCATGGGGCATTATAAGGGGGGAGTGACATCCTGCATGGGGCATTATAAGGGGGGGTGACATCCTGCATGGGGCATTATAAGGGGGGTGACATCCTGCATGGGGCATTATAAGGGGGGTGGCATCCTGCATGGGGCATTATATGGGAGAGTGACATCCTTCATGGGGCATTATATGTGGGGCAGAAAAAATGACATCCTGCATGGGGCATTATAAGGGGGGGTGACATCCTGCATGGGGCATTACATGGGGGGGTGACATCCTGCATGGGGCATTATAAAGAGAGGGGGGTGATATCCTGCATGGGGCATTATATGGGGGGAGTGACACCCTGCATGGGGCATTATAAAGAGAGGGGGGTGATATCCTGCATGGGGCATTATATGGGGGGGGAGTGACATCCTGCATAGGGCATTATATGGGGGGAGAGGTGACATCCTGCATGGGGCATTATATGGGGGGTGACATCCTGCATGGAGCATTATATGGGGGAGCGACAGCCTGCATGGGGCATTATAAAGGGGGGGTGACATCCTGCATGGGGCATTATAAGGGGGTGACATCCTGCATGGGGCATTATAAGGGAGGGGGGGTGACATCCTGCATGGGGCATTGTAAGAGGTGGTGACATCCTGCATGGGGCATTATAAGGGGGGTGACATCCTGCATGGGGCATTATAAGGGGGGGTGGCATCCTGCATGGGGCATTATATGGGAGAGTGACATCCTTCATGGGGCATTATATGGGGGGGAGTGACATCCTGCATGGGGCATTATATGGGGGGAATGACATCCTGCATGGGGCATTATAAGGTGGGGTGACATCCTGCATGGGGCATTACATGGGGGGGGTGACATCCTGCATGGGGCATTATAAGGGGGAGTGACATCCTGCATGGGGCATTACAAGGGAGGGGGGGTGACATCTTGCATGGGGCATTATAAGGGGGGGTGACATCCTGTATGGGGCATTATATGGGGGGAGTGTCATCCTGCATGGGGCATTACATGGGGGGGTGACATCCTGCATGGGGCATTATAAAGGGGGTGACATCCTGCATGGGGCATTATAAGGGAGGGGGGTGACATCCTGCATGGGGCATTATAAGGGGGGGTGACATCCTGCATGGGGCATTATAAGGGGGGAGTGACATCCTGCATGGGGTATTATATGGGGGTGAGCGACATCCTGCATAGGGCATTATATGGGGGAGAGGTGACATCCTGCATGGGGCATTATATGGGGGGTGACATCCTGCATGCGGCATTATAAGGGGGAGTGACATCCTGCATGGGACATTATAAGGGGGGGTGACATCCTGCATGGGGCATTATAAGGGAGGGGAGTGACATCCTGCATGGGGAATTATATGGGAGGGGAGTGACATCCTGCATGGGGAATTATATGGGGGGAGACGTGACATCCTGCATGGGGCATTGTAAGGGGGGAGTGACATCCTGCATGGGGAATTATATGGGGAGGAGAGGTGACCTCCTGCATGGGGCATTATATGGGGGGGGAGAAGTGACATCCTGCATGGGGCATTATATGGGAGGGAGAGGTGACATCCTGCATGGGGCATTATATGGGGGGGAGAAGTGACATCCTGCATGGGGCATTATATGGGGGGGAGAGGTGACATCCTGCATGGGGCATTATATGGGGGTAGAAGTGACATCCTGCTTAGGGCATTATAAGGGGGGGTGACATCCTGCATGGGGCATTATAAAGAGAGGGGGGTGATATCCTGCATGGGGCATTAAATGAGGGGGAGTGACATCCTGCATAGGGCATTACATGGGGGGGAGAGGTGACATCCTGCATGGGGCATTATATGGGGGTGACATCCTGCATGGGGCATTATATGGGGAAGTGACAGCCTGCATGGGGCATTATAAAGGGGGGTGACATCCTGCATGGGGCATTATAAAGGGGGGGTGACAACCTGCATGGGGCATTATAAGGGAGGGGGGGTGACATCCTGCATGGGGCATTATAAGGGGGGAGTGACATCCTGCATGGGGCATTATAAGGGGGGGTGACATCCTGCATGGGGCATTATAAGGGGGGTGACATCCTGCATGGGGCATTATAAGGGGGGTGGCATCCTGCATGGGGCATTATATGGGAGAGTGACATCCTTCATGGGGCATTATATGTGGGGCAGAAAAAATGACATCCTGCATGGGGCATTATAATGGGGGGTGACATCCTGCATGGGGCATTACATGGGGGGGTGACATCCTGCATGGGGCATTATAAGAAAGGGAGGTGACATCCTGCATGGGGCATTATAAGGGGGAGGGGTGACATCCTGTATGGGGCATTATAAGGGGGGAGTGACATCCTGCATGCGGCATTATAACGGGGGGGTGACATCCTGCATGGGGCATTATAAGGGGGGTGACATCCTGCATGGGGCATTACATGGGGGGGGTGACATCCTGCATGGGGCATTATAAGGGGGGGTGACATCCTGTATGGGGAATTATAAGGGAGGGGGGTGACATCCTGCATGGAGCATTATAAGGGGGGGATGACATCCTGCATGGGGCATTATAAGGGGGAGTGACATCCTGCATGGGGCATTATATGGGGGGTGACATCCTGCATAGGGCATTATATGGGGGGTGACATCCTGGATGAGGCATTATATGGGGGGTGACATCCTGCATGAGGCATTATAAGGGAGGGGGGTGACATCCTGCATGGGGCATTATAAGGGGGGGGTGACATCCTGCATGGGGCATTATAAGGGGGGGTGACATCCTGCATGGGGCATTATAAGGGGGGAGTGACATCCTGCATGGGGCATTATAACAGAGGGGGGTGACATCCTGCATGGGGCATTATAAGGGGGGGAGTGACATCCTGCATGGGGAATTATATGGGGTGGAGAGGTGACATCCTGCATGGGGCATTATAAGGGGGGGAGTGACATCCTGCATGGGGAATTTAATGGGGGGAAAAGTGACATCCTGCATGGGGCATTATAAGGGGCGGTGACATCCTGCATGGGGCATTATAAGGGGGGTTGACATCCTGCATAGGGCATTATATGGGGGGTGACATCCTGCATGGGGCATTATATGGGGGGGTGACATCCTGTATGAGGCATTATAAGGGAGGGGGGTGACATCCTGCATGGGGCATTATAAGGGGGGGGGTGACATCCTGCATGGGGCATTATAAGGGGGGGTGACATCCTGCATGGGGCATTATAAGGGGGGAGTGACATCCTTCAAGGGGCATTATAACGGAGGCGGGTGACATCCTGCATGGGGCATTATAAGGGGGGAGTGACATCCTGCATGGGGAATTTAATGGGGGGAGAAGTGACATCCTGCATGGGGCATTATAAGGGGGGTGACATCCTGCATGGGGCATTATATGGGGGGGAGTGACATCCTGCATGGGGCATTATAAGGGGGGTGACATCCTGCATGGGGCATTTTAAGGGAGGGGGGTGAAATCCTGCATGGGGCATTATAACGGGGAGTGACATCCTGCATGGGGCATTATAAGGGGCGGAGTGACATCCTGCATGGGAAATTATATGAGGGGGAGTGGTGACATCCTGCATGGGGCATTATATGAGGGGGAGTAGTGTCATCCTGCATGGGGCATTATAAGGGGGGGTTGACTTCCTGCATGGGGCATTATAAGGGAGGGGGGTGACATCCAACATGGGGCATTATAAAGAGAGGGGGGTGATATCCTGCATGGGGCATTATATGGGGGGGGGTGACATCCTGCATAGGGCATTATATGGGGGGGAGTGACATACTGCATAGGGCATTATATGGGGGGGAGGTGACATCCTGCATGGGGCATTATATGGCGGGTGACATCCTGCATGGGGCATTATATGGGGGGTGACATCCTGCATGGGGCATTATATGGGGGAGTGACAGCCTGCATGGGGCATTATAAAGGGGGGTGACATCCTGCATGGTGCATTATAAAGGGGGAGTGACATCCTGCATGGGGCATTATATGAGGGTGACATCCTGCATGGGGCATTATAAAGGAGGGGGGGTGACGTCCTGCATGGGGCATTGTAAGAGGTGGTGACATCCTGCATAGGGCATTATAAGGGGGGGTGACATCCTGCATTTGGCATTATAAGGGGGGGGGGTGGCATCCTGCATGGGGCATTATATGGGAGAGTGACATCCTTCATGGAGCATTATATGGGGGGGAGAAAAAGTGACATCCTGCATGGGGCATTATATGGGGGGGAGTGACATCCTGCATGGGGCATTATAAGGGGGGGTGACATCCTGCATGGGGCATTATATGGGGGGGTGATATCCTGCATGGGGCATTATAAGGGGGAGTGACATCCTGCATGGGGCATTATAAGGGAGGGGGGTGACATCCTGTATGGGGCATTATAAGGGGGGGTGACATCCTGTATGGGGCATTATATGGCAAGAGTGACATCCTGCATGGGGCATTATAACGGGGGGGTGACATCCTTCATGGGGCATTATAAGGGGGGGTGACATCCTGCATGGGGCATTATAAGGGAGGGGGTGACATCCTGCATGGGGCATTATAAGGGGGGGTGACATCCTGTATGAGGCATTAAAAGGGGGGAGTGGCATCCTGCATGGGGCATTATAACGGGGGGTGAGATCCTGCATGGGGCATTATAAGGGGGGAGTGACATCCTGCTTGCAGAATTATATGGGGGGGAGAGGTGACATCCTACATTGGGCATTATATGGGGGGGAGAAATGACATCCTGCATGGGGCATTATAAGGGAGGGGGTGACATCCTGCATGGGGCATTATAAGGGGGGTGACATCCTGTATGGGGCATTATAAGGGGTGAGTGGCATCCTGCATGGGGCATTATAACGGGGGGGTGACATCCTGCATGGGGCTTTATAAGGTGGGAGTGACATCCTGCATGGGACATTATAAGGGGGGAGTGACATCCTGCATGGGGCATTATATGGGGGGGAGAAAAAGTGACATCCTGCATGGGGCATTACATGGGGTGGAGTGACATCCTGCATGGGGCATTATAAGGGTGGGTGAAATCCTGCATGGGGCATTATAAGGGAGGGGGTGACATCCTGCATGGGGCATTATAAAGGGGGGGGTGACTTCCTGTATGGGGCATTATAAGGGAGGAGTGGCATCCTGCTTTGGGCATTATAATGGGGGGTGACATCCTGCATGGGGCATTATAAGGGGGAGTGACATCCTGCATGCAGAATTATATGGGGGGGGAGGTGACATCCTGCATGGAGCATTATAAGGGGGGGTGACATCCTGCATGGGGCATTATAAGGGAGGGGGGTGACATCCTGCATCGGGCATTATAAAGAGAGGGGGGTGATATCCTGCATGGGGCATTATATGGGGGGGAGTGACATCCTGCATGGGGCATTATAAAGAGAGGGGGGTGATATCCTGCATGGGGCATTATATGAGGGGGGGGAGTGACATCCTGCATAGGGCATTATATGGGGGGGAGAGGTGACATCCTGCATGGGGCATTATATGGGGGGTGACATCCTGCATGGGGCATTATATGGGGGAGCGACAGCCTGCATGGGGCATTATAAAGGGGGGGTGACATCCTGCATGGGGCATTATAAGGGGGTGACATCCTGCATGGGGCATTATAAGGGAGGGGGGGTGACATCCTGAATGGGGCATTGTAAGGGGTGGTGACATCCTGCATAGGGCATTATAAGGGGGGGTGACATCCTGCATGGGGCATTATAAGGGGGGTGGCATCCTGCATGGGGCATTATATGGGAGAGTGACATCCTTCCTGGGGCATTATATGGGGGGGGAAGTGACATCCTGCATGGGGCATTATATGGGGGGAATGACATCCTGCATGGGGCATTATAAGGTGGGATGACATCCTGCATGGGGCATTATATGGGGGAGCGACAGCCTGCATGGGGCATTATAAAGGGGGGTGACATCCTGCATGGGGCATTATAAGGTGGTGACATCCTGCATGGTGCATTATAAGGGAGGGGGGGTGACATCCTGCATGGGGCATTGTAAGGGGTGGTGACATCCTGCATGGGGCATTATAAGGGGGGGTGACATCCTGCATGCGGCATTATAAGGGGGGTGGCATCCTGCATGGGGCATTATATGGGAGAGTGACATCCTTCCTGGGGCATTATATGGGGGGGGGAAGTGACATCCTGCATGGGGCATTATATGGGGGGAATGACATCCTGCATGGGGCATTATAAGGTGGGGTGACATCCTGCATGGGGCATTACATGGGGGGGTGACATCCTGCATGGGGCATTATAAGGGGGAGTGACATCCTGCATGGGGCATTACAAGGGAGGGGGGGTGACATCCTGCATGGGGCATTATAAGGGGGGGTGACATCCTGTATGGGGCATTATATGGGGGGAGTGTCATCCTGCATGGGGCATTACATGGGGGGGTGACATCCTGCATGGGGCATTATAAAGGGGGTGACATCCTGCATGGGGCATTATAAGGGAGGGGGGTGACATCCTGCATGGGGCATTATAAGGGGGGGTGACATCCTGCATGGGGCATTATAAGGGGGGAGTGACATCCTGCATGGGGCATTATATGGGGGTGAGCGACATCCTGCATAGGGCATTATATGGGGGAGAGGTGACATCCTGCATGGGGCATTATATGGGGGGTGACATCCTGCATGCGGCATTATAAGGGGGATTGACATCCTGCATGGGACATTATAAGGGGGGGTGACATCCTGCATGGGGCATTATAAGGGAGGGGAGTGACATCCTGCATGGGGAATTATATGGGGGGGAGAGGTGACATCCTGCATGGGGCATTGTAAGGGAGGAGTGACATCCTGCATGGGGAATTATATGGGGAGGAGAGGTGACATCCTGCGTGGGGCATTATATGGGGGAGGAGAAGTGACATCCTGCATGGGGCATTATATGGGAGGGAGAGGTGACATCCTGCATGGGGCATTATATGGGGGGGAGAAGTGACATCCTGCATGGGGCATTATATGGGGGGGGAGAGGTGACATCCTGCATGGGGCATTATATGGGGGTAGAAGTGACATCCTGCTTAGGGCATTATAAGGGGGGGGTGACATCCTGCATGGGGCATTATAAAGAGAGGGGGGTGATATCCTGCATGGCGCATTAAATGGGGGGGAGTGACATCCTGCATAGGGCATTACATGGGGGGGAGAGGTGACATCCTGCATGGGGCATTATATGGGGGTGACATCCTGCATGGGGCATTATATGGGGAAGTGACAGCCTGCATGGGGCATTATAAATGGAGGTGACATCCTGCATGGGGCATTATAAAGGGGGGGTGACAACCTGCATGGGGCATTATAAGGGAGGGGGGGTGACATCCTGCATGGGGCATTATAAGGGGGGAGTGACATCCTGCATGGGGCATTATAAGGGGGGGTGACATCCTGCATGGGGCATTATAAGGGGGGTGACATCCTGCATGGGGCATTATAAGGGGGGTGGCATCCTGCATGGGGCATTATATGGGAGAGTGACATCCTTCATGGGGCATTATATGTGGGGCAGAAAAAATGACATCCTGCATGGGGCATTATAAGGGGGGGTGACATCCTGCATGGGGCATTACATGGGGGGGTGACATCCTGCATGGGGCATTATAAGAGAGGGAGGTGACATCCTGTATGGGGCATTATAAGGGGGGAGTGACATCCTGCATGCGGCATTATAACGGGGGGGTGACATCCTGCATGGGGCATTATAGGGGGGGTGACATCCTGCATGGGGCATTACATGGGGGGGTGACATCCTGCATGGGGCATTATAAGGGGGGTGACATCCTGTATGGGGAATTATAAGGGAGGGGGGTGACATCCTGCATGGGGCATTATAAGGGGGGGATGACATCCTGCATGGGGCATTATAAGGGGGAGTGACATCCTGCATGGGGCATTATATGGGGGGTGACATCCTGCATAGGGCATTATATGGGGGGTGACATCCTGCATGGGGCATTATATGGGGGGGTGACATCCTGCATGAGGCATTATAAGGGAGGGGGGTGACATCCTGCATGGGGCATTATAAGGGGGGGTGACATCCTGCATGGGGCATTATAAGGGGGGGTGACATCCTGCATGGGGCATTATAACAGAGGGGGGTGACATCCTGCATGGGGCATTATAAGGGGGGGAGTGACATCCTGCATGGGGAATTATATGGGGTGGAGAGGTGACATCCTGCATGGGGCATTATAAGGGGGGGAGTGACATCCTGCATGGGGAATTTAATGGGGGGAGAAGTGACATCCTGCATGGGGCATTATAAGGGGCGGTGACATCCTGCATGGGGCATTATAAGGGTGGGTGACATCCTGCATAGGGCATTATATGCGGGGTGACATCCTGCATGGGGCATTATATGGGGGGGTGACATCCTGCATGAGGCATTATAAGGGAGGGGGGTGACATCCTGCATGGGGCATTATAAGGGGGGGTGACATCCTGCATGGGGCATTATAAGGGGGGGGGTGACATCCTGCATGGGGCATTATAAGGGGGGAGTGACATCCTGCATGGGGCATTATAACGGAGGGGGGTGACATCCTGCATGGGGCATTATAAGGGGGGGAGTGACATCCTGCATGGGGAATTTAATGGGGGGAGAAGTGACATCCTGCATGGGGCATTATAAGGGGGGTGACATCCTGCATGGGGCATTATATGGGGGGGAGTGACATCCTGCATGGGGCATTATAAGGGGGGTGACATCCTGCATGGGGCATTTTAAGGGAGGGGGGTGATATCCTGCATGGGGCATTATAACGGGGGGTGACTTCCTGCATGGGGCATTATAAGAGGCGGAGTGACATCCTGCATGGGAAATTATATGAGGGGGAGAGGTGACATCCTGCATGGGGCATTATATGAGGGGGAGTAGTGTCATCCTGCATGGGGCATTATAAGGGGGGGTTGACTTCCTGCATGGGGCATTATAAGGGAGGGGGTGACATCCAACATGGGGCATTATAAAGAGAGGGGGGTGATATCCTGCATGGGGCATTATATGGGGGGGAGTGACATCCTACATAGGGCATTATATGGGGGGGAGTGACATACTGCATAGGGCATTATATGGGGGGGAGGTGACATCCTGCATGGGGCATTATATGGCGGGTGACATCCTGCATGGGGCATTATATGGGGGGTGACATCCTGCATGGGGCATTATATGGGGGGAAGTGACATCCTGCATGAGACATTATAAGGGGGGGTGACATCCTACATGGGGCATTATAAGGGAGGGGGGGTGACATCCTGCATGGGGCATTATAAGGGGGGGTGACATCCTGCATGGGGCATTATAAGGGGGAGTGACATCCTGCATGGGGCATTATAACGGGGGGTGTGACATCCTGCATGGGGAATTATATGGGGGGGGAGGTGACATCCTGCATGGGGCATTATATGGGGGGGAGAAGTGACATCCTGCATGGGGCATTATAAGGGGGGTGACATCCTGCATGGGGCATTATAAGGCAGGGGGGTGACATCCTGCATGGGGCATTATAAAGAGAGGGGGGTGATATCCTGCATGGGGCATTATATGGGGGGGAGTGATATCCTGCATAGGGCATTATATGAGGGGGAGAGGTGACATCCTGCATGGGGCATTATATGGGGGGTGACATCCTGCATGGGGCATTATAAAGAGAGGAGGGTGATATCCTGCATGGGGCATTATATGGGGGGGAGTGACATCCTGCATAGGGCATTATATGGGGGGGGAGTGACATCCTGCACAGGGCATTATATGGGGGGGAGGTGACATCCTGTATGGGGCATTATATGGGGGGTGACATCCTGCATGGGGCATTATATGGGGGGAGTGACATCCTGCATGGGACAATATAAAGGGGGTGACATCCTGCATGGGGCATTATAAGGGAGGGGGGTGACATCCTGCATGGGGCATTATAAGGGGGGTGACATCCTGCATGGGGCATTATAAAGGGGGGTGACATCCTGCATGGGGCATTATAAGGGGGGTGACATCCTGCATTGGGCATTATAAGGGGGGTGACATCCTGCATGGGGCATTATAACGGAGGGGGGGTGACATCCTGCATGGGGCATTATAAGTGTGGCGCCCCTGAGGGTTCAGTCGCCACAGAGGTACTGCACCTCACTGCACGGAACCCCAAACACCTGCATCCAACACTACACTGCTCCAGGCCGGCTGGAGGGGCAACATGCAGAGCGCAGCTGCTGAGTGTGGGGAACCCAAAGGTAGGGGGAACCAGTAGTGGGTGTGGGTGAAGGAAGTAGTTAGAGGGAGCACTTTAGTAGGAGTATAAATAGGGAAGCCATCTTACGGTGGTGAGTCAGTTCTAGGGAGCAGTTCAGAAGAACAGCTCGGGACAGTTCAGAAGAACAGTCCGGGAGCAGAGTCTCATTAGGAGATCTGCTCCACAAGTAGGGCGAAGTCGGGAGGCCCCAGAGGGGAGCAGGGAGTAGGCTCCGTTTTGAGAAGGGATCCCAGGGGGTACGGCGCGTGCAGAAAGGCACCCGTACACCCTGCATCAGCCAGAAGACAGAGGGATCGTGGCCGCATTCTAGTTGTTAGAACCCTCCTGTTAGTTTTTGCTATCTTGTGTTTTGCGGTCACGTGACCAGTTGCCTATATATTCCAGCTCCGCCCTTCTGGCCTTGCTGGACTTCAGTGTTTTTTGCCTGTCTCTCTAGCCAGGTACTTCGGTGCCTATCTCTGTCTAGTTTGCTTGGTCCTCTGGGACCTCTAGTACTTTTTGTCAGTTTGTCTTTTTGCTCTGCAACAACTTCTGTTAGGAGGTGTCCCATTTTTATCCCAGTCCTTAGTTCTTTGAGGGACCCCTCCCTTTATTCTATAGGTCTCCGTTCAGACTAGCCGAGGACGAAGGCGGGTCTGTTCACAAGGAACAGGCTGCCCGCTACATCGTAGAGATTCAGCTTAGTCTTACTGTAGGGACAGCTTTTCCCATTCTTTCCTTAGTTTATGTTGCAGATCATAACACTAGTCACTTGAGGGTCAAGCAAGTCTGTGTAACTCCGACGGACAGGAGGGACTTCAGAGTACCCGAACAGGATTGAGAGTGGGCAGCGCAGAGCAGGAGGGAGAAAGACCCAGCGTGAAGTCGGTCAAAATAGGAACACGAGAGAGTGGGGTTCTGCCAGGTATTCCCAAGTTGCCTGAGGAAGGATTGAACCCCTGCCCGGTGAACGCAGCGTGACGTGGGAGGCCTGTACAGTGCACCTGTGAAGTGTCTTAAGAACTGTGAGTAAAAATCTTGGATGACTGCACTGCACTGCCTCCGTCCATTCTTTCATCGGCACCATTGTTCCCCCAGCACTACGACGCCCAGCGCAACCACCCCCCCATCTTACACTGAGGCCTGCTCCACCTGTGGGGAGCCGTCCCATCACAAGCTGCCCTAACATCTGCCTCAGAGGACTGTTGCAGCGCTGGTGATCTTCCCCAGACACCACAGGTGGCGTCACAAAGTTTCTAAAAATAACCCCCTTTTGCACTGACCGCCCTGGGTCACGGACCGGGCCAGCCACCGTGATATTCCCGGCCAACCGGCATCCAGAGGCCCGGCTGCCGAGTACCCCACGGCCCTGGGGGTGAGTCATAAGGAAGGGGGGGGGAGGTGATACCCTGCATGGAGCGTTATATGGGGACCAGTAGCCTGCATGGAGCGTTATATGGGGACCAGTAGCCTGCATGGAGCGTTATATGGGGACCAGTAGCCTGCATGGAGTGTTATATGGGGGCCAGTCGCCTCCATGGAGCGTTATATGGGGGCCAGTCGCCTCCATGGAGCGTTATATGGGGGCCAGTAGCCTGCATGGAGCGTTATATGGGGGCCAGTAGCCTGCATGGAGCGTTATATGGGGGCCAGTATCCTGTATGGAGCGTTATATGGGGGCCAGTATCCTGTATGGAGCGTTATATGGGGGCCAGTATCCTGTATGGAGCGTTATATGGGGGCCAGTATTCTGTAAGGAGCATTTTATGGGGGCCAGTATTCTGCATGGAGAGATTCTCCGGTTTCTGAGCTATTGTGGAATTTACAATAGATATCCCTCATGTAATGTAAGAAGTGAAATCTTTGGTATTGTATATTGTACTAATATATATATATATATATTTCTCTGCGGTATCTGTGCATCATAAATCGTGGTATGTGTTAAAGGGGCCCACTGAGACTCTTTTGCCAGGGCCCACAAAAACCTGGAGCCGGCCCTGCACAGGATGATGTGCTGCCGAGAGCGATGATATCTTTGCAAGCTTATAATGTACTTCTTACCAAAAAGTTTGTGGGATGATTTACAATCTCAATCAAATGTCCGTTTTTTTCTCATATGTGAAACACTGTTGGGTTTTTTATCAGTCTGCTGGGTCCATATTTGTTCAATTTTTCTTGAATAAAAGAAAAATAATAGCGGCTTTTCGAAGCTTCTCTTATCTTCTATCGTTCAGTGAAAAACGGATGGATGACACAGGAGTCCGTTTTTTGTGAATTCATTCACTTGAATGGGAGAGTTTGATCCACCAATTGGATCAAAATAGGATATCTTTTTTTTGTTGGCAGTTGGTCTTAAAAAAAAAAAACAACAAAAAACCCAAAACTTGGCCATGTGATTTCTTGACCCCATAGACTATAATGGGAACGTGTCTATAAGTGAAAAATACAGAACATGTAGGAGAATGGATGTTACATGATGCATGTGTGGTGTGTGTGTTACATCAAGGAACTGTTTAATGACTAGTTCATTTTGGTCCATCAAACGGACCAAACTCGGACATGTCCGCTTTTTTTGCTGGTCTGCAAAATAAAAGGGTGCGTCCATGGGGCCATAACATATAATGGACATGCTGTCCCTGTCTTAAATGGACTGAACACGAAGAACACACAAACCAATTCTAGCACTCGTCTGAACTTCGCCTAAGGTCTCGTTCAGATTTTCTCACGTATGACAAAAACAGACCAATTATTTTGATCCGAGAGTCATCTGAGTGTCATCAGTTTTTTTGATATGTGGAGGGAAAAAAACAGTTTCTCTACCTTCTTTCTGACAGTCTGTGAAAATTGGACCAAGAGATGTCCAATGTTTTAATGACCCATAGACTTGCATTGACGATGATTAAAAAATTACGGACATGTGAACAGCCCCCCAGACTATACTAGGTACAAGTGCTATTTGTGAAAAACATGGGTTGCACTAATACGTGAAAAACTGACTTGTAGATTAACCCTAATGCCTCATTCACATGTCAGTTTTTTGCGTACGAGTGCTATCTGTGTTTTTTATGTACAGCCTGTGATAGTAAATGGGGTCATTCACATGTCCATGATTTTCAAAATCGTGTAGACATATGTCCAATGTTGATTCAAGTGCTGGATCAAAATTGGCAATGGGTGCGTGAAATAATCAGACAGCACTCGAATGACATCCGAGTGCAGTACAATTTTCATGGAATGTTAGACTAGAGAAGGTGGAGAAACGTTTTTTTCATGCTCGAGAAAAAGTGATGAAACTTGGTCAGTTTTTCTTGTACGCGAAAAAAACTAATGGCCTTAGGAGAAGCTTGGAGATTTTTTTTTCTTTTCTTGCATATAAGAAAATGGATAATCCTACAGATGGAGGAATATTGTATCCAGTACAATTTTGAAAAAATAAATACATTTTTTCTTCAACACACACAAAAAAAATGGACATCTGAATGAGGCAATTGGGGTCTTATTTAGGACAGGTCCATGTAATCACTCGCCCATCAGGGGCTGCAGTCATGCATGAACAAACAGGAATTTAGTGCAACATGCGCACACTCGCTGCCTTCCTTCAAATAAAATATTGAAAAAATATATAAATATTGATATATAAACTTGAATATAATGTTATGGCTGCAGCATACATGTGTTTACTAGCAGAGCTGTGGATGGGAGGGGAGCGCTGAGTATTAGTAGGGACTTCCTACCCTGCAGCCTCTATATAAGGGGGGAGGGGAACGTGCCTCTTTTCATTCATCTGCCTGCATTGTGCAAATAATCATGGAGTCCCAGATCAGGCACAACTTCCACCAGGATTGTGAGGCAGGCCTCAACCGCACTGTGAACCTGAAATATCACAGCTCCTACATCTACCTGTCTATGGTGAGCCCCCCTGCTCGTGACTAATCCCAATAAAGGGTCATATGTGCTCTTACTAATCTCTCGTCTTGTTTCCGGCCTCGTCTAGTTTACTGCTGTGCTCCATCTGCTTTTGTGTCCTTTAATTGTATAAGTTCCTATGTATGACGCGCTGTTACGCAACTACATTATGGAGGTTTATATAAGAATATTTACTTTTATGGGTACTTCCTAAATAAAAAAAATGTACTAAATGTATCCTTGTAGTCAGGGCCAACTCAAGGTTTATGGGCCCTTGGATGTTCATGCCCACCGGTAACTGACCGGGGGGCCACTATTCAGCTTCATGCAAATATTACATTTCTCTCTGCTTCTATATAATACACTGGGTAGTTAGAAATGTTGCTTCAGTTTGTACATGGTGAATAAGGGTATTGTGCCAACTACTACTCCTATAGGGGTAATCCTGCACTGGGGCCCACCGGGGGTTTCTCCTGTCCACCCGTGGACCAGTCCGAGACTGACCAACCCAGTGGGCTCCTCTTCGCTTTCAATCTTCCAAGGTCGAGACATGCTGTAATTTGTATTAGTGCTGTTTTGGGGGTCATTATGGTTTTATAATTTTTGGGGAGACAGTCACCTTAAGTGACTTTAATATATAGTTATATATATTTAATATATCTATCTTGTGCATAACTGAATAAAATATTTATCCCATAAAATACATACATACATACATACATACATACTGTGTGTGTTCACTTTATGGGATAAATATTTTATTCAGTTATGCACAAGCCAATGCTAAATGTGTACTCCTTTTTTTTTTTTTTTTTTTACTTTTTAGATCCTATATTAATTTTTATGTACGGTGTGTGTATCTATATCTATATATCAGATTGGCGGTCTTTAATCTTGTATGCGGCCAAATTACAGATCAGTAATCCGGCTCCCATCGACCACTATGGTGTGTAACCTTTACATACAAGTTATGGTAACACAATACACTTTTCCTTCTTCTCCCCTACAGGCCTCCTATTTTGACCGCGATGATGTAGCACTTGCCAATTTTTCCAAGTTTTTCCATGAGCGTTCAGAGGAGGAGAAGGAACACGCGGAAAAGCTCATCAAGTATCAGAACCGGAGAGGAGGACGTGTCTTTCTCCAGAGCATTGAGGTGACATATCAGTCCTTATACTTGACGTTGGTTGACCTGTGCAGGGGATCAACGACTGCCATGCAACATGAGCAGTAAAGTGACTAGGACCCATAACACTCCTCTTGCATGGGAGTAGTGTTTTCCCCCTGATGGGAGTTATCTTTTTAGAGTTGAGCCATGTTTTTCTATTCCTCTGTTATCTAGTAGTGCAGGACCAGGTCATGGCTTATCTCCCAGTGCCAGTAATAATACTTGGGCAATAATGTAGCATTTACAGCCAGCACATGGAAAAAGGCATGTATTTCGCCCTCTGACCTAGTAACTCTACCCTTAAGAAAATATAAATGCCCATTGAAAAAGTAATGGTGCCCTGAGTACTCCTCGAAATGTAGCAATACCCCTCCAAAAAAAGTTGACTCTCCTCATTTGGATTTTTGAAGCATGTCAACTTGCAGCTTTTTTTTTTTTTTTTTTTTTTTTTACCCCATGGAAGGCAATGAGTGCAAAACAGGTTTAACTAAGTTTTAGACATGCACTGTACACAACTCATGTATTCAGCATCTAATCCTCGTTTTAATACCAAGAAAACAGGTTTTTGGCTGCAGAAAAAATGTTGCGTGTAAACCTAGCCTTACACTGTCTGCTGACATCCAGTGGCCTACAGAAAGGAAAATGATGGGGCATAGGCATGGCTTCTTGCTCTAACCCTTGGCTACTGGGGGATATAGACACTGTAAGAACAAAATGGGTCCTTTGCAGTCCAATAACTCATAATAATGCACAATTCTACTTTGGAGGTAAAAATGGGCCTCCAAAAGTTTTGAACCCTGTGAGGTTGCACCATCTCCCACGTTACACCACTGCATTTAAGCTCCTTTAAGTGGCTGCACACAACATTGATATCACATCTCTTCTATAGAAACCAGAAAAGGATGACTGGACGAATGGTTTGGAAGCTCTGCAGACGGCGCTGAAGCTGGAGAAGACCGTGAACCAAGCTCTGCTGGATCTACACCGCGTCGCAGGAGATAAAAATGACCCTCATGTAAGAATCTGTCACTAAAGCTGCCCATTCACACATGGCTATATTCTTGTACTAAAAGGGAACCTGTCCTGTTGATAAAATGTGATCTGCTCTTCAGGCAGGAAGAGCAGATTGGAATCATGGACACTTTTGTTGGAAGTTTCCGTGACATTTCAATTGTATTAATTCAAATAGAGGGCAGGTCCTACTCATGAGTCCAGAGGGCAGGTCCTACTCATGAGTCCGTCCCAGTCTTCATTTTATGGCTCTGCATGCAGAGTTGGCTGTCTACCACTAGCAGGACCGCCCACTGGACTTTTATCTATACAAACGCCAGGGATTTCAATTAATAAAATACAAGCTGCAGGTATGGGCACATGTTCTATTATCCAAGGAACCAAGACTGGGCTTCACTGAAAGAACCTTCTGTAATACATCTGATGTGTCATTTCAGCTAATGCAGCCTTTTCCAAGGTCAAGAAGCTGAAGCGTTGTATCAGGTGTCCTATTATTTTCTACATGTCTCAGATTCTAATTAATTTGTTTTATTAAGTAGACTTTTTCTCATGTTTTAAAGACCTTTGGGCATCAGAAATAAATGACTTGAGATGGACCATGAAGAATACTTGGTTCTTGTACACAATGGCTTTTTTTTTGGATTATTTAACATCCTTCACCTCGATTTTGAGCCATCGTGACTTGATGGATGAACGCTCTATAGGAAGATCGATCTTGTGCAAGCCTAAATGGGTCCACCAGGGTCTTCTCAGCTGATATCTTGTATCAAGCCATCGGGTTGCTGGTGTTCCTCATTGCCTTGTTTTTTCTATTCTTTTGACCATGATGTCCTTCTCCAGTGATTGATCTCTTCGTATGATGTGTCCAAAGTAGGCAAGTCGTAGCTTGGTGAGATACAATTCTTTAATCTCCAACTGAGGCAGATTGAAACCTTTCTAACATTTCTTGCATCTTATAAACCAAATACCTGAAGCCAGTTTTGTATGACTTTATAATAAAAAGATCTAGTCCTGTAGGAAAAGTAATTACGTCCTACACTATGGGGAAAATGACTCTTGTTGTTGGCTTGGAAACGGCAAGGAAGCCTCTGTGTATCCTTGGAGGTATTGCCAGTTGAAAAAATGTGGCATTTCCTCTACAGATGTCCCACCTTCAGGCTGTGCCCACTATGCATTTTTTTAAGCATTTCTGCAGTGGCAATTCCACTGCAGAAACACTTGAACGCATGGTAGAAGGTCTGCCATGTTCCCCAATGATAATCCACATGTGCTGTGTACATGCTGCGGAAAAATCCGCAGCACTACCAATTTTGCGGAAACGCTGCGTTTTCGCCGCCATTGACTTGCTTTGGAACGCATGGAATCCGCATCACTGGATCTGTACATGCGGATAACATGCGTTCAATGTGCGGCTGGTACCCGGGTTTGGAGAAGAAGAGACTCTCCTCCGGACCCAGGTACCATAGTACCTGTAAAAAAATAAAAAAAAATAAAAAAAAATAAATAGAATAAAAAATAAATATACTTGCCTTCTCATGGCCCCCGGTGTCCTTGTCTCTGCTTGCTGGCAGCTCGCAATGGACTAAAAGGACCTGCAGTGATGTCATTTAGTCATGTGACCAGTCACGCGACTGCTGACGTCAGCAGGTCCTTTAGACTATTGCGAGCTGCCGGCAAGCTGAGACAAGGACACCGGGGGCCATCAGAAGGCCAGTATAATATATTTTTTCTTTTTTTACATTTCTTTCGGTCACAGTATATAAATTCATGCCTTTTGCATGGATTTATATAGTGTGACCAAGTTGTCAAGCACTTTACAAGTGATGCTAAAATCGCTTGGAAAGCGCTTGGCAATCCGCATGTGTTTTGTTTTTGTTTTTTTGTTCATTTTCTGCCAGGGAGATGCAGAAACATTCAGGAAAAATCTGGAGCATTTCTGCATCGTGGGCACTTGGCCTTAAGCACAAAAAAGATTTGTGCTTCCCTCATCCAGCTGCTAGTTTGGTCTTCAGTGGCAGCTGGACCAGGGTGTTCTTCTTCTATGGTGGGAATTCGAAACACTTCCAGCATTTCGTAGGGCCCCATGACATAATGACTTAAGGGATTTTTCTCTACTTTTTTATATTTATGACCTATGCCAAGGATTAAATAATCAATATCAGATTATTGGGGATATGGTGACAAGCCCAGGGGATGGGGAGGACTCGGTGCCCGGGAATTGTTGCCTGGTCTTGGGGATGTCGTGGTAGTCGGCTCCCGGGCCCGTACCCTGGGCCTCTCTTTAAAAGGGTGGATAATTATGTGAAAGTTCGTGACGCCACCTGTGGTGTCTGGTGAGGTTCATCAGTGCGGCAGCCCACTGAGGCTGGTGTTAAGGCAGCTTGGGTGGTATAGCTATCCACAGGTGGAGCTAGGCCTCAGGGCAGCGTGGATGTAGGGATGCAGGACAGAGGGGACCCAGCCGGGTCTGAAGGATAGGCAAACACACAGTTCACTTCTGTACCTTTTACCGATGGAAGTTCAGGCACATTCCGGCTCACTGTAGGGTGAAGGGTGCATATCAGGATTCTCCCCAGTGAGCGGGTATAGGGCCTCCTGTTTCTTGCCTTTGTGTAGTAAGTTTCTGACCTGCCTGGAGCTAGGCCTAGCTTTTGTTTCTGTCCTGCACCGGCTGACTTTGTGGTAGGGCCTTCTCTTGGAGTACACGCTCCCAAGCTTGCGGGGCCTCTGTGACTCCTGGCTCTGGTACGTATCTGCTCTTGGGTGTTCCAGGGGTCTCCGGTTGTCTCTACAGGGGGGTATATGGCCCTGTAGACGTGGACCCGGTGTCCGGTATATGTTTTCTGGGGTGAGCTTGTACAGCTCCTCTGCCCCCAATGCCACTCACTCCTTTAGCCTTCGGCCACGCTCGAGGCCCTCACTAGGCTATACACACTAGCGGCGCCTTGCCGCGCTTCACCGCTCTTATGGCGTCAGCACGCCTTGGGCTCACTAACCTGAGCTTCACTCTAGGCTTTTTCACTAGAGGAACTGAACTGAGAACTCTGTCCCTCTCTGGCTCTGAGCAGGAACTCTGTTCTCTAGACTGAGCTCGACTCTGTATTCAGACCTGTACTTGCTGAACTCTCCAGAGGAACTGACTGCCTAGCTCCACCTTCCCTATTTATATCCCTATCGGGCTCCCTCTGGTGGTCTGAGGTGGAAGGTGTGTGTATGCTATAAGGGCCTCTTGTGGAGGAATCCATCCATGCACCCTTCTAGGATCTGTGGCACTAATGTGCAGCAGGGGTGCCACAATGGCACCCCAGATTGGCTGGTGATGGCAGCAGCCAGATGTTATCAGTTGTGGAGCAGAACAGTATAGCGCTGTCAACTGTATAGTGGCCACACTGGGGTACTGCATATCTGCACCTTTTCATTCAGTCTGATATAATCTGCTGTGGCCTCTAGATACACAAGAGGGGAATTTTTTAAGACCGTTTTGCTTGTGGCTGCATTTTCATGCCTTGCGGTTTTCATTAGAAGACCTTTAGTGTTCACAATCTTCTTCTTTTCTGCAGATGACTGACTACTTGGAGTCTCCATTTCTGTCCGAAAGTACAGAGACCATAAAAAAGCTCGGGGATCATATAACCAGCCTGAAGAAGCTGTGGAGCAACCACCCTGGCATGGCAGAGTACCTGTTCAACAAGCACTCGCTCAGCTGAATCCTCTTCTGTAATTTCCTACCTCTCGTTGCTCCAGAATGACTTTCGTGGCCATAAAAAAAAAAAGGACCTGAATTTTATTAAAAAAACCTCTTGTCTTTACCAGCGTCGTATTGTCAATAAAATATTTGGTACTAAATCTGTTTTGGCCATTTTTGTAATTCTCATCATGGAAGTTGTGAGCACCTGTGGCTTCTTGGGGGGGGGGGGGGGGGGGGGGGTTTGAGTAAAAATGTTTGTACCTTTTTGGCCAACGTTAGTGGTGCTGTACCTGGTATAAAAATTGAACCTGCCCCTCCATTAATACCTCATGGCTTCCGTCAGAGATTTGAGACTTTGTTGATCCCTGCAACTTGGAAGTGTGGCTGACCGATCAAATGTGAAGTTACTTTCTCGGGATGGTAAGCGGAGCACGCCGGCTGTTAAAGGGCTGTATCAACACTATGAAGCACTTATGAGGTTTGCATGAGATTCAGGGGTGCAGTCAGACGGCCCAATATATCTGACTGCAGTGCAGGGACTGGCCGGCGGCTTTCCTGACCCAAGCATAACAGCTTCATGTATTTCTATGCAGCCATCATGCTCTGGTGGGGAGAGCCACCCGCCAGTCTGATTTATTCGGCTGTTTGGCTGCGCCCTTAAACCGGGTCACCTTCTTCCAGTAATGGCATCAAGTAGATGTATGGGTTTTAGTTTTTCTGTTATACAGGTGTCTGACTGCACCCTTAAGCAACATATTTTCACTACGCACTTCACACTTTGCAATAAATTTGCATTTCTTAAATCAGGGCTCGACAAACCCAGGCGCCTGGTCGCCAGTGGCGCCTAGAAAATGTTGCCTGGTGCTTGAGGAGTTGAGAAGAAAAAAAAAATACTCTCAATCCAATCCCACCTCCTGCACGGAGTCATCCAATCGGAGGAAGCAGGGACAGTATCGCTCAGGCCGCCTTCTCCACTTTGCTCCGCCCCCCTTATGCTCCAGGACTGGACAGGGAGAGTTGGGTTACGGGGGAAGCAGGGCCGGCGTCGGCACCCGGCGTACCCGGGCAAGTGCCGGGGCCCTGGAAAATCAGAGGGGCCCACTCACTGTCGGGGCCCGGGCCCACACACCCACCCGCCCACTCACTGTCGGGGCCGGGCCCACTCACTGTCGGGGCCGGGCCCACTCACTGTCGGGGCCGGGCCCACTCACTGTCGGGGCCGGGCCCACTCACTGTCGGGGCCCTGGCCGCTTCCTCGGCACCTGTTCAGGAACGCAGGCGCTGCTTGATTGCCGGCACTTCCCCCAGACATGGCCGCGCGCTGTCCGGCTGTGTCTGCTAGTAATGACACGGCAGGGTCGACGGCACTGCACCTTTAATTGTGCTTGTGTGTCGCTCCTGCCGCGTCATTACTAGCAGACACAGCCGCACAGCGCGCGGCCATGTCTGGGGGAGTGCCGGCAATCAAACACCGTCGGAGCGGAGGTCCTGCACAGATGGGCGGGAGGGGCCCAGACCCGACCCCAAGTGGGCCCCTCTGATGTTCCAGGGCCATGAAGTCTGTGACACGCCGGGGGCCCTGCACTGCCCCATACCCGAGGAGCTGCTGGACAGGACACTGGACCGGGGACAGGTGAGTGAGGCTTCCCCAATCCCCATATTAAAAATATTAGTAATGGGTCTGTGTGAGTGCATGTATGTGAATGTCAGTGTATATGACTGTGTGTGTGTATGTATGTATGTATGTATATATATATATATATATATATATATGTGTGTATATATATATATATATATCTATATATATATATATATGTATATGTATATATATATATATATATATATATGTATATATGTATATGTATATATATATATATATATATATGTATGTGTACATATGTCTGCGTACCGTGTGTGCGCGCGCATATGTCTGCGTACCGTGTGTGCGCGCGCATATGTCTGCGTACCGTGTGTGTGCGCGCGCGCATATGTCTGCGTATGTGAAGGATGAGGGGGCAGGCTGGGCCATGTGTAATAAATAAATATATATATATTTCTCCACCGTATCTGTGCATCATGAATCGTGTATGTGTTAAAAGGGCCCACTGAGACTCTTTCGCCCGGGGCCCAGAAAAACCTGGAGCCGGCCCTGGGGGGAAGGATCGCTGTGGCCGGGGGCCCGTTCTCATCTCCCGCTACCTGTGTAAGTACATACAAAGGCCGTGCTCCCCGGGGAGACGCCGTGTGTGAGGGGGTCTATATGTACAGTTTGTCAACAAAAAAAATTCTGGCTCCTAAATTTTTTGGCTGGCTCCTAGATTCTGAACAACTTTGTCAACCCCCTGTCTTAAATGAGGTTTACGATGTGCACCTGGTGTAAAATTTGCATAAAGTTATCATCTGTCTGAAGCAGACATTGAATATATAGCCAGTGCAACAAATAGCAGTTAGGGTGATGGGTGCACCCAACTATAAGCCTGACAAATGCCTATGGTGCAATTTTTCAGTTTAGCCTTTTGGTGACCGCACATTTTAGCGGTTTTAGATTTTGTGTGGTGACACACTGGGAAAGCTGTGGCTAGAGATTTGCATTCACACATTTCTATAGCAGGGTACACTCCTCCGTCCATCAGGGTCGAGATCCATTTGACTCCCAGCTCATTGTACCAAATAAACAGCAAAATGTAACAGGTTTCTATACAAGCCATACTGTTACCATAGGGGTTAAGCAGATTTCCAAAATTACAAAGCAATTCTACTTTATTGACTGATTATCGCTATATTGGACACATACAATATGACCCCCCCCCCTTCACCTGACGGAGGCAGATGCCGAAACGCGCGTCAGGGTGGGAGCATGGCAAATGCCTGCTGGCCTTCTTATAGGTATATTAAATGTAATTAGCTCAATGCATCATATTATTGATTACTATCATCTGATTACACTATCTGGCAACTGTGTGTTTCACAGGCATCCAAGCACTTTACCTGCACAATAGGGTGCTTGCACATATCTATACATGCCATTTTGAAGAATTTGCTGAAGAAAAGAAAAAAAAAAAAAGCAAAGAATATCAAAAGATAAAAAAACTGTCTTTAAAATGCAAATGGTGAATCTGGTCCTGTGCGTCTCAGATGACTAGTCCAGGGTCGGTCCCCAGTGGCTTCTCCCTGCTCCACTAGACTAACAGGTCCTTCTTTGTGTGCAAGGAGTGACCTGTCAGTCTAAGGAGCAGGGTGCGGAGGAGACGCACGGACCCATCTGGCTATTAAATGTTTATTCCTGAAACACTGAAGTGTTTCACAGTAAACCATACATTTCTGCTATAACGCAGCCAGTGTCTGATTCATACTGCCCATAGTTTGGGGCGCTGTGAATCTACTGTCAGAATCCCTTTAAAGGGAAAAAAAAAACTTCTACAATTGAAAAAATGTAAAGCATTAATATTTTAAATACTGACTTTTTTTATGGAATAAAATATGAAAAATAACAAAATTTAGCTATTTTCACTTTTAAACACTAGGGGGAGCAACTGCTGAAATTTGTAATGAAAACCCAGTGCAGTTAGCTTGCTTTATGACTGCAGTAAAAGTGGGTGGGATTGGCTTGCATGTGTCTGTCACTCCTCTCCTTCTGGGTGTTTGCAAAAGGATAAGGGAGGATGAAGTTTAGGATCACAGTGCGGAGCCATTACTGGTGACTGCAAGGATGGCCGGCAGCATCAATTCTGCTAGTTGGTGCTGCTTGCGGTAGTACACTCTGCTGACCCATGCGTATCACACAGGATAGGATTAGCTACAGGGCTCAGTGTAGTGTATCACATATGATGGGATTAGATACAGGGCTTAGCGGAGTATATCATACAGGATGGGATTAGATACGTGAACTGTATCACACTCTGGGATTAGATACAGGGCTCAGTGTATCACATATGATGGGCATTAGATACGCGGCTCAGCAGGTTGTATCACGAATGATGGCCATTAGATACGTGGCTCTGCGAGTTATATCACACATAATGGGCATTAGAAACATGGCTCTGCATGTTGTATCACACATGATGGGCATTATATACGCGGCTCTGCGGGTTGTATCACACATGATGGGCATTAGATACGTGGCTGCGGGTTGTATCACACATGATGGTCATTAGATACGCGGCTCTGCTGTGTCAGTGTAAGCCTCCTTCATATGTCTGTAATGCAGGGATGTCTGAATGAAGCTTACACTGACATAGCAGAGCTCAGTCAGCGCTCGGAGCACAGCAGCGTGATGATTACTCTTTTGTGCTCTGAACACTGTGGTTGACAGTCTGACATTATACTATTAATCCCAAGCTACCAAGCTGTTGCCACATCTGGAAGAAGTCTCCTCCACAGTCCTGGTGTCACTGCTCAGAGCAGCGCTGTGGTGGTGACTTCTCATGCAACCGAGCTGTTCTTCCCCCATAGCTGTGACTGTGACCTGGACAGCCCAGAAGACGAGCCCAGGTCACAGCTGGAGATAAAGTCGGACACTGCCCGCAATCTCCTATGTCCAGGGGCAGTGTGTAAGTGTCACAAATAAAATTGGCAGCCCCCAGCGGAGGCAGAATAAATAAATAAAAGCTGTAAAAATGCGACATTTCATTTTGTATTAAAAAATAATTGATTATATAATCAATACTTCTAAACACAAAAATAAAAAACCTTCCCTTTATGAGGGGGTAAAGTCCTCCTGTTATGCTACTGGGGAAATTGGCGCAGGGTTGAGACTGAACCAATCAATCTCACCAATATAAGTCAATCATGGACAGCACAAAGGAGCCATTAAAGTTACATCCTAGCTTTGTCTATTTAAGTTCAGAACCCCCAAAAACTGATAGTAAAAACTGATACATGGAGCAAATGCTGAGACGACAGATCAGTAAGTTCTTCACGCTTGCTAAAAAGAATGACTTAATGAGACCAAATCGTGAGGTTTTGACATCAGAATATGGAGTTTGTGCAGATATGGAAACTCTCCATTGTTAGGTATGATATAATTATTACCTCCAGTCTCGGGCAAAGTTCACATTGTATAACGATTCTACATTTTCCGTTGACATTTATTCTTTCAGATGAAAACATTCCGCCATCAGCAGCAAAGTAAATGTAGTTTCTACCAGATCTGAGCAGATCGCACAATAGACTCGGCTTACACAACCTCGGTTGTATCACAAAGGCAACTTGTGTCCTAGGTGAATATATGTAACATATACAAAGCGCCTGCTGGTGTACAAAGTGCACTGAACTCTTAAAGGGGTTGTCCACTACTATGACATTAGTGACCTACCCTCAGGCTAGCTCATCAGTATGAGATAGGTGGGGGTCTGACACCCACCACCACCCTCGATCAGCTCTTAGTAGCTCCCATAGTTGTCGGAAATCGACCGTGTATTCCATGGGAGCTGAGCAGCTGTAGTAACCAAGAAAGGCAACAACACTGTACACAGCTGTATACTTCCCCGATTCGTGGGGGAGCTGGATATCGGACCCCCACAGATCTGATATCCATCATCTCTAGTAGGATATCAGTTTCAATTTCCTGGATAAACCCTGTAAAGCGGAGTTTGCCTTTTAATAAATTTGGTACATTTTACTACAATGCAGTCTGCAGGAAGAACTACTGAGGCCAGCGATTGGCTGCAGCTGTCAGTGCAATGCAGTCATGGCATAACCGCTGCAGCCTGTCAACAATCAACGGGAGCAGTGACAGAGAGGCAGCACTAGAGAAAGGGCTGATGATACTTCTGTTTGTTATTTTTAACCCTTAGACGCCTATGGGCAAAATTTATTTTTTTTTACAAGTATGTTGACTTCTACAACTACCACTCAAAATACCGGACAAAGAAAGTGTGAACATAGACTTACAACTGCTGAGAAATGGAGCAGGGTCGAAGACTTTTCTGACTCCCCCTTATAAATGATGGGTTACAACATACCCACCTTGAGTGAAGCGGATTACTTGGCGCTGAGTGATATCATTGTATGGCGTGCGGTGACATCACTAGTCCCATTAATTACTAGCACTGGCCATCATTTTCATTTTTACTTAAAAAATCAATAATACTCATGAAAATAAGCAACTGTGTAATATATGTTATCAGAGAAATCTGCGTATTTCTCTTCCTGGACTGATCTTTCATTCCCACAATTTTCAATTCACAAGTAAAATGTGTCTTCAGTGAATACAGATTTTCCCATTACTGAGATAGGAGATGACAGTTGGTGCTTTTAAAATTCTATGGAGGCAGGAGGACCTAGAGACACAGGCATTCCACTGCAAGTTCTCCTGAAAGCACAGTTACAGTTCTCCATAGAACTTAATAAGCACCAACTGTCACCTCCTATCTCAGTAATGAGAAAATCTGTATCCACTGAAGACACAATTTACCCATGAATTGATAATTTTGAGATTGAAAGATCGGTCCAGCAGGAGAAAAAAGCAGATTACTACAGTAAGATATATTACAAAGGTTTTTTTTTAATTTTCATGTATACTATTGATTTATGGGGAAAAAAAAATTTAAAACGTCAGTTTCCCTTTAAATCAGGCAAGGTTAGATTTTTTTTGTGCACGGACTTGAGGTCCACGTGTTGTCTACGTCCAGTCTTTTGCATATACACAGCAAAAATATACTGGTGTGTTTTCTGCAAAATCTGTTTTTGTGACAAAATTCTTAAAAAATTGTCATCAATCTGCCCTGACAGATGAAAAATATCAAATATTTGGGATTAACACCGGGTCAGAAAAAATATGTAAAAAAAAAAATAGAGAACATTCAGAAAAAAGCAAATTTTCATTCTCTACATTAGGTCTTGTGAAATTCCACATGATATTTCTTCAACTCAACAATGAAAACTGTGGCACAATTCACAGAGGCGCCATATGGTGGCGTACAGCGTTTTACTAGGTAGTTGGTTATGGGGGTTATTATATACAGTTATATGAAAAAGTTTGGGCACCCCTATTAATCTTAAGCTTAATGTTTTATAAAAATTGGTGTTTTTGCAACAGCTATTTCAGTTTGATATATGTAATAACTGTTGGACACAGTAATGTTTCTGCCTTGAAATGAGGTTTATTGTACTAACAGAAAATGTGCAATCTGCATTCAAACAAAATTTGACAGGTGCATAAGTATGGGCACCTCACCAGAAAAGTGACATTAATATTTAGTAGATCCTCCTTTTGCAAAAATAACAGCCTCTAGTCGCTTACTGTAGCTATTAATGAGTTCCTGGATCCTGGATGAAGGTATTTTTGACCATTCCTCTTTACAAAACAATTCCAGTTCAGTTAAGTTTGATGGTCGCCGAGCATGGACAGCCCTCTTCAAATGATCCCACAGATGTTCAATGATATTCAGGTCTGGGGACTGGGATGGCCATTCCAGAGCATTGTAATTGTTCCTCTGCATGAATGCCTGAGTAGATTTGGAGCGGTGTTTTGGATCATTGTCTTGCTGAAAGATCCACCCCCTGCGTAACTTCAACTTTGTCACTGATTCTTGAACATTATTGTCAAGAATCTGCTGATACTGAGTGGAATCCATGCGTCCCTCAACTTTAACAAGATTCCCGGTGCCGGCATTGGCCACACAGCCCCAAAGCATGATGGAACCTCCACCAAATTTTACTGTGGGTAGCAAGTGTTTTTCTTGGAATGCTGTGTTTTTTTGCTGCCATGCATAACGCCTTTTTGTATGACCAAACAACTCAATCTTGGTTTCATCAGTCCACAGGACCTTCTTCCAAAAGGAAATTGGCTTCTCCAAATGTGCTTTTGCATACCTCAGCCGACTCTGTTTGTGGCGTGCTTGCAGAAACGGCTTCTTTCGCATCACTCTCCCATACAGCTTCTCCTTGTGCAAAGTGCGTTGTATAGTTGACCCATGCACAGTGACACCATCTGCAGCAAGTTGATGCTGCAGCTCTCTGGAGGTGGTCTGAGGATTGTCCTTGACTGATCTCACCATTCTTCTTCTCTGCCTTTCTGATGTTTTTCTTGGCCTGCCACTTCTGGCCTTAACAAGAACTGTCCCTGTGTTCTTCCATTTCCTTACTATGTTCCTCACAGTGGAAAATGACAGGTAAAATCTCTGAGACAGCTTTTTGTATCCTTCCCCTGAACAACTATGTTGAATAATCTTTGTTTTCAGATCATTTGACAGTTGTTTTGAGAAGCCCATGATGCCACTCTTCAGAGGAGATTGAAACAGGAGAACAACTTGCAAGTGGCCACTTTAAGTAGCTTTTCTCATGATTGCATTCACCTGGCTATGAAGTTCAAAGCTCAATGAGGTTACAAACCCAAAAAAAGTGCTTTAGTAAGTCAGTATAAAGTAGATAGGAGTATTTAAAACAAAAAAATGATAAGGGTGCCCATACTTATGCACCTGTCAAATTTTGTTTGAATGCAGATTGCACATTTTCTGTTAGTACAATAAACCTCATTTCAAGGCAGAAACATTACTGTGTCCAACAGTTATTACATATATCAAACTGAAATAGCTGTTGCAAAAACACCAATTTTTATAAAACATTAAGCTTAAGATTAATAGGGGTGCCCAAACTTTTTCATATAACTGTATGTATTGGCTCTGTAATAGTGAGGTATGGATTTAACAAATTAGCCTTATTGTAATTTATCAATACAGCGCACATTATATCACATTATATATCCCCCAGGAGAATTTTTTGTAAAAATGTAGTCATCATGCCCCATAAGTCATCAGTTTCACTTCTTTTATTTCTTAAGAAATACACCACAGGAAAGACACCAGATGCCGGGTTTACAAAACCATCAGTCCCAGAACTAAGCAGCTCACTTGTCCTATGCCAAGAGTTTTTTTCATAATGGATTTATTTTATACAAACCACAGTATGTATTACTATTGGTAATGTACGTTATAAGCCCAACATAAAGTTTCTTTCTTGTACCTTTGTGTCCTTTTTCATCTCCTTCTGTCCCTATGTGAATCTAGCTAAAACTACATTTCCAAGCAGCGCCCTTCTTCTCCTCAGTGCTGCAGGCCCCTCACTCTGCTGTCCTGTCTGTTTCCTGATAGAGGTAGGTAGATCTTAACAAGTGCAATTTTTATTTATTTGGGTAAAGTTACCATTGATCGTTTTGAATTTAGTGACTCTGACCCACTATGTGACCAAAATTTATTACTGATTACAAACTCCTAATTTCATTGGTGTTTCATGAGGTTCATGAGGATTTTCAAATAGATAATGCTCGATCCTGTATGCATTGAGTATAGAATAGCGGGGCTTTGCTACAACATGGCTGTCAGGACAATAAGGATGCCATGAGAGTATATGGGGTGTTTTATTAGACAGGGTCATAGATGCATCTGTTTTTCATGACTAAGACAGGGTAATTAACTGCAAATGTAGCTGGTATCAGTGGGATCTTCGGCATAGCATAGTTGAGCTGTGCTACACCCTGGCAATCTGTGCAATGAGGATGCTGTGAGAAGGTCTGGGAGGTCTGTTATTAGACAGGGTCATAGAAGCATCTGCTTTTCATGAATTAGGATCATTAGGTGCACATGCAGATGGTGTCAGTGGGATCTTCGGCATAGCATAGCTGAGGTGTGCTATACCCTGGCTATTCAAGGAATTAAGATGCCTTGAAAAGGTCTGGGAGGTCTTTTATTAGACAGTCATAGGTGCATCAGTTTTTCAGGAATTAGACAGGGTCATTAGGTGTCAATGCAGCTGGTATATGCGAGATCTTCATCAAAGCATAGCTGAGCTGTGCTACACCTTGGCTATCAGATGATATATTAGATAGGGTTATTAGGTGCATCTGAGCATGATCAACTGACAGCATTATAACTACTGGAGGATGGATCCAAAGTCAACAAAGCGTAAATGGAGCCTTAGGGGGTCACCATTTGGCAGAGATTGCTGCAAATCAGTGCAAATTGAAAAATAGGTTGTATTGGTACAAAATGATTAATTCTGTATGTACAATAAAATGAGACAACATTATGATTTGGGGAATAAACCTTTAAGTGAGCAGACATATATTTTGGTAAGGGGCAAGGCTATCCTAACAGAGCATTCATAAGTAAAATTTAATATTAAGTAGGGGTTTCATAAATAACAGTCACATCTAAGCCTTGGTGCCCGTGGGGGCCCCAAAACACCTCTGTGACATAAGAGGACACCATTAATATAAATGGCCCATGCTGGGGGAGGCCCTGTTACAGATTTTGCATTGGCACCCAAAATCTTAAAATTTTGTCTCTGGATGTGAGAACACAGACGAAAATTTACAGTCTATGCAAATAAAATGAGATGAACAAACAGGCAACAACTCATGAGAAGACGCTGGTACCAAATATGTGATTTAGAAGTGGCAGAAGTGGCCCCCTCAAAAAATTCTTCAATGATGAGAGGGAGTAAAATGGGTAGTGTAAAAGGGTCCCAAGTAGAGATGAGCAAATTCAGAAGGACCCTGGGTCAGCAGACAGGTCAGTAGTACGTGGCTGCCAAATGGTAGAAATGGATACGTGTTCTATTAGTGGAAATCAAAGATAGAACATGTACATGAAAAATGGATGTCTGAATGAGCCCTAACGGTTGGCATTGGAAGAAAACACATTCACATGCTGACTTCACTGCACTCAAACAAGCAACACTCGAATTCAAATCAGCCCTCACCTCTGCTAAACAGGCCTACTTCACAACTCTTCTATCTTCCTTATCCTACAATCCCAAACAGTTATTCAACACTTATAACTCCCTCCTCCACCCTCCACTGCCCCCTCTGACCCTCCTCATCTCTGCTGAGGAGTTTGCCACACACTTCAAAAACAAGATTGACCAAACATGGCAAGTCTTTACTGTCCAACCACCACAACCCCTTTGTATACCAGACCAATACCCTTCCCCTATAATCTCCCTCTCCAGCATCACTGAAGGAGAGCTTACTGCTCTCCAAATCACACCTCACCTCTTGTGCACTCGACCCCATCCCATCCCACCTCTTCCCCAACCTCACCCCCACACTTATCCCGGCCCTAACCCATCTCTTCAACCTATCACTAACTTCTGGTACCTTCCCTTCTGCTTTCAAACATGCCACAATCACGCCTATCCTCAAAAAGCCATCCCTCGACCTGACTGCTATGTCAAGCTATTGTGACACCCCAGGGGTCTGGTTGCCACAGTGATAGAGATATTATGTCTGAGAGCAGGTGGGAGGTCCTTTGGTCAGGGATCCTGTGCATGCCACACCTCCTGCCCAGTCTTGGGAGGGGAAGAACTTCCCCTGGATAAACCCTGGGCTGAGGCAGGGTTAGTCAGTCAAGGAGAGTAGAGACAAGAAACAGTCACAGGAAGAAACAGCAGAAGCTCAGTGGGAGCAATACTACTACAAGTCAGGGGCTGGCAGCTGCAGAGCTCGCCCTGACTGAGAAGCTTTCTTACCGGACCCGGCGTCCGAGGCTGTGGGGACTAACTCTTACCCAGCAGCAGAAGCCGACCGGCAGGGGATTTCAGGTCCTCAGGCCCAGAAACCCGAAGGCACGGTCACACGCGTGGGACCAGCACCGCCATCGTGGAGCGGAAGCCATTAGAAGGCCCCGAGTCACCGGCCATACGGGTGAGCACCACACGGTACACTCAGGGACGTGGGCTACTTATATCCGCTTCTAGCAAGGTAGCCAGAAGAGTACAGTCAGTTTGGGAGGCCTACAACTCCGCCTGGCCAGGGGAGATCCCATCTGCTCAAGGACTGACCAGGCCCCGTTCACTAGCAAGTACTCCGGGAGGGTCTATCGTTGTTACCAGTAAAGACCCTGAATTACACCGCACCGTCTCTGAGTGGTTCCTGCTACCCCCATCATCCACATCTGCTGCCCTGAGGCCATACCCCTCCCGTTGGGGGTTATACCATCTACGCTGCACCATCCATCCACCGGCCTCAGCGTACTGTCTTGTAGTCGTCCTACATCTACCGCTGTTACATCGCCGCTCAGTTTGACTCCCTGGGCACGGACCGGGTCACCGCCACGAGACTACAACCCTCAAGAGATCCGGCTCCGGGTAAGCTCCCGCGTGCGCAACGCAGCGCGACACAGGCCCAGGGGCGCGTCAACTTTGGCGTAGTCGGCAGGATTTCGTGCCCGCAACCACCGGGTACTGCGTGCCTGAAAAAGAGACTTTTCAAACTTACCTGTGGTGAAGATTCCCGCCATCCGACGCCATCTTCAGCCTTCTTCCCGCCATCGGTGAAGTTTCCCGCCATCCGGCGCCATCTTCTGCCTTCTTCCCGCCATCCGTGGAGTTTTCCCGCCATTGGACGCCATCTTGAGGACGCCGCGCGGGAAGAAGAGGGGCGTGGACTCCGAAAGCGCGCGAGAACTGAAGCCCCGCCTCACGTCCGGACGTTGCGTAAGGTCCTGGAAGGAGCCCAGCAGACGCCGACGTCACAGGAGCGCGACGGAAGGTCCTCGACCCTGACGATCCACTGCGGAGCCGCGGCCTACGGAACAGGATCATCGCAAGGTAGGCCACGGTCCACTAGGGGGGAGGAAGATGTCGGATACGGAGGAGAGCTTCACTGCCTCAACCCCCGCCAGCGCTACCGCTGCTGCAGTTATGCCCTTCACCATGCCCTATATCCCGGGAGCAGCTTGGCTACCCCAGTACTCAGGGGAGTCCCATACCCTGCATGACTTTAGAGAAAAGCTGGATAGCCTCTTCCAGGTGTACCCCCTCACAGAAGAGCAAAAAGTGAGCATCCTGGTGGCCCAACTAACCGGGGCAGCCAAAAGGGAAGTAAAATCCTGGCCGCCTGGGAGGAAGACTGTCGCAGGGATACTAACCCGGCTGAAGGACACCTTTGATACCCGCACCTCAGCCGAGATTAAGCTTAGATTCTACGGGTGCAAGCAGCGAGCGCATGAGAGTATAAGGGACTATGCACTAAACCTACAAGAGGCCCTGAGGGCCATTAAGCAGACCGACCCTGATGGAGTGGGAAACGAGGACAGGCTGTTGACCGAACAGTTTATAGAGGGACTGTATTGTAATACCCACCGAACCCAGTTGCGGGCAATGGCCTTACAGGATCCCCATCTGGGCTTTGCACAGTTCAAGGACAGAGCCATCCGGGTGCTCCGAGAACCGGCACCGGGTGGCGTTGTGACCCACAAGCGCCCTGCTATCACTTACCACCAGGAGGCGGCGCCCTTGTCGGCAGGGCCTGTGGGAGCTGATGCGCAGGCTTTGGACAATGACCCGGCTCCAGACCTACACCATCAGGTCCAAGAGCTAGCTAAGAGCGTTGCTGCGCTAACCCGAACTGTGCAGTCTTTACAGGCTTCCACCCCAGGGAAGATCCAGCTGGCATCCGGACCGGAGGACATCCCGTGGCGTCGACCAAGGAGGACCCCACCGGCCAGAGGAAGACCCAGTGACCGATACAGCGAGGACGGACGACCCATCTGCCGCCGCTGCAATCAACCTGGACATATGGCAAGGTACTGTTCTTTAAACGGGCACAACCTGGGGTAGAGGGCCAACCCCCAGGAAAAAGATCACCAGGCCCATCGAACTGGCGCGACAGATATGTGGGAGGACGTCCAGTCTTGCCTGTGGTACTGGATGGCATTCCCATGAGTGCCCTACTGGACACCGGGTCACAGGTCACCACCATCCCGTACGTGCTCTTTAAGCAGTACTGGAATGACTCGGATATTACCCGCTACCCTGACGACGACTTGAGTATCATCGCCAGCAATGGCCAGCCCGTGCCACAGATCGGATTTAAAGAGGTGACCATCAAAATCGGTAGAGTCGAACTGGCAGCACAGGGACTGATCATTGTAGATATTGACAAACATGAGAGTCACCCAAAAATAACTCTAGGAACTAATGTAATTGAAAATTGTCTTGCAGAGGTGATTTTCCTTTTACAGCAGGTTGCCAAGAACGCCAGCTCCGGCGAGCAGCGGGTGCTCCAGAAAGAGATCCGGGCACTGATGCGACGGCAACAGGTGGAACTCTCCGGCGGTGAGATTGGTAGCGTAAGAATGTGTGACCCTTTTCCTATTGCCATGCCCCCAAAAAGTGAAATGATGATTTGGTGCCGGGCAGCTATTGGTCTGAGAGGTAGAGATTACCAGGCAATGGTAGAACCAGTTTACTCGGACAGTAGGCCCACCATTTTGACAGCACGGGGGGTGGTTGATGTACGCCATGGGAGGGTGCCCGTTCGCATAATAAATATCGGGGAGAGGGAAGTGTACCTGCCCCGGTATGCCACGCTAGCCAAATTATATACCATTAACCAAAATTCTATACAATCTGTGGAACCCTTGCCTCCATCTCACCCGGAGGAAGGTAACGGCTCTAAGAAAAACATGGAGGACTGGTGTCAGCAACTACATCTGGGTACTGACTCCACTCCCGCACACCAGAAACAAGGAGTCTATCGGGTGGTTCAGGAGTACGAGAGAGTGTTCAGTAAACACCCGTTAGACTTCGGGCGAGTCAAGGGGGTAGAACACCACATCCCCACGGGAGACCATCCTCCTATAAAAGAGAGGTATCGACCCGTACCCCCTGCCCACTACCAACACGCCAAGGGGATGCTTAGAGACATGAAGGAGGCTGGGGTGATCAGGGATAGCTGTAGCCCCTGGGCAGCTCCACTAGTTTTAGTCCGAAAGAAAGACAACACCATGAGGATGTGTGTAGATTACCGGAAAATCAATCGTATCACACACAAGGATGCGTACCCCTTACCAAGGATAGAGGAGTCGTTGGCTGCTTTAAGATCTGCTAACTTCTTCTCTACCTTGGATCTCACTAGCGGGTACTGGCAGGTTCCTGTAGCAGAGGCGGACCGGGAGAAGACCGCATTCACCACCCCGATGGGACTTAGCGAGTTCACCTGCATGCCGTTCGGACTCTGCAACGCACCGGGAACCTTCCAACGACTAATGGAGTGTTGTCTGGGCCACAGAAACTTCGAGACGGTCCTGTTGTACCTGGACGATGTCATCGTATATTCCAAGACGTATGAGGACCACCTGAAACACCTGGCGGAAGTGTTCGAAGCTCTGGCAAGTTACGGCCTAAAGGTGAAACCCTCCAAGTGTCACCTCCTGAAACCAAAGGTGCAGTACCTGGGACACGTGGTGAGCGCTGACGGAGTGGCTCCCGACCCTGATAAGATCACCGCAATTAAGGAATGGCCAAGCCCCTCCAGCGTAAAAGAAGTGCGGCAGTTCCTCGGGTTGGTAGGCTACTACCGAAGGTTTATTCCCGGTTTCACCAAAAAGGCAGCACCTATGCAGGACCTCCTGATAGGCCAGTCCCGGAAGGCCAAGAACCAGAAGCCGCCCTTCAAATGGGAGGAGCTGGAAGAAGAGTCCTTCCGCCAGCTGAATATGACCCTCACGGGGGACGAAATCCTGGCGTACCCGGATTATAGCCAGCCCTTTATCCTCTACACCGACGCCAGTAACATCGGGCTAGGAGCCGTACTGTCCCAGATCCAGCAGGGGAAGGAACGAGTAATCGCCTACGCCAGCCGAAAACTGCGACCCACCGAAAGGAACCCCGAGAATTACAGCTCATTTAAGTTAGAGTTCCTGGCCGTAGTATGGGCAGTCACCGAGCGCTTTAAGCATTACCTCGCTTCTTCCCGGTTCACCGTGTACACGGATAACAACCCGTTGACACACCTGGACACGGCAAGACTCGGTGCCCTGGAGCAGAGGTGGATGGCCCGTCTGTCCAACTACGAGTTCACAATCAAATACCGGGCAGGACGCTCCAATACCAACGCGGACGCCCTGTCCAGGATGCCCAACCTGCCGGACGGAGGAGAAGATCCGGAGGGACTGGAAGAAGTTGAACTCCCTGCGTTCCACCGTCATGGGACTATCCAGTATTCCCACCGGGTAAGGAGTAAGCAGGCTGCTACGTTGAACCCCTTACCCCACTACAACTGGGCGGAAACGCAAGACAGCGACCCTGCCGTCCGACTGGTGAAGGAGATGCTGACTCGGCCGGAGGCTCGCCTTGAACCAGACGCTCCGGAGGAAGCCAAACAACTATGGGCAGAGAAGAGTCGACTGTTCCTTTACAAAGGGAAGTTGTGCCGCAGAATGGTTAACTCCCGGACGCATGAATTACTCTGGCAAGTAGTGGTGCCACGAAGAGACGCAGCCATGGTGATGGAGGCATACCACGACGGAGCTGGACACTTCGGGTGGAAGAAGCTGGAGTTCCTGCTGCGCGAGCGGTTCCACTGGGTAGGCATGAGGGGAACCATCGAGAAGTGGTGCAGAGACTGTGGCCCGTGCAACCTGAGAAGGAAGGACCGTGCCAGCCAGAAGACTCCCCTGCAGTCCATCGTCACCCGGCAACCGTTGGAACTGGTAGCCTTGGATCATGTAAAACTGACCCCAAGCAGAAGTGGCTACGTCTACGCGTTAACCATCGTGGATCATTACTCCCGGTTTCTGGTTGTCATCCCCGTCAAGGACTTAACGGCTCAAACAGCAGCTAGAGCCTTCCAGCAGCACTTTTGCCGTCCACACGGGTACCCGGACCAAGTGCTGACGGACCAGGGACCTGCCTTTGAAGCGGAGGTCTTCCAGGAATTCTGCAATCTGTATGGCTGCCGGAAGATAAGGACGACACCCTACCATCCGCAAACTAATGGACTTTGTGAGAAAATGAACCAGGTGGTAATGGATCTTCTAAAAACGTTGCCCCTGGAAGAACGCAGTCTGTGGCCTGAGAAGTTGCCCGATCTGGTGGACCTATACAACCACATCCCGGTAGGTTCCACCAACTGTACCCCGGCTTACCTAATGAGGGCAAGACCTGGTAAGTTACCTGTTGACCTGGAAATGGGAGTCCTGACACCCGAGGACACTTCACCAGAAACAGACTGGGACACAGAGAGGCAGCAGCAGTACCGGAGAGTACAGGAGAGCGTGGAGCGAAGTCTCTGTCAGGCTAGGGAAAGACAAGAGAAAACTTACAACCAGTATGCTCCCGCTGTTCCCCTGGTACCCGGAGAGCAGGTCTTGAAGAGGAAGAGACGGCTCCACAAGTTGGATGACCAGTGGGAGAAGGACCCGTACACCGTACTGCCCTCAAGCCACGAGAACCCGAAGGTTTGTACCATCAGTAAAGACGGAGGGGAAACCACAGCCATTGTATCCCGGGACCACCTGAAGAAGTGTCCCGAACAACTGAGGAACCCTGAAGAGGAACAAGAAGACCATCGACCCGTAGAGGAAAGGGAAGATATGGTTAGTACTGTGCTCGGGGACTTCCCTCGGTCTTGGACTCAAGTCAATGGTGCAGTTGTGGTACCCGTACTCACCTTCCTCCAACCAGCATCCCAAGCACCTACGGAGCAACAGGTAGAGCTGGAAGAACAGCCGGTCCAGGAGGCAGAAGACTCCACACAAGCAGAACAGGAGGATCAACCCTCTGCTTATAGTGAGCCTGCCGTACCCCTAGTGAGACAAAGAGCCGGTAGACAGCTGCCCAGTTTACCCTTGACAGCTCCTACACCCTGTAGTTCAGGGCCAGACAGTCAGCTCCGTAGGTCCACTAGGGCCACTAGAGGCCAGTTACCCGCACGCTGGAGGATTTGAAGTGTATAAATTGTTTTATTTATGTTTATCTGTGTATTGTTGCTTGTGTATAATTTTGTGTTTCCAGTTATTTTTAGGAGTCCTTGGTGGATTTACCGGGAATCCTTGTACATAGTTGGAGCGTAACCCAGGATGGACTAGAGACTGTTAAGGACTCGGGGTAGGACAGACCCCTACCTGGTTACGTCTCCCTATTTTGGTGAAATGGACACCTTGCTTTCTTCAAAGACTGCACCCGGTTACGGACATGCCGTGACCACCTTTATGTGTTTCTTTATTGTATTGTTATTGTTATATCTTGTTATGTTTTTCTAAAATATGTTTAGTCCCGGAGTACTAAATTTCACTAGGGGGGAATGTGACACCCCAGGGGTCTGGTTGCCACAGTGATAGAGATATTATGTCTGAGAGCAGGTGGGAGGTCCTTTGGTCAGGGATCCTGTGCATGCCACACCTCCTGCCCAGTCTTGGGAGGGGAAGAACTTCCCCTGGATAAACCCTGGGCTGAGGCAGGGTTAGTCAGTCAAGGAGAGTAGAGACAAGAAACAGTCACAGGAAGAAACAGCAGAAGCTCAGTGGGAGCAATACTACTACAAGTCAGGGGCTGGCAGCTGCAGAGCTCGCCCTGACTGAGAAGCTTTCTTACCGGACCCGGCGTCCGAGGCTGTGGGGACTAACTCTTACCCAGCAGCAGAAGCCGACCGGCAGGGGATTTCAGGTCCTCAGGCCCAGAAACCCGAAGGCACGGTCACACGCGTGGGACCAGCACCGCCATCGTGGAGCGGAAGCCATTAGAAGGCCCCGAGTCACCGGCCATACGGGTGAGCACCACACGGTACACTCAGGGACGTGGGCTACTTATATCCGCTTCTAGCAAGGTAGCCAGAAGAGTACAGTCAGTTTGGGAGGCCTACAACTCCGCCTGGCCAGGGGAGATCCCATCTGCTCAAGGACTGACCAGGCCCCGTTCACTAGCAAGTACTCCGGGAGGGTCTATCGTTGTTACCAGTAAAGACCCTGAATTACACCGCACCGTCTCTGAGTGGTTCCTGCTACCCCCATCATCCACATCTGCTGCCCTGAGGCCATACCCCTCCCGTTGGGGGTTATACCATCTACGCTGCACCATCCATCCACCGGCCTCAGCGGACTGTCTTGCAGCGGCAGCTCCATAGCTGCATTCAACGGGTGGCGTAGTCGTCCTACATCTACCGCTGTTACATCGCCGCTCAGTTTGACTCCCTGGGCACGGACCGGGTCACCGCCACGAGACTACAACCCTCAAGAGATCCGGCTCCGGGTAAGCTCCCGCGTGCGCAACGCAGCGCGACACAGGCCCAGGGGCGCGTCACTATCGCCCCATATCACTGCTCCCATTTGCTTCCAAACTCCTTGAGCAACACGTTCACACCGAACTTTCCTCCCATCTCTCATCTAACTCTCTCTTCGACCACCGACAATCTGGTTTTCGTCCCCATTATTCCACTGAAACTGCCCTGACCAAAATTACTAATGACCTACTCAGGCCAGACGTCAGCACCCTGGCAAGTGCAGGGGCCCTGAGCAGGCGGGGGGGCCTACTTGCTGTTGGGCACCTCGCCGTGCTATGGGACCCGTGAGCAGTGCGGCAGGGCCGCGGCAGACGGCACAATACTTAGCTCTTTCCATGCCGGCGCAGCAGCTCTGGTCTCTTCCGCGACCTCTGACTGTGACGTCTCAGGTCAGAGGGTGCGGTGATGTCTTTACATCGTGCCCTCTCCTGAGCCGTCACAGGAGAAGTGAGGTGAGTATTTGATTTTTTTTTTCTTTATGTATGAAGGCATGAGGCATTATAAGGGGGGTGACATCCTGTGTCAGGCAAAAGGTATTTTTGCCCGAGTTTTTTAAAAATGAGAGATGTTTTAAAAAAGGAAAAAAAACCCCACCCCCTATCTGTTTGTAAGTGAAGACATAGAACTCACTTTTGCTTTTCCCCAAACCAGGAATTTTTATGACCCGCCATAAAACCTCAGTCCAGGGCAAGCGTAGGTACAAACCGGAAAATCCCTCCAAAAAAATCCCATTGTTTAATTGTACAAACGTTTTATGCCAATTTTAATCACGCACAGGTCTGACAGAAACATCGGAACCACGTTTTTTGAATGCTCACCTTTTTCCCATTACAATAGTATAACTTGCATAACTGAGGAATGACCGGGAACTGAGATAATGGATTCTGAGATTCTGAGCGTCATAGAGGTTTCATATTTAATATCTATCTTCATGAATATTGGTGACGGTCAAGATGATGTCTCCCTCTTGGATGTGGGACCCCCCCACACCAAGATATGGAATCTGAAGGATTTTTTAGGTCTTCTGCAGCTGGGTGGGCTCGCAAAGCCGAGCCCCCTTATAAGGTAAATAAGGGGTGTTCCCCTGAGTTTAAGCTGCTTGCTAAAAACCAGATCGGCCATTTTTCAAGCCATTCCAACCAGGGACGCAGACGCATGCACTACACGCTGCGTGAAGGAATCAAGTCTAATTTCCGGGGAGCCGTCCCCCCCACAGAATCTGAGACCATCACCTTGTGAAGCAGGTTTTGCTATTACTTATCCCTTTTATTTTAATAACTGTTTATGCATACATGTAAATCGTCTCCTTTATAATATCTTGTATATATTTTGTAAACACTGCCCCCCTTTTGGGAGTAAATCATTAATTATTTACCAGTTTCTTTCTTCTTGTCCTATGTCGAGCAAACACGTTCCTCACTCGCTAATTCACGTTACCTACCAGGTACCCGATCCACCTGTTAAGCGATCGGTGGTGGCAGTATACCAGTATTTATGTGATATTGTGGTTTGAGGGTGGCTGGTCGGAGGTATATATACGTTCCTGGAAGGAACTGGTGGTATATATACGTCCTGTCACATCACGTGCCGCAATAGTCGACATAAATTAGAGCAGCGGCACCCGCGCTTATCCTCTGTCAATACCGTGTTTGACCAGCAGGATAAGGGGGCGCCAGAGAGCTGCAAGGTCTGACCCAAGAGTGGGTGTTGTTTTCATGACAAATTGGTGGCAGCGGTGGGATCATAGGACATTAGTGATCTGGTTTGAGCAATCATTCCTCTCACTAAAAACTTGCACAAAAGTTTTGAAGATCGAACTCAGTGTTTATTAGATCTGAGACAATACTGTATGTGTAACAGTTACCCCTACCCTTCTTCGATTTTTCTTTTCTATTTTTATTTTGGTGATCATGGTCGTAGTTGGGGAGTCCTGGTATCACCAGCAGAAAAAGGACACTCTTACTGGAATATGTATAATCAAAGGCATTGACCCCCACAGCAAAAGCAAAGAACAAATGATTTCTGAACTGTTACAAGATGCTGCAGAGCCCATCCGACAGCAGAGCCCTGATGAGGGGGCGGCCAGCCAAGGCCCGGATGGCGCTGCTGCCGGGGTCCAACCAGTGATTGCCAGCCATACCCGCAACCAGGGTAGTGTGGACCCCCACCTGCAGATGGCCTTGGAGGAGCTCGCCACAGACAATCATGATGGACGACTGGAGCTGATCCTGAAATTCCAGGAGCGGGCTGAGCGACAAGCCCAAGCTGACCGAGAGGCTGCTGAGCGACAAGCCCAAGCTGACCGACAACACCAGCTGGAGCTAGCCCGGATTCAGAAGGAGTCGCCCTCTACGCAGACCCGTGAGTCCAACAGTGCCAGCTGCTTTAAACCTCGTCCTGAGCACTTCCCTGTGATGGAAAAGGATGGGGACTTGGACACATTTCTGCGAGGCTTTGAAAAGGCCTGCAGGCAGTATCAGCTGCCCATCGACCAATGGGCAAGATATTTGACTCCAGGGCTCCGAGGAAAAGCTTTGGAGGTGTTTGCTTCCCTCCCTCGAGAGCAGGATGGAGACTATGAGGCCGTCAAGCAGGCCCTGATAAAAAAGTACCAGCTGACTCCGGAGGTTTACCGGAAAAAATTCAGAACCCTCCAACGTGGACCACATGACACCTACCGTGATGTGGTAGACGGGCTCAGAACCAACTTTGAGCAGTGGATCCAAGGACTGTCAGCGACCACCTTTGAGCAGCTAAAGGACCTGATGGTGAAAGACCAGTTCCTGCATCTGTGTCCGACTGAGGTACGGCAGTTCGTGATGGATCGGGAGCCACCTGATGCCAATAAAGCAGCGCAGATCGCAGACACCTACGAGGCCAACCGGAGACCAGAGGTGCGGAAGCCGGTCGTCGCCAGCTGGAAAGGGGGTAAGCCATCAACCACCATCCCTGCCCCTGCCAGCCGACCTTCCGGAGGCCTTTTTCCCGTTGCCAAGGCCCTGCCTGCTTCCGATGCCCGCAGGTGTTATTCCTGCAACCAGACTGGTCATCTCAGCGCCACTTGCCCAGAGAAGCAGAGGAAGAACCCCCCATCCAAGGCCCCAGGGCCTAATGCCTCAGTTCTTTTGGTGGGTGGGCTGGTTGGGAGGGCCTGTGAAAACTTTCAGTCTGTCAGGGTGGGGGACACTCTCACTGTAGGCCTCAAGGACACTGGGGCCGAACGAACCCTCATCCGACCCGAACTGGTGTCCCCTGAAGCGCTTATTCCAGGAAAGACCCTGACTGTCACTGGGATTGGGGGCGTCCGATGCCCCTTGCCCATGGCCTGGGTTTTTATTGATTGGGGTGCGGGGAGTGGGGTGAAGGAAGTGGGAGTATACAAAAACCTACCTGCAAATGTTTTGTTGGGAACTGATTTGGGGAGGATGTTTGCTTATTATGTCCCTAACACCCCTCCCCGCTCTGATACGGTTGGTAAGGTTAATGCTGATAATGTGAATGTCAATGCTTTACATGATGATGATGATGATGATGATGATGATGATGATGATGTTGTATTGGAAGGTGCAGGAGAACTCAGCCATGTCACTCTGCGGGGTGATGTTGCTGAGGATCCCCTAGCAGGAGCAACGGTCAGTGCCAAGGGTAATGGGGAGAGGCACGAGGACCATGAAGCAGGTGGTGCTGTGCCAGTGACCAGTGTCACAACAGAAGGTGACCTGGCTGATAGTCGCTGCCCCATACGTAGCACTGTGCCTGAGGTAATGGAGGATGATGGAGAAGTAGTTCTCATGGCCTCTCAGGCTAATGAGACGGTGTTATTCCCTGGGGAGACTGCCTATATAGCCGCTGTTACCCGCAGTCAGAGTGCCCAGAACGCAAGTAACGCCCTGCCTTCTGGACCCTCCTCGAACAGAGGAATAACTGAATCAGGTATGGACCCAGAGCCGGTCCCAGAGGGTCCCAGTGAGGACGTGGCCTTAACCTCACTTCTGGCTTCCTCCAGCCAGGAGTTTCAGGCAGCTCTGCACTCAGATGCTAGCCTGGAGACGTTAAGGAGCCTCGCGGAGAAACCCACCTCCGAGTCGGATAAGGAGAGGGTATTCTGGGACCAAGGGAGGTTGTACCGGGAGACAGTTCCCTGTACACCCCAACAGGAGTGGCTGAGGGAAAGACAGCTGGTCGTCCCCTACCCATTCAGGGATGAGTTGTTGCGGATCGCCCATGAAATTCCACTCGCTGGACACTTGGGGGTCAGCAAAACCAAGGCCCGGCTGTCTCATCACTTTTATTGGCCCAAAATGAGGACAGATGTGGTGAACTACTGTCGATCCTGTACCACGTGTCAAAGAGTGGGAAAGTCAGGGCCGGCCCCCAAAGCCCCCCTGATCTCTTTGCCAGTGATAGAGGAGCCTTTCCAGAGGATTGCTGTGGACATTGTGGGACCACTGGCCATACCCAGCAGCTCTGGAAAACGATTCATCCTTACCGTGGTAGACTATGCTACCCGGTATCCGGAGGCAGTAGTCCTGTCCTCAATTAGGGCGGATAAGGTGGCGGACGCCCTCTTGGCCATCTTTTCGCGAGTAGGATTTCCCAGGGAGATGCTTACTGACCAGGGGACTCAGTTCATGTCACGCTTAATGGAGGCCCTATGTAAGAAAATGCAGGTGCAGCATCTGGTATCGAGTGCGTATCACCCACAGACCAATGGTTTGTGTGAGCGATTCAACGGTACCCTCAAACAGATGTTAAAAATGCTGGTTGAGACCCAGGGTCGCGACTGGGAGCGTTACCTCCCACACCTGCTATTTGCTTACAGAGAGGTTCCACAGGCCTCGACGGGGTTTTCCCCCTTTGAGCTCCTGTATGGCAGGCGTGTCCGAGGACCCCTTGGGTTGATAAGGGAATTCTGGGAAGAAGAGCCGAGCTCCCCAGGAGTGTCCATCGTGGAGTATGTCATGCGCTTACGTGACAAGATGCAGACCTTGACGCAGTTGGTGCATGACAACATGGCGCAAGCCCAGGCTGACCAGAAGCATTGGTACGACCAGAACGCCCGAGAACAGACCTACCAGGTGGGTCAGAAGGTGTGGGTGCTGGTCCCCGTACCAAAGGACAAGCTTCAGGCGGCCTGGGAAGGCCCGTACGTCATTCACCAACAGCTCAACCCGGTCACCCACGTGATCACACTTGACCACGAGCGGGGTAGGCGGAAGGCGTTTCACGTTAATATGATGAAGGCTCATCAAGAACGTGGAACCTGCGTCCTACCGGTCTGCAACCTGCCCGAGGATGGGGAGGATGACCCCCTCTTGGACATGCTCGCCCAAGCGAAGGCCAGCGGGTCCCTAGAGGATGTAGAGCTAAGCGACTTGCTATCCGCAGACCAGAGGTCTCAGATGCAAGCAGTGCTGAAACCCTTCCAAGCAGTGTTCACCAACCTGCCTGGCAGGACTGAAGTGGCGGTCCATGAAGTGGACACCGGGAATCATGCCCCACTCCGGCGGACAGCCTATCGAATCTCCGACGAGGTGCAGCATGTCATGCGCCAGGAGGTCGAGGAGATGCTGCAGTTGGGGGTGATTAAGCGGTCCAAGAGCGCGTGGGCCTCACCTGTAGTCCTGGTGCCTAAGAAGGACCGGACCACCTGGTTCTGTGTGGACTACAGGGGGCTCAACGCTATCACCGCCTCTGACGCACAACCAATGCCACGCATTGAGGAGCTGCTGGAGCGGTTAGCCAGCGCGAGCTATCTCTCCATTATGGATTTGAGTCGGGGATATTGGCAGATTCCCTTGAGCCCCGGGGCCCAGGAGAAGTCCGCCTTTATCACCCCTTCGGATTGTATGAATCCACGGTCATGCCCTTCGGCATGAAAAATGCCCCTGCCACGTTCCAGCGAATGGTCAACCACCTGCTCCAGGGACTGGAGAGGTATGCAGTGGCGTACCTGGATGACATTGCCATCTTCAGTCCCACCTGGGAGGATCACCTCGAGCATCTGCAGCAGGTGCTCGGGCGCATTCACCAGGCGGGCTTGACCATCAAGCTGGGAAAGTGCCAGATGGGCATGAACGAGGTCCACTACCTGGGGCACCGGGTAGGTGGGGGTACTCTGAAGCCAGAGCCTGGGAAGGTGGACGCTATCGTGTCCTGGCCCACCCCCAGGACCAAGAAGCAGGTGCAGTCCTTCTTGGGCACCGCAGGGTACTATAGACGCTTTGTGCAGGACTATAGTAGCCTTGCGAAGCCCTTGACAGACCTCACCAGGAAGAGCCTACCCCATTCCGTCAAATGGACGGATGAATGCGAGGTGGCCTTTAGGGCTTTGAAGACTGCCCTGAGCAGCTCTCCTGTACTAAAGGCGGTCGACGGCACACGGCCACTCTTAGTACAGACCGACGCCAGTGAGTTTGGCCTCGGTGCTGTACTCAGCCAGGTCGACTCGGGGAACCAAGAACACCCCGTGTTGTACCTAAGCCGGAAACTGCTGCCGAGGGAAGTGGCCTATTCCACCATAGAGAAGGAGTGCCTGGCCATTGTATGGGCCCTCAACCGCTTACAGCCTTACTTGTACGGGCGCCCCTTCACTGTCGTGACTGACCACAACCCCCTGAGTTGGCTGCACACCATGTCAGGTGCCAACGGAAGGTTGTTACGCTGGAGCCTCACCCTCCAGCAGTACGACTTTACCGTTCAACACCGCAAGGGCAGCGAGCATGGCAATGCCGATGGGTTGTCCCGGCGAGGGGAGCCTCCAGACATACGCTTGGAGGAGTACCAGAAGGTCCTACCTCCATAGCGCAGTCAAAAAGGGGGAGGTGTCAGGCAAAAGGTATTTTTGCCCGAGTTTTTTAAAAATGAGAGATGTTTTAAAAAAGGAAAAAAAAACCCACCCCCTATCTGTTTGTAAGTGAAGACATAGAACTCACTTTTGCTTTTCCCCAAACCAGGAATTTTTATGACCCGCCATAAAACCTCAGTCCAGGGCAAGCGCTGGTACAAACCGGAAAATCCCTCCAAAAAAATCCCATTGTTTAATTGTACAAACGTTTTATGCCAATTTTAATCACGCACAGGTCTGACAGAAACATCGGAACCACGTTTTTTGAATGCTCACCTTTTTCCCATTACAATAGTATAACTTGCATAACTGAGGAATGACCGGGAACTGAGATAATGGATTCTGAGATTCTGAGCGTCATAGAGGTTTCATATTTAATATCTATCTTCATGAATATTGGTGACGGTCAAGATGATGTCTCCCTCTTGGATGTGGGACCCCCCCACACCAAGATATGGAATCTGAAGGATTTTTTAGGTCTTCTGCAGCTGGGTGGGCTCGCAAAGCCGAGCCCCCTTGTAAGGTAAATAAGGGGTGTTCCCCAGAGTTTTGGCTGCTTGCTAAAAACCAGATCGGCCATTTTTCAAGCCATTCCAACCAGGGACGCAGACGCATGCACTACACGCTGCGTGAAGGAATCAAGTCTAATTTCCGGGGAGCCGTCCCCCCCACAGAATCTGAGACCATCACCTTGTGAAGCAGGTTTTGCTATTACTTATCCCTTTTATTTTAATAACTGTTTATGCATACATGTAAATCGTCTCCTTTATAATATCTTGTATATATTTTGTAAACACTGCCCCCCTTTTGGGAGTAAATCATTAATTATTTACCAGTTTCTTTCTTCTTGTCCTATGTCGAGCAAACACGTTCCTCACTCGCTAATTCACGTTACCTACCAGGTACCCGATCCACCTGTTAAGCGATCGGTGGTGGCAGTATACCAGTATTTATGTGATATTGTGGTTTGAGGGTGGCTGGTCGGAGGTATATATACGTTCCTGGAAGGAACTGGTGGTATATATACGTCCTGTCACATCACGTGCCGCAATAGTCGACATAAATTAGAGCAGCGGCACCCGCGCTTATCCTCTGTCAATACCGTGTTTGACCAGCAGGATAAGGGGGCGCCAGAGAGCTGCAAGGTCTGACCCAAGAGTGGGTGTTGTTTTCATGACATCCTGCATGGGGCATTATATGGGGGAGGAGAGGTGACATCCTGCATGGGGCATTATATGGGGGGTGACATCCTGCATGGGGCATTATTCGGGGGGGAAGTGACATCCTGCATGGGGCATTATATGGGGGGGGAGTGACATCCTGCATGGGGCATTATATGGGGGGGAAGTGACATGCTGCATGGGGCATTATATGGGGGGGGAGTGACATCCTGCATGGGGCATTATATGGGGGGGAAGTGGCATCCTGCATGGGGCATTATATGGGGGGAAGTGACATCCTGCATGGGGCATTATATGGGGGTGGAGTGACATCCTGCATGGGGCATTATATTTGGGGGGAAAGTGACATCCTGCATGGGGCATTATATGGGGGGGAGTGACATCCGGCATGGTGCATTATATGGGGGGGTGACATCCTGCATGGGGCATTATATTTGGGGGGGAAAGTGACATCCTGCATGGGGCATTATATGGGGGGGAAGTGACATCCTGCATGGGGCATTATATGGGGGGGGAGTGACATCCTGCATGGGGCATTATATGGGGGGGTGACATCCTGCATGGGGCATTATATTTGGGGGGAGTGACATCCTGCATGGGGCATTATATTTGGGGGGAAGTGACATCCTGCATGGGGCATTATATGGGGGGGGAAGTGACATCCTGCATGGGGCATTATATGGGGGGAAGGTGACATCCTGCAATGGGTATTATATGGGGGGGAGTGACATCCTGCATGGGGCATTATATGGGGGAGAAGGTGACATCCTGCATGGGGCATTATATGAGGGGGGGAATGACATCCTCTATGGGGCATTATATGGGGGGGGTGACATCCTGCATGGGGCATTATATGGGAGGGGGGGTGACATCCTGCATGGGGCATTATATGGGGGGGAGTGACATCCTGCATGGGGCATTATATTTGGGGGGAAGTGACATCCTTCATAGGGCATTATATGGAGGGGAAGGTGACATCCTGCAAGGGGCATTATATGGGGAAGTGACATCCTGCATGGGGCATTATATGGGGGGGAAGGTGACATCCTGCATGGGGCATTATATGAGGGGGGGAAATGACATCCTGCATGGGGCATTATATGGGGGGGAAGTGACATCTTGCATGGAGCATTATATAGGGGGGAAGTGACATCCTGCATGGGGCATTATATAGGGGGGAAGTGACATCCTGCATGTGGCATTATATGGGGGGGAAGTGACATCCTGCATGGGGCATTATATAGGGGGGAAGTGACATTGTGCATGGGGCATTATATAGGGGGAAGTGACATCCTGCATGGTGCACTATATGGGAGGGAAAGTGACATCCTGCATGGGGCATTATATGAAGGGGGGAAATGACATCCTGCATGGGGCATTATATGGGGGGGAGTGACATCCTGCATGGGGCATTATGTGGGGGGGCAGCCTACATGGGGCATTATATGGGGGCCAGTATCCTGTATGGAGCATTATAAGGGGGCCAGTATCCTGTATGGAGCGTTATAAGGAGCCCAGTATCCTATATGGAGCTTTATATGGGGGCCAGCATTCTGTATGGAGCATTATAAGGGGGCCAGTATCCTGTATGGAGAGTTATAAGGGGGCCAGTATCCTGTATGGAGCATTATATGGGGGTCAGTATTCTGTATGGAGCATTATATGGGGCCCAATATTCTATATGGAGCAATATATTGGGCCCATAATACTGTATGGAGGACTATACTGTCCGGTCTGCACTGTGTGCTGCGAAGATTTGCCGGTTTCTGAGCTATTGTAGAATTTACAATAGATATCGCTCATGTAATGTAAGAAGTGAAATCTTCGGCATTGTACTATATATATATTTCTCTGCGGTATCTGTGCATCATGAATCGTGGTATGTGTTAAAGGGGCCCACTGAGACTTTTTCGATCGGGGCCCACAAAATCCTGGAGCCGGCCCTGGACCTACTTACAGCCAAAGCTAGCAGACAATTTTTTATACTCCTCCTTCTAGACCTGTCCTCTGCCTTTGGCACAGTTGACCACTGCCTCCTACTATAGATCCTCTCTTCCTTTGGCGTCAAAGACCTTGCCCTATCTTGGATCTCCTCATACCTTTCCAAATGCACATTTAGCGTCTCCCACTCCCACACTACCTCCTCACCCCGCCCTCTCTCTGTTGGAGTCCCTCAAGGCTCTGTCCTAGGACCCCTACTCTTCTCCATCTATACCCTTGGCCTGGGACACCTCATAAAATCCCATGGCTTCCAGTACCATCTGTACGCTGATGACACTCAGATCTACTGCTCTGGCCCAGACGTCACCTCTCTGCTGTCCAGAGTCCCAGAGTGTCTATCAACCATATCCTCCTTCTTCTCCTCCCGCTACCTCAAGCTCAATGTGGACAAAACTAAACTCATTATCTTTCCCCCATCTCGCATATCCTTCCCACCTGATCTTTCTATCACAATAAATGACATCACTCTTTCCCCAGTACCGGCAATCCACTGCCTCAGAGTAACCCTTGACTCTGCCCTGTCCTTCAAACCCCACATCCAAGCTCTCGCCATCTCCTGTCGCCTCCAGCTCAAAAATATTTCCAGAATCCATCCTTTCCTCAACCCTCAATCTACTAAACTGCTTGTGCATGCCCTCAGCATCTCCCGCCTCAACTACTGCAACATCCTCCTCTGTGGCCTTCCTGCTAACACTCTTGCACCCCTCCAGTCCATCCTCAACTCTGGTGCGCGACTAGTTCATCTCTCGCCTCGCTACTCCTCTGCTTCTCCCCTTTGCAAATCCCTTCACTGGCTCCCATTCCCCCAGTGTATCCAGTTCAAACTACTAACACTGACCTACAAAGCCATCCACAACCTCTCTCCTCCGTACATCTCTGAACTAATCTCCCAATATATTCCCTCACTTAATCTCCGGTCCTCCCAAGACCTCCTTCTCTCCTCCACACTTATTCGTTCCTCACCCAATCGCCTCCAAGACTTCTCCCGAATATCCCCCATCCTATGGAATTCTTTGCCTCAACACGTCCGATTATCCACCACATCTGGATCCTTCAGACGGAACATGAAAACCCATTTCTTCAAGAAAGCTTACAGCCTGCCATGATCTTGCTTGCTGCCTTACCAACTCCGGAGCTGCTGCTGCAACCCCTCAACCTACTGTCTCCTTCCCCATCTTCCTGCAGAATGTAAGGTGGCAAGGGCAGGGTCCTCTTCCCTCTGTACCAGTCTATCGTTTATTTGTTACTCTGATATCTGTATCTTATATGTAACCCCTTCTCATCTACAGCACTATGGAATCAATGGCGCTATATAAATAATAATTATTTTTATGGTATCAAAAATAAACCGATCATTAAAGAGTATTTTTTCTTAATGCCCTTTCATCTATACAATTAGACCTGTTGCATATTTTGTATATAAAAAAATGCTACAATTCTTGTTTGGGTAAAACTTGTGACAGGTCTAGAGAATCTGTTGCATAATCTATAGTTTCCTCCTCAATCACCAGGCCATCCAGCGCACGTCACTGTCCCTCCCCACTTCCCCTATTGTGTTCTCCATTTCTGCCTAGTCATGCTGGCTGAGCGCCCCGCACACCACTGTTCTCCTCCTGTGCACTCCCTGCTGAGTCATGTTTACCTGATACCTCCAAGAGTGAAGAACGTCTCATAATTGTACCACAAGTTTAGCTTTCTGTGCGAAGAATCCAATTTACTGTCACAAAATATTTCACCCCCAAAGGCGAGTGCAAAATATCTGACGAAGATTCAATGGCTGCATGTTTACATAACATTTAGTGATTTTATTATAATACATACATGCCAGAAATTCTACATTTTATATATATATATATATATATATATATATATATATATATATATATACAGTACAGACCAAAAGTTTGGACACACCTTCTCATTTAAAGATTTTTCTGTATTTTCATGACTATAAAAATTGTACATTCACACTGAAGGCATCAAAACTATGAATTAACACATGTGGAATTATATACTTAACAAAAAAGTGTGAAACAACTGAAAATATGTCTTATATTCTAGGTTCTTCAAAGTAGCCACCTTTTGCTTTGATGACTGCTTTGCACACTCTTGGCATTCTCTTGATGAGCTTCAAGAGGTAGTCAGAGGAAATGGTTTTCACTTCACAGGTGTGCCCTGTAAGGTTTAATAAGTGGGATTTCTTGCCTTATAAATGGGGTTGGGACCATCAGTTGTGTTGTGCAGAAGTCTGGTGGATACACAGCTGATAGTCCTACTGAATAGACTGTTAGAATTTGTATTATGGCAAGAAAAAAGCAGCTAAGTTAATAAAAACGAGTGGCCATCATTACTTTAAGAAATGAGGGTCAGTCAGTGCGAAAAATTGGGCAAACTTTGAATGTGTCCCCAAGTGCAGTTGCAAAAACCATCAAGCGCTACAAAGAAACTGGCTCACATGAGGACCGCTGCAGGAAAGGAAGACCAAGAGTCACCTCTGCTTCTGAGGATAAGTTTATCCGAGTCACCAGCCTCAGAAATCGCAGGTTAACAGCAGCTCAGATTAGAGACCAGGTCAATGCCACACAGAGTTCTAGCAGCAGACACATCTCTTCAACAACTGTTAAGAGGAGACTTTGTGCAGCAGGCCTTCATGGTAAAATAGCTGCTAGAAAACCACTGCTAAGGACAGGCAACAAGCAGAAGAGACTTGTTTGGGCTAAAGAACACAAGGAATGGACATTAGACCAGTGGAAATCTGTGCTTTGGTCTGATGAGTCCAAATTTGAGATCTTTGGTTCCAACCACCGTGTCTTTGTGCGACGCAGAAAAGGTGAACGGATGGACTCTGCATGCCTGGTTCCCACCGTGAAGCATGGAGGAGGTGTGATGGTGTGGGGGTGCTTTGCTGGTGACACTGTTGGGGATTTATTCAAAATTGAAGGCATACTGATCCAGCATGGCTACCACAGCATCTTGCAGCGGCATGCTATTCCATGCGGTTTGCGTTTAGTTGGACCATCATTTATTTTTCAACAGGACAATGACCCCAAACACACCTCCAGGCTGTGTAAGGGCTATTTGACCAAGAAGGAGAGTGATGGGGTGCTACGCCAGATGACCTGGCCTCCACAGTCACCAAACCTGAACCCAATCGAGATGGTTTGGAGTGAGCTGGACCGCAGAGTGAAGGCAAAAGGGCCAACAAGTGCTAAGCATCTCTGGAAACTCCTTCAAGATTGTTGGAAGACCATTTCCGGTGACTACCTCTTGAAGCTCATCAAGAGAATGCCAAGAGTGTGCAAAGCAGTCATCAAAGCAAAAGGTGGCTACTTTGAAGAACCTAGAATATAAGACATATTTTCAGTTGTTTCACACTTTTTTGTTAAGTATATAATTCCACATGTGGTAATTCATAGTTTTGATGCCTTCAGTGTGAATGTACAATTTTGATGCTCATGAAAATACAGAAAAATCTTTAAAGGAGAAGGTGTGTCCAAACTTTTGGTCTGTAGCCTAAGCCTTAGGAGGGCAAGCAGCCTAAAAGAAGATGGATAGAAGTAGTTTTGGCTGTTGGCTATAGGATTTGGTGGAGTAAGATGATAATAGTAGAAATGCTGCGGTGCATATTGATGATGCACTCATATTAGTCTCACCACCATTTTTAAGGGAAGATGGAATTAGGTCCCCCTAAAAGAAAAAATTACATGTTAAAGAAACCATTACATGCTTTTAGATTAGGCACATTGCTTCCTCTGCAGAACTAAGAGTCACCGATGGGTATTAACAGTAATCAACCAGGATATATATAATAAACATGATTCAGGTTATTAAAATGAATTTTTTTTTCAGAGTGCCGGATCCACTTTTTTTTTTTGGGGGGGGGGGGGGTCTGTGTCAGTTTTAATAATCCATACGTCATCAGTTTGTATCATATGAAAAAAAGTGTTTTTTCAAAAATTCTATCAACTGCTCAGTGAAAAATGCACAGAACTGGAGTGACACACGGATGGCATCTGATTGCGACCCATTTTTTTCAAGGACCCATTCACCTAAATGGATGAGTCTGGTCCGCAAATAGGATAAAAGATAGACATGCCTATCGGGTTTTTTTGCATACAGTCGGACATGTCTGTCTTCTAGCCTAGCCTTCATGTATGTGGGATATCCATGTGGAGGTACCTGGCACTAATGGGCAGGACACAGACCGTTTGGGGCCCCTGTGCAAGAATAACATATGGGCCATTTGTAGTATAATAGCTCATCATAATGCTACATTCCAACGACCGTATTTTCCATCCAAGTGCAGCTCTGAAAGCACTCAGCCACTCAGCCAATGTTTTTCAATTAAGCTGTTCCGATGACTATTTTTTTTACATGGACAAAGCCCACGTTAAAAAAAAAAAAAAAAATCTCTACACGCACCAGTTTCTTCCGGATTTCGGATGAAATTCGCCTATTCAATCTATGGGTACACAAAAACAAATCGGATCCCCTACAGATCATCTCTATTGAATCCGATATTTGCGGATACTTTGTAATTCTTAACACAGAAAACTGTATTAGGTCTTGTAAATTAGTTTCATTGCTGATGTATAAAAATGAATGCTCGGATGACAATACAGAAGAAAAATCCTCAGGTTTTTTTTCTGGATGATTTTTTGATACTTACCCTAATGCATTTCTGTATATGTCTGCGGCAGAAGATGCTTACTGCTTTGGAGGTAGAATTTTTTTTTGTGTGTGGAATCCAAGAGGAAACTGGCTTTTGTTGCTTTTTTTTGGTTGCAAAACATAGATTTTTGCTGCAGATTTTTCCCCTTTAATTTAAATGGGGAACCAGGTAAAACCTTGTTTTGTTAAGTTTCCAGCACAAAAAAAAAGTGCGTATAAAACAGAATAAAAGAGGATTGTTAGCTGCAGAAATGCTTCAGATTTCATCTTGGAAGATCAGCACTAAATACACAATGGATAATGCATGAAATGTCAATGTGATCCGCAGCAGAAAATTAGAAAATAGACTGTTCACTGACGACTAAAAAATAGAAGTTTTGTCAACTGTTCTTCCCAGCAAAATTATAAAGACTAATAGTAAGGAATGCAATAAAGAGAATAATAATTATAGATTAGGGGATTGCTATTCATGCAATTTCCTGTAATTTTATAAAGTGTTTGGAAAAAAAAACCTTGAATTTCAGTAATGTGACACTAGAAATGTTCCACTGGATGGCTGGGTGTGACATCAGCTGGCAGTGGAGGGAGTGTGCACGCCGCCTGCAGAAGCTCCGCCCGATCTCTGGCTGTGACGGCTGCAGCAGGTCCAGGCAGGATTGGCTGCAGACAGATGACGTCAGCTCCACTCCCCAGACTCCTGCCTATAAATCCCGAGCTCCATTGTGCAGAGATCAGACGATCCTGACTCTGAGCAGAGTTCTTGCTTCAACAGTGCTTGAACGGAACCCTCTCCGAGTCCCCGGCTCCTTCCTCCTCAATACCTGAAGACTTCTTTTTTGCAACCTTTTTGCGCCACTCAAACCACCAAAAAGCCGCAATGGAATCCCAGGTGCGCCAGAACTACAACCGCGACTGCGAGGCTGCCATCAACCGCATGGTGAACCTGGAGCTCTATGCCTCCTACACCTACCTCTCCATGGTGAGTGCTCTACATTGTCTCCTATGTGTCCATAGCATATAAGTGGCCATTACTTGCCTTGAGCTGAGCTTCTCCTTCCTCGAGGCTCTTGTGATCTCCACTTCTTCCTCTGTACTTGTCTTGCAGCCATTGCTAGCAAGGCTCCATTGTGCTTCTAGTCCTCTCCCCCCTCCCAGAGTGATCAGCTCACTGCAGAGATCTCTGTACACTCCCTGGTGGTCTGCACAGCTGCCCATGAACCCTGGGATAGGGCACTTCTCTACACAATGACTTCATGGACTCTCATCACTCACACCTTTATGTACAGGTCACACAGGAAAGGAAGTAACTGTTTTGTAAACACTGTTACTTCATTAGTTGTCTTTGGTGCTTGTACTACTTCTACTATTGTGGGTCTGTTGGGTTTTGATGTAAAGTAAGACCAGCACCCCACTAGTCAATTGCACACTATAATCCTTACAATAAATTGATACAATATTTCCTTCTATACACCTGCTAGATAACTCACATGAACTTGTCCTCTTCTCACAGTGAGAATGATGCAATTGATACATTTCCTTTACAGAGAGAATGTTGCTTCACACTCAGTCTTCTCTCCTTATTTTTCAGTCCTTCTACTTTGACCGTGATGATGTAGCCCTTCACCACGTGGCTAAATTCTTCAAGGAGCAGAGCCATGAAGAGAGGGAGCATGCCGAGAAGTTTCTGAAGTACCAGAACAAGCGCGGGGGTCGTGTTGTCCTGCAGGATGTTAAGGTATTAATTTAAGTGTTCACCTATCCTCCTGCAGAAAGTAGACTTGCCTACACTAATAGGTATTAATGTTTTTTTTTTCATGAATCGAACCTCAGTCTTGGGTTCTCGAGATACAAGGGAGCTTAAGTGATTGTGAGGACCACTTTAAAGATTCATTTTGTCTTTTTCTTTCTTAGAAACCTGAACGTGATGAGTGGGCCAACACCCTGGAGGCCATGCAGGCTGCTCTGGAGCTGGAGAAGACTGTGAACCAGGCTCTTCTGGATCTTCACAAATTGGCCACTGACAAGGTTGACCCTCATGTAAGTGCCCCTGACAATCTCGCTCTTTTATGGAACGTTACCTGCCCTTCCCTAACCTCTAACATATTTTGTGGGCTTTTTCCATTGTGTAACTCTTGGGGTATGCCGTACATACGCTGACATGTCTATTCAGCACATTAATACTTGCTATTACATGCTTATGGCTGAAGATTCCCATTTCTATACTTGCTTCATCTTGTACTTAAATGTCCTCGTATGTCTTAAAGGGGTAGTACAGCATTTGACAGGCATGGCTGGTTAATTCAGAATTGGTGCTACACTGGTTTGGTGTTGGATCCAAGACAGTCATTTGTGGACAGACTTTGCTTTTCTTTTTAACAGAAGACAGCTGTGTATTATCAACTTGAGTTTAATTGTTCCTATAATAAGGATAGTAATTCTTGCATAGCAATAACCACCCTCTTCTCCTCCAGCTCTGTGACTTCTTGGAATCTGAATACCTGGAGGAACAGGTGAAGGCTATGAAGCAGCTTGGAGACTACATCACCAACCTGAAGCGCCTTGGGGTACCCCAGAACGGCATGGGCGAGTACCTGTTTGACAAGCACACCCTGGGAGAGAGCAGCTAAGAGGTCTCCTTCCTGGATACCACCAGTCTCGTCTGCATTCCTTGTCCATCTGGAATAATTGTAATGCCCCCTGAGATGTGTTGGGCTTCTCTAAACCTTGTGTGATCTTTCTGTTACCTGATCAGACGTGACTGTGCTTGTCAACAAGATTTCCAATAAAGTCTTTCTATATTTCAACAGGTGTCTAATCTAAAGTTTATGGGTTTCTGCAGATGTAGCCTTCAAATGTGATTATTAAGCATTGGGGGAGGAAGCAATAGCTGATCAGTGATCTGACTGCAGCCTAATTTCATTCATTATCAACTATAGGTTGGTACAGCCAGCCTAATGAGTCCAAAAAAGATACGGGATCCAGATATAGTAAATTAATACTGTACTTATAACAAACGGCTTTAGTTTACCTCATAGGCAACCATAAATATCATACACATATTTGTGAACCAAAACAATAAAGAAAGCTATATACCCCAGTACTAGCATAAATACACATGGCATAAGAACAAATCACGTCAAATACACTGCATACAGATGCATGTAACAAGCCAAACAACTCACACATTCCTAATTTATACAGTATATCTGAGCACACTAATCATGCATCTACCAATAACATGTAGTAGTGCAGGAATAGGACCTAAAATACATACTTTACATGCTACACGCCCAAATGAAACACCTTCCTCAGTTGCACGCAGGCCGAGGACGTTCTGTGTCATCTCGTAGGGCCGAGGACCTCTACACGAATGGTGAGGCCAGAACATGTTGAGGCAATGTTAGATTGGATGACTGACAGGAACTCCAGTTCCTTCACATTATATTCCACCCGATCCTTTGCACATAGTTGGCACCTGAGGGGCAATGGCCCTATTTCTTCCACCTCATCCCCTTGCAAATCAGCCAAGCAGTCTGAGCCCCAAGTCATGCAGCAGTGTCTTCTGCTTTTTGATGACTCTGCTGCCTTGGGGTTCCCTGGCCCTTTCCCACACGTCTAAGAGATGGAGTCCACTAATGCCCAACAACTTGTTAGGTTGGAGGAGTACATGGAAGGGTTAGTGCGCATGGTCAGTGGACCACCGCAGCACATGTCAGAGGATGATCACACTGCAGTTTGGCAACCATGTTGAGATCACCTTTTTAACTTTGTTTTAAATCAGTTCCCATTAAAAAAAAAAAAAAATAATTACTCCTCCCTTGCCTTTTCCACTTCTTTCTCCACTTGGACCTCTGCCTCTTGGTTCTAGATTGTTTTTGTTTTTTTTTTTTTTGTTTTTTTTTTAGTTATTTCTCAAAAAAAAGTGTCAAATTGACCGTCACTTCCAAAACAGAAAATAGGTGTGTACAGGTGCTTACTAAGAGTAGCCATCTCCATATATGCCTAACAAATAAAGTAGCACTCTGTAACGTTAAGTATGGGAACGTGAAATACGAAATTTGAATTGCATTACTGCTCTAGAAAATAGAAATAACTGAAATCTTGGTGCATAAATTGGCCAATTCATGTGTACCTGGTAGCCACGGTGTCAGGAATTTGCAACACAGAGGGACGACACCGGGGAGATCACGCAATATCTCACCGTGCCGTCACGCTGTCAGTATTTCGTCGTGAGCACGCGATGCAGACTACTCTCTACGTAGGTATCGGTAAGCATATGGCGCCACACCCTGGGTTTCACAGCCTGGAATCAGTGTTTAACACCCCCCGTACGGTCACTGTCAGCTTCACGATAGCCCAATTATTAATACTCTCTGCCACCACAGAGTTTGAAATATAATACAGGCCTGGCCGGACTCCTTCGTTTTGGTAGCGTATATGGCTTTGGGGAAGGGAACGATTACAGAACAAAAGAAACAGAACTATTAAATTTTTATATTTAATCCAAAAGGGAGGCAGTGTTTAGGAAAAATATATACAAGTATGTTACAAAGAAGACATTAAAATATATATGCAGTTGCATAAAATAAACAGGGTAAAAAGAAGAAACTTACACTATACGATCACGGATACGATTCAATATAGGTGGAGGAGGGGCTCTCCAGATGGATTATGCTGTTCTTGAACAGGACCTGTGCTTATAATTCTTATTCCCCCCTGGCAATGAGTGCTCCTCTCTTCTCCATGGATTCTCTTATACCTAAGGGGAGATCTGGCCACATGCCCCTTGTGGTGACATCATGTGGGCCGGTCCCCAGCCTGTACATTTTTATTAAAAACGTTGACTTCTGCGATCACTCATCGCTCGTTGATCACAGAAGCGTGCAAACTACGCCATTTTTTCCCTTATGATTTTATCTTTATTTAGATATCACACATCACATAGCTGCAGTCTGCCATTCTGGTGTTTTTGCGCTACAGCTCCCTGATTTTGGTTACAACCCTGGAAAACTACCTATACATTCCTGGGCTGATTTGGTCACTACACATATGGGTCTCGTTACTGTCGGATGTATGAAACTCATAAGATTTCATATTTCATATCGGAGTCAATCTGGCTATGGCTGGTGGCCGGCAATTTTGTGAGTGCCTTTGAACTTAATGAACCATTTCCTCTTTCCTCCAAACTCTGGCCTGGGAGAAGGTGTCAATCTATCTCAGGTCTGTGTTAAGAGGAAATACATTTGCATAAGCTATTTCCCAGGCGTGTGCTAATTGGGGCTTTTGTGCTGAGCAGAAGGGGAAAGCTTGGTGCTGACAAGTGGTTATAATTTGCAGTAAGACACTGTATGATTGTCATCTCTGGACAGACACTACAGCAGAGGGCATGGGAGAAGGGGCTAATATTCTGTTAATATGTCCGTGACAGTAATATTTTCCTGACATCTCCCCCTCTTTGAGGTTGCGTAAGGTGTGATTTACAGATCGCCCCTTTAAGACTACCTCCTCGGTCTCTCCTTGACGGGACAGCCCGTCAGTGTTCCCATGTTCACTACCCTTCTTGTGCTGAATGGTAAAATCATACTGCTGTAGAGCCAGGCTCCACCGCAGTAGTTTACCATTGTCATCGGACACCCGGTGCAGCCAGCTGAGGGGGTTGTGGTCAGTCACTATGGTGAAGTTGCGCCCGTACAGATAGGGCTGCAGCTTCCGCAGGGCCCACACTATAGCGAGGCACTCCTTCTCGAAAGTAGCGTATGCCACTTCCCGGGGTAAGAGCTTGCGGCTGAGGAATATCACCGGATGCTCTTCCTCCCTCCCATTTACCTGGCTGAGCACAGCACCCAGGCCAAACGCACTGGCGTCCGTTTGGACTACAAACCGCCGGGTGAAGTCCAGGGCCTGCAGAACTGGGGAACTGGCCAGGGCAGCTTTCAGCGCCGTGAACGACCGCTCACAGTCAAGTGTCCAGTCGACTGTCTGCAACAGCTTCTTTTTCGTGAGGTCCGTCAGAGGCTTAGCAAGGGCACTATAGTTGGGAACAAACTTCCTATAGTACCCTGCCGTACCCAAGAAAGACATCACCTGCTTCTTGGTTTTGGGGGAGGGCCAGGAGGTGATGGCATCAACCTTCCCGGGCTCGTGTTTCAGAGTTCTGCCACCCACTCTGTGTCTGAGGTACTGCACCTCCATCATGCCTACTTGACACTTTGCAGGCTTGATAGTCAACCCAGCGCCCTGGACCCGCCTGAGCATCTGCTCCAGGTGCGTCAGGTGTTCCTCCCAGGTGGGACTGAAGACGGCAATGTCATCCAGGTACGCAACCGTGAACCCCACCAGTCCCTCGAGCAGCTGGTTGACTAATCGCTGGAAAGTGGCAGGTGCATTCCTCATGCCAAAGGGCATGACGAGGGATTCATACAGCCCGAACGGTGTAATGAAGGCGGACCTCTCCTGGGCCTCCTGAGACAGAGGAATCTGCCAGTATCCTCGGCTCAGGTCCATTATTGTCAAGTACCTTGCTCCGGCTAAGCGATCCAGCAGCTCATCGATGCGTGGCATCGGGTACGCATCAGGAGCTGTGGTGGCATTTAGCCTCCTGTAGTCCACGCAGAACCGGGTGGTCCGGTCGTTTTCGGTACCAGGTACAGGTACAGGTGAGGCCCACGCACTTTTTGACCGTTGGATCACCCCTAGGTCCAACATCTCATCTATCTCTGCCTTCATGTCTTTCTGCATCTCTAGAGAGACACGGTAAGCAGATTGATGAACTGGGGGGTGACTCCCTGTGTCCACCTGGTGGACAGCTAGCTGCGTCCTCCCGGGGACACCCGTGAAGAGGGTCAAGTAAGGCCGGAGCACCTCTCGCAGCTGGGACTTCTGGTCCGTGGATAGCTGCGGGTTGAATTCCGCGTCCTCAATAGACCCTCCGTCTCGGGCGGCGGCCAGTAAGTCCACCATGACTTCTGTCTTACCTTCTTCGGGGACGCTGCATACAGGAAGGGCACAGGCCTCCCTGTCATGATGAGCTTACATCATGTTGACGTGGAAGACCTTCTGCCTCTTCCTGGCATGGTCAATGGTGACCACGTAGTTCACATCATTCAGGTGCTGGCATATGGGGTATGGGCCTTCCCAGGCCACCTGGAGCTTGTTCTGGGTCATGGGGACTAAGACCCACACCTTCTGACCCACTTCGTACACCCGCTCCTGGGCGTTCCAGTCATACCGCAGCTTCTGGTTGGCCTGGGCCTGCACCATATTCTCATGCACCAGCTGTGTCATTGCCTGCATTTTGTCACAGAGCCGCATGACATACTCTATGATGGACACTTCGGGGGTGTTCAGTTCCCCTTCCCAGGATTCTCTTACCAGACTAAGGGGTCCCCAGACTCGTCTGCCATACAGGAGCTCAAAGGGGGAGAACCCCGTTGAGGCCTGTGGTACCTCTCTGTAAGCAAAGAGCAGGTGTCGGAGGTACCGCTCCCAGTCGTGCCCATGGGACTCGACCAGCATCTTAACCGCTTCCCGACCGCCCACTGTAGATAAACGTCGGCGCTGCCTGGGCTCTGTGCAGCGCCGACGTTTAAAAACGGTGGGTAGTCCAGCAGCGCTCAGGACCCCGAGGGTCCTGCAAGCGCTGCGGGTGCGGTGCAGAGCGATAACTCTGACAGGGAACATCATCGGGACCTGATTGGATCAGGTCCCAGTGATGTTAACCTTTGCTATCTTCTATATGCCGCGATCTATAGTGATCGCGGCATATAGAAGATAGCAAGAGGAGAGGGGGTCGTCTACTTACCTCTCCGATGACCCCTGATACCTTCCAGGACCTGCCATTGTTATGGCAGCTGGAGGTCACATGACCGCCTCCAGATCTGCCATATATGGTGTCCTGCTAGGCTCAGCCTGCAAGCTGAGTCCAGCAGGAGACACAGTGTGAAACTGTCAGCAGTGGTCTCATCCAATGTAATATATGTCTATTACATTGGATGAGATCAGTGATCAGAAAAATAAAAATTAATGTCCCATACAGGGACTAAGTAAAAATGTAAAAAAAAAGGAAAAAAAATGTTTTCATACTGTTAAAAAAAAATATCACAAAATAAATAAAAATAAATAAATAAAATATTAAACTGATAAATCCGTATATTTATGCAAAAACAAAAAAAGTACACATATTTGGTATCGCCGCGTCCAAAACAACCTGAGCTATAAAACTATCACACTAACTAACTCCCTTCTGTGCACACCATAATAAAAATAAATAAAAAACGGAGCAAAAAACTATGCTTTTTCCTCATATCACCAAACAAAAAGTGGAAAAAAATGCGATCAAAAAGCAAAATGGAAATAAAAATGGTACCGCTGAAAACGCATCTTGTTCCGCAAAAAAAAGCCGCCATACAGCTCCATCAGCCGAAAGATATAAAAGTTATAGCGCTCAGAATAAAGTGATGCAAAAAAATATTTTTTCTATAAAAAATTTTATTGTGTAAAAGCGCCAAAACATAAAAAAATATACAGTAAGTGTAGTATCGCTGTAAACGTACTGACCCAAAGAATAATCCTGCCTTATCACTTTTACCACACGCAGAACGGCATAAAAAAAAACCTCAAAAAACAATTCCTGAATTGTTGGTTTTTGTTAATTTTACCTCCTAAAAAACGGAATAGAAAGCGATCAAAAAATGTCACGTACCCAAAAATGGTACCAATAAAAATGTCAACTCGTCCCGCAAAAAACAAGCCGTCACATGACTCTGTCGGCCGAAATATGGAAAAATTATAGCTCTCAAAATATGGCGGTCCGAAAACTAGATTTTACAAAAAAAAAGCGTCTTTTAGTGTGTGACAGCTGTCAATCATAAAAACCCGATATGATTCTGGTATCTCTGTAATCGCACCGACCTGAAGAATAAAGTAATCTAATCAGTTATATCACACTAGGAACGGCGTAAAAAAATAAATAAAACCAATTCTTCACCTGCTACTGATTTGTTTATTATGTCTCCCAATGTGCTCACCACACATCTAGATAAGTTCCCTAAGGGGTCTAGTTTACAAAATGGTGTCACTTGGGGGGGGTTTACACTGTTTAGGCACATCAGGGGCTCCCCAAATGCGACATGGCGTCCGCTAATTATTCAAACAAATTTTACATTCAAAAAGTCAAATGGCGCTCCTTCCCTTCCGAACCCTGCAGTGCGCCCAAACAGTGGTTTTCCCCCACATATGGGGTATCGGCATACTCAGGAGAAATTGCACAGCAAATTTAATGGTGCAATTTCTCCTGTTACCCTTATGATAATGCAAAATTAGGGGATGAAAAACATTTTTTGTGGGAAAAATGTGAAAATTTTATTTTTACGGCTCAATATTATAAACTTCTGTGAAGCACCTGGGGGTGCAAGGTGCTCACCACACATCTAGATAAGTTCCCTAAGGGGTCTAGTTTCCAAAATGGTGTCACTTGTGGGGGGTTTCCACTGTTTAGGCACATCAGGAGCTCTCCAAACGCAACATGGCGTCTGCTAATTATTCAAACAAATTTTACATTCAAAAAGTCTAATGGCGCTCCTTCCCTTCCGAACCCTGCAGTGTGCCCAAACAGTGGTTTTCCCTCACATATGGGGTATCAGCGCGCTCAAGAGAAATTGCACAAAAAAAATTGGGGTCCATTTTTCCTGTTACCCCTGCGAAAATAAAAAAAATTGGGTCTAAAGTAACATTTTTGTGAAAAAAGTTAAATGTTAATTTTTTTCTTACACATTCCAAAAATTCCTGTGAAGCACCTGAAGGGTTAATAAAGTTCTTGAATGTGGTTTTGAGCACCTTGAGGGGTGCAGTTTTTAGAATGGTGTCACTTTTGGGTATTTTCTGTCATAAAGACCCCTCAAAGTGACTTCAAATATGATGTGGTTCCTAAAAAAATGTTTTTGTAAATTTTGTTGGAAAAATGAGAAATCGCTGGTCAACTTTTAACCCTTATAGCTCCCTAACAACAAAAAATTTTGGTTCCAAAATTGTGCTGATGTAAAGTAGACATGTGGGAAATGTTATTTATTAACTATTTTGTGTGACATATCTCTCTGATTCAAGGGCATGAAAATTCAAAGTTTGAAAATTGCAAAATTTTCAAAATTTTCGCCAAATTTCCGATTTTTTCACAAATAAACGCAAGTGATATCAAAGAAATTTTACCACAAGCATGAAGAACAATATGTCACGAAAAAACAATCTCAGAATCAGGGTGATCCGTTGAAGCGTTCCAGAGTAATTACTTCATAAAGTGACAGTGGTCAGAATTGAAAAAATTGGCCCGGTCACGAAGGCAAAAACAGGCTCTGGCGCGAAGTGGTTAAGCATCTGCTTAAGGGTACCATTGAATCGTTCACACAAACCATTGGTCTGTGGGTGATACGAACTTGATACCAGGTGCTGCACCTGCATTTTCTTACAGAGAGCTTCCATTAGGCGAGACATGAACTGAGTCCCCTGGTCTGTGAGCATCTCCCTGGGAAATCCTACCCGTGAAAAAATGGCCAGCAGGGCATCCGCCACCTTATCGGCTCGAATGGAGGACAGAGCTACTGCCTCCGGGTACCGGGTAGCATAGTCTACCACAGTAAGGATGAACTGCTTTCTAGAGCTGCTGGGGATGGCAAGCGGGCCAATGATGTCCACAGCAATCCTCTGGAAAGGCCCCTCTATCACGGGCAAAGGGATCAGGGGAGCCTTGGGGACATGCCCCGACTTCCCCACTCTTTGGCACGTGATACAGGAGCAGCAGTAGTTGGTAATGCCTGTCCCCATTTGGGGCCAATAGAAGTGGTACGACAGTCGGGCCTTTGTTTTGCGGCCCCCCAAGTGTCCAGCTAGAGGAATCTCATGGGCAACCCGCAACAACTCCTCCCTAAACTGATAGGGCACGACCAGCTGTCTCTCGCTCATCCACTCCTGTTGGGGGTTACAGGGGACCGTTTCTCGGTACAACCTCCCCTTATCCCAGAATACCCTCTCCTTATCGGATTCGGAGATGGGCTTCTCCGCGAGGTCCCTTATCGCCTCTAGGCTGACATCTGTGCGCAGAGCCGCCTGGAACTCCTGGCTGGAAGTAGCCAGAAGCGACGTTAGGGCCCCCACCTCTTCGGAACTGTCTGGGACCGGCTCTGGGTCCACAGCCAGTTCTGTTGTCCCACCATGGGATGAGGGCCCGGAAGGCAGCGCATCGCGTGCGTTCTGGGTACTCATACTCCGTGTGACAGCGGCTATGTAGGCCGTCTTCCCAGAGGACAACAAACCCTTACCATCAGCCTGACAGGCTGGAGGCACCACCTCCCCACCATCCCCCAATACCTCAGGAGCCGTGCCAGTCATGGGGCAGCTGCTAACGACCAAGTCACAGTCCGTCGTGACACTGGGCGGCGGCACGGGACCACTGGCTTCAAGGTTCCCGGGCCTGCTCCCATCGCCCTCAGCACTCATGCTGGCTCTGTCTTGGGGGTCCTCAGCAACATCACCCCGCCGGGCGACATGGCTGAGCACTCCGTTACCACAATACATATCATCATTATACATCATATTAGTGTTCATATCACTGGCATTCTCATCACAGACGTCATCGACAGTGGCATTATATGACATATCAGATCTGGGAGGGTTGTCAGGAACATATTGGGCAATCAACTGTCCCAGATCAGTCCCCAATAAAACATTGGTCGGGAGGTTCTCTGACACCCCCACTTCCCGCAACCCCCTCCCCGCAGCCCAGTCTAAGAAAACCCGGGCCATGGGCGAAGGACGGTGAACACCCCCAATCCCGGTGACAGTCAGGGTTTTCCCAGGGATAAGATCTTCAGGGGACACCAACTCAGAGCGGATGACGGTCCGTTCTGTTCCGGTATCCTTGAGCCTCATAGTGACTTTATCACCCACGGTGACTGATTGCAAATTGTCACAGACCCCCCCAACCACCCCACCCACAAAAAGAACTGCTGCAGCAGGCCATGGGGCCTTAGGTGTGGGGTTCTTCTTCTGCCTCTGCGGGTAGGTAAGCTGATGTGACCAGTTTCGTCACAGGTATAGCACTTACGGGAGTCAGATGCGGGGTACTAAAACATGGGGCAGGACCCGCTGAGGGCCGGCTGGCTGTAACACTGGGGGTGGTCGTCGGCTTACCCCCTTTCCTGCTGGTGGTGGCTCACTTCCGCACCTCTGGTGTGTGGTTGGTCTCATAGGTATCCACGATTTGGCCTGCTTTGGCGGCTTCCCTCGGCTCCCGGCCAAGCACAAACTGTCTCACTTCCACTGGGCAAAGATGAAGAAACTGGTCCTTCACCATCAGATCCTTCAGGTCCTCGAAAGGTGGTGACCGACAGTCCTCGGATCCACTGCTCAAAGTTGGTTCTGAGCCCGTCTATCACATCACTGTAGGTGTCATGTGGTCCACGTTGGAGGGCTCTGAACTTTTTCCGGTAAACCTCCGGAGTCAGCTGGTACTTTTTTTATCAGGGCCTGCTTGACGGCCTCATAGTCTCCATCTTGTTCTCGAGGGAGGGAAGCAAACACCTCCAAGGCTTTTCCTTGGAGCACTGGAGTTAAGTACCTGGCCCACTGGTCCGTGGGCAGCTGATACTGCCTGCAGGCCTTTTCAAAGCCTCGCAGAAATGTGTCCAAGTCCCCATCTTTTCCATCACAGGGAAGTGCTCAGGATGGGGTTTAAAGCAGTTGGCACTGTTGGACTCACGGGTCTACGTGGAGGATGACTCCTTTGGAATCTGGGCTAGCTCCAGCTGGTGTTGTTGGTCAGCTTGGGCCTGGCGCTCAGCAGCCTCTCGGTCACCGTGCGTCCTGCACGGTGTTGGGCTGTGAGCACAACCCCCATCTGTGGATGTCGGCCCCTCATACCACCCTCATGGAGTCGGTTTCTAACCATTTGTGCAGACACATGCACATTTGTGGCCTGCTGGAGATCATTTTGCAGGGCTCTGGCAGTGCTCCTCCTGTTCTTCCTTGCACAAAGGCGGAGGTAGCGGTCCTGCTGCTGGATTGTTGTCCTCCTACGGCCCCCTCCACATCTCCTGGTGTACTGGCCTGTCTCCTGGCAGTGCCTCCAGCCTCTGGACACTACGCTGACAGACACAGCAAACCTTCTTGCCACAGCTCTCACTGATGTGCCATCCTGGATGAGCTGCACTACCTGAGCAACTTCTGTGGGTTGTAGAGTCCGTCTCATGCTACCACGAGTGTGAAAGCACAACCAACATTCGAAAGTGACCAAAACATCAGCCAGAAAGCATTGGTTCTGAGATGTGGTCTGTGGTCCCCACTTGCAGAACCACTCCTTTATTGAGGGTGTCTTGATAATTGCCAATAATTTCCATCTATTGTCAATTCCATTTGCACAACAGCATGTGAAATTGATTGTCAATCAGTGTTGCTTCCTAAGTGGACAGTTTATATATATATATATATATATATATATATATATATATATATATATATATATATAGTCTATGTCCATAGAAATGTGACAATGAGGTATATGGATATGCCTTTTGTGTTTTCATTGGCTGTAAGCCATAATCATCAACATTAACAGAAATAAACACTTGAAATAGATCACTCTGTTTGTAATGACTCTATATAATATATGAGTTTCACTTTTTGTATTGAAGAACTGAAATAAATTAACTTTCTGATGATATTCTAATTTAGTGAGAAGCACTTGTATTTAGGATAGTCCATGTCCATAGAAATGTGACTATGAGGTATATGGATGTTTTGCGGTGTTATTTGGACTGCCACTTGAGCGGCTATTTATGATCTGAACGGTTATTCTTTGTTTGACAAGACATCATATATGTTTCTTCTTGGACTTTGTTAGGGTTTTTTTGTCTGGTCACATTGTTGAACAATATTGATGATATATATATATATATATATATATATATATATATATATATATATATACAGTTATATGAAAAAGTTTGGGCACCCCTATTAATCTTAAGCTTAATGTTTTATAAAAATTGGTGTTTTTGCAACAGCTATTTCAGTTTGATATATGTAATAACTGTTGGACACAGTAATGTTTCTGCCTTGAAATGAGGTTTATTGTACTAACAGAAAATGTGCAATCTGCATTCAAACAAAATTTGACAGGTGCATAAGTATGGGCACCCTTATCATTTTCTTGTTTTAAATACTCCTACCGACTTTTTACTGACTTACTAAAGCACTTTTTTTGGTTTTGTAACCTCATTGAGCTTTGAACTTCATAGCCAGGTGTATGCAATCATGAGAAAAGCTACTTAAAGTGGCCACTTGCAAGTTGTTCTCCTGTTTGAATCTCCTCTGAAGAGTGGCATCATGGGCTCCTCAAAACAACTGTCAAATGATCTGAAAACAAAGATTATTCAACATAGTTGTTCAGGGGAAGGATACAAAAAGCTGTCTCAGAGATTTAACCTGTCAGTTTCCACTGTGAGGAACATAGTAAGGAAATGGAAGAACACAGGGACAGTTCTTGTTAAGGCCAGAAGTGGCAGGCCAAGAAAAACATCAGAAAGGCAGAGAAGAAGAATGGTGAGATCAGTCAAGGACAATCCTCAGACCACCTCCAGAGAGCTGCAGCATCAACTTGCTGCAGATGGTGTCACTGTGCATGGGTCAACTATACAACGCACTTTGCACAAGGAGAAGCTGTATGGGAGAGTGATGCGAAAGAAGCCGTTTCTGCAAGCACGCCATAGACAGAGTCGGCTGAGGTATGCAAAAGCACATTTGGAGAAGCCAATTTCTTTTTGGAAGAAGGTCCCGTGGACTGATGAAACCAAGATTGAGTTGTTTGGTCATACAAAAAGGCGTTATGCATGGTGGCAAAAAAACACAGCATGCCAAGAAAAACACTTGCTACCCACAGTAAAATTTGATGGAGGTTCCATCATGCTTTGGGGCTGTGTGGCCAATGCCGGCACCAGGAATCTTGTTAAAGTTGAGGGACGCATGGATTCCACTCAGTATCAGCAGATTCTTGACAATAATGTTCAAGAATCAGTGATAAAGTTGAAATTACGCAGGGGATGGATCTTTCAGCAAGACAATGATCCAAAACACCGCTCCAAATCTACTCAGGCATTCATACAGAGGAACAATTACAGTGTTCTGGAATGGCCATCCCAGTCCCCAGACCTGAATATCATTGAACATCTGTGGGATCATTTGAAGAGGGCTGTCCATGCTCGGCGACCATCAAACTTAACTGAACTGGAATTGTTTTGTAAAGAGGAATGGTCAAAAATACCTTCATCCAGGATCCAGGAACTCATTAATAGCTACAGTAAGCGACTAGAGGCTGTTATTTTTGCAAAAGGAGGATCTACTAAATATTAATGTCACTTTTCTGGTGAGGTGCCCATACTTATGCACCTGTCAAATTTTGTTTGAATGCAGATTGCACATTTTCTGTTAGCACAATAAACCTCATTTCAAGGCAGAAACATTACTGTGTCCAACAGTTATTACATATATCAAACTGAAATAGCTGTTGCAAAAACACCAATTTTTATAAAACAATAAGCTTAAGATTAATAGGGGTGCCCAAACTTTTGCATATAACTGTATATATATATATATATATATATATATATACACTGCTCAAAAATATAAAGGGAACACTTAAATAACACATCCTAGATCTGAATGAATGAAATATTCTCATTGAATACTTTGTTCTGTACAAAGTTGAATGTTCTGACAACAAAATCACACAAAAATCATCAATGGAAATCAAATTTATTAACTAATGGAGGCCTTTATTTGGAGTCACCCCCAAAATTAAAGTGGAAAAACACACTACAGGCTGATCCAACTTTGATGTAATGTCCTTAAAACAAGTCAAAATGACGCTCAGTATTGTGTGTGGCCTCCACATGCCTGTATGACCTCCCTACAATGCCTGGGCATGCTCCTGATGAGGTTGCGGATGGTCTCCTGTGGGATCTCTGCCCAGACCTGGACTAAAGCATCCGCCAACTCCTGGACAGTCTGTGGTGCAATGTGACGTTGGTGGATGGAGCGAGACATGATGCCCCAGATGTGCTCAATCAGATTCAGGTCTGGGGAACGGGTGGGCCAGTCCATAGCTTCAATGCCTTCATCTTGCAGGAACTGCTGACACACTCCAGCCACATGAGGTCTAACATTGTCCTGCATTAGGAGGAACCCAGGGCCAACTGCACCAGCATATGGTCTCACAAGGGGTCTGAGGATCTCATCTCGGTACCTAATGGCAGTCAGGCTACCTCTGGCGAGCACATGGAGGGCTGTGCGGCCCTCCAAAGAAATGCCATCCCACACCATTACTGACCCACTGCCAAACCGGTCATGCTGAAGGATGTTGCAGGCAGCAGATCGCTCTCCATGGCGTCTCCAGACTCTGTCACGTCTGTCACATGTGCTCAGTGTGAACCTGCTTTCATCTGTGAAAAGCACAGGGCTTCAGTGGCGACTTTGCCAATCCTGGTGTTCTGTGGCAAATGCCAAGCATCCTGCACGGTGTTGGGCTGTGAGCACAACCCCCATCTGTGGATGTTGGGTCTTCATACCACCCTCATGGAGTCGGTTTCTAACCGTTTGTGCAGACACATGCACATTTGTGGCCTGCTGGAGGTCATTTTGCAGGGCTCTGGCAGTGCTCCTCCTGTTCCTCCTTGCACAAAGGCACAGGTAGCGGTCCTGCTGCAGGGTTGTTGCCCTCCTACGGCCCCCTCCACGTCTCCTGGTGTACTGGCCTGTCTCCTGGTAGCGCCTCCAGCCTCTGGACACTACTCTGACAGACACAGCAAACCTTCTTGCCACAGCTCGCATTGATGTGCCATCCTGGATGAGCTGCACTATCTGAGCAACTTCTGTGGGTTGTAGAGTCCGTCTTATGCTACCACGAGTGTGAAAGCACAACCAACATTCAAAAGTGACCAAAACATCAGCCAGAAAGCATTGGTACTGAGATGTGGTCTGTGGTCCCCACCTGCAGAATCACTCCTTTATTGAGGGTGTCTTGATAATTGCCAATAATTTCCATCTATTGTCTATTCCATTTGCACAACAGCATGTGAAATTAATTGTCATCTAGTGTTGCTTCCTAAATGGACAGTTTGATTTCACAGAAGTTTGATTTACTTGGAGTTATATTCTGCTGTTTAAGTGTTCCCTTTATTTTTTTGAGCAGTGTATATGACGCGCCCCCTGGGCCAGTGCTGTAGGGGATACCCGGAGCCGGATCTGGATAGGGGTAGTAGTCCTTGTGGCGGTGACCCGGTCCGTGCCCAGGGTGTCAAACTAAGTGGCAGTCTATGGCAGTAGATGTTAACTTGATTGTCGACTACGCCACCCGTTGAGTGCGGCTTTGAAGCCGCCGCTGCAGAACAGTCCGCTGAGGCCGGTGGTATGGGTGCAGCGATGATGGTATAACCCCCAACGGGAGGGGTATGGCCTCAGGGCAGCAGGTGAAGATGATGGGGGTTGTGATGATGCAGAAAGGAGATTCAGAGTCAGGAGATGCAGTTCAGGGTTTTTACTTACTGGTGTTCTCTTGGTCACTCTGGCCTTGAGTGACCACCCGAGCCGTGCTGCGTCCACCAGGTCCTGGACTCGGCCAACCCCCAGGCAATTCCGGAGCGTGGTCCTGAGCTCCTTTCTGACTCTCCCTTCCTCTGGCCGTTCCCACCAGGGATCCACTTTTGGCCGGCTCCCCCGGGTCTCTTGGTGGTCAAGCCTCCTCTGGGCTCCCTGACCCTATGCTCGGTGTGCCTTTCTAGTGGATTTGGTGAGGGTCGTGGCAGATCCTGACCACGACCTCCGGTTCCTGGCTGAGGATAAGTGGCCTCCACCAGTTCGGGTTCCGGTACCCGTGTCCGCCAACCCTTCACCCTTCTGTCCTTATTCTGGGATCTTGGGGTTCCTTCTTGTTTCCTCTCTGGGTCCTTCTCACTCCTCTCTCTCTCTCTGCAGGCTCTGCTCTGGAGCTGGGCCCAGCCGGAGCCACAGCTCCCTGTCAGCCCTCCTGGCTGAGCTCGTCTGCTCTGCTCCTCAGGCTAAACTCTGACCCTGTTCTAAGATGGTGCCCACCTTATATACTCCCTCTATGTGTGAGCTCAGGTGACCAGCACCCAATGAGCTCCTATCTTTACCCAGACTACTCCCCCTATCTGCCCCTACACTACTGGGATGTTCCACCCCCCTCCCACTCCAGCCAGGGACAGACGCTGTCGTACCTGCACATAAACTGGTGGGAGTACCGTCGTTCTGTCCCCCGGAAATGGGATGTATGTAGTGCATGCAGCCTACTGAGCTCAGTTCCACACTCCATCCTTACCCGGGAGTGGAATACCACACCTCTGGCTTGAGGTGTAATACCCCTGTAGCAGCCGAGTCCTCAGGGTGCTACATTCCCCCCTGGTAAATCACTGCACGTCCTCGGGCTGTAAAAGAATAAAAACATCCACAAACATACAATTTTTTTCAAAAACATCATAAACATATAAAACAATATATATATTATCAGCATAAAACTTTTTCATATAAACATTCTTGTTCCTCCGGCCACGGTGCAACTTGTGACCGGGTAAAGTGCAACAGTCTCTTCAAGAAAAAACTGTTTCCTATAAAACCAGTAGGGGGCGCCTTAGAAAGCGCAACTATATACAAGGGGAGGTATGGCCGCTCTCAGTCCTCGACCAGTGGGGAAAAGGGATGGCTGTTCACAGTCCTCAGCCTGTGGGGAGATGGGACACACTGGAACAGTTCACACTTGTCCCAACGGGGAACATATTTAAATTAGCAGCATGGCAGATACCCTTACGGGTAACTATTTTACAGTTTCAGTTCACCTCTTAATGGTGACGATGCCCTCCTGCTCCTTCCTGAGGGTAGGCTTCAGACCCGTCCGGGTCCTCTTGCTCCTCCTGACACCTCAGCTCTTTCTCTGTCAGTCGGTGCACATGAAGGGCATAGGGTCCTTTGGCACATTGGTGCCGGGTGAAGGTGACCTCATCACCCAGGTAAAGATCACGACCTCTGTGTCCCTCCGGTAGGTGGGACTCGACATCTCTTCTGGTCACGAAGACGTCGCCGGGGGTGTGATGATCTCTGATGAAGCCCCAACCGTGCTGCAGTTGGAATTTAATTACAGTCCCGGTGGCACGGGGACCGTGGGCTGCACGGGGGTTCCTTCGGGTCCGGCTTTTCTGCTCTGCACTTTTTATTTGCAGCCGCTGCTCACGGACCCGCCTCTCTCTCCGTTCTTGGTCGAAAACCTCTAACTGCTGCCGGCAGCACTCTGCACGCTCCGCTGCAGCCGCCCGGGTCTCTTGAGTGAACCCGATGAGGTCTCCTCCTGCGGGGTCCCACTCAAACTGCGCCTCCTCTAACGAGAGCGGGGTCATCTTGACGGGCGCCGGAACCGGGATTAGGGGCTCATCCAGGGGTCTTTCTTTCCGGAGTCGGGGATGGTGGAACTCCGGTGGCCACACAAAGGGCTGCCCATCCGGGCATGTGTGCTGGGCAAATAGGTCTTCACCCAGGTGTGGCGCTGTGGACGTTGAGGGCGCTGTTGTGGTGGCGGCGCCCGGGTTCACCAGGCCTTGCGACCAGGCTTGGGGCACCCTGAATGTAAAGGGCACCGTGAAGACGGCGGCGCCCGGGGTTACTTGGCCCAGCGACCAGGCCGGTGGCGTCTCCTGCTTGGCCGCGCTCAGGGTTGAGGCGCGTGACGTCACAGGGGGCGTGGTCGCGGCTCCTGCCGCTTGAGGCCTAGCTTGGAGCGGTGACGATGCAGCAACGTGAGTGGTGAGTGGGGTCTCGGGCTCTGCGACGGGGAGTTGGGGCAGGCTTGCGACCATCGGGCACGGGATGTTGTCGTCCCCATTACCTGCTCCCTTTTCTTCAACTCCCTCCGCGGCGTCGTCTCCGGCCGTCGTCCCTCCTGCACCGTCCTCAGAGGCGGACATGCTCCTTGTTGTGGGTGGCGTGCTTCGCTGGCGGGTTCCAGCCTGCTGGGCCATCTCTCTGCTCCATGCGGCCAGTACGTCCCGCTGCACTCGGGCCATCCTCTGAGCCAAGCCCTCCAGTGCGGTCTGTGCACGCTCCCGGTCTCGGGGGAGCTGTGCCAGGATCTCCACCAGGCCTTCTGGGGTTGTCGCTTGCAACAGGCTCCTGACCACTGGGTCGGTGCTGCCTGCCTCTCCCTCCATCTCCGGGTACGGCTCCTCCAGACTCCTCTCCAGACTCCTCCAGGCTGCTCCCATCTTCTCTCTTTTGTTCTGTATACGCCCATACTGAGGGCGGTCCTGGGGTAACTTGGTGATTGTCAGTTCCAGGGGCAGTCCCCTCACGCTGATGGACATCTCTAACATCACAGTCTCTGCTGGTGGGGGCGGTTTCCGCTTTTGGCGCCATTCCTTGACCTGGCCCACGGTGGGAGGTGGCCTCTTGCCACCCTCCGGCACGCCCATAATGGCGTCCGCTCTGCCAGGGCGGGAAATCCTCTGAAATGGCGGGAATCGTCTCCCAGTGGCGGGAAACTCCGTGGATGGCGGGAAAAGACTGCAGATGGCGGGCAAATGGCGGGAAACGATCCGAGATGGCGTCCGATGGCGGGGACCCTCCGGAATTGGCGGGAGACTTCTTTTTACGGTAAATATGAACTTTTCTTCAGGCACGCAGTACCCGGTGGTTGCGGGCACGTTATCCTGCCGACTAAGCCAAAAGTTGACGCGCCCCCTGGGCCAGTGCTGTAGGGGATACCCGGAGCCGGATCTGGATAGGGGTAGTAGTCCTTGTGGCGGTGACCCGGTCCGTGCCCAGGGTGTCAAACTAAGTGGCAGTCTATGGCAGTAGATGTTAACTTGATTGTCGACTACGCCACCCGTTGAGTGCGGCTTTGAAGCCGCCGCTGCAGAACAGTCCGCTGAGGCCGGTGGTATGGGTGCAGCGATGATGGTATAACCCCCAACGGGAGGGGTATGGCCTCAGGGCAGCAGGTGAAGATGATGGGGGTTGTGATGATGCAGAAAGGAGATTCAGAGTCAGGAGATGCAGTTCAGGGTTTTTACTTACTGGTGTTCTCTTGGTCACTCTGGCCTTGAGTGACCACCCGAGCCGTGCTGCGTCCACCAGGTCCTGGACTCGGCCAACCCCCAGGCAATTCCGGAGCGTGGTCCTGAGCTCCTTTCTGACTCTCCCTTCCTCTGGCCGTTCCCACCAGGGATCCACTTTTGGCCGGCTCCCTCGGGTCTCTTGGTGGTCAAGCCTCCTCTGGGCTCCCTGACCCTATGCTCGGTGTGCCTTTCTAGTGGATTTGGTGAGGGTCGTGGCAGATCCTGACCACGACCTCCGGTTCCTGGCTGAGGATAAGTGGCCTCCACCAGTTCGGGTTCCGGTACCCGTGTCCGCCAACCCTTCACCCTTCTGTCCTTATTCTGGGATCTTGGGGTTCCTTCTTGTTTCCTCTCTGGGTCCTTCTCACTCCTCTCTCTCTCTCTGCAGGCTCTGCTCTGGAGCTGGGCCCAGCCGGAGCCACAGCTCCCTGTCAGCCCTCCTGGCTGAGCTCCTCTGCTCTGCTCCTCAGGCTAAACTCTGACCCTGTTCTAAGATGGTGCCCACCTTATATACTCCCTCTATGTGTGAGCTCAGGTGACCAGCACCCAATGAGCTCCTATCTTTACCCAGACTACTCCCCCTATCTGCCCCTACACTACTGGGATGTTCCACCCCCCTCCCACTCCAGCCAGGGACAGACGCTGTCGTACCTGCACATAAACTGGTGGGAGTACCGTCGTTCTGTCCCCCGGAAATGGGATGTATGTAGTGCATGCAGCCTACTGAGCTCAGTTCCACACTCCATCCTTACCCGGGAGTGGAATACCACACCTCTGGCTTGAGGTGTAATACCCCTGTAGCAGCCGAGTCCTCAGGGTGCTACATATATATACTGTATACAGTACAGACCAAAAGTTTGGACACACCTTCTCATTTAAAGATTTTTCTGTACTTTCATGACTATGAAAATTGTACATTCACACTGAAGGCATCAAAACTATGAATTAACACATGTGGAATTATATACTTAACAAAAAAGTGTGAAACAGCTGAAAATATGTCTTATATTCTAGGTTCTTCAAAGTAGCCACCTTTTGCTTTGATGACTGTTTTGCACACTCTTGGCATTCTCTTGATGAGCTTCAAGAGGTAATCACCGGAAATATGTATGTATGGGGCTATGTGGGGATGTCAGCATACTTAATTCTGCTTAATATTAAGTCATGCAATTAATATAAAAAATACTTATAATTAATATGTTAATATTAATATTGAGCAGAATTAATTTCAGCCTATTGGTTCGTCCTCTACAACAGTCAAGGACTCTCGTGTGGCCCCTTGTGAAAATTAATCTCCCTCCCCTGCTCTATTTTGTATAGTGCTATGTTATGTATAGTGCTGTACATAAGAGAAAAATTTCCATGGCGCGTCGCTATCTCTGTCATTCTCCATCTACAGACCTGCACCAGAGCAGCTGTGTGTTACTCACATGAACTATGAAAGGGGATTATGTGACATGTTCCATGATACATCGGGTACCCGGGGGGCTCCACGCCTTCTAAACTGTCCAGGGTCCTGGCTACTCTTAATCCGCCCCTGGTTGTGGGAGACTTTAGTGTTTGCTACTGTAGCTGGAATTACCCTGGCTGCTGGCACCAGACTGGTCCTCGTTAAAGGATTTAAAGTGCTCTTTCCAATTACAGAGCCTCTAAATCAGGGGTCTCAAACTCGGCTGGGTATATGGGCCGCACATGGAAAAAATTTGAATTTGGGGGGCCGCATTCTTTGTTCAATGTGACATTTTTAGTGATACCATTTTTTTTGTATACACCTTTTGAACATTTTTGCCGTGTTTATTTTTTTATGGCTTGGGTCGTTATGGATGTGGCGATAATAAACGTGCACTTTTTTGTGTTTACTTTAGTTTACATATAAAACAGCATTTTTAGTGCCCAATATTTTTTCATGCTTTATTTTATTTTTTATTTTTTTTACAATTTTATTTCCCCCAATTGGCCACATACAGTAATATTGTCTTACAATTAGCATCATATAGTAATAATGGAAAACATCTTGTAGTAATGTTCCCCATCCAAGTCCCCATCTTGTACTAATGTGCCCCATCCAGGTCCCCATCCTGTGGCTATGTGCCCCATCCAGGTCCCCATCCTGTGGCAACGTTCCCCATCCTGGCGCCCATCTTGTACTAATGTGCCTCATCCAGGTCCCCATCTTGGGGCTATGTGCCCCATCCAGGTCCCCATCCTGTGGCTCTGTGCCCCATCCAGGTCCCCATCTTGTGGCTCTGTGCCCCATCCAGGTCCCCATCCTGTGGCTATGTGCCCCATCCAGGTCCCCATCCTGTGGCAACGTTCCCCATCCTGGCGCCCATCTTGTACTAATGTGCCTCATCCAGGTCCCCATCTTGTGGCTATGTGCCCCATCCAGGTCCCCATCTTGTGGCTATGTGCCCCATCCAGGTCCCCATCTTGTGGCTATGTGCCCCATCCAGGTCCCCATCTTGTGGCTATGTGCCCCATCTTGTGGCTATGTGCCCCATCCAGGTCCCCTCTTGTGGCTATGTGCCCCATCCAGGTCCCCATCCTGTGGCTATGTGCCCCATCCAGGTCCCCATCCTGTGGCTATGTGCCCCATCCAGGTCCCCATCCTGTGGCTCTGTGCACCATCCCGGTCCCCATGTTGTGGCTCTGTGCCCCATCCAGGTCCACATCTTGTGGCTATGTGCCCCATCCAGGTCCCCATCCTGTGGCTATGTGCCCCATCCAGGTCCCCTCTTGTGGCTATGTGCCCCATCCAGGTCCCCTCTTGTGGCTATGTGCCCCATCCTGTGGCTATGTGCCCCATCCAGGTCCCCATCCTGTGGCTATGTGCCCCATCCAGGTCCCCTCTTGTGGCTCTGTGCACCATCCCGGTCCCCATGTTGTGGCTCTGTGCCCCATCCAGGTCCACATCTTGTGGCTATGTGCCCCATCCAGGTCCCCATCCTGTGGCTATGTGCCCCATCCAGGTCCCCTCTTGTGGCTATGTGCCCCATCCAGGTCCCCTCTTGTGGCTATGTGCCCCATCCAGGTCCCCTCTTGTGGCTATGTGCCCCATCCAGGTCCCCTCTTGTGGCTATGTGCCCCATCCAGGTCCCCTCTTGTGGCTATGTGCCCCATCCAGGTCCCCTCTTGTGGCTATGTGCCCCATCCAGGTCCCCTCTTGTGGCTATGTGCCCCATCCAGGTCCCCTCTTGTGGCTCTGTGCCCCATCCAGGTCCCCTCTTGTGGCTCTGTGCCCCATCCAGGTCCCCTCTTGTGGCTATGTGCCCCCTGTGCTGTTCTTCACACACATAAAATAGAAAAAAAAAAAGATGATTCTCACCTGTCCTCCGTTCCCTCGGCGGCCTTCCTGCAGATGTGGCCCGCAGGCACCACAGAGTCCGACCCCTTGACGATCCCGACCTGGTCCAGGAGGAGCCGCCGACAGCAGCGCTGCATTGCCGCACACAGACTGTCTCCCAGCACAGTATTTTCAATGTCAGCCGCCGGCCAATCAGAGGCCAGCAGCTGACATCTGCATATGGCAATGACGTCATACTCGCTGCGCCGACACGCAGATATCAGCTGCTGGCCTCTGATTGGCCAGCGGCTGACATTGGAAATGCAGTGCTGGGAAACAGTCTCTGTGTGGCAATTCAGCGCTGCTGTCAGCGGCTCCTCCTGGACCAGGTCGGGATCGTCAAGGGGTCTGTGCCTGCGGGCCACATAAAGCAGCCTCAGGGGCCGCATGCGGCCCGCGGGCCGCGTGTTTGAGACCCCTGCTCTAAATAGTCATGGATGGCTATTTCATCTTGCTACATTACCTGCTCAGGAGTGGGTAGTTTGCATGACTGCTGCCTTCCTTGGATGTGGTAGCCATTTATCAAGCTCCCTCTCCAAAATCGAACCCTGGTTCTCCGTTACCCGTGGTCACCATGGAGCGGAGCCCAAACGGCACGAAGAGCTGCTCAATGTGCAGGCAGGTCCCAAAGCGACAGGCATATGGAAAACACACGTTTCATGGGGAGGTTGAGGTGACTGGCCTCCAGAGGACACCACGGCCACTCTGCCTCGTCACCCACTGCACCCAAGGCGACGCACAGTGTGGCTCGGAAGAAGAGACCTATGCGGCGCCTCTATCAGGCTTAGACCTGCCGGCACTGGATTCTCTACTGGTTTAGAAGCAGACGCACAGTCAGGATACGCAATTTGTGACTTGTTTGTCTTTGAATATCCGGCAATTTTAGTCATGCAAAAATAACAGACGACTGAATGGTGATTTTTTCTGATCACGCCAAACCATCAGCACTCAAAAGCCATTCCTTTCACCATGCGTTAGCCCAGAGTAACACACAGTGCAACAATCATGAGGGGCCCAGCTTTTCTCTTCATCTCCAGTTTAACAGACAAAGTAATACTTGTAAGCAAGACGCACTCACTTTGTCAGATTCTTGCGCTGATCATAAGTAGTGTCATTGCCACATACAGGTGCATCTCACTGAATTAGAATATCATCAAAAAGTTCTTCAATACAAAAAGTGAAACTCATATATTATATAGAGTCATTACAAACAGAGTGATCTATTTCAAGGGTTTATTTCTGTTAATGTTGATGATTATGGCTTACAGCCAATGAAAACACAAAAGTCATTATCTCACAAAATTAGGATAATTAACAAAAAACACCTGCAAAGGCTTCAAAAGTGTTTAAAAAGGTCCCTTAGTCTGTTTCAGTAGGCTCCACAATCATGGGGAAGACTGCTGACTTGACAGATGTCAAGAAGGCTGTCACTGACACACTCCACAAGGTCCCAGAGTCTGGAGGAGGAGTGAAGAGGCCATAATCCACATAATCTAAGCTGCTTGAGGTCTAGTGTGAAGTTTCCACAATCAGTGAAGGTTTGGGGAGCCATGTTATCTGCTGGTGTAGGTCCACTGTGTTTTATCAAGACCAAAGTCAGTGCAGCCGTCTACCAGGACATTTTACAGCACTTCATGCTTCCCTCTGCTGACAAGCTTTTTGGAGATGGAGATGTCATTCTCCAGCAGGACTTGGCCCCTGTCCACACTGCCAAAAGTACCAATGCCTGGTTTACACACAACAGTATCACTGTGCTTGATTGGCAGCAAACTCGCCTGACCTTAACCCCATAGAGAATCTATTATAGAGAATCTATGGGGTATTGTCAAGAGGAAGATGAGAGACCCCAGACCCAACAATGCAGACGAGCTGAAGGCTGCTATCAAAGCCACCTGGGCTTCCATAACACCTCAGCAGTGCCACAGGCTGATCGCCTCCATGCCACATTGCCGCATTGATGCAGTAATTGATGCAAAAGGAGCCCAGACCAAGTATTGAGGGCATTTACTGACCATACATTTCAGTAGGATAACATTTCGGATTTTTAAAACATTTTTCAAGCTCTTGTTATAAAGTATTCTAATTTACTGAGATAATGACTTTTGTGTTTTCATTGGCTGTAAGCCATAATCATCAACATTAACAGAAAAAAACACTTGAAATAGATCACTCTGCTTGTAATGACTCTATATAATATATAAGTTTCACTTTTTGTATTGAAGAACTGAGATAAATTAACTTTTTGATGATATTCTAATTTAGTGAGATGCTCCTGACTCGCCCCCTGGGCCGTGTGGGGAACCCGGAACCGGGCCTTTTGTGGGATGCTGGGGGTTGTAGTCACCGTGGCGATGACCCGGTCCCGTGGCTCAGGGTGGTCAAACCAATGGCAGTCTATTGAGGTTGTTTTCATTATTTTCAAATGTCCGACTACGCCACCCGTGGATTGCGGTCAGAGTGAACCGCCGCTGCAGGACAGACCGCTGGGGCTGGTGTTGGTGAGCAGCACAGGAATGGTATAACTCCCCAGGGAAGAGTGTAGCCCCAGGGCAGTGTAGGTGAATGATGGGGGTGATGGTGCGTGGGAATAATGACTCGGAGTCTTTATAATGCAGTCCAGGATCTTTACTCACAGTTCGTTATTCCACATTACTCCGGCCGGCTGTAACTTCCCGCTTCGCACCATGTTCACCAGGAGAGGGGGCTCGGCCAACTCCCAGATGATTTTGGAGCGCTTCGCAGGACCCCCTTTGCGTATCCTTCCTCTGGCCTGTCATACCCCACCAGTGACCATGCTTCTATCCGGCTGCCTCGGGCCTTCTTTGGGTAAACCTCGGCGCCAGTTTCCCTAACCCTATGTGGTGCCTTCCTAGCGGGTATAGTGAGGGGCTGCGCCACATAAAATGTCACAGCCTCCGGTTTCTAGCTGAGGGTAGTTCCCCGCCTCCACTAGTTTCGGGGACCGGTCTCCCCCTTGGCCTGACCCCTCTACTCAGGTAGATGCGGGCGTATGGTGGCTACCAGCCGGTCCACACCCCTGAGGCCCCTTCTTTCCTCTATGGTCCTGGAGCCTCCTCCGCTCCTCTTCATTTCTCCTCTTCCCCAACTCTCTCTCTCTCTTCCTTCAGTGCTGACGGGGCCTCACAGGCTAGACCCGCGTCCGGAGCAGAGCTCCACAGAGTCCTGCTCTGTCACATCTTCTCTCTGCCTGAACTCCACAACTCAAGTCAACCCTGATCTAATATGGTGCCCACCTTTTGTACCTCCCTCTAGGTGCACCCAGGAACTGCTTCCTCCCTGCTCCTGCACTACAGGGTTCCCCCTTCCTCGGTGTTCCCTCCCCCCACTCCAGCCAGGGACAGGGACTGTCGTGCTCTACTTGGAGCATATCGGTCGCCCTGCCCCCCGGACATGTGGTGTAATGCATGCAGGTGTCGGGGTCCTGGTCCACACTCCATCCTTACCTGAGAGTGAGATATCGCACATCTGGATGAAATGCAATACCTCTGTAGCAACCGAACCCCCAGGGTGCTACACACCTGTATGTAGCAGAAATTGTCTTGATTTTTTACACATTTGCGTCTATCCATCTTAAGTTTCAAAACTGATAGCACTATAACAGATCACTTTATCGAACTCTGTTCAGCTTGCCTTACAGTCACGGCCGAAAGTGTTGGCACCCTACAAATTGTTCCAGAAAATGAAGTATTTCTCCCAGAAAATTATTGCAATTATACATGTTTTGTTACACACATGTATATTTCCTTTGTGTGTGTTGGAGCAACTCAAAAAAAAAAGAGGAGAAAAGACAATTTGGACATAATTTCACACAAAACCCCAAAAATGAGCCAGACACAATTGTTGGCACCCTCAACTTAATATTTGGTTGCACACCATTTGGAATAAATAACTGCAATCAATCACTTCCTATAACCATCAGCTTCTTACTCCTCTCAGCTGGAATCTTGGACTCTTCTTTTGCAGATTGCTCCAGGTCTCTCATATGTGAAGGCGTCTTCTGCCAATAGCAATTGTAAGATCTCTCCACAGGTGATCAATGGGATTTAGATCCGGACTTATTCCTGCCATTCAGTAGAATGATGTGCTTTCCCAGAAGGATTTTGGCTTACTTACATTTTGGCGAAATGCAGTCTAGCTTTATTATGTCTCAATGTCAGCAGTGGGGTCCTCCTGGGTCTCCTGCCATAGCGTTTCATTTCATTCAAATGTCGACAGATAGTGTACGCTGACACTGATGCACCCTGAGTCTGCAGGACAGCTTGAATTTCTTTGGAACTTGATTGGGGCTGCTCATCCACCATCCAGACTATCTTGTGTTGCAACCTGTCATCAATTTTTCTTTGCCGTCCACGTCCACGTCCAGGGAGATTAGCTACAGTACCATGGGTTGTAAACTTGTTGATTATGTTGAACAAAGGAACAGCAAGATCTCTGGAGATGGACTTGTAACCTTGAGATTGTTGATATTGTTCAACAATTTTGGTTCTCATGTCCTCAGACAGTTCTCTTCTCCTCTTTCTGTTCTCCAGAAGTGTGAAACAGACAGACACACACTGCAAAGATTGAGTCAACTTCTCCGCTTTTTATCTGGTTTCAGGTGTGATTTTCATATTGCCCACACCTGTTACTTGCCACAGGTGAATTTGAATGAACATCACATTCTTGAAACAAAGTTGTTACCCACAATTTTGGAAAGGTGCCAACATATTTGTCCGGCCCATTTTTGCGGTTTTGTATGAAATTACGTCCAATTTGCCTTTTTTTCTCTGTTTTTTTTTTCATGTCGTTCCAATACACAAAAAGGAAATAAACATGTGTGTAACAAAACGTGTAATTTCAATCATTTTCTGGGCAAAAAACCTTTATTTTCTGGAACAATTTCAAGGATGCCAACACTTTCGTCCATGACTGTATATATTTGCTGCTGACATCATCCAATAGAACTGTGTGAGCGCGTCTGGAGATGTCCGTTGGAATATTTCCAATATATAATGCATTAATATTATAAGTGAATAGGCTTTGCATGTATAACTTAAAATCTTGACGTGTCAGGCAAATTCGGAGTTCATATTGAATTCAATTTAATATAAATCACATTTTTCTTTCTGTAGCAAAATCATTGTTGCGCGGTTATATTAGATATTAGACAGGGTCATTAGATGCATCTGAGCATGCTCACCCGACAGCATTAGAACTACTGAAGGATGGATGAGAGGTAACCAGGGGTAAAGGGGGCCTTAGTGGGTCACGATTGGTGGAGATTGCTGCAAATCAGAGACTAATCGTGAGGTTTTGACATCAGAATATGGAGTTTGTGCAGATATGGAAACTCTCCATTGTTAGGTATGATATAATTATTACCTCCAGTCTTGGGCAAAGTTCACATTGTATAATGATTCTACATTTTCCGTTGACATTTATTCTTTCAGATGAAAACATTCCGCCATCAGCAGCAAAGTAAATGTAGTTTCTACCAGATCTGAGCAGATCGCACAATAGACTCGGCTTACACAACCTCGGTTGTATCACAAAGGCAAATTGTATCCTAGGTGAATATATGTAACATATACAAAGCGCCTGCTGGTGTACAAAGTGCACTGAACTCTTAAAGGGGTTGTTCACTACTATGACATTAGTGACCTACCTTCAGGCTAGTTCATCAGTATGAGATAGGTGCGGGGTCTGACACCCACCACCACCCTCGATCAGCTCTTAGCAGCTCCCACAGTTGTCGGAAATCGACCGTGTATCTGCATCTCTATTCCATGGGAGCTGAATAGCTGTAGTAACCAAGAAAGGCAATAACACTGTACACAGCTGTATACTTCCCCAATTTGTGGGGGAGCTGGATATCGGACCCCCACAGATCTGATGTCCATGATCTATGCTAGGACATCTGTATCAATTTCCTGGACAAACCCTTTAAAACGGTGTAAGCCTTTTAATACATTTGGTGCATTTTGCTACAATGTACTTTGTTTTAAGACTGGACGATAAAACAGTCTGCAGGAGGAACTACTGAAGCCAGTGATTGGCTGCAGCAGTCACCGTAATGCAGTCATGACATAACCGCTGCAGCCTTTCAACAATCAACGGGAGCAGTGACAGAGAGGCAGCACTAGAGCAATGGTTGATGATCAAACTTCTGGGGCTAAAAAAAATATTATCAGAAAACCCCTTTAAGGCTGTGTGCCCACTATGCGTTTTTTAAGCGTTTCCACAGCGGCAATTCCGCTGCAGAAACGCTTAAAAAACGCTTGGTAGAAGGTCTGCCATGCTCCCCAATGATAATCCGCATGTGCTGTGCACATGCTGCGGTAATTTCCGCTGCGGATTATCATTGCGGAAAAAAACGCAGCACTACCAATTATTTTGCGGAAGCGCTGCGTTTTCGCCACCATTGACTTGCATTGGAACGCATGTAATCCGCATCACTGCATCTGTACATGCAGAATCCATGCGTTTCAATGTGCGGATGGTACCCAGGTCTAGAGGAGAGGAGACTCTCCTCCACACCCAGGTACCGAGAACCTGTAAAAAAAAGAATAAATTAAAAAATATACATTATACTCACCTTCTGACGGCCTGCGGTCTCCTTGTCTCGGCTTGCCGGCAGCTCGCGGTGGACTAAAAGAACCTGCCATGACGTCATTTAGTTATGTGACGGGTCACACGACCGCTGACATTGGCAGGTCCTTTAGCCGAGACAAGGACACCGGGGACCGTCAGAAGGTAATTATATATTTATTTTTTACCATTCTTTTACGGTCACACTATATAAATCTATGCCGTTTGCATGGATTTATATAGTGTGACCAAGTTGTCAAGCACTTTCCAAGTGATGCTAAAATCGCTTGGAAAGCGCTTGTCAACCCGCATGTGGAAATGCAAGTGAAGAACGCTTCACATCCGCATGTCCCTGGCAGGAAAACGCATGTACAATCCGCATGTACAATCCGCATGCGTTTTTTCTGCCAGGGAGATGCAGAAACGCTCAAAAAAAATCCAGAGCATTTCTGCATCGTGGGCACATAGCCTAAAGCTCTATTGACTTCTACAACTGCAACTCAAAATACCAGACAAGGCAAGTGTGAACATAGTCTTACAGAGCGGCAGCACTAGAGAAAGGGCTGATGATACTTCTATTTGTTATTTTTAACCCTTAGACGCCTATGGGCTACGTTTTTTTTTACAAGTATGTTGACTTCTACGACTACCACTCAAGATACTGGACAAAGCAAGTGTGAACATAGACTTACAACTGCTGCGAAATAGAGCAGGGTCGAAGACTTTTCTGCCTCCGACTTATAAATGATGGGTTACAACATACCCACCTTGAGTGACGCAGATTACTTGGCGCTGAGTGATATCATTGTCTGGGGTGCGGTGACATCACTAGTAGAGATGTTAGTTGTTCTACTCGAACTGTTCGCCAATCTCAAATTCGAGCAGTTTTGGGCGGTGTTCGAGCCGTTCGGCGAACACAAACAATTTGAGAAAAATTCGGCTGTTCGAGGTTATGTTCGATAACTGTTTGTGCACCAAAATCATAACTGGATTTTTTCTCAGTAATGATGAAAATTAATGTTAATACGCAGTTTGAGTGTACAGCGGGGTGGGGGGAGGGGCAGGGGATGGATCTCTGCAGGAATAATGAAGATCTCCATTTTTTTTTCTCTTTCCCGCATTTACAGTGGGGAGGTGCAGTCTGTCAGCCTATCAGCAGCGCACACACGGAGCAAAGTGCTTTTTTTCACACAAGCAAGGGCATGTGTGATTGGCAGTGTATGTCACATGTCCTTGCCCTATAAGACCAAGCCATTTTCCCCGTCGCCACCATTTTCTCACTGCTGCAGCTGCGTGTTAGACGGCACCGCTGTTGCTGTGTGCGCTATACCTTGTTAATTTCAAGCCAATTTTCGCACAAATCTACAGATAGCTTGGGAGTAGGGAATAGTTGTGATTGCAGTCCTTTTAAGGACTAGGTTACAGCATTTCCTACGACTTTTATCAGGGAGGTCTGTGCTCTTAAATAGATAGGTTGTGGGAGTAAAGACTAATTGTAATTGCAGTCCTTTTCAGGACTAGGTTACATCAGTTCCTATCAGTTTTTGCCAGGCAGGTCTGTGCCAGTGCTGTGCAAGTTTTTTTCACAGCATTTGGCTGAATCTAGCAAAGCTAATCCTTCTTGGCCTATTGCAGAGTGTGTTAGTCAGTGGAGTAGCCTATCTGTGTTGCAAGATATACCACCTGTGTATAGAATACCAATTTTTTTACTGCACCTAGTGAAGTAAAATCTTTTGGGCATAGCATCATTCTATTAGTCCATCTATACTGACCTCCATCAGGTTGCAAATTGAATATAATTTTTTTCTGCATCTAGCTCTGAAAAAATATTGGGCTTCTAGCTGTGTGTGGGACTTGTTCTATTAGTCCATCTATACTGACCTCCATCAGGTTGCAAACTGAATTTATTTTTTTCTGCATCTACCTCTGAAAAAATATTGGGCTTCTAGCTGTGTGTGGGACTTGTTCTATTAATCCATCTATACAGACCTCCATCAGGTTGCAAACTGAATATATTTTTTTCTGCATCTACCTCTGAAAAAATATGTGGCCTTCTAGCAGTGTGTGGGACTTTCTCTATTAGTCCATCTATACTGACCTCCATCAGGTTGCAAACTGAATATAATTTTTTTCTGCATCTAGCTCTGAAAAAATATTTGGCCTTCTAGCAGTGTGTGGGACTTTCTCTATTAGTCCATCTATACTGACCTCCATCAGGTTGCAAATTAAAAATAATTTTTATCTGCATCTACAGTACCTCTGAAAAAATATTTGGGCTTCTAGCTGTGTGTGGGACTTGTTCTATTAGTCCATCTATACTGACCTCCATCAGGTTGCAAATTGAATATAATTTTTATCTGCATCTAGCTCTGAAAAAATATTTGGCCTTCTAGCAGTGTGTGGGACTTTCTCTATTAGTCCATCTATACTGACCTCCATCAGGTTGCAAATTGAATATAATTTTTATCTGCATCTAGCTCTGAAAAAATATTTGGCCTTCTAGCAGTGTGTGGGACTTTCTCTATTAGTCCATCTATACTGACCTCCATCAGGTTGCAAATTAAAAATAATTTTTATCTGCATCTACCTCTGAAAAAATATTTGGGCTTCTAGCTGTGTGTGGGACTTGTTCTATTACTCCATCTATACTGACCTCCATCAGGTTGCAAACTGAATATATTTTTTTCTGCATCTACCTCTGAAAAAATATTGGGCTTCTAGCTGTGGTGGGACTTGTTGTATTAGTCCATCTATACTGACCTCCATCAGGTTGCAAATTAAAAATAATTTTTATCTGCATCTACAGTACCTCTGAAAAAATATTTGGGCTTCTAGCTGTGTGTGGGACTTGTTCTATTAGTCCATCTATACTGACCTCCATCAGGTTGCAAATTGAATATAATTTTTATCTGCATCTAGCTCTGAAAAAATATTTGGCCTTCTAGCACTGTGTGGGACTTTCTCTATTAGTCCATCTATACTGACCTCCATCAGGTTGCAAATTAAAAATAATTTTTATCTGCATCTACCTCTGAAAAAATATTTGGGCTTCTAGCTGTGTGTGGGACTTGTTCTATTAATCCATCTATACAGACCTCCATCAGGTTGCAAACTGAATATAATTTTTTTCTGCATCTAGCTCTGAAAAAATATTTGGCCTTCTAGCAGTGTGTGGGACTTGTTCTATTAGTCCATCTATACTGACCTCCATCAGGTTGCAAATTCAAAATAATTTTTTGTCTGCATCTAGCTCTGAAAAAATATTTGGCCTTCTAGCAGTGTGTGGGACTTTCTCTATTAGTCCATCTATACTGACCTCCATCAGGTTGCAAACTGAATATATTTTTTTTCTGCATCTACCTCTGAAAAAATATTGGGCTTGTAGCTGTGTGTGGGACTTGTTCTATTAATCCATCTATACAGACCTCCATCAGGTTGCAAACTGAATAAAAATTTTTTTCTGCATCTACCTCTGAAAAAATATTTGGGCTTCTAGCTGTGTGTGGGACTTGTTCTATTAGTCCATCTATACTGACCTCCATCAGGTTGCAAATTGAATATAATTTTTTTCTGCATCTAACCCAGCCAATAGTTTTGGCCTAATACCACAGTTTGGCCACTCAGCTCTGCTCGGTTCCCATCCATTGTTTTTTTGTGCAAACAACTCCAGAGTTGTGAATTAGTTAACCACCAAAATGAGTGGAAAAAGGCCTGCTGCTGGTGGAAAGGGGAATAGGCGTGTTGGGAAGGGGAAAAAAGGTTGTGTCCGTGGGGTAGGTGTTAAAGCAACAGTAACATCTGCAGAAGAAAGACCATCTTCCAGCCAAACTAAAATGTCTACTTCTTTTAGCGGACAATGTGATAAGATCCCTTTCTTACGGCCACGCCAATCGCTACAAATTCCAGATGAGGCACAAAAACAGCAGGTGCTTCAACGGATATCAAGTGCTCCTTTAAGTGGGCTCTCCTCCACATCAACTTCAACATCACAAATACTCCAGTCCTCAAAGGTGTCACCCCAATCGCACTTGCTTCCTCACAGCTCCCAAATCTCCAGCTGCCCGTCTGAGTATGAGGTAGAACAGATGGTTGAGTCTGCAGAGCTGTTTACTCATACTATAGCCTGGGAATCAGAGGTCGACTCCAGCGCTTCTGTGAATCCAGACGAGGAAATGATCTGCACTGATGCCCAGAATCTTTATGAGTCGGATCCAGGACCAGACGCAGAAGGTTCTGACCATAATGTAGACCCTCATTCCCAAACTGTAACTCCTGTTGGTGGAGACAATGAGGAAGACGATGATAAGACTCAAATACCTGATAGGAGCGACAACTTTAGTTTTTTGTCAGGGCAGGAACAGGTTGGCTCTGAGGACGACGGGTGTGATAACGCACAGGGTGATGATGATGAGGTTGGAGATCCCACTTACTGTCAACCCACAGTCAGCCAAGAGATAAGGTCAGCAGAGGAGGTGGAGGAAGATGCTAGTGACGACGAGGTCAGGTTGCGCCTTCCTGGACAGAGACGTAGTACTGGAAGCACGTCAACAACTGCATCCTCAAACACAACTCTGCCTCTCACCACAAGTCGTGGTGGCTCTTCAGGTCGCATGGGTGCTAAGCCTTGCATAGCCTGGGCATTTTTTCAGATCGATAAAGATGACCCAACTCGTGTTATCTGTAACATTTGTCAGCAAAAGCTAAGTAGAGGCCAAAAAATACATAGTTTGAGTACTTCATGCATGAACCGGCACATGGACATGAAGCATAAGTTGCAGTGGGAAGCTCAGTGTGCTACAATGCGGCCTAGCCGGCCGGGCCAACCACCGTCTGCCATATCTTGTGCATCCGCGGCCTCTTCATCCTCTGTGACTGGGGGGACAGCAGTCACACCTGTTTTGGGGCGCAGACCTGCCACCTCTTTACCCGCAACAGCCAGCGTGATTGGCAGGTCATCATTTTCTTTGGAGGTGGTAACACCAGCTGGTGTTGAGCGCTGTCCGACATCGATAGCACCACCTTTGGATCAAGGCAACCTAACATGTCCGCCTGCATCTTCCTCACAGACCGGCAGTTTGCCGGGGACACCCTTATCAACCCCGTCTAAGCACAATAGCCAGCCCTCGGTCCCTCAGATGTGGACAAGTAAAAGACCATTTCCTCCTAGCCATGAGAAAGCTAAGAGGTTGAATTTCACCATCTGCAAGCTCTTGGCTACAGAAATGCTGCCTTTCCGCCTGGTGGACACAGAGGATTTTCTAGACCTTATGTCCGTCGCAGTGCCCCAGTACCAGATGCCCAGTCGGCACTACTTCTCAAAGAAAGGTGTGCCTGCGCTCCACCAGCATGTCGCACACAACATCACCGCTTCTTTGAGAAACTCTGTGTGTGACAGGGTGCATTTCACCACAGACACTTGGACGAGTAGGCATGGACAGGGGCGTTACATGTCGCTGACTGGGCACTGGGTAACTATGGTGACAGCAGGACAAGGGGCTGCTGTCCAAGTCTTGCCGTCCCCACGAGTTGTGCGTCAATCCTCTTTATGTCAAAGTTCCTCCACTGCTTCTGCCTCCTCAACCTCCTCTCGGTCTTCCACCTGCACCCAAAGCCTGTCTGGTCATGCCACAAGCTTTCTAACTGCGCAGAAGGGATCCTGCACACCTCCTTACTATGCTGGCAGTAGGGCTCAACGTCATCAGGTGGTTTTTACATTGAAATGTCTGGGAAATGTTAGTCACACAGCTGAGGAGTTGTGGTCAGCTCTGGAGAACCAATTTCATGAATGGTTGTCTCCACTGGACCTGAAACCAGGGAAGGCCGTGTGCGACAATGCTGCAAACCTGGGTGCGGCCCTTCGCCGGGGCAATGTCACACACGTGCCTTGTATGGCTCACGTGTTGAACCTGGTTGTCCAGCAATTTTTAGCCCACTATCCCAGACTAGATGGCCTTCTGCAGAGGGCACGGTCGCTGTGTGCTCACTTCCGCCGTTCGCATCCCGCAGCTCAGCGACTTACATCTCTACAGAAGTCGTTGGACCTGCCACTTCACCGGCTAAAATGCGATGTGCCTACCCGGTGGAATTCAACTCTGCACATGTTGCAGCGACTGTGGCAGCACCGACAAGCCCTGGTGCAATACGTTCTGACGTATAGCCTGGGCCAACGAGATCCAGAGGTGGGGCAAATCACGCTGGAGGAGTGGTCTCAGATCAGGGACCTATGTACCCTTCTGCACAGTTTTGAAATGGCGACGAAGATGTTTAGTGCTGACGATGCCATTATCAGCATGACTATTCCGGTGATTTACATGCTGGAGCACATGTTAAACAGAATTCGGAGTCAGGTGGTGGCACAAGAGGAGGTGGAGGAAGTAGAGGAGGAGGAGTTGTATGCGGAAGGGCTAACATCTGCAAGGTCCAGACGGTCGGCAGCACCAAGGCGGCAGGCATGTGAGGGTGGGGGAGATGGTTTTACCAGGGCGCATGGTAGCAGCCAAACTAGTGAGGAAGGTGCAGGAGCCCAGGAAGAAGTGGAGGACGAACTGATGGAAGACTCATCAGATGAGGGAGACCTTGATCACATTTCTGTTGTGCGAGGTTGGGGGGAGAGGACAGAGGAAGGAAGCATGATTGTTACCTCGCCACCAACACAACAGGGACTTGGTGCTCCTGGATGCGCAACACACATGAGTGCCTTCTTGCTGCACTACCTGCAACATGACCCTCGAATTGTGAGAATTAGAAATAATCCTGACTACTGGGTTGCCACACTGTTAGATCCCCGGTACAAAAGTAAATTTGCAGAAATTGTTCCTGCCATAGAAAGGGATGCACGCATGCAGGAGTATCAGCAGAGACTGTTGCAGAATCTTACATGTGCTTTTCCACAAAATACCAGTGGTGCACGTAGTGAATCTCACAGTTCCAACTTGCCAACCGTGGGACCGTCAAGTGTTCAGCACTCAAACCGTAACAGAACCACAGTATCTGCTGGTAACATCAATTTTGCGGAATCATTTCACCACTTTTTTAGCCCATCCTTTGCAAGGCCACAGGAGACAAGAAGTCTGACACATAGTCAACGCCTAGAGACGATGGTACAGGAGTATCTCCAAGTAAACATTGAAGCCATGACTGTGTCACTGGACCCTTGCTCTTTTTGGGCTTCCAATCTGGATAAATGGCCGGAGCTAGCCACTTACGCCTTGGAGATCTTGTCATGCCCCGCAGCCAGCGTTCTGTCTGAACGTGTGTTCAGCGCTGCTGGTGGTGTGCTGACAGATAAGCGCACGCGGCTCTCCACTGATAATGTAGACAGACTCACGTTCATAAAGATGAACAAATCATGGATCCGAAACGACTTTTCTACCCCTGTGTCATCCTGGGGAGAGTAAAAGCTTGATGATTGGTTAAAATCACCCTACCAACCGTTTTAAGCTTTCAAATTACTAATCATGTTTATCTGTATCTTGGCTGGAAAATAATTTGGGCTTTGTAGCAGTGTGCAGCACTGATTCTATTAGGCCATCTATAATAAGCTCCACCAGATTTAAAATTACTAATCATGTTTATCTGTATCTTGACTGGAAAATAATTTGGGCTTTGTAGCAGTGTGCAGCACTGATCCTATTAGGCCATCTATACTAAAGCTTCACCAGATTTAAAATTAATAATAATTTTTAGCTGCATCTAGCCCGGAAAATAATTTTGGGGCTCCGAGATGCGCAAGACACATAAGTGCCTTCTTGCTGCACTACCTGCAGCATGACCCTCATATTGTCAGAATTCGAAGTAATCATGACTACTGGGTTGCCACACTCTTAGATCCCCCAAACTTTTCGATCAACCTTTTCATTTTAATAAACACCAAAAAAATGGTCATTTTTGAAATTATAAGCATTAGCAGGTTGTTAGAAACTGAAATCAAACAGTTTTCAACTCAAAACTTTATTCTAGGTGATGTTACATTTTCACATAGGACCCCTTGTTCGAAAGGAGCTTCTGAACTCTCTCGTCCATTGAATTTGTCAGGTTTTGGATGGTTTCTGCTTCAATTGTTTTGCATGAGGACAGAATACCCTCCCAGAGCTGTTGCTTAGATGTGAACTGCCTCCCGCCATCATAGACACTCCTTTTAATGATGCTCCAAAGGTTCTGAATGGGGTAGAGGTCAGGGGAGCATGGGGGTCACACCATAAGTTTGTCCCCTTTTATGTGACGCGCCCCCTGGGCCAGTGCTGTAGTGCGGCGCGTGCGCGCGAGGGATACCCGGAGCCGGATCCGATGGGGGTAGTAGTCTTCGTGTGGCGGTGACCCGGTCCGTGCCCAGGGTGGTCAAACTAAGTGGCAGTTATTAGTATGATGGTATTTAGTGTCCGACTACGCCACCCGTTGAATGCGGCTATTAAGCCGCCGCTGCAAAACAGTCCGCTGAGGCCGATGGTATATATGTGCAGCTATGGTGGTATAACCCCCAACGGGAGAGGTATAGCCTCAGGGCAGCTGGTGCGGGTGAAGGGAGTGATAGTAAGAGCGTCCCGGTACCTATGGTGCTGGTGGTGCGATGGAACACAGAGACTGATTGCAGTTTTCAATGCTTTACTCACAGTTGTTATTAACGTCAGTCCTGCAGGTGATGACGACCCGAGCCATGCTGCGTCCACCAGGTACGGGGCTCGACCAACCCCCAGGCAATTCCAGAGTGTGACCTTGAACTCCTTTCCCCGTTCCTTTCTCTGGCCGTCCCCACTAGGGACCCACCCATGTCCAGCTTCCTCGGGCCTTCTGGTGGCGAAACATTTCTCCGGTCTCCCTGACCCTATGTGGCATGCCTTCGTGGTGAGTGTAGTGAGTGGTCGCGCCAAGACGTGGCCACGTCCTCCGGTTCCTGGCTGAGGATAAGTGGCCTCCACCAGTTTGGGATCCGGTACCCTGATCTGCCAACCCTTCACCCGCTGACTCCTAGCGTGTTCGGGTTCCTTCTTGCTTCATGTCTCTGGGCCATTTCTTATGTTTCATTCTTTCCTTGCTTCTTGTTCCTTTCTTCTTCACTCGTGCTCCCTCCAGGGGCAGCACCCAGACAGGGCTGCTGCTCCCTGTCACTCCTCTTCTCACTCTTCTTCTGTCTGACTGAACTGAACTCACTCCTAAGATGGTGCCCACCTTTTATACTCCCTCTGACACCCGAGCCCAGGTGATTAGCAACCAATGGGCTCCTTCCTATGCCCAGAAACCCGCCCCTATCTGCTCCTACACCACTGGGTTTTCCTCCCCCTCCCCACTCCAGCCAGGAACAGAAGCTGTCGTACCTGCACATCTTTCTAGTGGGAGTACCGTCGGTCTGTTCCTCGGAAATGGGGCGTGTGTGGTGCATGCAGTTAACTGAGTTCTAGTCCACACTCCATCCTTACCCGGGAGTGGAATACCACACCTCTGGATCGAGGTGCAATACCCCTGTAGCAGCCGAGCCCTCGGGGTGCTACATTCCCCCCTGGTAAATCACAGCACGTCCTCGGGCTGAAACAGAGCAAAACAATTACAAACTTACAAAAAATTTTAAAGTGTACACTCATAAATAAGACATTAACTTTCATATAAAACATTTTCAACATTCTTGACTCCTTGGGATCTGGCCGCTGTCAGTCCTCAGCCAGGTAGAGGGAAAGGATGACCGCTCTCAGTCCTCGGTCAGGTTAGGGATTAGGGCAAAACAGGTAACAGTTCTCTTTCTGTCCCAACGGGGACCACACTCTTTGTGGAAACAGTCTCACAACAGTCCTTATACCCGATCGGGTAACTATTTACATCTCCTCTTTTACTGTTTACGATTTACGGTGTCCTCCACACGCTCCTTCCTCTTCCTCAGGTTCAGACCCGTCCGGGCCCTCTTTCTTCTCCTCCTGGTACGATAACTCCTCCTCCTCCTTGACCCGGTGGACATGAAGGGCGTACCACCTCTTCACTCCCTTATGCCTGGTATAGGTGACGGTATCTCCAGGCACCAGGTCCCGTCCACTGTGCCCCTCCGGTAGGTGGGACTCTACGTCGCTCCTGTTTACAAACACCTGGCTCATGGTCTTCGGGTCTTAGATGATGCCCCAGCCACATGCCATGTGAAACTTAACAAGAGTCCCGGTGACTCGGGGACCGTGAGCTGTACGGGGGGGTCCTGGCGGGCCCTTGTCTTCTGCTCCACGTTTTTAATGTGGAGCCACTCCTCCTTCACTTTCCTCTCTCTCCGCTCCCGCTCAGCCGTTGCCCGTTGTTGGCGGCAGGTCCCATAGCGCCGGGCGGCGCCCGCCCGGGTCTCCTGAGTGAACCCCATCAGGTCTTCTCCAGTGGGGTCCCCCTCGAATTGAGCGTCTTCCAGCGGGGGTGAAGAGAGGTCCACGGGCCCCAGCTGGGGTGCAGCGCCCGCGGGCACTCGGCCTTTCAACCAGGCCGGTGACTTTCTGATCGTGCCCGATGTTGGGGAGCACGGTCCTGGGCGAGGCTCCGCTGCAGAGCTTGCTGCTGGAGGGCTAACTGCTGGTGATGGAGGCACGGCGGGCGGTACGGCACCCAGAGCTTCGGGTTCCGCGGCGGGAGGTAGGGGCAGGTCCGCGGCCTCAGGGCCCGGAGTAACGGCGTTCCCCTTACTTGTCGTTGCGGCCTCCCCCGCGGCGTCGTCCTCGGCCTCCGATCCGCTTCTGCTGCCTCTCGGGATGGATGCGGTGCTGGATGGTGGCTGCGGTAGTGAAGCTCTCCTCCGTATCCGACATCCTCCTCCCCCCTAGTGGACCGCGGCCTACCTCGCGATGATCCTCTTCCGTAGGCCGCGGCTCCGCAGTGGATCGTCAGGGTTGAGGACCTTCCGTCGCGCTCCTGTGACGTCGGCGTCTGCTGGGCTCCTTCCAGGACCTTACGCAACGTCCGGACGTGAGGCGGGGCTTCAGTTCTCGCGGGCTTTCGGAGTCCACGCCCCTCTTCTTCCCGCGCGGCGTCCTCAAGATGGCGTCCAATGGCGGGAAAACTCCACGGATGGCGGGAAGAAGGCAGAAGATGGCGTCGGATGGCGGGAATCGGCTCCAGATGGCGGGAAACGACTCCGGACGGCGGAAAACTTCACCACAGGTAAGTATAAAAGTCTTTTTTTTTCAGGCACGCAGTACCCGGTGGTTGCGGGCACGTAATCCTGCCGACTACGCCAAAGTTGACGCGCCCCCTGGGCCAGTGCTGTAGTGCGGCGCGCGTGCGCGCGAGGGATACCCGGAGCCGGATCCGATGGGGGTAGTAGTCTTCGTGTGGCGGTGACCCGGTCCGTGCCCAGGGTGGTCAAACTAAGTGGCAGTTATTAGTATGATGGTATTTAGTGTCCGACTACGCCACCCGTTGAATGCGGCTATTAAGCCGCCGCTGCAAAACAGTCCGCTGAGGCCGATGGTATATATGTGCAGATATGGTGGTATAACCCCCAACGGGAGAGGTATAGCTTCAGGGCAGCTGGTGCGGGTGAAGGGAGTGACAGTAAGAGCGTCCCGGTACCTATGGTGCTGGTGGTGCGATGGAACACAGAGACTGATTGCAGTTTTCAATGCTTTACTCACAGTTGTTATTAACGTCAGTCCTGCAGGTGATGACGACCCGAGCCATGCTGCGTCCACCAGGTACGGGGCTCGACCAACCCCCAGGCAATTCCAGAGTGTGACCTTGAACTCCTTTCCCCGTTCCTTTCTCTGGCCGTCCCCACTAGGGACCCACCCATGTCCAGCTTCCTCGGGCCTTCTGGTGGCGAAACCTTTCTCCGGTCTCCCTGACCCTATGTGGCATGCCTTCGTGGTGAGTGTAGTGAGTGGTCGCGCCAAGACATGGCCACGTCCTCCGGTTCCTGGCTGAGGATAAGTGGCCTCCACCAGTTTGGGATCCGGTACCCTGATCTGCCAACCCTTCACCCGCTGACTCCTAGCGTGTTCGGGTTCCTTCTTGCTTCATGTCTCTGGGCCTTTTCTTATGTTTCATTCTTTCCTTGCTTCTTGTTCCTTTCTTCTTCACTCTTGCTCCCTCCAGGGGCAGCACCCAGACAGGGCTGCTGCTCCCTGTCACTCCTCTTCTCACTCTTCTTCTGTCTGACTGAACTGAACTCACTCCTAAGATGGTGCCCACCTTTTATACTCCCTCTGACACCCGAGCCCAGGTGATTAGCAACCAATGGGCTCCTTCCTATGCCCAGAAACCCGCCCCTATCTGCTCCTACACCACTGGGTTTTCCTCCCCCTCCCCACTCCAGCCAGGAACAGAAGCTGTCGTACCTGCACATCTTTCTAGTGGGAGTACCGTCGGTCTGTTCCTCGGAAATGGGGCGTGTGTGGTGCATGCAGCTAACTGAGTTCTAGTCCACACTCCATCCTTACCCGGGAGTGGAATACCACACCTCTGGATCGAGGTGCAATACCCCTGTAGCAGCCGAGCCCTCGGGGTGCTACATATGCCCATATCAGCCAGAGATGCAGATGTTTTATGTGCAGCATGAGATGGTGCATTATCATGCAAAAAAATGATCTTGCTGTGAAATACACGGTTCTTCTTCTTGAACCATGGCAGGAAGTGCTGTTTGAGAAAATCCACATACATTATGGAGTTCATCTTTAGCGCCTTCAGGGATCCTAAAGGGGCCGACAATCTCTCTCCCCATGATTCCAGCCCAAAACATTACTCCACCTCCTCCTTGTTGGCGCTGTAGCCGTGTTTGCGTGGGGTGTCCATCAACCAGCCATCCTCCACTCCATCCATCTGGACCATCGAGCGCTGCACGGCACTCATCCGTGAACAAAACAGTTTTGAAATCAGTCTTCATGTAATGTTTGGCCCACTGGAGCCGTTTCTGCTTGTGTGAAGTGGATAGAGGAGGTCGACAGGATGGCGTATGCACAGCTGCAAACCTCTGAAGGACCCTGCATCTTGTTGTTCGGGGGGACGATGGAGGCACCAGCAGCTTCAAAAACTTGTCTGCTGCTATGACAAGGCTTTTTTGCCGCTGCTCTTTCAACCTGACGTAATTGCCTGTAGGAAAGAGTCCTCAATTTGCCCTTATCAGCACGCACACGTGTGTACTGTGAATCAGCTACATACTTCTTGATTGCCAAGACACTTCATCCTGATCATCGCACAATGTTGATTGTAGTCATGCCTTGACCTAAACACTCCACAATTTGTTGCTTCTCAGCAGCCGACACATCCTTTTTCTTTCCTATTTTGGCAGAAAATGTAGGCTGCTTAATAATGTGAGACAGTCTTCTTAAGTAGTCTTGCCTTTCATTGGACACATCTGCCAAACTAATTAGCACAGGTGTCTGCAATTGCTTACAGTGATATAAAGAGCCCTGACACACATCACCATCAATGAGTTTAACTGACAAACAAACAAATTCTTCCCTTATCACTCCTAAACACTTTTTGCATAATAATTTGGAACACAGTGTACATGTGCTTTTCCACAAAACACCAGTGGTTCACGTAGTGAATCTTACAGTTCTAACTTGCCAACCGTGGTCTGTATGGAGTTGTTCAATAAAGGGCCCAAAATTAAGATAACATAGATGGGAGAGGTCTCTATGAATAGGAATTCCTAAGTATTTGATACCCTGTGAGGGCCAGGCAAAGGGAAAGTTGGACTGGATGGAATCCTATATGGATTTGGGGAGGGAGACATCGAGGGCCTCAGACTTCGCTGCATTGATTTTAAAATTTGACCATGTAACAAAGTGATCTATTTCAGCCATAACAGCATGGATGGATATATGTGATTGAGTGATATATACTAGGACATCATCAGCAAATAGAGAGCACTTGTACTCGGTGCCTCCCACCTCAATCCACCTAATATTGGGGTTATGGCGAATTGATGAGAGCAGGTGCTCCGTCACTAGGATGTATAAGAGAGGGGACAGAGAACATCCCTGCCTTGTCCCATTGGTGATTGTGAAAGGTGATGAAAATGTTCTGATGCGCCCCCTGGGCCTTGGGACACCCGGAGCCGGACCCTTTTTGGTGGATGCTGGTGGTTGTAGTCTCCGTGGCGGCGACCCGGTTCCGTGGCTCAGGGCGGTCAAACCAGTGGCGGAACTATTTATGTGGTTTTGATGTTTAAATGTCCGACTACGCCACCCGTGGATTGCGGTCAGAGTGAACCGCCGCTCCAGGGCAGACCGCTGAGGCTGGTGTTGTGGGTGCAGCAGAGCGTAGCATAACTCCCCACGGGAGGAGTATAGCCTCAGGGCAGTGTATGCGGAGGATGGGGGTGATGGTGCAGGGCAGCAGCAGTAACGACACGGAGTCAGTGATGCAGTCCAGGGCCTTTACTCACAGTTCTTATTATCCAGACCACGTCTGCAGGTAACGGCTGCCCACGTCGTACTGTGCTCACCAGGTGAGGGGCTCAGACAACTCCCAGATAACTTTGGAGCGCTTCACAGGACCCCCTTTGTGTGTCCTTTGTCTGGCCTTTCTTACCAACCCTTCTGTCCGGCTGCCTCGGGCCTCCTCTTGGTAAACTTGGCGCCAGTTTCCCTGACCCTATGTGGTGCCTTCCTAGCGGGTGTAGCGAGGGGCTGCGCCACATAAAATGTCACAGCCTCCTGTTTCTAGCTGAGGGTCGTTTCCTGCCTCCACTAGTTTTGGGGACCGGTCTCCCCCTTTGGCCTGACCCCTCCACGCAGGTGGATTCGGGCGTGCGGTGGCGACTCGCCCGTCCGCACCCCTGGGATCCCTTCGTTCCTCGTTCCTGGAGCCTTCTCCGCTCCTCTTCCTTCCTTCTCCCTCTTCCAGGCCTGGGCCTCTGTTACTAGGCCCGCCTCCGGAGCAGAGCTCATGCAGAGCCCCTGCTCCCTGCCACTTCTGCTCAGACTTCTCTGCACTGAACTAAGATGGTGCCCACCTTTTATACTCCCTTCTCAATGCACCCAGGAACTGCTTCCTCCCTGCTCCTGCACTACAGGGTTCCCCTTCCTCAGTGTTCCCTCCCCCCACTCCAGCCAGGGACAGGGACTGTCGTGCCCATCTCAGGGGCATATTGGTCGCCCTGCCCCACGGCAATGTGGTGTAATGCATGCAGGTGTCGGGTCCTGATCCACACTACATCCTTACCTGAGAGTGAGATATCACACCTCTGGGTGAGGTGCAATACCTCTGTAGCAACCGAGCCCTCAGGGTGCTACAGTTCCATTTATCTTCAGCCTAGGTGACGTATTGCGATACAGGGCCGTGATTTTGGCTATAAAAGGGTCCCCTAGACCCCTACCCCAAGCTTTTTAAGAGAATCATATATGGCGTGCCAGGAGACTCTATGGAATGCTTTCTCAGCATCCAACGAGAGTATCTAATTACAAATTTTTAACTGCATCTAGCCCAGGAAATACTTTGTGCCTAGTAGCAGTGTCTGCTAGTCAGCGGATTATCCCGGCTGTTAAGCAAGCTACACCACCTGTAGTTTGGACACTTAATTTTTTCAAAGGAAATGCTTCGGGACCACGGGATACTCAGTGAAGAGCATCAGGAGGCACCCCAAGGCATAGGGGCTGGGACTGGCAGTAGGATGCCTTGCGGTGGACAGCCGAGCTCGATCCTTATAAAAGCTTTTTAACTGCAGCAGCTTTAGTGGACGCTACTGGAGCTGGAATTACGCGGCTGCTGGCATGAGACTTGCCCTCCAATAGATCCTTGTAAATGGATTTAAAGTGTATTCATTCAAATTAGAGAGACAATTTAAATTAAAAAGCTTAGAGCTGCCTCCACCACAGGGGGGCTCGCTCGACCCACCAGCGGACAGGCACCAGTATTGGGAGAGGGGGGCTGGCCGTCAGGGTTCACCGCGGCTCTGGCACAAACCCGGCGACGCGGAGGTGGCACAGGCAGGAGCGGACTGAACGTGTCGGCTTCTCACTTTTTGGATTTTAGAAGGGCATGACATGCCTATATCTGTGTCTCCCCCTCCTTTTACTCCTCCACCTCTTTTCTTTTCGCATGACTATATGTACTTGTCACTTTTCCATGTGTTAGTTGTGTCTTCTGAGCAGTTTGTCAGCTTTTGGACACCTTTGAAGGTGTTTTCTATGTGTTTCTATGTGTTTTTGTTTGCCTGCCATTGGTTTTAACGGTGTTCGAAGGTGTTCGACGAACAGTTCGGCGAACACACGGGTGTTCGACGAACCGAACCGAACTCGAACACTACGGGGGTGGCTCAACACTAATCACTAGTCCCATTATTTACTTGCACTAGTCTGGTTCTTATAGAGTAGCAGTCTTTTTTTTTTTTTTTATTTCAAACATCAATAATACTCATTTAAATAAGCAAATGTGTAATATATGTTATCAGAGAAATCTGCTTCTTTCTCCTCCTGGACTGATCAGTCATTCTCAATTCAGGGATAAGAGATGTAAAATCTGTATTCAGTGAAGACAAATTTTCCCATTACTGATATAGGAGATGAAGGTGGTTTTAAAATTCTATAGAGGAGATATTATGCTGCAAGTTCTACTGAAACAACACTTACAGTTTTCCATAGAACTTTATGAGCACCAACTGTCACCTCCTATCTCAGTAATGGGAAAATCCGTATCCACTGAAGATACATTTTACCCAACAACTGACAATTTTGAGAATGAAAGATCGGTCCAGGAGGAGAAAGAAGCAGATTACTACAGTAAGATATATTACAAAGTTTCTTATTTTGATGTGTACTATTGATTTATGGGGAAAAATTATTAAAACAACAGTTCCCCTTTAAATCAGGCAAGATTCGATTTTTTCTGTACACGGACTTGAGGTGCATGTGGATAATAGCCCATGTGCACTAGCACGTTGGTCCATGTGCTGTCTACGTCCAGTCTTTTGCATTGAGGCAGTGAGAGGGCTCATATGCGAGGGACGATATGTGTCTCCTAGGATGTGCATAGAGGCATATTTAACCCGCTGGAGTGCATTGCTATCACAGGCACAGCTGTGATTGCGGGGAAGAATAAAAGTAAAGTTTGAACTTGGTCAAGCTATTTGGCTCAGTTGGATTTAAGAAAACCTGGCATGGGCTTTTATTCTTGGAGTGGACTACAGGATGGCAGTGGGGCGGTTCACTCCCTCCAGCCTGGGTCTTACAAGTGGCTCATGGCCACAGATTCCTTCTAAAAACCTGCAGCAAAGGTTTGGGAGTGTCAGTGTTGGAATTGCTAGCAGCAAAGCAGGAAAGCTCTGCAAGCTTGTGTGAGGCTGAACACAGGCCGGTGAAGGCAACGTATCTGATGCACCCTAAGTAACACGGCGCGGCCGTCTCCCAGGGCAGCAGGTTTACACAAACTGTGTGTATATCCCGGCTGCAATCCAGTGAACAACTTTATGTGCATTTGAGTTGTGCGTTTTTGGCAAATAAAACCTTTTAAGTTGGACTTCCCTTGGGTCACTGCCTCATTACCGCACAGTGTGAACACCGCCGCACTACAGCATATACACAGCAAAAATATACTGGTGTGAACTTAGCCTTAAGGTTTTTCAGTTTTCTGCAAAACCCATTTTTGTAACAAAATTCTTCAAAACTTGTCATCAATGTGCCCTAATGAAGAAATATAAAATATTCAAGATAAACACCTTGAAAAAATATGCAAAAAAAGAGAGAACATTCAGAAAAAGTCTTGATCTTGTGAAATTCCACACGATATTTCGCCAACTCAACAATGAAAACTTTGGCGCTATTTACAGAGGCTCCATATGGTGGCATACGGCGTTTTATTAGGTAGTTGGGTATAGGGGTTATTATCAGGGGCGGATTAAGAGTAGCTAGGGCCCCGGGCAGTCTCCCCCACTTCCCTCCCCGGTACTCGATGTATCACGTCACGTGACATGTCACATGATCCCCTTTGATAGATCATATGATAGGTCATAAGAGTAACACGCAGGTGCTCTGGTGCACATCTGTAGATGCATAGGGGCCACATGCAAGACCGTGACTGTTTAGGAGGCCAAACCAATAGGTTGAAATTAATATTGAGAAGAATTAAGTATGCTGACATCCCCCTATATACAATATGACCCACCACATAGCCCCCTACATACAATATGAGCCCCCACATAGTCTCCTACATACAATATGAGCCCCCACATAGTCCCCTACATACAATATGAGCCCCCACATAGCTCCCTCAATCAACAACCAAAGCGATCAACCAATGGGTCCCTTATACATGTAAACCATAACAAAAGAAATCCTTATCAAATTCTCTATTTATTTAGTTTAAAAGCCAAATACATAAAGACATAACTGCACACACATTTGCACAGAAAAACAGTGATTTAAAAAATAACAGCAGGGAGTTGGGGACTAGTTTCGACCTTCACAATTCCCTTCCTGACAGCAGAGGTCGGCACCCTAAGTTGAAACGGTATGGCGCCCCTGCTCCTCGTCGACTGCCCCTTTATAGCCAGACCACTACTCTAACTGACCAGGCATCCTCTATAGGTGTTACGGGTGTGTCAGATGTGACACACAGTCGCCCTGCAGTTGGTTGCAGAAGATCTCGTCGTTTGGCATTACAGACACCTTCTTAGCTGTTTCACTCTAGGACCCAGCGGCTACCTCCCTTCTGCTCTTATTGATACCCTTGCCTGGGTGTTTAAATAGTTTCACTTTGCTGCAGGGTGATGCCGGTGATAGTCACATGTTTCCTTGTGAAAGCTTGGAGCGAGTGCAGTATGTTTACTTCCTCTCTGGTGCTAAGAGGACATGTGTGTTATCTTTCTAAAGTCGGCTCAAGCTAAGATATCTTTCTCCCATGTCTCTCTACCTTGTCTTTAGTTGTTACTGGGGATCGACTAGTGCTCACCCCCCCTTCCCTATCCAGGGCCAAGTGCTAGGGAAATACAGGAGTAGGTTCCTGTGCGGAGATTGGTGAAGAGCCAATATAGGGATGGTAGGGGAGACAGGGTGATATCAGATCAGCCTAGGAGGTCTCCACTGCCCCCTTTCCCTAAAGTCTGGGTACCTCCCCCTCTTCCCTTTGTGTTGTCTTTCCACACCTTGCGTGACAATAGGTGATCAGATAATATGTAATGATCATATATAATTATATACAATATAGATACTAGTAGGCTGAGGGGTACATATATACTGTATAGCATCAATATTGTTCAACAATGTGACCAGAAAAAAAAACCTAACAAAGTCCAAAAGTCCAAGAAGAAACATATATGATGTCCTTGTCAAACAAAGAAAATCCCTTCAGATCATAAATGGCCGGCCAAGTGGCAGTGCAAATAACACTACAACACATCCATATACCTCATAGTCATGTTTCTATGGACATGGACTATCCTATATATACAGTGCGGAAAATAAGTATTTGATCCACTGCCGATTTTGCAAGTTTTCTCACCTACAAAGAATGGAGAGATCTATAATTTTTATAGTAGGTACACTTCACCTGTGAGAGACAGAATCTATCAATAAAATCCAGAAAATCACATGGTATGATTTTTACATACCCTAATTAAATTGCATTTTATTGCATGAAATAAGTATTTTATCACCTACCAACCAGGAAGAATTCTGCCTCTCACAGGCCTGTTAGTTTTTCTTTAATAAGCCCTCCTACTCTGCACTCATTACCTGTATTAATTGCACCTGTTTGAACTCGTTATCTGTATAAAAGATACCTGTCCACACAATCAATTAATCACACTCCAACCTCTCCACCATGGCCAAGACCAAAGAGCGGTCTAAGCACACCAGGGACAAAATTGTAGACCTGCACACGGCTGGGATAGGATACAGGACAAGCAAGCAGCTTGGTGAGGAGGCAACAACTGTTGGCACAATTATTAGAAAATGGAAGAAGCATAAGATGACTGTCAATCTTTCTTGGTCTGAGGCTCCATGCAAGATCTCGCCTCGTGGGGTAAGGATGATTATGAGAAAGGTCAGGAATCAGCCCAGAACTACATGGGAGGACCTGGTCAATGACCTGAAGAGAGCTGGGACCACAGTCTCAAACATTACCGTTAGTAACACACTATGCCGTCATGGATTAAAATCCTGCAGGGCACGCAAGATCCCCTTGCTCACGCCAGCACATGTCCAGGCCCGTTTGAAGTGTGCCAATGACTATCTTAATGATCCAGAGGAGGCACGGGAGAAGGTCATGTGGTCAGATAAGACCAAAATATAACTTTTTGTACAAACTCCACTTGATGTGTTTGGAGGAAGAAGAAGGATGAGTACAACCCCAAGAACACCGTCCCAACCGTGAAGCATGGTGGGGTAAACATCATACTTTGGGGTGTTTTTCTGCAAAGGGGAGAGGACGACAGCATCTCAGTAAGAGCATTAAAGATCGGTCGTGGCTGGGTCTTCCAGCATGACAATGACCTGAAACACACAGCCAGGGCAACGATGATTTTTATGGTGGCAAAAATAAACCGATCATTAAAGAGTATTTTTTCTTAATGCCCTTTCATCTATACAATTAGACCTGTTGCATATTTTGTATATAAAAAAATGCTACAATTCTTGTTTGGGTAAAACTTATGACAGGTCTAGAGAATCTGTTGCATAATCTATAGTTTCCTCCTCAATCACCAGGCCATCCAGCGCACGTCACTGTCCCTCCCCACTTCCCCTATTGTGTTCTCCATTTCTGCCTAGTCATCCTGGCAGAGCGCCCCGCACACCACTGTTCTCCTCCTGTGCACTCCCTGCTGAGTCATGTTTACCTGATACCTCCAAGAGTGAAGAACGTCTCATAATTGTACCACAAGTTTAGCTTTCTGTGCGAAGAATCCAATTTTTTAATGCCAAGAGTGTGCAAAGCAGTCATCAAAGCAAAAGGTGGCTACTTTGAAGAACCTAGAATATAAGACATATTTTCAGTTGTTTCACACTTTTTTGTTAAGTATATAGTTCCACATGTGTTAATTCATAGTTTTGATGCATTCAGTGTGAATGTACAATTTTCATAGTCAAGAAAATACAAAAAAAATCTTTAAATGAGAAGGTGTGTCCAAACTTTTGGTCTGTACTGTATACACTGCTCAAAAAACTAAAGGGAACACTTAAACAACAGAATATAACTCCAAGAAAACCAAACTTCTGTGAAATCAAACTGTCCACTTAGGAAGCAACACTGATTGACAATCAATTTCACATGCTGTTGTGCAAATGGAATAGACAATAGATGGAAATTATTGGCAATTATCAAGACACCCTCAATAAAGGAGTGGTTCTGCAGGTGGGGACCACAGACCACATCTCAGTACCAATGCTTTCTGGCTGATGTTTTGGTCACTTTTGAATTTTGGTTGTGCTTTCACACTCGTGGTAGCATGGGACGGACTCTACAACCCACAGAAGTTGCTCAGGTAGTGCAGATCATCCAGGATGGCACATCAATGCGAGCTGTGGCAAGAAGGTTTGATGTGTCTGTCAGCGTAGTGTCCAGAGGCTGGAGGCGCTACCAGGAGACAGGCCAGTACACCAGGAGACGTGGAGGGGGCCTTAGAAGGACAACAACCCAGCAGCAGGACCGCTACCTCCGCCTTTGTGCAAGGAGGAACAGGAGGAGCACTACCAGGGCCCTGCAAAATGACTTCCAGCAGGCCACAAATGTGGGTGGTATGAGGGACCGACGTCCACAGATGGGGGTTGTGCTAACAGCCCAACAATGTGCAGGACGCTTGGCATTTGCCACAGAACACCAGGATTGGCAAAGTCGCCACTGGCACCCTGTGCTCTTCACAGATGAAAGCAGGTTCACACTGAGCACATGTGACATACGTGACAGAGTCTGGAGACTCCGTGGAGAGCGATCTGCTGCCTGCAACATCCTTCAGCATGACCGGTTTGGCAGTGGGTCAGTAATGGTGTGGGGTGGCATTTCTTTGGAGGGGCACACAGCCCTCCATGTGCTCGCCAGAGGTAGCCTGACTGCCATTAGGTACCAAGATGAGATACTCAGACCCCTTGTGAGACCATATGCTGGTGCGGTTGGCCCTGGGTTCCTCCTAATGCAGGACAATGCCAGACCTCATGTGGCTGGAGTGTGTCAGCAGTTCCTGCAAGATGAAGGCATTGAAGCTATGGACTGACCCGCCCGTTCCCCAGACCTGAATCCGATTGAGCACATCTGGGACATCATGTCTCGCTCCATCCACCAACGTTTCACCACAGACTGTCCAGGAGTTGGCGGATGCTTTAGTCCAGATCTGGGAGGAGATCCCACAGGAGACCATCCGCAACCTCATCAGGAGCATGCCCAGGGGTTGTAGGGAGGTCATACAGGCACGTGGAGGCCACACACAATACTGAGCCTCATTTTGACTTGCTTTAAGGACATTACATCAAAGTTGAATCAGCCTGTAGTGTGTTTTTCCACTTTAATTTTGGGGGTGATTCCAAATCCAGGCCTCCATTGGTTAATAAATTTGATTTCCATTGATGATTTTTGTGTGATTTTGTTGTCAGCACATTCAACTTTGTACAGAACAAAGTATTCAATGAGAATATTTCATTCATTCAGATCTAGGATGTGTTATTTGAGTGTTCCCTTTATTTTTTTGAGCAGTGTATATATATATATATATATATATATATATATATATATATATATATATATACATATTATTCTATATAAAAGGATAGAGATACGTTGATTCCTGCTTACATGTCAAATATAATAAACTCATTGCGTAGGTGGCTAAAAGTAACCATAATGATTTTGCTAAGTGGTGACTTTGGCCGCAACACAAGTCATGAAGGGAAAAGTCATTACGTGCCACTGCTACACGGCAGTGTAATGCAAATGAATGGGGTCACATTGCAATCCACAAGATGCCACGACAGCGATAAGCAAGTTGCAAAAAATCGCAATCAGTTGGATTCTTTGTAACTTGCTTACTGCGGCTGTGATAACTTGCTGGCGGCAATGCAACCCCCATTGATATGCATTATGTTGTGATGTAGCAGCGGCATACAGCAATGTTTGGCAGCACGACCTGCACCACAGCCAAAATCGCTGTGTAGCCCCAGTCTCAGGAGGGAAAGTGGCCTAAAAGAAGAAGGGCAGAAGTAGTTTTGGCTGTTGGCTATAGGATTGGGCAGAGTAAGATGATAATAGTAGAAATGCTGGGGTGCACATTGATGATGCACTCATAAAGAAAGGATGGTATTAGGTCCCCCAAACTGTTAAAGAAAACATTACATACTTTTAGACTGGGCACATTGCCTCCTGTGCAGAATGGGGGGTCAACTAAGAGTCGCCCATGGGTATTAACAGTCATCAACCAGGATACATATAGTAAATATGAATCGGGTTATTAAAAATCTTTTTTTTCAGTATGCTGGATCCGATTTTTTTGGTGGGGTGTCTGTGTGTCAGTTTTTATAATCTGTACGTCATAACTAGGATGACACACGGATGGCTTCTGATTGCTATACATTTTTTTTCAAGGACCCATAGTTTGATCCGCAAATAGGATAAAAGACAAACATTACTATTTTTTTTTTTTTTGCAGACAATTGGACAACATGAATGTCTTCTATCTAGCCTAGCCTTCCTGCATATGATTTATCCATGTCCAGGACGCCGTGTTTTGGTATCTGTCACTAATGGGCAGGACACAGACAGTTTGGACCCCCTGTGTGGCTGATCATATTGAAACTATTGATATCCTTTTACTGTATGGTTATTTGTCCGGTACTGTTTTAGGTCATGATATCCTCCCTAAAAGCAATGCAATACCTGTAAGGTTTCATGCAGACGTCCGTACAAATCGGTTTGAGCATGGGCCACTAAGGGCTCTTTCACACATCCGGATATTTCCGGTACTGGAAAAAACACTACCGGAGATATCCGTATCCATGTGTATGATACGTGTGGCATACGTTTGGCAATCGTGTACCGCCCGTGTGCCGCATCAGTATCACACATTTCGGCGCCTGGGAATCAACAGGACAGTTACCGCTGTTCCCAAGCGCCGGGTGTTGAATGCTGCCCTCATCATTGTCCCCTGCTGTCAGCGATCACTGTCTCCTAGTGTAAAAACAAGAATACAATAAAAAAAAACTTATACTCACCTGTCTGAAGATTAAATAAGTGTCCCGCGCTGTAATCCATCTGACCACACATGCTGAAGAGCAGAGGAGAATGACTCGCTCCAGCGAGCGGGCCCCTGACCTGTGCTGAGCTCACCGAGCGGTGTACCGCCACTCAGTGAGCTCAGCGCAGGTCAGGGGCCTGCTCGCAGCGAGTCATTCTCCTCTGTTCCTCAGCGAGTGCGGTCGCCTCAAGCCACCGCAGACACTGATGCAGAATTGTCAGTCAGACGGATTACAGGGTGGGTGAGTATGTCGGACAGGTGAGTATTATGGTTGGTTATTATTTTATTTTTATTTCAGGGGACAATGGCTTCAGGGAATTAGGTGTAAAGGTGAGTATAATGTTTTTTATTTTATTCTTATTTTACACTTACTGGACACAGCAGGGGCAGAATGCAACTCTCAACATTGTCCCCTTCTCACGCTGATCTCAGCACCAGCAGGGTGACAGATGCCTGCAGCACCCAGCACTTGGGAACAGCGCGAACTGTACCACTGATTCCCAGGTGCCAGTACGTGTCACACGATGACGCACGGATTTTATCCGTATGTCATCAGTGTGCGGGACGTTTTGCGGCCCATACTGCGGGTAAAAAATCGGTCCATGAAAACACACTGACATGTGCACAGACTCATTAATTTGAATGGTTCTTCGTGTGTCAGTGTGGTCAGTACTTGTGGAAACGGACACCACACTTACTTGAAACACGGACGTGTGAAAGACCCCTAATGTACGGGCTGGCTGGGGCTCTCTAACCTGACCATGAAAGCCTCATAGTAATATATGAAGCTGTCACGCTCGGGTCGGGAGAGCAGCTGCTGGTCCGTGCTCGGACCGATTTCCACAGACATCTGCCCTATACTAAATCCGGTAGACCATGCCATGATTTGTTTCTGTTGGATTCATGTGAAATAGCAATGTAAAGTCAAAAAATCTATGAAAACAGAGACACACAGATGTCCAGTATAGTCCATTAAAAGTGCAAGGATTCCATATTATGACTTCCGAATTGGCTTTTGTTGCTCTTTTTTTATAAATCCGTAAAATGTCAATTTCTGTTGCAAAAACGCAGGGGGGGGGGGTTCGCGGCAAATTTTTCCACTTTAATTTAAATGGGGAACTAGGTAAAACCTTTGTTTTGTTGAGTCTCCATGACAAAAAAAAACAAAAAACTGATTAAATGTGGCACATAAGTGGATTTTAGATGCAGAAATGCTTCAGATTTCAGCTTGGAAGATTAATATTTATTATTATAGCGCCATTTATTCCATGGCGCTTTACATGTGAAAGGGATATACATAGCAAAAACAATTACAGAACGTATAATACTTGAAATTTCTCCTCCTCCAAATATGAATGTTTAGCAATGAAAAAAAAAAAGTTTTGTCAACTGATCTGAAATCCCAGCAATTGCTCACAAATATTATAAGGACTAATAATAGGAATGCAATAAAGAGAATAATAATTATAGATTAGGGGATTGCTATTCATGCAATTTCCAGTAATTTTATAAAGTGGAAAAAAAACCTTGAATTTCAGTAATGTGACACTAGAAATGTTCCACTGGATGGCTGGGTGTGACATCAGCTGGCAGTGGAGGGAGTGTGCACGCCGCCTGCAGAAGCTCCGCCCGATCTCTGGCTGTGACGGCTGCAGCAGGTCCAGGCAGGATTGGCTGCAGACAGATGACGTCAGCTCCACTCCCCAGACTCCTGCCTATAAATCCCGAGCTCCATTGTGCAGAGATCAGACGATCCTGACTCTGAGCAGAGTTCTTGCTTCAACAGTGCTTGAACGGAACCGTCTCCGAGTCCCCGGCTCCTTCCTCCTCAATACCTGAAGACTTCTTTTTTGCGCCACTCAAACCACCAAAAAGCCGCAATGGAATCCCAGGTGCGCCAGAACTACAACCGCGACTGCGAGGCTGCCATCAACCGCATGGTGAACCTGGAGCTCTATGCCTCCTACACCTACCTCTCCATGGTGAGTGCTCTACATTGTCTCCTATGTGTCCATAGCATATAAGTGGCCATTACTTGCCTTGAGCTGAGCTTCTCCTTCCTCGAGGCTCTTGTGATCTCCACTTCTTCCTCTGTACTTGTCTTGCAGCCATTGCTAGCAAGGCTCCATTGTGCTTCTAGTCCTCTCCCCCCTCCCAGAGTGATCAGCTCACTGCAGAGATCTCTGTACACTCCCTGGTGGTCTGCACAGCTGCCCATGAACCCTGGGATAGGACACTTCTCTACACAATGACTTCATGGACTCTCATCACTCACACCTTTATGTACAGGTCACACAGGAAAGGAAGTAACTGTTTTGTAAACACTGTTACTTCATTAGTTGTCTTTGGTGCTTGTACTACTTCTACTATTGTGGGGTCTGTTGGGTTTTGATGTAAAGTAAGACCAGCACCCCACTAGTCAATTGCACACTATAATCCTTACAATAAATTGATACAATATTTCCTTCTATACACCTGCTAGATAACTCACATGAACTTGTCCTCTTCTCACAGTGAGAATGATGCAATTGATACATTTCCTTTACAGAGAGAATGTTGCTTCACACTAAGTCTTCTCTCCTTATTTTTCAGTCCTTCTACTTTGACCGTGATGATGTAGCCCTTCACCACGTGGCTAAATTCTTCAAGGAGCAGAGCCATGAAGAGAGGGAGCATGCCGAGAAGTTTCTGAAGTACCAGAACAAGCGCGGGGGTCGTGTTGTCCTGCAGGATGTTAAGGTATTAATTTAAGTGTTCACCTATCCTCCTGCAGAAAGTAGACTTGCCTACACTAATAGGTATTAATGTTTTTTTTTTCATGAATCGAACCTCAGTCTTGGGTTCTCGAGATACAAGGGAGCTTAAGTGATTGTGAGGACCACTTTAAAGATTCATTTTGTCTTTTTCTTTCTTAGAAACCTGAACGTGATGAGTGGGCCAACACCCTGGAGGCCATGCAGGCTGCTCTGGAGCTGGAGAAGACTGTGAACCAGGCTCTTCTGGATCTTCACAAATTGGCCACTGACAAGGTTGACCCTCATGTAAGTGCCCCTGACAATCTCGCTCTTTTATGGAACTTTACCTGCCCTTTCCTAACCTCTAACATATTTTGTGGGCTTTTTCCATTGTGTAACTCTTGGGGTATGCCGTACATACGCTGACATGTCTATTCAGCACATTAATACTTGCTATTACATGCTTATGGCTGAAGCTTCCTATTTCTATACTTGCTTCATCTTGTAGTAAAACCTCCTTGTATGTCTTAAAGGGGTAGTACAGCACTTGACAAGCATAGCTGGTTAATTCCTAATTTGGTGTTGCACTAATTTAATATTGTAGCCAAGACAAGGTCATCTGTGGACAGATTTGGCTTTTCTTCTTGACAGCAGACAGCCATGTTGAGTTTAACTTTTCCCATAATTTGGTTAGTAATTCTTGCATAGCAATAACCGCCCTCTTCTCCTCCAGCTCTGTGACTTCTTGGAATCTGAATACCTGGAGGAACAGGTGAAGGCTATGAAGCAGCTTGGAGACTACATCACCAACCTGAAGCGCCTTGGGGTACCCCAGAACGGCATGGGCGAGTACCTGTTTGACAAGCACACCCTGGGAGAGAGCAGCTAAGAGGTCTCGTTCCTGGATACCACCAGTCTCGTCTGCATTCCTTGTCCATCTGGAATAATTGTAATGCCCCCTGAGATGTGTTGGGCTTCTCTAAACCTTGTGTGATCTTTCTGTTACCTGATCAGACGTGACTGTGCTTGTCAACAAGATTTCCAATAAAGTCTTTCTATATTTCAATATGTGTCTAATCTAAAGATTATGGGTTTCTGCAGATGTAGCCTTCAAATGTGTGATATTAAACCTTGGAGGAAGGGGGTAGGAAGCAATAATTGATCAGTGGTATGACTGAAGCCTAAAGTCCATTCACAATCACCGATAGGTTGGTACAGGTCAGGTTTTCATGATACACTTCATTGTCAAACTAAGCAAGGTGCAGATTTAGGGCTGCGGATACCACCACTGAATTGCCTGTACCACAAATTCCTAATGAAATCTGGGCCCATTACACACCTTCATACTGTATAATGGGACCCTCTAGTTCAAATATCCAACATCTCTTGTATACAAAAGCAAAATGTGCAGATTCTGCACTACAATCCAAAGTAGGGGTATGTGCACACGGCATCTCTCATGTGTATCCTGCTACAGTAAAGCACTAAATGCTTAAATAGAGAGGGAGTTAGATATTGTATCATACATTTTATTTCCTGCTTTCTAGTGTCTTTTTAACCACTTCAGGTTTCCAAAGATACCAAATTGGTCAGATCACTCCTTTTAACATTCTTCAGGTGTGTTCCGCTCCGGAAGACTTTTTATAACGTACAATGGGAAGGCCCCTAAAAACACTCCAAAGGGGGGTGGGGTTGTCTCTAAACAAAACACCCTGCTGATTGTAAGAGAACAGATGTAATGTTAATGACAACATGTATGGGTCGTGTGTGTAAATTATATATAGTTAGCAATGAAAATCTGGCCTTTTTCATACACTTGTCTGGATTTTGGCTTTACGATCAATTTTTAGCTATGTAGTTTATAGCCATAAAAAAACTCTCTGCGCATACCCCGAGGCTAATTTCACATGAGTGTATTTAAAAAAAAAAATAAAATAAAATTTTTTTTTTTTTTTAATACATCAGCAGTTCTCAATTTTACAAGACCTGATGCAGTTTCATATATTATAGAATTGTAATGGTAAAAAAAATGGATGCTATACAGCTGATTTGTGTGGGATCAGATTTTTTTTATTTTTTTTGCACGCCCATAGACTTGAATGGGTGAGACTTATCTGACAAAAGGAAGGAGCTAGTGCATGCTGCAGTTTATTTTTTTTCAATGCAGATTCGGTCCATGAAAAAAAACAAAACGCTCATTTGGACAGCCCTATAGAATAACCTTTATTTTACTCATTTATATAGCGCTATTAATTCCACAGCACTTTACAGACATAATCACTGTCCCCCATTGGGGCTCACAATCTAAATTCCCTATCAGTATGTCTTTGGAGTGTGGGAGGAAACCGGAGAACCCGGAGGAAACCCACGCAAACATTGGGAGAACATACAAACTCCTTGCAGATGTTGTCCTTGGTGGGATTTGAACCCAGGACCCCAGCACTGCAAGGCGCATTAGTCCTAGTACGGGTCTGTCTGAGGTCAGTTTTTTTTGCATGGACAGCACTCAGACTGAAAATACGGTAGTGTGAACTTGGCCTTAATGTCACCGAACGTTACAAGTTCAATTCCAAAATTGATTTTTGCTTTGCACAGTGGCTGCAGGCTTATTATTCCCAAGCTCACATTTTAACCCCCCATACATATTAGACTATCACCAGTCATCGATGGGTTTGGGTGACAGTCTAATGTGTACGGGACCCTGGACAGATGATTCAGAGGAGTAAAGGATCTGGCATGTCTGATTTCGGATTGCCAAAACTTTTATTTTCCTGAAGATAGCCTGATGTCTGAACGCAACTCTTATAGAATACACAGGAGCACTCAGCAGAGCAAACACTCCTGTATTTGGAAGAGCTAGGTGAGATAGCTACTGACTGCCATCTATGGGGGGCTAGCCTCTCTCAGACCAGCAGACACAAAGCACACTGCTCTCTGGTAGCTTGCTTTTTATCAATATTTTCAGCCACGACCTGAAGCTTCTGAGCAGGAAGATAGTGTTGGAATGAAGTATAAGGATGACCTACCCACCAAGGCTCTCCAGTCATTCCAAAAATCCACACCCAAATGCCAGTTAAGTAAAGTAAAGCCTGCCATACCCATTAGATGTCTGTCGGCACACCAATGCTTTTCTGTGTTCTATATGAGAAAGCTGCCCACTGGCACTTTGGCAGGTGACTTATCTCATGTGCAATCGACATCTCTCCCGACCATCAGTCGGTTGGCCGAACCTGTCGAAATTGGCCTAAAGTGTATGGACATAGCATCCCTGTTGATAGTATTCTTCAAGGACTTACATCACCGAGACAAGAAGTCTCAGTGATACGTATCTGTCATCCACCACTTTACCGTATACATACATCATGATCTCATGGCACACGGAGGCTGTACTGTAGTCTTTGTAATTTGCTATAATGCCTCACTGAACGTGGCTTGACATTGTGCACGAGAGCCATGCCAACACTCTGATTTGCTCAGGAGATGACACCATGTTCTGATATCAGATATCTACAATATGACTTTTGGAAAGGTATACACAGGCTGGAAAGTTGGATTACCGCAAGAAAGAACTTTCCTAAACCACAGTTCCCTAAATTTCTGAAGAGTACAGAACTAGTAATGAGCGAGCACTAAAATGCTCGAGTACTCGTTGCTCGGGTTGAGCAAATTGGAATACTCAGGTGCTCGACCCGAGCAACGAGCCCAATGTAATTACGTCTATGGGAAACTCGAGCATTTTTCAGGCCGCTCCCCCCGGCGGTCTGCAGAGGGCCTAAAAATTGCCCAAATCGATGGGAACTGTGCTCAAATAACATGGGAACAGCATGGCGAAGACCCCTGGAAGCATCTCTGACTCCCAGATCACTGCTGTCATCAACGTTGTCAGAGGTATTACGCCACTTTTACGGACTCACAATAAAACATACAAAAACGAAACCAAAATGGATTTTCCTGGGAAATATATTAAGGAAACAACCTTTCCATGGTAATGACTTGTATATAAGGCAAAATAAATAACCAAAACCAAAAATACTCCTCCACACCTTGGGCTATGTTCACACATAGCGTTTTTGATGCGTTTTTGCACTGCTTTCAACCAAGACAAATGCATTCACCAGAAAATGTAATTTTAATATTTTACAACCTTATCTGGCCATGTGGCGTGTGACACATCATCAGACACATGCATACAGTGCTGAAAAGACATGAGAACAGCATGGGGAAGACCTCTGGAAGCATCTCTGACTCCCAGGTCACTGCCTAAAAGTGTGTTCATCATAAGTGATTCTTGGCGCATGCGAAAATGCCTCTCGCCATGAACCTGTCGTTGCAGACTTGCGACAATCACTGTCCACGTCCTTGTCCCAGTGCAGCGTTCAGTTGTCCCTACCCCATTCCTTGGAATGCAAGCGCAAGTATGCAGGCAGCCACCCACCCACAGGCTGCAATACTATACTGCCAAATTTTTGACAGCTGCTTGCACTTGAAATGTGGCCTTTTAGGCTCGTGGAGGCGGAAGCTTTTCATAACCTCATGCCGGCGGTGGCCGAGTGTCCATACTCGGTCCCCAGCCGTCACTATTTCTCCCGGTATCGCCTCCGCCTTCCACAAGCATGGGTCCCACAACATTACCCGTGCCCTCCCCAGTGCACTTACTGGGAAGGACCACCTAACCACAAACACGTGGACAGGTGAATGTGGCCAGGGACGGTATGGAGCCAGTCCACAACTTTTTTTGCTAAGAGTTGTATTTAGCTCAGTGAAAAGACTGGCATAGAGGGAAACCCTATCTACCCTGAGTGTCATTTCTCCCAGGAAGTCCTCTAAAGCTGCTTGCACTTGAAATATGGCCTGAACATTACTGCTGGTACTTTTCTGTGGGAATTTGCTTGCCTCCTACCAGCCTGGAATATTTCCTGGAAACTATGGTACGACGCCATGGCATTAGCACTGCCCCCAGTACCAGTAGCGAAGCCATCCCCAATTTCCTTCTCAGGAATTTTATTTGGTAGACTGAGTGGCTGCCCAAATACATTTTCTCACAAAGGAGCTGAAGATAGAGTGGCGGTAGGTGCAAGTTTCTCCAGCCTGTTAGATATTAGAGGGTGAACAGCAGCACATTGGATCAGTGGTTAGCACTGAAGCCTTGCAGCGCTGAGATCCTGGGTTCAAATCCCAGCAAGGACAACATCTGCAAGGACTTTGTATGTTCTCCCTGTGTTTGCGTGTGTTTCCTCCTCAGTAAAAAAGCAGCCATAGAGTGTCCGGGAACCTTCCCACACAGTTTTCTTAGCCAGGACTGCTTCTCAGCAGGGTTGGATGGTCCCACCAGAGAATCCTCTGGTGTGCCTTGGCTTCTACCTCAGGAGAGTTCATGATAGCGCTAAGTTTGCAGCTGCTATGGGGCTCTTGAGCAGGGGAGAAAGGTGAGCCCTCAGAATCAAATCCTCTGGTTCCCATTAGAAAGGAGTGGGCCTCCTATACTTGTAATGCCCATGCGCTAAGTGCATGGGCTGACAAACATTTACCCCTGGGGGGTATACATGAACATACTGTATAAAAAATTTTTACGGGCATCATAAACACCCTTTAAAAAAATTATGTGGGTGTTGCATCACGGACCACGGTCACCCTGGTGATATGGTGGTGGAGGATGAGGAGAAGGAGGAGGACAAGAGCAAATAGACAAAATCAGGAAGTGTATACCCATGTGTGGGTGTGAAAAGGTGCATGGGAATACACCTCCCAAGAAAAGACACTGGATTTGAGTTTATGTTACGCTGCTATCATTCGGTGGTGTTGAGAAGTCTGGCCCAATCCAGCCCTTGTTCATTTTTATAAGAGTCAGCCTGTCAGCATTTTCAGTTGACAGGCGGATGCGTTTATCAGTTATAATTCCACCAGCGGCACTAAAAACCCGCTCTGATAAAACGCTGGTCGCAGGGCAGGCCAGGACCTCCAAGGCATAGAGAGCCAGTTCATTCCACATATCCAGCTTGAATACCCAATAATTATAAGGCACAGCGGAATCACGGAGGACGTTAGTACGGCTGGCAAGGTACTCCCTCAGCATCTTCTCAAACTTTGCACTCCTTGTGAGAGTACCCCGCGCCTCAGGGCCTGTGCGATGGGAGGGTCCACCTCTTGTGACACTTTCCCACCGTCGCCTTTGTGTGACCGTGGCTGCTCAAATGTTTGGGCATTGCTACATGCGATCTCCTCTTGCTCCTCTTCAAGTGGACCAGGCGAGATGCCCGAATCTATAAATGGAAAAGTGAACAGCTCTTCAGAGTGTCCAAGTGTGGGATCAGTTGTCTCTGGGTACTCGGCATGGTGGGAGGAAGGAGGATCAGGGTGAGGAATATGCGGTCCAGACTCACGGCTACTGAGACTTGACCGTGTGGAAGACAGGGTGGTGGTGGTGGTGGCTAAGTGACTGGAAGCATTATCCGTTATCCAACCAACAACCTTTTGACACTGCTCTGGGTTCAGTAGTGGTGTGCTGCAGTCCCCTAGGAATTGGGACAGGAAGGTCAGGCGATAAGATGTGGGTGTTTCTTGTGGCACAATTTCGGCTTGCCCACGGCCTTGTCCTCGGCCTCTGCATGCACCATTACCATCACGTCCAGTTCCCCATCCCTTGCCACGTGCCTTGCCCATTTTAAATGGAGGAAAGTATCTTCCACGCTCACTACAAATGACCGAGTTTGGAGCGAACTTATATGTGATCCGTGTGATGGAGAAAACAGAGTTTTAAATACCTGGCCTGTAGGTAAGTAGTTTGAACAGCAAACTGCTGTGAATTGCTTCAATGACACACTAAAGGAAATTTTTAATGCAGGCCAGAAATGGCAGTATTTTCAGACAACGTATATGTGATCCGTTTGACGGAGAAAACACAGTTTTAAATAGCTGAATTTCTAGCGCTGTAATATGGAAAGGACCTGGCTGTATTCTGCAGTGCCAACAAGCAAATGGCGCAGAAAAACGGTGTTCTCTGGATTGCTTTTTAAGCAAATAATGAGGATTAAGATCCTAAGAAAAGTATTCCTGGCCCCTGAGACCTGGGCCTTTGTATAGAAATATCTAACAGCAGCAGAAGGCAGAATTGGAATGGAGCCTCTTGTGCTATATGCACTGCAGTCTACTATATACACTGCCTGCCTATATACACTGCCTGCCTGATATCTCTGCAGATGGATTAGTCCTCAGAAGGACTGTTTGTTAAGATGGATATGTGTAATGTACGGGTTTTCTCCCTACACTACCTAATACATGATCAAATCTCTTCCTGACACGGCAGCAGCTCTCCCTACACTGTCTGATCCAGAGTGACTGTGACGAGCACAGCGGCGGCAGGTCTGATATAGACCTGATGACGCTGTGCGGCCAGCCAAATCACTGTAATGCCCACAACCAACATGGCTACGGCATTACAGTGCATGGCAGGCAATCCCTGCATGTTCATTGGCTATCTAAAGAGTGCCAAACATGCAGGGAGGAGACCCGAGTTCCCGCCCGAGCAACCCGGAAATACTCGGCAAGCGCCGAGCATCTCGAGCAGTAGCGAGCATGCTCGCTCATCACTATACAGAACCTATTTTCTCTACCTCCTCAGTTGATGGTTGGTGCAGCAGGAACCCTGAATCATTAGTAGTTGATCTTTGGTAAAAATGGTTTTAAACCTGTCACATTGTGGCAGTTAACATAAAAGGTGACTCAAAAACAAAGAGAAATTTCTTATCTACAGGTCTGATCGCTACTGGGACCTTTAGAACAGGAATCACAAAGTCCTTACATATAAGACCATCACTGTTCCATTCACTGTCTTTAAAAGTGTCAGGGAAAATATATATCTTTGTACCATGTTAGCCATTGGATAGAAAAATACACTGCTCAAAAAAATAAAGGGAACACTCAAATAACACATCCTAGATCTGAATGAATGAAATATTCTCATTGAATACTTTGTTCTGTACAAAGTTGAATGTGCTGACAACAAAATCACACAAAAATCATCAATGGAAATCAAATTTATTAACCAATGGAGGCCTGGATTTGGAGTCACTCCCAAAATTAAAGTGGAAAACACACTACAGGCTGATCCAACTTTGATATAATGTCCTTAAAACAAGTCAAAATGAGGCTCAGTATTGTGTGTGGCCTCCACGTGCCTGTATGACCTCCCTACAACGCCTGGGCATGCTCCTGATGAGGTTGCGGATGGTCTCCTGTGGGATCTCCTCCCAGACCTGGACTAAAGCATCCGCCAACTCCTGGACAGTCTGTGGTGCAACGTCACGATGGTGGATGCAACGAGACATGATGTCCCAGATGTGCTCAGGTCTGGGGAACGGGCGGGCCAGTCCATAGCTTCAATGCCTTCATCTTGCAGGAACTGCTGACACACTCCAGCCACATGAGGTCTGGCATTGTCCTGCATTAGGAGGAACCCAGGGCCAACCGCACAAGCATATGGTCTCCCAAAGGGTCTGAGGATCTCATCTCGGTACCTAATAGCAGTCAGGCTACCTCTGGCGAGCACATGGAGGGCTGTGCGGCCCTCCAAAGAAATACCACCCCACACCATTACTGACCCACTGCCAAACCGGTCATGCTGAAGGATGTTTCAGGCAGCAGATCGCTCTCCATGGCGTCTCTAGACTCTGTCACGTCTGTCACATGTGCTCAGTGTGAACCTGCTTTTATCTGTGAAGAAGAGACCTGAGTAGTCTCGAAAGCTTACAATTTGTTACAATCTTTTCAGTTAGCCATTAAAAGGTATCAACCACTGAGGCCTCTCAAATCTAAATATTTTAAGTGTCATTCACACGGAATTTTGGAACCTCGGTACCCCTAGCAATCGTACATTTATTATCTAACCTGTGAATAATTGATGAATGGTTTATGGAACAAGCCCTTGAAATCCTGACGGTGTTAGTTAGGGATTTAAGTTTTCCATGTCCCCAAGGTCAATGGTAAAATGTCACCATTTTCCCACTATTATCGGTGACCTAAAAACATCAATTTATACTCGAGGTGTTGGTGGCCGGAAAGCTGATATTGGTGATTGGTTACCTAATTCCATCCTGACTCTTGTTATTTGGACATGACAATTACAATTATGGAAATGACATACTGAGCTGTGGGGTAACATTTCCTCTTGACACCTCCCAACCAGGATGGTGTGTTGTCATGATAAGGGTAGAGTATAAGTTACACTTGGTTAAATATTCAGTCCATTATTGTGTTACCCTGATTACTTGAATTTGCAGATTTGCCTGCCTTCCTTCCTTAGAATAATGCTGATACAAATATCCCGTGACTTCATGCCATTACCACTGGTCATATGACATCCCCACAACTTTAGCTGATATATTACACAATTTAAAGAGGCTCTACCACCGTTTTTTTTGCTACCTCATCTGACACAGCAATGTGTCACTAAGCTTCTGTTCACATGTCCAGTTTTCAATGGATTCAGTATTTATGGATCCGTCACACACTTATCCATTTTTAGTAGAGGTGTCTCTGCTCTTTTTGGGCATGCACAGCGCTAAAAACCGGATCTGATACTTTTAGATGACCATCCATTATGATCAGTTTCCCAATGTCTAACGGAAACGGATGAAATGGTCATGCACTACACGTTAAATGCTTCATCCATTTATGCTTTCAGCTGCCATCTTTGTATCAGGAGAGGAAGATCCACCAATAAATCTGGAGCATTTACCATTCCTCTTTTTCATTTTTTTCTTACTAGTCCAGTGCCAGAAAACTTGTTGCGTCAATCAATACTGCAAAAAAGGTAATGGTGTGAAATTGCAACCTGTGACAAAACATTGCAAATATTTCCAAATGTGTTGGATTTTCTGTTGCAAGTTGCACTTGACTCACTCGCCATCAACTTCAACACAAGGGCTCATTCAGACGACCGATTTTCACGTACGAGTGCTATCTATGATTTTCACGGATAGCACTCGTACCTGTGATAATCTATGGAGACATTCACAAGTCCGTGATTTTTCATGGACAAAGAGGTCAGCAGAAAATCGCGGAGACATGTCCGATTTTGATCCGAGGGTCAGATCAAAATTGGCAATGCAAGTCTATGGGTTCATGAAAAAATTGGACCGTGCTCGTATGACAACTCTGTATGGTCCGATTTTCACGGACAGAATGGAGAAGGTGGAGACATTTTTTTTTTATTATTTCTCAACACACGAGAAAAACTGATGACACTCGGACCACACGCTGATCAAACTCTTCTCTTATGTGGAAACATCGGACATGTGAATAAGCCTTAAGGCTAAGTGCCCACGATGCAGAAATGCTCCGGATTTTTCCTGAGGGTTTCTGCATCTCCCTGGCAGAAAAAACGCATGTGGATTGTACATGTGGATTGTACATGCGGATTGTACATGCGGATTGTACATGCGTTTTCCTGCCAGGGACAAGCGGAAGTGAAGCGTTTTGCACATGCGATTTCGCATGCGGGTTGTCAAGCGCTTTCCAAGCGATTTTACCATCACTTGGAAAGTGCTTGACAACTTGGTCACACGATATAAATCCATGCAACCGGCATGGATTTATATAGTGTGACCGTAAAAGAATGGTAAAAAATAAAAAATAAATATTATACTTACCTTCTGATGGCCCCCCTTCTCCTTCTCCGGTGCGTCCGGTCTTCACGATGTCTCACGGTCGTGTAAAAGGACCTTCTATGACGTAATTTAGTCATGTGACGGGTCACGTGACCGCCGATGTCAGCGGTCATGTGACCCATCACATGACTAAATGACGTCATGGCAGGTCCTTTAGACCATCGCGAGCTGCCGGGAAGCCAGGACGCATCACTATGGAGACCGTGGGTCATCAGAAGGTGAGTACAATGTATATTTTTTATTTTAATTCTTTTTTTTACAGGTACTATGGTACCCGGGTCTGGATGAGAGTCTCCTGTCCTCCAGACCCGGGTACTATCCGCACATTGAATCGCTTAATATCCGCATGTGCACATGTAGCCATGCGGATATTAAGAGATTCAATGCAAGTCAATGGCGGCGAAAACACAGCAATTCCACAAAATAATTGGTAGTGCTGCGGACTTTTTCGCAATGATAATCCGCAGCGGAAATTTCTTCAGCATGTGCACAGAACATGCGGAGTATCATTGGGGAACATGGCAGGCCTTCTACCATGCGTTTTTTAAGCGTTTCTGCAGCGGAATTGCCGCTGCGGAAACGCATAAAAAAACGCATCGTGGGCTCACAGTCTAAGAGAGAGATTTTGACTTGTGACTTTTCCCGGGTAAAAAATTGGTTTGAAAGAAGCAGGGCCGGGGCCCTGGACAAACGGGGGACCCACTGCCATCAGGGACACCGGCACTTGATGTGTGGGTCCTTTGAGTCGGAGGGGGGGCAAAATATGGGGCCCATTATACTGTTTGGAGCACTATGTGGTGGCCTTGATACTGTATGAAGGGCTATGTGGGGCCTATTATACTGTATGGATGATTATGTGGGGTCCATTATACTGTATGGAGGACTATGTGGAGCCCATTATTCTGTATGGAGGACTATGTGGGGCTCATTATTCTGTATGGAGGACTATGTGAGGCCATTATTCTGTATGAAGGACTATGTGGGGCCCATTATACTGTATGGAGGACTATGTGGGGCCCATTATACTGTATGGAGGACTATGTGGTGCCCATAATACTGTATGGAGGACTATGTGGGACTCATTATTCTGTATGGAGGACTATGTGGGGCCCATTATACTGTATAGAGGACTATGTGGGGCCCATTATACTGTATGGCGGACTATGTGGGGCCCATTATACTGCATGGAGAACTATGTGGTGCCCATAATACTGTATGGAGGACTATGTGGTGCCCTTAATACTGTATGAAGGACTATGTGCTGCCCATAATTCAGGAAGACAACTAACATGGCCGCCATTTCATTTTTCACCGAAACTATATTTTCTCCTAAACCCTGAAAACATATATGCCAGGTGTCCCAAATTTGCTGGGATTGTCTAAGAGGTGTCCCAAACATAGTTGCCATGTTGGCAACTATGTAAAAAGAAAACTTTCTTAGTTTTATAGACAGTGGCGTAACTTGAAGCTCGTGCAAAATCTCCCATAGGACACCAACTATCACTGGACTTTAATAGCATTGGTCTTCTTTTATTGGCCAAAGGGGCCTTTTGGACCCCCCTAGGCTCCAGGGCCCTGCACCCACTTTAGTTACGCATGTAGGAACACCAGTTTGCTGTTTAGGACACTGGGTGACAAGCAGTGTGGGAGCTGTCATGGAGGACAGAACTTGACAGAAGATGGTGACTCATGGACTTTAATTTACAGAATTTTTTATTTCTAAATTCCCATTATCTTGTACTTGTTGTATTTTTGGTGAATAGAAAAATGCTGCAATTCACGTTTGGTAAAACTCATGACAGGCCCGGAGCAGCTGCTAGGCCTCAGCTGCACAGTTTCCTCCTCAGTCACCATGACAACCAGCTCCCGTCACTGTCCCTCCACACTTCCCTTATTATGTTCTCCGGTTTTGCGTAGTCATACTGGCAGAGCGCTCCGCACACCACACACTGCTCTCAGCTGAGCTCTGCGCTGCGTCTGTTGAGTCATGTTTACATTGATTGTTATGGAGTCCACTTGTCACTAATCAGACCCCCTTATAATCAGTGCAGACCCCTCATAATCAGTGATTCCCCTCTGCCTCCATTTATAGCGGGTCATTCTGTTTGTCTGCAACTAAAACGGAACAGACAAAACGGCATGACCAAACTGACATGTGAACAGGACCTAACAGAAAGCATGACATATTTTAAGGTCCTGCGCAGGATGGAGGCTTTACTAAGAGTGGTCTCAGACCCTCCATTTCAAAAGTAATCAACCAATATATTATTAAAGGCGTATTCCCAACTCCAAGATCCTATCCCAATATATAGTGGGTGTAATAATAATAATATTAGAAATGTAGTATAGTTCTTCAGATTCGCTATGTTACTTACCCCATGTGCAGGGCATTGCAGTAGCTTAGGTATCCATGATTATGACCACTCATATAGTGACAGTTAGTTAGGTAGACAACTCTTAGTGGTCGTAACCAAGGATACCTAAGCTACTGCAATGTCCTGAACATATGGTAAGCGGCACAGTGAATCAGAAGAACTATACTACATTTGTAATTGGAGGTATTTGCTAATATTATTATTATTACATCTTCAATATATTGGGATAGGATATGGGAATACCCCTTTAAAACACAATTGGAGTCATTAAGATGAATTTGAGTTTGCTATCACTTTTAGGTTTCATGCATGTGGCAGATCCATGTGCAGGGGGCCACATGGAGTTCCCTGACAGTACAGAGGTATGGAGCCCCTGCCCCTGTATGGTGCTCTGCCCGAGCCTGTATCCGGTTATCCTCACCTAAAAGCTACGCAATAGCTCTGCAATACTATGTCCCGTACAACAAGTTACGCTTTACTTTTCTTGGGCTCGTATAGTGGCGTAGTGTGGGGTTGGGGGGAACCACACTGGCAGCAGTCCCAATATCAAATTCTATGGGGGAGCAAAAGTTTGCCCACACCCACTGCCGATTCTTCTTGGCACAGTGAGTGCCTGGCGGCGACCTTGATGAGTAAAACAGAGTATGGCAGTCATGATGAGTTTATCATTGGCTGCTGCACTCTGCATAGGGAGCGAATGAGACCACAAAGCTCTCATTATCATAAAGTGAGCTTTGTCATCTCCGTCCATGCCTATGCAGAGCGTGACAGCCTATGTCAAACTCACCTTGACTGATGCACTCTGCATAGGCAGCGAACGAGATGATGAAGTGAGCCTTGCCATTCCGCTTCCTGATAATGCGGGGCACAACCATCGTTGACCAACACATTTCATACTGCTGCGCTCTGCATAGGTAGCAACTGAGATGACAAAGGCTGTATCTTACTCTCCCACAGCTCCTCGCCTCTCTTCTCACTAGTAATTTTGTGGGAAGAGAGACAGAGACCTGTTAGGAGAGCTGTCCCAAATTCTAACAGTAAGGCCACGTCCCCACTATCAGTATTTGGGCAGTATTTTTTCTCAGGAGTGGGAGTCAAAACCAGGAGTGGGTGATAAATGCAGAATTGATGACTTGTTTGCATTACTCCTTTTCTCTGATTGTTCCTCACCTGGTTTTGGCTTCCACTCCTGAGAAAAAATACTGACCGAATACTGACCAAATACTGATAGTGGGGCCGTGGCCTTAGGCTTTGAGTCTGCAGTCACTCTGCATGCTGTGAGGATTCTCCAGTAGTGGTGCTGGGAGTGGTGGGCGTGCTACTGCAAATATGTCATTTTCATACATGTGGTCACATGCTGACTAGCAGGTGCACTGAGGGAGGCTGGACACCTCTAGTCGGAATGTTGCCAGAAGTATGCAAATTGTGGTCACATGACCAGATTCTGGCAAAAGGGAATCTTCACATTGGGTAGAGTGACTGCAGACTTGTAGCCTAAGGCCGGATTACCCCTGTAACTACTCTGCTAATCAATTATCTAAGGCCAGACAACCCCTTTAAGGGTCCAGAAAGTCTGATTTCAGACTGCTGATCCTTGTGTTCTCTCTGGAGATAAACAGCCGTCAGAGATCTCTGGCAAGATAGCAGCCTGTTGAACCATGGTTTGTCTACTATCTAATGTGTATTGTCGGCTTTACTCTGTACCTGCTGTATTTCTGCAACATAGCTCTGTACAATTTGCTGCAAAAATATATGGAAAATGCCAGAATAATGCAACATTTATTAATATACACTTCTCTCAATTGCTCCCATGGCACATAGGCAACCTGTGCAATAACAATAGATTAGGGGATTGCTATTCATACATCATTTTATAATTTTATAATGTGTTTGGGAAAAAAAATCTTGAATTTCAGTAATGTGACACTAGAAATGTTCCACTGGATGGCTGGGTGTGACATCAGCTGGCAGTGGAGGGAGTGTGCACGCCGCCTGCAGAAGCTCCGCCCGATCTCTGGCTGTGACGGCTGCAGCAGGTCCAGGCAGGATTGGCTGCAGACAGATGACGTCAGCTCCACTCCCCAGACTCCTGCCTATAAATCCCGAGCTCCATTGTGCAGAGATCAGACGATCCTGACTCTGAGCAGAGTTCTTGCTTCAACAGTGCTTGAACGGAACCCTCTCCGAGTCCCCGGCTCCTTCCTCCTCAATACCTGAAGACTTCTTTTTTGCAACCTTTTTGCGCCACTCAAACCACCAAAAAGCCGCAATGGAATCCCAGGTGCGCCAGAACTACAACCGCGACTGCGAGGCTGCCATCAACCGCATGGTGAACCTGGAGCTCTATGCCTCCTACACCTACCTCTCCATGGTGAGTGCTCTACATTGTCTTATTCAGTTGTAGAACTATAGGTCCCATCCTGCCCAAATGTCTCAATGCATGTTCATTGTTCTACCATGTCTTTGCATTCCCAGATGCAACAAAGTGACTTATAGCAGCTATATGGCCATAAGATGGTCTTTCCTTGAGGCTGTGCTGGCCTCCATTGTGGCTGCAGCCCTGCCCTTTCCAGGAGCTATCAGCTCCTTGCAGAGCTCTCTAGCACCACACCCTGATGTGGCCAGCACAGCTTATCTCTGGACCCTGGGGTACAAATGTGTTTTGTACATAATGATTGCACATGTACATTTTTGTTTATCTTTCACACTTGAAAGAATGTAACTGTTTAATAAACAATGTTGCAGAATGTTCTAGTGCAGGGTTTCTCAGTTCCTGGCCTATTGCATAAATGGTAGTAAAGTCTCCACCCAAAAAAAAAGTGTAAAAATATATAATTGAAAAAGTTGTTCTCTTCCCACAGTGATAACGATGCAATTATGTTACACTTCCTTATCTTTACAAGCAAGTTTACTTGCCTCAAACTTTTCTCTTTATTTTTTCAGTCCTTCTACTTTGACCGTGATGATGTAGCCCTTCACCACGTGGCTAAATTCTTCAAGGAGCAGAGCCATGAAGAGAGGGAGCATGCCGAGAAGTTTCTGAAGTACCAGAACAAGCGCGGGGGTCGTGTTGTCCTGCAGGATGTTAAGGTGAGATTTTAGTTTATGGCCAGGTTTGGATGCACGCTGACTGATCAGTAATTGTTCAATGACCTAAAATGTCATCTACTCTTGCAGTATGTAGATGTTAACATTTGCCATAGATTGAACTTCAATCTTGAGGTTTCTTAGGGTATTTGGCACAGAAATTTGGTGCAGATTTTTCCCTGCTCGTTGGTATGAGTAAAATCTGCAGCAAAAAACACAGAATTGATATGCTGCAGATTTAAGTCTGCAAGTTAAAAATAAGTAACGTGCATGAGACTTCAGAAAACCCTTCAGGTTTTGTGACAAATCTGCAATATGTGCACAAGCCCTTTAGACTCTCATATATTTTGCATGATTCTGAAGATCATTTTGTTTTTTTGCTTAGAAACCTGAACGTGATGAGTGGGCCAACACCCTGGAGGCCATGCAGGCTGCTCTACAGTTGGAGAAAACTGTGAACCAGGCCCTTCTGGATCTTCACAAATTGGCTTCTGACAAGGTTGACCCTCATGTAAGTATCCCTGGAAGCCTTGAATTTAATTTTCTGTAATGAGGCTAGTAATTCTTGCATAGCAATAACCGCCCTCTTCTCCTCCAGCTCTGTGACTTCTTGGAATCTGAATACCTGGAGGAACAGGTGAAGGCTATGAAGCAGCTTGGAGACTACATCACCAACCTGAAGCGCCTTGGGGTACCCCAGAATGGCATGGGCGAGTACCTGTTTGACAAGCACACCCTGGGAGAGAGCAGCTAAGAGGTCTCGTTCCTGGATACCACCAGTCTCGTCTGCATTCCTTGTCCATCTGGAATAATTGTAATGCCCCCTGAGATGTGTTGGGCTTCTCTAAACCTTGTGTGATCTTTCTGTTACCTGATCAGATGTGACTGTGCTTGTCAACAAGATTTCCAATAAAGTCTCTGTATTTCAACGTGCACTTAATTTGTTTTTGAATCTCAAGTTTCTTTTTACAGAAGTAAGCTACAAAGGGGGAGGCCTGTCACAAAACAACTGTTCAAACAAAGCACAGACACTAGGTTCACCAATGGCCTGGCCAAATAATTCAGTGCAACTTTCCTCCTACTTGTCTTCCTTTTCTGCTCTCCTCTTCCTTGCTTCACAGCTCCAGCAATTAACAGGAACCAGAGGAGAATGTATCAAGTAGGTGGGAAGGTGCATTGAACTGCTCAACTGTGCTTGGCTTGAACAGTCATGTTGTGTAGGTAACCAGTTTTAAACATTAAAGGACAAGCGGCAAAAAAAAAAAAAAAGAAAAAAAAAAAGTGCAGCACTTTGAGTTTTTATTTTGTGAAATGACTACAAAACTAGGTTGGTACAAGTCACACCTTCATGAGGCACATTGCTATTGACCTAATCTTGGTGTTACAGATCAGAATAAACTTGGTCACGGTCCCTGTCTGAGAATTTATAGCATCATAAATTGTTGCAGTTTTTAGCGCTCAAACACTATGAAGGGGGTGGACATACAGCAACTGTCCTCATTGCAGGAAGGAGAAACGGAAGCAGAGAAGTTGCACTAACTATAAAAATGCAACAACACTGTCATCTATCAAGATGGTTCTTTCACATCACAATCCTACTGTAACCTCCGACTTCTTGAGGTTCTAAGTCTGTGGTCAGACTGGGAGTCGCTGCTGTAATACAGCTTTAAAGGCATCTGTCAGTACAGAATGACTGCTCAAATCAGTAGTTTGGTCCATCGTGACGTGGCCAAATATTTAAGTGCTCCTTTCCCACCTACTTGTTTTCAGGCTATCTCCACCCTTCCCTGCTTCTATGAAGCCAGAGCTGTCAATCAAAGAGGGGAGGATGTACATTGGGAGAGGAGGTGAAATCAGGTTGGAAGGTGTATTTAAAGGTTTGGTCACACCATGAAGCAGAGTGCCTGTGCTTGGTTTGAACAGTCATTCTGTACTGAAACTTTCTACTTCATCTGCTTGTTTTCTCTTTACACCCCCTTCCCCCACCCTTTTAACTTTGACAGCTGACGTTTTATAGAGCCAAAGATTTAAAAAAAAAAAAAAAAAAAAAAAAAAAGTGAGAAGGTCCACCCCCACCCCCCCTCAAATTACTGGGAGTCTCAGTGGCAGGGGTCCAGTAATGGTAATTTTATGGAGTAGACTAGCCTTCAGCCACTACAGAAGAGATGGTGCCAGGCTCTCTTTGGCAATACCTGGCTCATCTAAAACTTTTAAAAAAAGGGCGGGGTGTGTGTAATTAAAATATATATATATTTTTTTTTTTTATTCCACAAGGTTTCCCCCTAGACCACATTTCGTCAAATTCCTGAAGGGTACAGTTGTCTTTAGCGTATTCTCTTTATGTTTAGAATGTTTAGCGCAGCAGGAACCTTGAACCACCAGTAGTGACAATGGTTTTCAACTTTACTCCATGGCAGTAAAGATAAGTTGTACCAACAAATCACCTACCTTAGGTCTGATCTGTAAGGGGAGCGCTGCTGGGACCCCTACCAATCACAAGAATAGTGGTCACAAAGTCTTGCATAAATCAGATTAATTGACCTTTAAGGTCACATGATAGTAAGTAGTCAAAATTAAGACCATAAACTCTGTTCAACGTCTCAAGTGACAGTTCATATAGACAAAGATGACGTAAACGAACATATTCTATTCAAAAAGCTGTTAGATTTATTAGTACATATTAGTAAAAAGACAAGATATTCATTAAGAAAGTAGCACAAATACATAAATAATGAGCCATAACAAGGATGCCAGCGCTGACACAACTACACAATAAATATATAAAGCAGATATATATATATTTATGTCACAAACCCCAACCCACCCATACAATACAATCGCAAAGCTAGAGCTATAGATGTAAAAGTGCACATCCAAATAGAGAATATAATGAGAGTAGGTGTAGGTGTAAATATATAACTCACATGTCCCCATCCCAACTACGAGTGTATATATATACCAAGGCATCAAACTTTCCAACTACCAGTAGAAAAACAAAAGGCTTTAAACTAAGCCCTAAGATACATGAAGACCGCTCAAAGAGGTCAGGTTTGCTAGACACCTAAAGTCCTACGTAATGGCTAAGTGGGGATAGAGCATTACTCACTCATTGTAGTGTTATGTCAGCGCAGGCGTCCTCAACACTACGCGCGTTTCGGCACAGAAGGCACAGCGCCGAAACGCGCGTAGTGTTGAGGACGCCTGCGCTGACATAACACTACAATGAGTGAGTAATGCTCTATCCCCACTTAGCTATTACGTAGGACCTTAGGTGTCTCGCAAACCTGACCTCTTTGAGCGGTCTTCATGTATCTTAGGGCTTAGTTTAAAGCCTTTTGTTTTTCTACTGGTAGTTGGAAAGTTTGATGCCTTGGTATATATATACACTCGTAGTTGGGATGGGGACATGTGAGTTATATATTTACACCTACACCTACTCTCATTATATTCTCTGTTTGGATGTGCACTTTTACATCTATAGCTCTAGCTTTGCGATTGTATTGTATGGGTGGGTTGGGGTTTGTGACATATATATATATCTGCTTTATATATTTATTTATTGTGTAGTTGTGTCAGCGCTGGCATCCTTGTTATGGCTCATTATTTATGTATTTGTGCTACTTTCTTAATGAATATCTTGTGTTTTTACTAATATGTACTAATAAATCTAACAGCTTTTTGAATAGAATATGTTCGTTTACGTCAACAAAGTCTTACATGTCTGATCACCTCTCCAATGTCTTTAGGAGAGGTGGACACAGCTCCGTACACCCAGTAATCGTACATTTATAGATATTGTTTATGGGACAAGCCCTTGAAACCATTAGTCCATCTTTTGCACAGCTTGGTACCGGATTGTAGTTAGGGCATAGAAAACAATCTAAACCCCTAAGGTTGGCCATAAAATATTCCCAGGAATATTGGTAAGCAAAAATAGTATCACTTTATATTCAAGCTGTTGGTGTCGGGAAAGTTGGTTACCCGATTCTGTCCTGACTTACAATCATGGTAATGACATAATGAGCTGCGGGGTAACATTTCCTCTTCACACCTCCCAACCAGGACGGCACGTTGTCACAATTAGGAGGGAGGATGAATTACACTTGGTTAAATATTCAATACATTCGTCCTTATTGTGTTGCCCTGAATCAGAGGCGTAGCTAGAGGTTCAGCCCAGGGGGGGACGAAACATCTCAGTGAACCCCTAACCGATAACCCTGATTACAACTACAGTGGCACGTCCTAATTTGTGGGTATAGGGGAACCTGAGCAGATGACCATGTAGTTACTGAAAAATCTGTATACAAAGACCAAGACTGATATTACTACCATATAGTGTTAGATACCAGTCCTGCAGAACATATAAGTGATCACAGTACAGTTATTGATGGTAACTTACAGATGTTCTTTCTTATGGAGTCATTTATTTTCCCATCTTTTCCATCTGGCCCAGACCGACATGATGACTTCTCCAGCCAGGACTCGTCTGCAGAGATTACAGCAAAGACATATGACTTCTCACATTACCAGCCCCGTCCCCATCTATTCCCAACCTGCACAAACGCCTCATCCTGCTGATACCCCAATACTGAGCCGCTGCTGCTGTATGTGTCCCTATTACTGAACCTGCTGTTTGGCACAATAACAGGGTCCTCTTACTGCCCCACATAATAATGCCCACTTCTGTGCTTCTTACATGATAATAATGCCTCCTTTGTGCCCTCTAGATGGTAAAATTGCCCCCTAGAAAATATTAAAGCCATGTGCAGATGCCCAAAATAGTGTCCACATTTTGCCTCAAGAAAGTAATTACCTTTTGACAGTTATAATACTCTGAGTGCCCCTATAACAATAATGTCTCTTAAGTGCCCACTTAACATTTAATAATGTTCCATGAGTCCTCTCATGTACAGCTTCCCTATACACAGTACCATGGGCCCACAGCTCCCCTATACACAGTTTCATGGGTCCACAGTTCTCCTATACACAGTACCATGGGCCCACAGCTCCCCTATATGCAGTACCATGGGCCCACAGTTTCCCTATACACAGTATAATGAACCCCACAGTAATCCCACACTGTATGAGGTCATCTTACAGTAGCCCTCAAACTGAATTGAGGTCCCCCACAGTAGCCCCCACACTGTATAATGCCCCCCCCAGTAGCCACCACACTGTATAAGGTTTCCCCACAGTAGCCCCACTCTGTATGAGATCACCTCATAGTAGCCCTCAAACTGAATTGAGGGCCCCCACACTGTATAAGGTCCCCCCACACTAGCCCCCACACTGTATGAGATCACCCTACAATAGCCCTCAAACTGAATTGAAGTCCCCCACACTGTATAAAGTCCTCCCACAGTAGCCCCCACTCTGTATGAGGTCCCCCCACACTGTGGGGCACCATAGACAGAAACATTAGGTAAGATGTACTGAAACATGTACAAGAAAGCCATACAGGAAAGAATGGATGTCTAAATAACATAATAAGGATAAGTCTTATGTACTGCATCAAGTGGCGATCCAAAGAAGATGTGGAACAAGTATGGCCCTTTCCCTTGATAAAGCGACAAAACCACCACGCGAAACGCGCGTTGGGGACTCATTCCTTTGCCTGCTTGGGCTTCAGCCAGCACCTGGGTACGATTGGCCATACTTGTTTGTCCATTTGTCCTGCTCTAAATTGTTTTAATTACATGCTTTGTTCAGTGTATATATTTAATAAAATTACCTCTGATTATTTATACCAATATTCTCCAATTCTCCTCTTTTCAAAGTAGTCCTTACAATGTATAAAGGGCTGTCATGCTTTATGATGCCCTCACATTGCCCCCATATTTTATGATGCCTCTACGCTTTATGATGCCCCCATACGTTATGATGCCACCACACGTTTTAATTAAGATAATAAACATTACATGCACACCTAATCCAGGATCCTGACGAGTCCTCCTGCAACGTGCCGGAGCGCACACTGGACATCGGAGTCCTGGCACAGCATGATTATTTATTTCTTAGGTGACTGCCTCCCTTTAATGGCAGTGCCCTCTGTCAGTAGGATAATGCCCTCGCCACACATTGTAAAACTGTTCAGTAATGGAGGACTATGAGAATGAGATCAGGGGTGATCTCCAAATTTCCCAGATCGAAATCTGATTTAGCTCCTGTGGGATCTGCTGGAAGCAAAGTCCGATCCATGGAGGTCGCAGCGAGCAATGCGTGCGCGGGATCTGCTGCGGGCGTGTCAGTGCAGACATCACAGGACAATTCAGAGATCCTATAGGGTCTGTGCCTTGATCTAGTGTGAGGGCCACCTACACAACATTAGGAAGCCCCGCCACGTTGGGAATAACGCATTACACAGTGCACCATGTAATGTGGGGTCTGTACTGTATGTCTAAAAGATGAGAGTCCTGATCATGAGACCCCCCTTATTAACACAGATTAGGGTCTTCTCTAACATTAGGGCTGTCAGGCAGCACAAACATCATCCAACACCGCAGATGCCTCCCCTCCCCGGTAGAGACGCTACTGCCCTGAACACTTGAATTTGCAGATCTGTCCTCCTTCCTCATAGTATTACTCATCGAAATATCTTGTGACTTCTTGTCACCATCGCTTGTCATAAGACGTTCCCACAACCTCAGCTGGTAGCTTAAAGGATTAAAGGGGCGCTCCAGGAAACCTTACACACAGGTATGAGGACTTGGTGCACATCTCACCAAGGAACAAAAAGTCATGCATAACGTTCATTTAAATGTTTATTATTACTTCATGTACCCAAGGAGCAGTCCTACATAAACCCTATTTATTTATGGATGGGGATAAAATTTGGGACTATGAGGCTTCGCTGCTACCTCCATCCATTTGCTCTTTTAAAAGTGTTTTCTAGGCTGAAAAAAAACATTGAGAAAAGTGCAGGAGAATCTACTGTAGTTGGCACATGACCACTAGTAAGAAAATTGTGGCCACATGACCGGCTTCTTATGCTGGGAATACAGGGGAATCTTGACAGTGTGTGCTCTTCGCACACTGTCATGATTCGGAAATTTGCAGACTTTTCTTTACAACCCAGAAAACTGCATTATAATAAAAGCTATGAAGCCCTTATACATTAGGTAAATTTCCTTCAATTTTGGCGAGCTTGGCTGACCATCTTGTGCGTATAGAGGACAGCAGACCCTCTCCTTATGTCTGTGATAAGAAGGATCGGACATGTTGGATGTCAACATGCCCAATAATTTGTTGAAATGGCATCAGGCAGCAGGTTCTCCCCATTTGCCCATTGTATCCTTCTTCAAGAGACTAGGTGGACTGTATCAATATTTTACATATATTGTATACCTTTAATGTTTTTTTTTCTGCTTGCCTTTGATGTGTTTGGGGTTCAAGTCTGCAGTCACTCTATGTGGTCCCCCCTTGAGGTACAAGTCTGCTGTCACTCTATGTGGTCCCCCCTTGGGGTACAAGTCTGCAGTCACTCTATGTGGTCCCCCCTTGGGGTACAAGTCTGCAGTCACTCTATGTGGTCCCCCCTTGGGGTACCAGTCTGCAGTCACTCTATGTGGTCCCCCTTTGGGGTACAATTCTGCAGTCACTCTATGTGGTCCCCCCTTGGGGTACAAGTCTGCAGTCACTCTATGTAGTCCCCCCTTGGGGTACAAGTCTGCAGTCACCCTATGTGGTCCGGCCTTGGGGTACAAGTCTGCAGTCACTCTATGTGGTCTGGCCTTGGGGTACAAGTCTGCAGTCACTCTATGTGGTCCGGCCTTGGGGTACAAGTCTGCAGTCACTCTATGTGGTCCGGGCTTGGGGTACAAGTCTGCAGTCACTCTATGAGGTCCCCCCTTGGGGTACGAGTCTGCAGTCACTCTATGTGGTCCAGCCTTGGGGAACAAATCTGCAGTCACTCTATGTGGTCCGGCCTTGGGGTACAAGTCTGCAGTCACTCTATGAGGTCCCCCCTTGGGGTACGAGTCTGCAGTCACTCTATGTGGTCCCCCCTTGAGGTAAAAGTCTGCAGTCACTCTATGTGGTCCGGCCTCAGGGTGCAAGTCTGCAATCACTCTATGTGATCCCCCCTTGAGGTACAAGTCTGCAGTCACTCTATGTGGTCTGGCCTCGGGGTACAAGTCTGCAATCACTCTATGTGGTCCCCCCTTGGTACAAGTCTGCAGTCACTCTATGTGATCCCCCCTTGAGGTACAAGTCTGCAGTCACTCTATGTGGTCCAGCCTTGGGGAACAAGTCTGCAGTCACTCTATGTGGTCCGGCCTTGGGGTACAAGTCTGCAGTCACTCTATGTGGTCCCCCCTTGAGGTACAAGTCTGCTGTCACTCTATGTGGTCCCCCTTTGGGGTACAATTCTGCAGTCACTCTATGTGGTCCCCCCTTGGGGTACAAGTCTGCAGTCACTCTATGTGGTCCCCCCTTGGGGTACAAGTCTGCAGTCACTCTATGTGGTCCGGCCTTGGGGTACAAGTCTGCAGTCACTCTATGTGGTCCGGCCTTGGGGTACAAGTCTGCAGTCACTCTATGTGGTCCGGCCTTGGGGTACAAGTCTGCAGTCACTCTATGTGGTCCGGCCTCAGGGTGCAAGTCTGCAATCACTCTATGTGATCCCCCCTTGAGGTACAAGTCTGCAGTCACTCTATGTGGTCTGGCCTCGGGGTACAAGTCTGCAATCACTCTATGTGGTCCCCACTTGAGGTACAAGTCTGCAGTCACTCTATGTGGGTCCGGCTTTGGGGTACGTAGGAGTCTGCAGTCACTCTGTGGTCCAGCCTTGGGGTACAAGTCTGCAGTCACTCTATGTGGTCCGGCCTTGGGGTACGAGTCTGCAGTCACTCTATATGGTCCCCCCTCGGGGTACAAGTCTGCAGTCACTCTATGTGGTCCGGCCTTGGGGAACAAGTCTGAAGTCTCTCTATGTGGTCCGGCCTTGGGGTACAAGTCTGCAGTCACTCTATGTGGTCCCCCCTTGGGGTACAAGTCTGCAGTCACTCTATGTGGTCCGGCCTTGGGGTACAAGTCTGCAGTCACTCTATGTGGTCCGGCCTTGGGGTACAAGTCTGCAGTCACTCTATGTGGTCCGGCCTTGGGGTACAAGTCTGCAGTCACTCTATGTGGTCCGGCCTTGGGGTACAAGTCGGCAGTCACTCTATGTGGTCCGGCCTTGGGGTACATGGGAGGCTGCAGTCACTCTGTGGTCCAGCCTTGGGGTACAAGTCTGCACTCACTCTATGTGGTCCCCCCTCGGGGTACAAGTCTGCAGTCACTCTATGTGGTCCGGCCTTGGGGTACAAGTCTGCAGTCTCTCTATGATGTCCGGCCATGGGGTTCAAGTCTGCAGTCACTCTATGTGGTCCGGCCTTGAGGTACAAGTCTGCAGTAACTCTATGTGGTCCCCCCTTGGGGTACAAGTCTGCAGTCACTCTATGTGGTCCAGCCTTGGGGTACGTACAAATCTGCAGTCACTCTGTGGTCCAGGCTTGGGGTACAAGTCTGCAGTCACTCTTTGTGGTCCGGCCTTGGGGTACAAGTCTGCAGTCACTCTATGTGGTCCGGCCTTGGGGTACAAGTCTGCAGTCACTCTATGTGGTCCGGCCTTGGGGTACAAGTCTGCAGTCACTCTATGTGGTCCGGCCTTGGGGTACAAGTCTGCAGTCACTCTATGTGGTCCGGCCTTGGGGTACAAGTCGGCAGTCACTCTATGTGGTCCGGCCTTGGGGTACATGGGAGGCTGCAGTCACTCTGTGGTCCAGCCTTGGGGTACAAGTCTGCACTCACTCTATGTGGTCCCCCCTCGGGGTACAAGTCTGCAGTCACTCTATGTGGTCCGGCCTTGGGGTACAAGTCTGCAGTCTCTCTATGATGTCCGGCCATGGGGTTCAAGTCTGCAGTCACTCTATGTGGTCCGGCCTTGAGGTACAAGTCTGCAGTAACTCTATGTGGTCCCCCCTTGGGGTACAAGTCTGCAGTCACTCTATGTGGTCCAGCCTTGGGGTACGTACAAATCTGCAGTCACTCTGTGGTCCAGGCTTGGGGTACAAGTCTGCAGTCACTCTTTGTGGTCCGGCCTTGGGGTACAAGTCTGCAGTCACTCTATGTGGTCCGGCCTTGGGGTACAAGTCTGCAGTCATTCTATGTGGTCCGGCCTTGGGGTACAAGTTGGCAGTCACTCTATGTGGTCCGGCCTTGGGGTACATGGGAGGCTGCAGTCACTCTGTGGTCCAGCCTTGGGGTACAAGTCTGCACTCACTCTATGTGATCCCCCCTCGGTGTACAAGTCTGCAGTCACTCTATGTGGTCCGGCCTTGGGGTACAAGTCTGCAGTCTCTCTATGATGTCCGGCCATGGGGTACAAGTCTGCAGTCACTCTATGTGGTCCGGCCTTGAGGTACAAGTCTGCAATCACTCTATGTGGTCGCCCCTTGGGGTACAAGTCTGCAGTCACTCTATGTGGTCCAGCCTTGGGGTACGTACAAATCTGCAGTCACTCTGTGGTCCGGGCTTGGGGTACAAGTCTGCAGTCACTCTTTGTGGTCCGGCCTTGGGGTACAAGTCTGCAGTCACTCTATGTGGTCTGGCCTTGGGGTACAAGTCTGCAGTCACTCTATGTGGTCCGACCTTGGGGTACAAGTCTGCAGTCACTCTATACGACTGCAGGCTTGTTAATGCCCATATCTCTCTTGTGCCGGCACGGGGAGTAGGCAGACATGTGACTGCAAATATGCTATTCGCTTACTTCTGGCCACATTCCAACTAGTTGTATCTGGCTTCGCTCAGTTTATTTGTATTAAGCAAGGTTGCCCACGTCTAGTCAGCACGTGACCGTGTGTATACAAATCACATACTCGTGCACTGGAGAATCCAGTGATTACAATTCCCCGTTCTGCTGATCGGTGCAGGGGCAAGCTCTTGTCCCCACCCCATTAATCAGTAAGGTATCACCAATCCTATGTATACGTGATAACTTATTTTAACTGGGCAACCCCTTGAGGGAGCGCGCCAACCCATGGCAAGGGGAAACGCAACGTTATCTCAGTGCCTTCTTTGAACTTGCATTCACTTTCATATCTTGCAATGTGGCCTGGCATTGTGATCATACGTTGTATGGCCACTAGTCACTGTGTAGCCCTAGCCCTACCGCTCAACCCCATCTAAGTAAATGAGGCTGGACGGCAATACTGCGCTTAAAGGGTGGGTGATGTTTTGTAACATTATATATAACATTACACTCTGATATTCTGCAGTAGGTAACACAACAATGTAACGCAGCAACGTGACAAGTGGTATCACATTGCTTGATAGTATTTCTGCTTCTGTGTTACCAGATGACTCAAGAATTTAGAAATCAATAATTCATGGAACAGAAACAAGATCATGAATAAATGAATTCATGAATGAAGATAACACAATGGCTGATGACTTCATGTGTGTTAAAATAAATTTGTTCCTGTATGTCCTGTTCATCTCCCACCTAGACTACTGCAACAATCTTCTCAGTGGCCTCTCATCTAACGCTGCCACAGTACAACACACCTTTATCTTTGCTTCCCGGTGAATCCACTTCTCTCCTCCTTTTCCCTCTGACGTTTTCCTCTGCCAATGACTTCACTGGCAACACTAGAGATGGAAAAATCGATTCTGGGGTCTCCAGTCCATCAGCCAGGTCAGTAATCTGTGACTGCTCAACGGGAAGCCTACAAGTCTCCTTATCTAATGCCATTCCCGGCTCTTCTTTTAATTAGCTGGGCTCGCTCAACGTCATGACGGTTAATCAAAAGAAGAGTCGGGAATGGCGGAAGGTAAGGAGACTTGCAGGCCTTCCATCCAGCAGTCACAGATTGCTGACCTGGCTGGGGAACCGGAATCCTGAGAATCGATTCTCCCATATCTACTGACTACCCATCGCAATTAGAAATATTACCAAAAACTAAAAAGTCCATCGACAACCTGTCCCCTCCATACATCCTTGACCTAATTTCCCAATACCTCCCTAAATGTAACCTCTGTTCCTCAAAAGATCTTCCACTTTGCTTTCCTCTTGCCTTGTCCTCTTACAACCATCTCCAAGATTTCTCCCCGTGCTTTCCCCATACTGTGGAACGTTTTACCCCAAGTTTTCAACCTTCTCGACCACCGTTGAACCATTCAAAAACAAATGCAAAACCCATCTTTTCAGGAAAGCTTACAGCCTGCAATAAAACTTCTACAACTACACATAAAGAAGACCTTTCATTGGATTTGTTAATTTAAATGGAATACCTCCTACAATTGATTCTGCTCCACCACTCAAACAGTTTTCCTTTTTTTCTGTTCCAATTATGCCACCGGAAATAAAAATGGAAATTTTGTCTTCAACTAACTGAGTTGAATACCACAGAAGTTTTCTGTCTGTGTGTTGGTGTTTTGATTGGTTAGTGTCTCAGGACAAAAAGTAAACGCCCACAGAGAAGGTCTGTAGTATATGCCCAGTTGGTTAAAGGGAACATTTTCATTTTTATTACTGGGGGGGTGAAAATTTGGAATGGAGGAGATTGATTTTATACATCTGCTAGAGGCCACCAGGGCCAGGAAAAGGTATTTTGGTGCTTTAGGCAGATGAACTTAATGGTGGTCCTCCTCCCCATCCAGGAATGGGTCAGAAAGTAAAGTAATTGGAACCCTATTGCAACCCCTCAAATGAGTTCTCAAATCCCCCACACTACCCCCTATCCATCCTGTGCCCCCTCTCCATATTATGCTCCCTCAAACGGTCCCCTTTCATTCTGTGCTGCCCTGCTCCATCTCCATAGTGTGCTTCCTTCTCACATTGCCCCCTCATGCTGGCCCCTCGTCATACTGTGCCCCCTCTCCATATTGTGATCCCTCACACTGTTCCCTTTCTATTCTGTGCTCCCCCCATGCTTTTCCCTCTCCATACTGTGCCCCCTCTCCATACTGTGCTCCCTCAAACTGTCTTTTCCCCATTTGTGCTCCCCCATGCTGCTTATTCTCCATAGTGTGCTTCCTCCGCACATTGCCCCCTCACGCTAGCTCCTCTTCATTCTGTGCCCTCTCTCCATATTGTGATCCTCACACTGTTCCCTCTCTGTTCTGTGCTCCCCCATGCTGTTCCCTCTCCACACTGTGCCCCCTCTCCATATTGTGCTCTCTCAAACTATCCCTTCTCCATTTGTGCTCCCCCATGCTGCTTATTCTCCATAGTGTGCTTCCTCCTCACATTTCCCCCTCACGCTGGCTCCTCTTCATACTGTGCTCCCCCCATAGTAAAAGTTCCTTGAATCTTCGGCTCCAGTATGGAGCACTTACCTTCTCTGCTGTCTTCACTGCCTCTGACATCAGCAGCATAATGAGATTCCTCATCATGCCTCTGCACGACAGGGAGCTGACTATCTCTCCTCTTCCCTTTAATGCCGGCACTCATATCTTCAATTGTATTCACATCTTAAATACACAAATACAATTGAATTCAGGGAATCGCTCACTGACACTGCTTACCGGTGTGCCTGCACTCCTGCCATCATGATGCTGAACACATATTAATTTTTGTTTTCCAGTTGTACCCCCCACCCCAGGGAGGTATGAGGTAGTGCCCAAAGAAGTCGCCTACTTCTGCCTACCCTACACTGCAGATTAGCTCCTATTCAAGTGAAGAGGAGAAGAGGTGCAGTTACCCCTGAGCGGCCACTATACAATGTATGTACCACCTTTTCTAATATTGGCATTGTCCTGGAGAACTCCTTTAAAATGTTATAATAAAAAAAAAATGAAGGGTACATTTACACTGGTCGATTATCCTTCCAGAACGAGCCATCCCAGGAATGTTGGTTTCCCGATAATCGACCAGAAACAGTCTGTTGATCATCCGATAAATGAGCGTTTCGCTTAAAAATCATGTTTCTCGGCAGCACTTAGTTTTGTGTTAACAGGACCGGAGCTGCCAAGAGCAATGATATTCGATCCACGCAGAACGATCTATTACTGATTGATCTGTGCCCACAGATCGACTTTTATGTAGACGTTCAGTGGATTCTTGGTCGACCCTAACTCATTTTGGAAATGAGGGGTTAATGCATGCTTCTTTTTAATATTTGTATTTAGTATCCAAAGACATCACTGTCATAACTTTTTTTATTTTAAGATAAACTTCGCTAAATGAGGTCTTGTTTTTTGCGAGACGAGTGCTAGTTTTTTTTCTGTGCCATATTACCATCCATATCCATATAAAAGTTACATTAATAAACTTTGTCCTTTATCACAAAGGAATATGAGCAGAACAGATTCCTTGATATTTAGATGGAGATCATCCACAGATATTATAATGACAAAATTACCTCTTTTACTGCATGCTTCCTTATATGAGGGTGTAGAAGCACCCTGGTTGCGAAAAAAAGTGAAAAAAAGACAGTGACCCATTAAAATAAATGATAGGTTGATAGTCTAGACAGAACCTGGGAAGAGGAGAGGCAGGTTTAGTACTTTCTTATTTCAAGGAGCGCATCAGAATCAGTTACTATAACTTCTAAGATCAGACTTTATCAGTCGCAATCGCTGTAGTTTAATGGTAATTTATTTAAATACGTAAATGAAATACGAGACAATATTTTATGTCAACGCGTTTCAGGGTATCACACATTTCCCTCCTCGTCGGAGATAATAAAACATAGAACATCAAATCTTTTCACATCTGTGAACAACTAAATATTTACGTCTAAGTTTATTCCCTAAGAAGAGTGGAAGTGTGTGACACCCCCAAAATGCGTTGAATACAAAACCTAGATAAGTATCTCCTTTTTAAAAATAATTCATTAAAATGAACTCTGCTGATGGCCAAATTCTAATCTTAGTCATTACATTAATCTTGTAGTGTAATCATGTCTATTAATATAGTTAAATAACACTAATATCATCAACCATGGACGAAGCTGTTCTTGTGAAATGCGCGTCGGGTGCGGCGGGACATCACCCTTTTACCATGGTACTATATTTTTGCAGCCATGTGGGTATGTAACAGATCTTTGTGTTATATAGTCTTACTTGGATCTCTTGATTATATGGGGGCTTTACTACAACTATTATATTTACTTACCTTACTCTTATATATACTTCATGTCTATATACCTGTTTATACTATATAGCAAACTAATTGCGTCAAATATACCCCTGTGGCCATATTTACTTTTCATCTACCAAGCTTTCCATTATGGTCTTATTATTTTTTCTATGGTGATATCCCCCAGTTGTTTCATTACCTTTGTATTCCATTCTTTATTTATTAAGTCTTGTATTTATGTGTTTGTTTTTATATACCAATAATAAAGATTATATTGATTTTATTGGCTTGCATTTTTTTTTCGATATTGGTGTTCTTTGTACTCCCAGGCATTAGAACCTTAACTATATGGACTTTGTATATAGATGTTCATTAATATAGTTAAAGTGTAATTATCGTTTCAGGAGAACTCTGCCTTTAGTGCCTCTCTCCATAGAACGTCACGAGCACCAGCTGCATTCTCCTGTTTGAATAATTGGAAAAATTGGAAAAATCTGTATAATCTGCATTCACTGAAGACAGATTTTTCCTGTGAATTAACAATATTGAGAGTGAAAGATCAGTCCAGGAGGAGAAAAAAAGTAGATTTCTCTGATACGATATATTGCAAAGTTTCTTATTATCCTTTGTACTATTGATTTATGAAATAAAAATAAAAAAGACAGATACACTTTAACTGTTGAAATGGATGAAGTGCAGCTGAGCATGTCATATAATTGTGTGCAAAGTTACAATTCAGTATTACTATCCGATCTGTAGCCTAAGAAATACTGAATGTAACACCTATAGTATTACATGACGTCAGGATATCCATGATCAATAATTCATGGACCACATATCAGGTCATGAATAACTGATTAGTGTATGGTTTACAGGGCGTCGCTCTGTATTTTATTAATAAGTACAACTCTAGGAAACTCTTTGCTATTCAGTTACGGACATCTAACACATAGAGACGCGCAGTCACAATGTCATCTACCAATATCCAGGACTGTTTGCTTAAATTTAATTGAAGCCCTGGAGATTGCGGAGCACTGCACTCGCCTGATCTGCTCCCCAATAAGAAAGAATGGAGCCGCAGGATGCATGGTCGACCTCTGCTCCATTCACCCAGGACTCTTCCCAGCCCTGGTTCTTGAGATCGCTGAGACCTCTAGTCTGCATGTGGTTGCATGCATGGAAATTGCATACTTGTGCTCCCGGCGCTGCCACCGGAGAATCCTGACAGCACGCACTGAGGATTCACAAGTCTGCAGTCACATAAGGTGACTACAGATTTGAACCCCATCAAACCCGCATCTGACACATTGCCTCTTGAGAAAGCCATAAATAACAAGGCGATACGCGCGTTGAGGCGTCCTCTTCATGGGTCACTGTATTTAGCACTGTTAGCTCTTTGTTCCATCCTCTGGTAAGGTTCTTTATATTTATATACTGACCATGGGCAATGTAATAATTGTGGACTTCAGTTCGAGGAATGCTGAGTGTGATTGACCCATGGTCACTGTGTAGTTACTGTTACTTACCTTGCCTGTAGCTTCCCCACCCCGCAATTTACATTTTATGGGATGGATGTGGGGGGGCTTATTTGAGCCACTTAGTGCTGCTATCCCCTGACCCTATGTATCCTCACTGTTCTATGCTGTTATCTGAGTATGTTTTTATTATATTCCTCCTCCAAACCCCACTTCTCCACAATTACAGAAGGTCAAGTCTCCTCTTTACTCTCCAAATCACACCTCACCACCTGCGAACTTGACCCAATCCCATCCCACCTCATCCCTAACCTTACCACAGTCTTCATCCCAACCCTAACCCACCTCTTCAACCTGTCACTAACAACTGGTGTCTTCCCCTCATGTTTCAAACATGCCGCAATCACACCCATCCTCAAAAAGCCCTCCCTTGACCCATCCTCTCTGACTAGCTACCGCCCCATATCACTTCTCCCCTTTGCCTCAAAACTACTAGAACAACATGTCCACCTTGAACTGTCCTCCCACCTCTCCTCCTGTTCCCTCTTCGACCGCCTGCAATCTGGCTTCCGACCGCATCACTCGACTGAAACTGCCCTGACCAAAGTCACCAACGACCTACTAACTGCCAAATCCAAGCGACACTACTCCATCCTCCTCCTTCTGGACCTGTCATCTGCCTTCGACACAGTGGACCATTCTCTCTTACTACAGATTCTCTCATCTCTTGGCATTGCGGACTTGGCCCTATCTTGGATCTCCTCATACTTAACAGACAGGACATTCAGCGTCTCCCACTCACGCACCACCTCCTCATCTCGCCCCCTATCTGTCGGTGTCCCCCAAGGTTCAGTTCTAGGACCTCTGCTCTTCTCCATCTACACCTTTGGCCTGGGACAGCTCATAGAGTCTCACGGCTTTGAGTATCACCTCTATGCTGATGACGCACAGATCTACCTCTCTGGACCCGATATCTCCTCCCTACTAACCAAAATCCCACAATGTCTGTCCGCCATCTCATCCTTCTTCTCTGCCAGATTTCTAAAACTCAACATGGATAAAACAGAGTTCATCATCTTTCCACCCTCTCATTCATATCCCCTATCTGACGTCAATGGCTGTTCACTCTCCCCAGTCCCACAAGCTCGCTGCCTTGGGGTAACCCTGGACTCTGATCTCTCCTTCAAACCACATATCCAAGCCCTTTCCACTTCCTGCCGACTCCAACTCAAAAATATCTCCCGGATCCGTGCATTCCTCAGCAAAGACTCTGCAAAAACACTAGTGCATGCCCTCATCATCTCCCGCCTCGACTACTGCAACCTCCTGCTCTGTGGCCTCCCTTCCAAAACTCTTGCGCCCCTCCAATCTATCCTAAACTCTGCTGCTCGACTAATCCACCTGTCCCCCCATTATTCCCCAGCCTCCCCCCTCTGTCAATCCCTTCACTGGCTCCCCATTGCCCAGAGAATCCAGTTCAAAACCCTAAGCACGGCATACAAAGCCATTCACAACCTGTCTCCTCCATACATCTGTGACCTAGTCTCCCGGTACTTACCTGCACGCAACCTCCGATCCTCACAAGATCTCCTTCTCTACTCCCCTCTTATCTCCTCTTTCCACAATCGCATACAAGATTTCTCCCGTGCATCGCCCCTACTCTGGAACTCTACCCCAACATATCAGACTCTCGCCTACCATGGAAGCCTTCAAAAGGAGCCTGAAGACCTACCTCTTCCGACAAGCCTAAAACCTGCAGTAACCACCGCTCCACCACATTACTGCATGACCTCCTCTAGCCTCACCTACTGTATCCTCACTCATCCCTTGTAGACTGTGAGCCCTCGCAGGCAGGGTCCTCGCTCCTCCTGTACCAGTCGCTGACTTGTTTTGTTAAGATTATGTAAATATTTTTGCTATGTATATCCCTATCACATGTAATAAATGGCGCTATAATAATAAATAATAATAATAATATTTATGTATTTAATAAAGATTGACTCCTATTAATTTACTCCATGATTTCTCCTATGTTTTGAATATGTTTTTGGAGTGGAGCTCACGCTGCTTCTGACTTTGCCAGTTGTTCAGCGATGTTTGCTCTGTTGCATGTATTTAAGGCTGCCTTTTGTATGCAGATTTGAACCCCAAGCCTGGACAACCCCTTTAAGAATTTGGACAGCTGTTAGAGATGCAGTTTTTTCTTGATTTCTCCAATATGAGATGTTTCTGGGAGCATCTGAGATGTGACCAGAGTATGTATACTGTACGCTCCGTGACTCAGCAGAAACCTTGTAAAAGTGACTCAGCAGAAAGTCCTATAATAAAAATAATCCTTTATCACAGAGGAGAAAGAACGAGCAGATTCCTTGTTGTTATCTCCATGACCATCATCCCTGTGTAGTATAATCACTAAATTACTTATTGTACTGCGTGCCTACGTATAAAGGTGTAAAAGCACCATGGCTATTTGAAAGAATTGAAAAAGGACCCATTATAGAAAATTATAGGGTAATAGTCTAGATGTTGGGACGGGGACAGGTAGGTTTATTATTCCACCATTTCAAGCAGCTCATAAGTATCACTATATTGTCTAATTTCATCCCGATCTCAGAGATTATCAGTCACAATCGCAGTAGATTAATGGTCATTTATTTAAAGACATAAATCAAATATTACACAATATTCTGTACTAACACGTTTCGGGGAATCATACAATTCCCTCACTGTCAATGTTAATGAATATAGAAGACATACAATGTTTTCACGTCAATGTACAACTAAGTACCGTATTTATGTTTTATGTAAGTTATTTCCGAGGAAGGGCGGAAATGTGTGATACTGCGAAATGCGTTGAGTACAAAACATAGAAAAGAATCTCTTTGAAAAAAAAAAATAGGGATCGACCTGGTTTCTGTGCTGTGCATTTTGTCTTTTTTTAGTACAAATGATAAAATGTCCTATGTGAACCTAGCCTAGAACATAAGGTTATAGGTTATTCCCTGCAGTATAGATCTTATGTTCCCATAACTGAAGAATTTGGACAGAGAACTAAGATCCAGTTTTCTCCTGATTTGTCTGACGAGAGATGGTGTCGGGAGCATCTGAGATGCGGACCAGTGTTCTCATCACCTTTGTATGCTGTACGCTTTGTTACTCAACAGAAAGTCCTCCAATAATCCTTTCTCGCAGAGACAACCACCATCATCTATTTGTATAATTATTAAGTTACCTAGGATGGACATGTGTATAGGGCTCACCTATCATAAATGAGTGGTGCACGAAAACCAAAAACGAAAAAATATTCATGGTTCTCTGTTGGGTGGTGTTTATGCTACATGTGTCTGTGTGTGAATCCATCACATTTGTATTTTGAAAAATAGGAGTCTGTAAAGGGACCGACTGTGGGGACATTATGGGATAGAGGTCTAAGCAATCCCGAGAACCGGCACTCCAAAGAGCCCCATGTCATTGGAGCGATAGTCGATCTTATGCACTGCCACTCCATTCATTCTTAATGGAACCACTGGAGATTGCGGAGCGCTGCATTTGGCTGATCTTCTGCTCTCCCATAAAAATGAATGGAGCCGCAGGGTGCATGATCGACCTCTCCTCCATTCACACATGACTTTTCAGAGCCCTGGTTCTTGAGATCGCTCAGACCCCTGGAAATCAGAAAGTCATCCTCTATTCCTGTAGCAAAAATGTTTGCGATACTTAAAGGGGCTATCCAGACATGGAGCTGAAGTCTGCAGTCACTCTACGTGACTGCAGACTTGTAAATCCGGAGTGCGCAATGTCAGGATTCTCCAGTGCCGGTGCCGGGATTGTAACCGCAATTTGCATACTTCCGGCCACATTCCGACTTGACGTATCCAGCCTAGCTCAATTCACTGGTATTGAGCCAAGCCATGCATGTCTAGTCTGCACGTGGCCGCATGCATGTCTGTGACGCCTCGGTCTCCCGCTCGCTGGCGCTACCCTGAGAGATGGGGTTACTCGGAACCGAGCCTCTTGGTGGAGGGTGGATGCAGTAGCGGCCTAGGCCCGGCCCGTGCCCAGGGTCATCACAGTAAAAATAAGGGGCTAGGAGAGACGGTGGTAATCAAGTGAATGTAATGACTACGCCACCTGTGGGCACCATCTTAGTTCTGGGTCAGTTCAAGCAGGAGGAGAAGAGAGAGAAGGAGTTCGGCCAGAGAGGGCTGACAGGGAGCTGTGGCTCAGTCTGGGCCCAGCTCCATGAGGCAGGCCTGAGGAGAGGGCCAGGAACAGAAAGGAACAGAAACAGAAAGGAACAGCAAATAAAGAGAGGAAGAAACAGAAGGGCTCAGGAACAAGAAGGAAGAAGGGACCCTAAGAACCCACGAGAATACAGGATGAAGGGTCAGGCAGATTAAGGGTGCCGGATCCCAAGTTGGTGGAGGAGAAACTACCCTCGGCCAAAGACCGGACGTCGTGATCATTTATTGGTGCGACACCTCATCAAACCTGCTAGGAAGGCACCATATAGGACAGCGGGGAACGGGGCCCACGTTTACCCGCACAAGTCCGCGGCAGCTGGACAAAAGTGGGTCAATGGTGAGGCAGGCCAGAGAAAGGAAAGAAGGGGGTCCTGTGCCATATTCCTGAGCTGCCTGGGAGTTGACCGAGCCCCTCACCTGGTGGACGCAGCACGGCTCGGGCAGTCATTGCCAGCTGAAGTGACTTGGATATTAACCGTGAGTAAAGACCCTGGACTGCAGTACATTGTCTGTGTGCTTTTTCGCTCCTCCGGCACTACCGGTCCTGGGACTCTCACCACCATCACTCCCACCATCCACTACACTGCCCTGGGGCCGTACTCTTCCCGTGGGGAGTCATACCATCCCAGCTGCACACATCATCGGCCCCAGCGGTCTGCCCTGCAGCGGCGGTTCCTAATAACCGCAATCCACGGGTGGCGTAGTCGGACATTATTTCAAACATCTAAAAGACTGCCATGGGTCTGACCACCCTGAGCCACGGGACCGGGTCGCCACTACTACCCTCATCGTCTCCCTATTGCCCGGTTCCGAGTACCCCACGGCCCAGGGGGCGAGTCAGTACTACTCCCCACAGGCGGAGCAGGTCCTCAGGGCAGAGAAGACGGAATCAGGGGAGTAGTAGTGGGTGGTGTGGTGAGGTGTGGTGCCGCGCTGAAATAAGGAACCGGAGGCAATGGATGCAGTCTTCCAAACTTTACTCACGTTGTTAGGTGTCAGCTGCAAGGCTTCTCCTTGCTCCTCACGGCGCGCTGCAGCCACCAGGAAGGGGTTCTGCACACTCCGGGTAGTTCAGGTGCATCAATCAGGACCCCCACACCAGAGTGTTCCTAGAATTTCCCACTAGGTCCTCTCCTGTCCGTATGTGGTGCGTGTTACTGACGCGCCCCCTGGGCCGTGTGTGGGGGAATACCCGGAGCCGGGTATCTGTGTAATGCTGGGGGTTTGTTTTCTCCGTGGCGGCGACCCGGTCCCGTGGCTCAGGGTGGTCAAACCAGTGGCGGATCTGTTTACTTGGTTTTTAATGTTGGAACGTCCGACTACACCACCCGTGGATTGCGATCACTGAGAACCGCCTCTGCGGGGCAGACCGCTGAGGCTGATGTTGGGTGCGCAGCAGAGGGTAATATAACTCCCCACGGGAGGAGTATAGCCTCAGGGCAGCGTGTGTAGATGGTGAGGGTTGTGGTGCATGGGCGCAGCAGAAATGACTCAGAGTTCGTGCAGTGCAGTTCAGGGTCTTTACTGTTGGTAATGAAGAAGGCCCTGCCGGGAGTACTGGCTAACATTAGAGGCCTGGTCAGTCTGTGAGCGAACAAGAGTCCCCATGGCCTGGTGGAGGTGTAGGCCTTTCCGTCTGACTGCACTCTTCCTGGCTACCCTGCTGTAGTCGTGTAGTAGCCCACGTCCCTGAGTGTACCGTGTGGTGCTCACCCGTATGGCAGGTGACTTGGGGCCTTTGGTACCTTCCGCTCCTCGATGGCAGTGCCGGTCCCTTGCGTGTGACTGAGCCTCCAGGCTTTCTATGGCCAGAGGACCTGAAATCCCCTGCCAGGTGGTTTCTGCTGCTGGATGTGAATATCCTCACAGCCTCAGACTCCGGTGTCCGGTTCTCTGCGTCTTCTGCCAGGACGAGCTCTCTGCTCCAGTCCCTGGCCTTCAGCTCCTGGCTCCTACAGAGCTCCTTGCTGCTGCTCTGTCCCTTCCTCTGGAACTAGACTGTCTAACCCCGCCCCAGATCCAGTTTATAAAGGGCAGGTTCCTCCCCTCCCTGGACTGGGTCAGAAGGCGTTGCATGCAAATGTGCTCCTGACCAGGAAAACTCATGCTCGCTCTCAGACATGGTATTTCTACCACTGTGGCAACCAGACCCCTGGGGTGCCACATTCCCCCCTGGTAAATTTTAGTACTCCGGGACTAAACACATTTTATGAAAACCATATATAACAGGGTATAAGCAATAACACATCAACATATGCACAAAGAGTTCAGTCTTTATAGGTCACGGCGCTTCCATAACCAGGTGTCCATGTCACCCAAGATGCATTTTGAGGGACCCGTCCCAAACCCTCAACGTAGGCCCTGGGGTGGCTACAGGGCATAGATGATCTGGCGTTGGACCACGTCTTCAGCCACCTCCACGGGTTTTTGTTCTGTGGTCTGGCACAAAAGGAGCACTTAACAGGTGCAACTATTTACAAGGTACAGTTCCGATTATTCATTGTCCATAACCTGTCAGTCCATAAACCCTGTCGGGGAACTTGAGAAACATAATTAGTATTAGTATGCAACAAACATAAAACATTTTAACATTTTCTATATACAGGTACATATCACATTTAAATTCTCCAGCGGGCTGGTATTTGACCCCTAGTGCTCCTGGTGGACCTACGTAACACACTATCTGGTGGTGTTCTTTCTGGGTCCCCTGTTTCCACCCCTTGTATAGTGGGCTCGCTAGTATCTGCACTACAGGAGTTTGGAGATGTTACGGGTAGGTCGGGCAGCTTACTGCGTACTCTTTGGCTTACTACGGGCACGGCAGACTCACTACTAGCAGAGGGTTGATTCTCCTGGGCTGCTGGTATGGAATCTTCTGCCTCCGGGGCCGGTTGCTCTTCCAACACTACTTGCTCTTCTGTAGGCCCTTGAGGGGCTGGCTGGAGAAAGGTAAGGACGGGTACCACAATAGCGTTGTTAATTTGTGTCCAGGACCTGGGAAATTCTCCGAGTACTGTACTGACCATTTCTTCCCTTTCCTCTGCGGGTTGAGGGCTATCTTGGTCTTCAGCAGTGCTTTGCAGCTGCTCGGGACACTTCTTCAGGTGGTCTCCGGAGACAGTGGCTGTGGTCTCTCCTCCATCCTTACTGATAATGCATACTTTCGGATTTTCATGACTTGAGGGCAGTACTGTGTACGGGTCTTTCTCCCACTGGTCATCCAACTTATGGAGCTGCCTCTTCCTCTTCAAGACCTGCTCTCCAGGTGCCAGGGGAACAGCGGGAGCATGCTGGTTGTAAATCCTCTCTTGCCTTTCTCTTGCTTGAGACAGACTTCTCTCAACACTCTCCTGCACTTTCCGGTACTGCTGCTGCCGTTCTGTATCCCAGTCTGCCTCTGGTGAGGTGTCCTCGGGTGTCAGGACTCCCATATCCAGGTCAATAGGCAGCTTACCAGGTCTTGCTCTCATTAGGTAAGCCGGGGTGCAGTTGGTGGAATTTACTGGGAAGAGGTTATACAAGTCCACCAGATCAGGCAGTTTTTCAGGCCACAGACTGCGTTCTTCCAGGGGCAACGTTTTCAGCAAGTCTATAACCACCTGGTTCATCTTCTCGCACAATCCATTGGTTTGGGGGTGATAGGGTGTTGTCCTTATCTTCTTGCAGCCTTACAGGTTGCAGAACTCCTGGAAGACCTCCGCTTCGAAGGCTGGACCTTGGTCAGTCAACACTTGCTCCGGATACCCGTGTGGACGGCAGAAGTGCTGCTGGATGGCCCTAGCTGCTGTCTGAGCTGTTAAGTCCTTGACAGGGACCACCACCAGGAACCGGGAGTAGTGGTCTACGATGGTGAGGGCGTAGACGTACCCGGACCTACTTGGAGCCAGCTTCACATGGTCCAGGGCTACCAGTTTTAGTGGCTGCTTGGTGATGATGGGCTGCAGGGGAGTCTTCTGGCTGGCACGGTCCTTTCTTCTCAGGTTGCACGGGCCGCAGTCTCTGCACCATCTCTCAATGGTCCCTCTCATGCCTACCCAGAAGAACCGTTCACGCAACAGGAACTCCAACTTCTTCCATCCAAAGTGCCCTGCTCTGTCGTGGTATGCCTCCAGGACCATAGCCGCGTCTCGTCTCGGGACCACTACCTGCCAGGTCAGCTCATGTGTCTGGGAGTTGACAATCCTCCGGCACAGCTTTCCCTTGTAGAGAAACAGTTTACTCTTTTCCTTCCATAGCTGTTTGGTCTCTTCCGGAGCGTCTGGGTCAAGGTGGGCATCAGCCTGCGTCAGCATCTCTTTTACCAGGTGGACGGCTGGGTCACTGTCTTGCGTCTCCGCCCAGCTGTAGTGGGGTAAGGGATTGAACGTGGCAGAGTGCTTGTCCCTTACACAGTGGGAATACTGGGTAATCCCATGACGGTGGAACGCAGGGAGTTCAATCTCTTCCAGTTCTTCTGGATCTTCCCCTCCGTCTGGCAAGTTCGGCATCCTGGACAGGGCGTCTGCGTTGGCATTTGTGCGTCCCGCCGGGTATTTGATGGTAAACTCATAGTTGGACAGCCTCCATCCATCTTTGCTCCAGGGCACCGAGTCTTGCAGTGTCCAGGTGTGTCAACGGGTTGTTGTCCGTGTACACAGTGAACTTGGCAAAGGCAAGGTAATGTTTGAAACGTTCCGTTACTGCCCACACCACTGCCAGGAACTCTAGCTTGAAGGAGCTATAATTCTCAGGGTTTCTCTCTGTGGGCCGTAGTTTTTGGCTGGCGTAAGCAATTACCCGCTCTCTGCCCTGCTGGATCTGGGATAGTACGGCTCCTAGCCCCACGTTACTGGCGTCTGTGTGGAGGATGAAAGGCTGGCCGTAATCAGGGTAAGCCAGGATCTCATCCCCCGTGAGGGCCATCTTCAGCTGGTGGAAGGATTCCTCTTCCAGGTTGTCCCACCTGAAGGGCGGCTTCTGATTCTTGGTCTTTGACTGACCCAACAGGAGGTTTTGCATAGGGGCTGCCATTTTGGTGAACCCGGGGATGAATCTTCGGTAGTAGCCTACCAACCCGAGGAACTGCCGCACTTCCTTTATGCTGGAGGGTCTTGGCCAGTCCTTAATCACGGTGATCTTATCAGGGTCTGGAGCTACTCTGTCAGCACTCACCACGTGTCCCAGGTACTGTACCTTTGGTTTCAATAGATAACACTTGGAGGGTTTCACCTTTAGGCCATAGCCTGCCAGGGCGTCAAACACCTCTGCCTGGTGTTTCAGATGGTCCTCATATGTTTTGGAATACACGATGACATCGTCCAGGTATAGCAGGACCGTCTCGAAATTCCTGTGCCCCAGGCAGCACTCCATCAACCGCTGGAAGGTTCCTGGTGCATTGCAGAGCCCGAATGGCATACAGTTGAATTCACTGAGACCCATCGGGGTGGTGAACGCGGTCTTCTCCTTGTCTGCCTCTGCTACAGGAACCTGCCAGTACCTGCTAGTAAGATCCAAAGTGGAGAAGAAGTTAGCAGACTTTAATGCAGCTAAAGATTCCTCTATCCTAGGTAACGGGTACGCATCTTTGTGTGTTGATCTTTCTGTAATCTACACACATTCTCATGGTGCCATCTTTATTTTTCACAAGAACTAGTGGAGCAGCCCAGGGGCTACAGCTGTCCCTGATTACCCCAGCCTCCTTCATTTCTCGCAACATTCCCTTGGCATTCTGATAGTGTGCAGGGGGTACAGGTCGGTATCTTTCTTTTATGGGTGGATGGTCTCCCGTGGGGATGTGGTGTTCTACCCCCTTTACTTGCCCAAAGTCTAGCAGGTGCTTGCTAAAGACTCTTTCGTACTCCTGCACCACCTGGTAGACTCCCTGTTTTTGGTGTGAGGGAGTGGAGTCGGTGCCCACATGCAGCTTCTGACACCAGTCCTCCATTTGTTTCTTGGAGCCGTTACCCTCCTCTGATTGAGATGGAGGCAAGGGTTCCACGGCCTTTACAGAGTTTTGGTTAACGGTGAACAATTTGGCTAGAGTGGCATACCGGGGCGAGTATACTTCTCTTTCCCCAATGTTTAGGATGTGGACGGGTACCCTCCCATGGCGTACATCGACCACCCCCCGTGCTGTCAAAATGGTGGGCCTACTGTCTGAGTAGACGGGTTCTACCATGGCTTGGTATTCCCTTCCTCTTAACCCGACTGCAGTCCGGCACCAGATCATCATCTCACTTTTTGGGGCCATGGCGATAGGGAACGGGTCACTCATCCTAACACTACCAATCTCACAACCAGACAGTTCTACCTGTTGCCTTTTCATCAGGGCTCTGATCTCTTTTTGTAGGACACGCTGCTGGCTGGAGCTGGCGTTCACCGCAACCTGCTGTAATATGACAATTATCTCTGCAAGACAATTTTCAATAACATTAGTACCCAAGGTTATCTTAGGGTGCCTTTCACGACGGTCAATGTCCACAATAATCAGTCCTTGCGCTGGCAGTTCAACTTTACCAATTTTGATGGTCACCTTGAATCCCACCTGCGGTACGGGCTGACCATTGCTGGCGATGATGCTCAGATCGTCATCTGGGTAATGGGTAATATCTGAGTCATTCCAGTACCGCTTAAAGAGCACATAGGGGATGGTGGTTACCTGTGACCCGGTGTCCAGTAGTGCACTCATAGGATGCCATCCAGCACCACAGGCAAGACCGGTCGTCTCCCTACGTACTTATCACGCCAGCTCGATGGGCCTGATGATCTTATGCCTGGGGGTCAGCCCTCTGCCCCACGTTGGGCCCGTTTAAATAACAGTACCTTGCCATATGTCCTGGTTGGTTGCAGCGGCGGCAGATGGGTTGTCTGTCCTGGTCATAGCGGTCGCTGGGCCTTCCTCTGGACGATGGGATCCTCCTCCGTCGGCTCCAAGGGACGTCCTCCGGACTGGAAGCCAGCTGGGTCTTTCCTGGGGGGGACATCTGTAAAGACTGCACAGTTCTGGTTAGCGCGGCAACGCTTTTGGTCAGCACTTGGACCTGATGGTGCAGGTCTGCAGCCGGGGCTTTGTCCAAAGCCTGTGCATCAGCTCCCACAGGTTCTGCAGACAAGGGCGCCGCCTCCTGGTGATAGGTGATAGCAGGGCGCCTGTGGGTTACAGCGCCACCTGGTGCCGGTTCTCGGAGCACCCGGATGGCCCTGTCTTTAAAAATCACAAAGTCCAAATTAGGGTTCTGCAAGGCCATTACTCGCAACTGGGTTCGGTGGGCGCTGGACTGTAGACCCTCAATGAACTGTTCAGTCAACGGCTTATCCTCATTCCGCACGCTGTCAGGGTCTGCCTGCTTAATGGCTCTCAGGGCCTCCTGCAAATTCAAAGCATAGTCCCGTATACTTTCTTGTGCCCGCTGTTTGCATCCATAAAATTTTAGTTTGATCTCTGCTGAGGTGCGGGTATCAAAAGTGTCCTTTAGATGGGCCAGTATTTCCTTTACAGTCCACTTTTCCCTGGCTGACCAGGACTTCACTTCTCTTTGGGCCGCTCCGATTAACTGGCCTGTCAGGATGCTCACTTTTTGTTCCTCGGACAGGGGGTATACTTTGAATAGGCTATACAGTCTTTCTTTAAAGTCGCTCAGGGTATGCGACTCCCCTGAGTGCTGGGGTAACCATGCCGCTCCGGGGATATACGGCATCGTGAATGGCATCACTGCGGCAGCAGCCGCGCTGGCGGTGGGAGCTCCCTCCATTCCTGGTGTCTTCCTCCCCCCTAGTTAACCGTGCTACCTTCCGTTGCTTCTTCTCCGTAGCCCGCGGCTCCACAGGCGATCGTCGGGGTCGAGGACCTTGCGTCGCGTGCTGGTGACGTCGGCGTCCGCTGGGCTCCTTCCAGGACCTTGCGCAGCGTCCGTGCGTAAGGCGGGGCTTCAGCTCTCGCGCGCTTTTGGCGTCCACGCCCCTCTTCTTCCCGCGCAGCTTCCCAGAAATGGCGCCCAATGGCGGGAAAATGGCTGCGGATGGCGGGAAAACGGCTGCGGATCGGGGGCCGGTACCCCTCTTACAGCAGGAGTCCCTCTGGCCTGGCCAGAATGAGGGTAGCAGGTGGCGTACGCTGCTCCGTCCGCGTCCCCTGGGATCCTTTTATCTGTGGAGCTTTTCTCCTCCGCTTCCTTCCAGGCCTTCTTAGGTAGGGACCTTGACCGGGTAGAGACAGCGGTTAACTCTAACCCGCTCCTCGTCTCAAGGCCAGAGAATGAGGACCGTGTATCCTTAACAGGCTGCAGGTTCTTAGCAGAAAGCCACATTCAGCGATGAAGACCACAATCAAAAGACCTTGAACCTAAGATGACCGTTAGTTAAATATGAATTATTAAGTGTAACCTAAAGGTGTGTCCTCCACCCTCACCCACTACGTGGTTCCCCCTTTCTTTTGGTTCCCCCCATCTCCTCTATCCCGGCTGGGGCAGCACTATGGTGCCTTAAAGCCCCCCTCAGGACAGGAGTGATGTAGTGTTGAATGGATGGCTGAGTCCTGAGAGGTGCCCCATCCTTACCTCGGAGAGGAGATACCACACCTCGGTCTGAGGTGCAGCACCTCTGTGGCGACTGAACCCTCAGGGGCGCCACACATGCAAATCGCATACTTCTGCTCCCGGTGCTGGCACCGGAGAGTCCTGACAGCACTCACTGGGTGACTGCAGATTTGACCCCCAAGCCTGGACAACACCTTTAAGAATTTGGACAGAAGACAAAGATCCAGTTTTTTTCTTGATTTCTCCAATATGAGATGTTTCCGGGAGCATCTGAGATGTGACCAGAGTTCTCATGACCTACTGTATGTGTATTGTACGCTCTGTGACTCAGCAAAAACCTTGCAAAAGTGACTCAGCAGAAAGTGCTATAAAAAAAAACAATCCTTTATCACAGAGGAGAAAGAACAGAGCAGATTCCTTGTCATCTCCATGACCATCGTCCCTGTGTATTATAATCACTAAATTACTCCTTGTACTCCGTGCCTCCTTACATGAAGGTGTAAAAGTACCACTGTAGTGTGAAAGAATTGGAAAAAGACAATAACTCATTATAAGAAACTAGCTATTGAGCCTGTTCTATGCCCGGGTGGCGAGCATTTTTATTGGTATATGGTCCCCCATCCTGGTATTTGTGCTCCCCAATCCTGTTCCCCCATCCTGTTATGTGCTGCCCTCATCCCTATCCTGGTATGCATGGCACCCCTCACCCCCAATCCTGGTATGCATGGCACCCCTCACCACTAATCCTGGTATGCATGGCACCCCTCATACCTATCCTGGTATGCATGGCACCCCTCATCCTTATCCTGGTATGCATGGCACCCCTCATCCTTATCCTGGTATGCATGGCAGCCCTCATCCCCAATCCTAGTATGTATGGTACCCCATCCCTCATACCTATCCTGGTATACATGGTACCCCTCATCCCTATTCTGGTATGCATGGCACCCCATCCCTATCCTGTTATGCATGGCACCCCTCATCCCCAATCCTGGTATGCATGGCACCCCTCATCCCCCAATCCTGGTATGTGTGGCCCCATTATCCCCCAATCCTGGTATGTGTGGCCCCCTCATCCCCCAATCCTGGTATGTGTGGCCCCCTCATCCCCCAATCCTGGTATGTGTGGCCCCCTCACCCCCCAATCCTGGTATGCGTGGTCCCCTCACCCCCCAATCCCGGTATGCGTGGTACTCCTCATCCCCCAATCCTGGTATGCATGGTACCCCTCATCCCCCAATCCTGGTATGCATGATACCCCTCATCCCCCAATCCTGGTATGCATGGTACCCCTCACCCCTCAATCCTGGTATGCATGGTACCCCTCATCCCCCAATCCTTGTATGTATGGTACCCCTCATCCCCCAATCCTGGTATGTGTGGCCCCCTCATCTCCCAATCCTGGTATGCGTGGCACCCCTCATCCCCCAATCCTGGTATGTGTGGCTCCCTCACCCACCAATCCTGGTATCTGTGGCCCCCTCATCCCCCAATCCTGGTATGTGTGGCCCCCTCATCCCTATCACGCTGCACACACACAAAACCCCCCCACTTATACTCACCTTTCTTCGCTGTGCTCCAGCGCTGCTGTGTCCCGTTTTGCCGGAGGCCAGAGGAGGAGTGTGGCGCCGGAGTACGCGCGTACCCATACCGCGCTGTCCGGCGCCATTTTGCTGAAGACACACTGCTATGCGCATGGGCCATTTCCGACGGCGCATTCATCTCCCGACTACCGGCCCGAAGACACAGCGCAGTCTCCCGGATAGGTGAGTAGTTAGGGGTTCGGAGATCGCAGTATGCGTTCAGTGCTTACGCATACCGCAATCTCCGGGGCCACAATCCTCATCCTAAACTCCTCGTTTAGGATGTGGCTGCATTCCTCTGTGGGGTCCAGACTGTGCAGGCGCGTCGCAATTGCGCAGTCTATAGAGGCTTCAGACAGAGGGACGCTTGTACGATTATATTATAGATTGTAGGGTAAAAGTCTAGATGCTGGGATGGGGACAGGTAGGTTTATTATTCCCTCATTTCAAGAAGATCATAAGATTCACTAAAAGATCTAATTTCAACCTGATCTCGGAGATTATCAGTCACAATCGCAGTAGATTAATGGTCATTTACTTAAATGAAAAATTACACAATATTCTATTTCCAACACGTTTCGGGGACTCATACAATTCCCTCATCATCAATGTTAATAAATATAGAAGACATACAATCTGTTAACGTCCATATGCAACAAAATGTTTACGTCTTATGTAAGTTATTTCCGAGGAATGGTGGAAATGTGTGACACCACGAAATGCGTTGAGCACAAAACATAGGAAATAATCTATTTGAAAAAAAAAGATTAATATTTTTCTACAGCAATAATAATGTCTGATAGTGACCAAATTATGAATTTGTTGTAAAAATTACGGTTTCCTTTGGATGGGAGCGTTGAATTTAAGCTTTTGATTATTTTTTTTAAAAAAAAATGTTAAAAACCACAAGTGTTATGCACATGGTTGTGGAACCACTGTACCACGGTCCGGGGAGAGCCTGGAGTGGCATAATTTAGCGACCACCACTAGAGCCTCTGATGGTGGAGATAGACTTGAACCCAGGTGGACACCAGGTGCAGGATCACAGGTGCAGGTTCAGACTGGACAGGTGAGGATAGCGGTACAGGTGCGGAAAAGAGGGAACAGACTCAGGAACAGAATACAGCAGGACGGACAGGAACTAGTTAAGGCAGGGGAGGCAGGATTGGGTGCAGGCAGGTGTCACGCACAGTGTAGAAAAGACAAAGTGCAACACGAAGGGATGAGGGGAAGGGAGCCCAGACACTAGGGAAAGGGGGAGTGGAGACCTCCTAAGCTGATCTAATATCACCATGTCTCCCCTACCGTCCCTATATTGGTTCCTCACCAATCGCCGAACAGGAAACCTAAACCCTGTATCTCCCTAGAGCTAGGCCTTGGATAGGGAAGGGGGGTGAGCACTGGTCAGTCCTTACTAACAGCTAAAGACAACAGGGGAGAAAAACACAGGGGGAAGTAACTTAGCTTGAGCCGACTTCCAAGAGATAACACCAAATGTCCTCCCAGCACGAGAGATGAAATAAGCAGCAGACTGCAATAGCTCCAAGCCTTCACAAGGGAAAATGTGAATATCACCAGTGCCTCTCTGTAGCAAACTGAAAGTATTTAAACACCCAGGCAAGGGTGTCAATCAGAGCAGGAGGGAGGTAGGCGCTGGGTCCTAGAGTAAGACAGATTTAAGAAAGCGTCTGCGATGCCAAACGAATAGATCTTCTGCAGCCAGCTGCAGAGTGACTGTCTGTGACATCTGACACCTGTGACAGCAGGATGGACAGGCTCAGGTTTGTACAAGGCAGGCAGGATGGACAAGGTCAGGTGCGGACAGGATCAGGTTCAGGGAGCGCAGGTACAGAGACCTTATAACTAGGTAGCAGGATATCTACTGATAACTGAAGTTGCTAAGGCACCTCTGTATGATTCCTAAATCATGGGACATGATATAATGGCTGTTCATATGTTCAGGCTTTCAAAGACATCAAGTGTTTAAAAGAAGCAACATTCTTCAGGGGTTATCCAGAAGGAATCCATTCTTTACGATAGAAGTCTATGTGAAAGTTAAAAAGACACCTGGAAGATGCCAAGGCGTCTTTTTGAGTGTTTTGTTAGTGTTTTCTTCATTGTTCAATGGAATTAAAATGCTGATGCAAAAGACGCCCAAAAATTGTTAAAAGAAATATTCAAAAAAAGTGCTGAAAAAGATGCTTCAGGTTTACAAAACTAAAGGGAAAAAGAGCAATTCCTGAAGCATCTTCTACTTGAAAAATGGATGCTTTTGACCATCGGAAAAGACGCAATGTCAACATATTCTTAAACTTCCCTTACTCATCTTAGATAGCGGTTGACCAAACAAGACAATTATTGGAGTTTCCGCTCAATTTCTCTACAAAAGCTCAGCGAAAAGACTCGGTGTGCACATATCCTAATGGGATCGATCTGGTTTCTGTGCATTTTTTTTTTAAGTACGAATGATAAAATGTATTATGGGAACCTAGCCTAGGACATAAGATATAGGTTACTCCCTGAAGTATAGATCTTATGTTCCTATAACTCAAGAATTTGAACAGAGAACTAAGAGACAGTTTTCTCCTGATTTATCTGACGAGAGATGGTGTCGGGAGCATCTGAGATGCTGGCCAGTATTCTCATCACCTTTGTATGCTGTATGCTTTGTTAGTCCTACAATAACCCTTTCTTGCAGAGGAATAGGAGAACTACCTTCATCTATTTGTATAATTATTGAGTTACCTACAATGGACATGTATATAGGACTCACCTGTCATAAATGAGTGGTGCACGAAAACCCAAAACAAAAAAATATTCATGGTTCTCTGTTGGGTGCTGTTTATGCTACATGTGTCTGCGTGAGAATCCATCACATCACAGCCGCAGGCATTCAACACACCGGCGGCAGTGGCACAGACACAGAGATGAACCCTGACATTGCTGAATGCCTGCGGCCGGCCACCGCCTTCCTCTGGCCGCAGGCATTCAACACACCGACGGCAGTGGCGCAGACACAGAGATGAACCCTGACATTGCTGAATGCCTGCGGCCGCCCGCCGCCTTCCTCTGGCCGCAGGCATTCAGCACGCTGACGGCAGGGGCGCAGACACAGGGGGGCACAGACTCTGCCTGCGCGCTGGCCGCAGCTGCCTCACTGCACTCAATTGTATTCGCATCTGTCAGACGCAAATAAAATTGCTGTGAGCACAGTTCTGGATAGGAGCAGAGGAGTTGTAGTGTCAGCTCCCTGCTCTGCAAGGAACTCCAAAAAAATGCAGGACCCTTCCGGGCCTTCGCATTGAAGAAGATGGCGCATACAGGAGACAACGGATGGCACGAAACAGTGATGTCATTGCACCATCCAGCGCTCCCTGCTGTACCAGAAAGAAGAGGAGACAGTGTCCACAGTGTACAGGGAGAAGGGATTAGGTGAGTATAAGCTTTTTTTTCAATTTTTATTTTATTTTTACTTTATCAATAAATGGGGGCTATCACAGGGGCTGGATGTGAGGACATTATGAGAGGCTGGATGTGGGGACATTATGAGGGGCTGGATGTGGGGGCATTGTGAAGGGCTGGCTGTGTGGACATTATGAGTAACTGGCTGTGTGGACATTACAAGAGGGGCTGTCTGTAGGGACATTACAAGAGCGGCTGACTGTGGGGACATTACAAGAGGGACTGTGAGGAAATATCACAAGAGGGGCTGTAGGGGACATTATACTGTATATAGAGGACTGAGGTGGACATCATATTATATATGATGGGCTGTGGTGACCATACTATATAATGGGGGGCTGTGGTGGATATCATACTGCATAGGGGGCTGTGGTGGACATTGTAATGTATATTGGGGGACTGTTGTGGATATATTGAAAGGGTGGCTGTTAAGACCATCATACAGTGTAGTGGGACAATGTGAGGAGGGAGGTACAGTTTGGAGAGGACAACGTGGCGGGCAGTATGAGGTCATAGTGTGAAGATGGGGCAGGGGGATATGTTGGCACAATATGGAGAGAGGTTAGTTTGGTGGGGGTCAGTGTGGAGATATAGAGAGTATAAGGGAAAACAGTGGAGAGGTGACAGCCATGGTATAGGCCATGCTTCATAAGGGTGGACGGTGTGGCAGCTATAGCTGATAATCGCTAGTGTGGTGGTTATAGCTCATAAGAGCAGACATTGTGGAGGCCATATACCATAGGAGTCTTATTTAGGGCATAATATGGACAGATATCTTTATGCAGAGGGCATTTTAATAACACTTTTATTTTAAGGGCACCGTGTTGGCACCGTGTTGGGATGTGCTGCAGAAGACTGGAGAAGAGGCAAGTCTGTAGAGATGAGCTGTGGATGTGAAAAGTCATCATGGCATCTGGACAAGATGGAGATGAAAAGAAAGAAGCTACTCAACCAGAGAAGATGTCACCTATAAGGTTTCTGGATGTATATGTTTACTTGTTGATACTGACTAGTACTAAGTCTCATCAGTACTGTGGTTCCTGTATGGTCCGCAGTCTGAAAATGAATGATAATGACTCCCAGCATCCTTGTTAAAGACATGCTGGGGGTTGTAGGTTTATGAGGTACAAATGTATATGGGCCTGACTTGACATTACAACTGATTTCTGTACTTGCTGTACTAAGCTTGGTGATATAGTCATGTACATGGTTCTGGTGATGTGTTCATGTACTGATGGTAGTTCTGGTAACATATACATGCACTGATAATGTTACTGGCGTTGTATTTATTTAATGATGGTGGTTCTGGTGATGTATTTGTGTACTGATTATGGTTCTGGTGATGCATTAATGTACTAGTTTTAGTGACCTATTTATTTACTGATGATGCTTCTGGTGCTGTATTTAAGTATTGTTGATGGCTCTGGTGTTCTATTTATGTACTGATGATGATTTTGGTTTTGTATTTATGTAGTGATGAATACATCACTAGAACAACCATCACTGCATGAATACATCAAAAGAACCACCATCCGTACATGAATACATCACCAGAACCACTATCTGTACAGGAATATGGCACTAGAATGACCACCAGTTTTGTTGCAAACTGTATTTGTCGCATGACGGACGTGAAAACCATCAGACGTATCCCTTTATCTATAATGCCAGGAAAAGAAAGGGGAGAGTCAGCTCACCAGATCTAGTTGCACCTTGTTTTGGACAGGAAACATCGCATGCAGCTGCCCTAGTCCTTGTCGATATGGAAATGCAGGAAAAACAAGATTCTCCAGTGATGAAAAATGAGATACGTATAAAACTTCACATTTCTTTGCAAACTTTAAAACCCAGTATTTTTGGCAAACCACAGATCATCCAATAAACCATTGGATGATCTGTGGTTTGCCGAAAATACTGGATTTTAAAGTTTGTAAATAAATGTGAAGGTTTATCAATAATGGGGTCTGTTTAGTTTCCATTAGGAGATCGGAAAAATGCTAGCCGAGGGGGGCGATAGGGGACCTGTTACCTAAGTCTCTGACTTATTCCTTTACTAGGGGGCTGAGGGTTCATGGGGGGGGGGGGGTCACAATACAGTATTACTAGGAAATTTAACCAGAGAATATTGAATATTGCATAAAAGTGTTACCTAACATCAGAGGTGTAGCTATAGTAGATGCAGGGGGGCCCTGGAGTCGAAGGGGCAAAAAATCTCCATTTGGCCCACATGGGATGACCAATACTATTAAAAACCTTTTAATAGTTGGGGACCTTTTTTGGATATTTTCCAACAATGCCCAAGCGCTTTAAGGTTTGCCGCTGCCTAAAATCAGACCATTCACGCCTTCAGGGATCAATAATTCATGAAACAGATATAAGGTCATCAATAAATGATTAGCGTATGGTTTACAAGGGGTCACATTATTATACTCTAGGAAAACCTTTACTACTGTAGATACAAATATCTAACATATAGCGGCGCGCTGGAGACCAGGATTGTCATATGCCAATGACAAGGGTTATTCCCCATCAGCTTCCCTCTCTGCTTCATTCATTGTCTATGGGTTTGCTGGAGAAAGCCAAGTACAGCACTGCACTGTTTCCAACAATTCCATTGACAAGAGAGTTGAGATCCATTCAAGATGGTAGTGCAGAGCCCCAATCTCAGGATCACTGGTTGTCCAAATGGTTGGATGATCCGAATGGGATGTAATTTTTTTTGACACCCATAGACTTGCATGGGCGAGTCTCATCTAAAATACGGAAATGACTAGTGCCTGCTACGATTTATTTCACACATTCAGGGCCAGTTCAGACGAGCATATTATACAGACTCGTGCTGTCCGAGTAAAAATTGATCAGTGTTATTTAATTGGGCTGTTCAAATGACAGTTTTTTTTGTAACATGGACCGAATGTCCATGTGAGAAAAAAAAATTGCAGCCTGCACGATTCTCTTCCATATTTCAGATGAGACTCACCCATTAAAATCTATGGGTGCGCAAAATAATCGGATCTCATACGGATCAACCATATAGCATTCGATAAATACGGATAGAGTGCCATTGTTAAACATAACTGTATTTCATCGGGATTCGCCGGTTTCAAACCCGGTAATGGAGGGTATGTTTGAGTTACACATACCTCTGGCCAGTGAGCGCGGCCTTGCTCCATACACTTGTATGGCGCTGAGGCCACGCCCCGTCCAATGACATGGCCAGTCAGTGGACATGGCTGACAAGAGGGTGCGGCCTCGCGCTCCATACATTACTCATACATACCCTCCATTACCGGGTCTGGAACCGACGAATCCTCACAGCGCACAGTGCGTGTGCTGGCAGAATTCATAAGTCTGCAGTCACACAGAGTGACTTCAGACTTATCAGTTTTGACCAGACAACCCCTTTAAGGAGGAAAAGAAAGTTGAAGTAGTGGAGCTGGAAGATTGTTGATAGGGCCCCAGGAGAGGAATCAGAGACGCAGATCTTGTAGAGAGAAGCCTGGAGCTCACTGTGGGTTTGAGTAAGTCATCGTAGAACAGTGAGTGACATGACTATTGCTGGCCTGGTGAAAAAGTCCAGTGAATACAGTTTAGGAGGTATGGGACAAGGTCATGTGATCAGACGAGACCGAAATAGAACTTTTTGGTATCAACTCCACTCGCCGTATTTGAGGGAGATGAGTACAACCTCAAAAACACAGTCCCAACCATGAAGCATGGTGGGGGAAACATACTTTGAGGTGCTTTTCTGCAAAGGGGACAGGACGACTGCACCATATTGAAGGGAGGATGCATGGAATCATGTATCGCGAGATTTTGGCCAACAACCTCCTTCCCTCAGTAAGATCATTGAAGATGGGTCGTGGCTGGGTCTTCCAGCATGACATTGACCCAAAACACATAGCCAGTGCAACTTAAGGATTGCCTCCATAAGAAGCATTTCAGGGTCCTGGAGTGGCCTAGCCAGTCTCCAGACATGAACCCAATAGAAAATCTTTGGAGGGAGCTGAAACTCAATGTTGCCCAGCGACAGCCCTGAAACCTGAAAGATCTGGAGAACATCTGTATGGAGGAGTGGGCCAGAATCCCTGCTGCAGAGTGTGCAAACCTGGTCAAGAGCTACAGGAAACGTCTGACCTCTGTAATTGCAAACAAAGGTTTCTGCACCAAATATTAAGTTCTATTTTTCTATTGTATCAAATACCTATTTCATGCAATAAAATGCAAATGAATTATGTAAGAATCATACAATGTGATTTTCTGTATTTTTTTTAAGATTCTGTCTCTCACAGGTGAAGTGTACCTACGATAAAAATTACAGACCTCTCCATTCTTTGTAGGTGGGAAAACTTGCCAAATCAGCAGTGTATCAAATACTTATTTTCCCGACTGTATAAGAAGTATTATGAGACATGTCCCAAACCAAGAGTACATTTATCACTGTGGATAAGGTGTTGCAGATATCACCCCGCCAGGATTTGTATTATTTAACTGAATATCTCCTCCAATTTCCACTGTTACCCTGATTCTGTAACAGTTTTCCTTTTTCTTTTGGGCCCCTCCATTCCAAAGTTATTCCCCATGGAAATAAAGATGCAAATTCTCCCTTCAAGGAACTTCTCTGCGGGCGTTTGCTTTTGTTTCCCCTGCTGGCCAATCAAAACATGACCACACCCACAAATAAGTTCTATGGTACATGCCCAATTCTTTGAAGGTAGAATTTACATGTTTATTACTGGGGGGCATAACTTTGTAATGGAGGGGCAAAACAATAGTCTGCACATAGGCACTGGGATTTTTTTCCATCACATTAATATCTGGAGCATTCACCAGCGAAATCTCTCATAAAGCCGCGGCTTCTTTCCCCTTTCTTGGATGGGCACTCCTCCCATTTGGCACAGGCGATTCTAATTAGCAGGAGACTGCAAAGAGGGTCTAGTCTATTTTTTTGCTCTTACTTGAGAGCTTGAGGAAGGTGAGTCACAATGCCCCTTTCATGTGGTGTTGGTGCAGTGTGTCAGCCATTGTTGCTGTGGTTTTGTCCTTGTGGGGCGGCGTGGCCTGTAGTCATGGGGACTCGGTCTTGCAGCATGGTTGCTGTGAGGAACCAGGCCGCCCACCCTGCTGGTGCATTGTCGCTGCCGCAATGGTTGGCGCACGCATAGGCGGATTATAATGAGGGAAATCTGGGCTACTGCCCGGGGCCCAGGGGGCCCGGGGCTCCGGGGGGTCCATGACCTGATTGCCCTCATTATAATATGTGCGACGCCGCGGCACATACTGGCAGTCAGAGGTGGGGGCCCCCGGACCGCTCCCCCAGCAGCGGCGCACGGCCGCTACTTCTTCTTCGGCTGGGCCAGCAATGCACCTGTTAACTTCCCTGTGTGCTGGCCCGGCCGTGTCACTGCTAGGAGACACGGCCCTGTGCGTGGCCGTGTCTGCTAGTGTGACGTCACGCAGTGCACGCTGCACTGCTGCATCGGAGAGGAGCTGGGTGACAGGAGCCGAGCCGGAGGATGGTGAGTGTGTGTGTGTGAGTGTGTGTGTGTGAGAGTATGTGTGAGTGTGTGTGTATGTGAGTGAGTGTGTGTGTGTGTGTGTGTGCAGGCAGATATCATTGTGTGATGTCTGTTTATATGTATTTTTGTGTTTCAAATGTGTTTATGCGTGTATGTATATGTCTGTATATGTTTGTGTGTGTGCGTGACTGCGTGCGGCCTCCCGCTGTGTATAAATGGCGCCGTGCGGCCTCCCGCTGTGTATAGATGGCTACGTGCGGCCTCCTGCTGTGTATAGATGGCTACGTGCGGCCTCTCGCTGTGTATAGATGGCTACGTGCGGCCTCCCGCTGTGTATAGATGGCTACGTGCGGCCTCCCGCTGTGTATAGATGGCTACGTGCGGCCTCCCGCTGTGTATAGATGTCTACAGTACAGACCAAAAGTTTGGGCACACCTTCTCATTTAAAGATTTTTCTGTATTTTCATGACTATGAAAATTGCACATTCACACTGAAGGCATCAAAACTATGAATTAACACATGTGGAATTATATACTTAACAAAAAAGTGTGAAACAACTGAAAATATGTCTTATATTCTAGGTTCTTCAAAGTAGCCACCTTTTGCTTTGATGACTGCTTTGCACACTCTTGGCATTCTCTTGATGAGCTTCAAGAGGTAGTCACCGGAAATGGTCTTCCAACAATCTTGAAGGAGTTCCCAGAGATGCTTAGCACTTGTTGGCCCTTTTGCCTTCACTCTGCGGTCCAGCTCACCCCAAACCATCTCGATTGGGTTCAGGTCTGGTGACTGTGGAGGCCAGGTCTTCTGGCGTAGCACCCCATCACTCTCCTTCTTGGTCAAATAGCCCTTACACAGCCTGGAGGTGTGTTTGGAGTCATTGTCCTGTTGAAAAATAAATGATGGTCCAACTAAACGCAAACCGGATGGAATAGCATGCCGCTGCAAGATGCTGTGGTAGCCATGCTGGTTCAGTATGCCTTCAATTTTGAATAAGTCCCCAACAGTGTCACCAGCAAAGCACCCCCACTCCATCACACCTCCTCCTCCATGCTTCACGGTGGGAACCAGGCATGTAGAGTCCATCCGTTCACCTTTTCTGGGTCACACAAACACACGGTGGTTGGAACCAAAGATCTCAAATTTGGACTCATCAGACCAAAGCACAGATTTCCACTGGTCTAATGTCCATTCCTTGTGTTCTTTAGCCCAAACAAGTCTCTTCTGCTTGTTGTCTGTCCTTAGCAGTGGTTTCCTAGCAGCTATTTTACCATGAAGGCCTGCTGCACAAAGTCTCCTCTTAACAGTTGTTGTAGAGATGTGTCTGCTGCTAGAACTCTGTGTGGCACTGACCTGGTCTCTAATCTGAGCTGCTGTTAACCTGTGATTTCTGAGGCTGGTGACTCGGATAAACTTATCCTCAGAAGCAGAGGTGACTCTTGGTCTTCCTTTCCTGGGGCGGTCCTCATGTGAGCCAGTTTCTTTGTAGCGCTTGATGGTTTTTGCAACTGCACTTGGGGACACTTTCAAAGTTTGCCCAATTTTTCGGACTGACTGACCTTCATTTCTTAAAGTAATGATGGCCACTCGTTTTTCTTTACTTAGCTGCTTTTTTCTTGCCATAATACAAATTCTAACAGTCTATTCAGTAGGACAATCAGCTGTGTATCCACCAGACTTCTGCACAACACAACTGATGGTCCCAACGTCATTTATAAGGCAAGAAATCCCACTTATTAAATCTGACAGGGCACACCTGTGAAGTGAAAACCATTTCCGGTGACAACCTCTTGAAGCTCATCAAGAGAATGCCAAGAGTGTGCAAAGCAGTCATCAAAGCAAAAGGTGGCTACTTTGAAGAACCTAGAATATAAGACATATTTTCAGTTGTTTCACGCTTTTTTTTGTTAAGTATATAATTCCACATGTGTTAATTCATAGTTTTGATGCCTTCAGTGTGAATGTACAATTTTCAAAGTCATGAAAATACAGAAAAATCTTTAAATGAGAAGGTGTGTCCAAACTTTTGGTCTGTACTGTACGTGCGGCCTCCCGCTGTGTATTGACGGCTACGTGCGGCCTCCCGCTGTGTACAGACGGCTACGTGCGGCCTCCCGCTGTGTATAGATGGCTATGTGCGGCCTCCTGCTGTGTATAGATGGCTATTTGCGGCCTCCCGCTGTGTATAGATGGCACCGTGCTGCATCCTGCTGTGTATAGATGGCGCCGTGCGGCCTCCTGCTGTGTATAGATGGCTACGTGCGGCCTCCTGCTGTGTATAGATGGCGCCATGCGGCCTCCCGCTGTGTATAGATGGCGCCGTGCGGCCTCCTGCTGTGTATAGATGGCTACGTGCGGCCTCCCGCTGTGTATAGATGGCTGCGTGTGGCCTCCTGCTGTGTATAGATGGCACCGTGCGGCCTCCCGCTGTGTATAGATGGCTACGTGCAGCCTCCTGCTGTGTATAGATGGCACCGTGCGGCCTCCTGCTGTGTATAGATGGCTACGTGCCGCCTCCCGCTGTGTATAGATGGCTATGTGCCACCTCCTGCTGTGTATAGATGGCTACGTGCGGCCTCCCGCTGTGTATAGATGGTGCCGTGAGGCCTCCTGCTGTGCATAGATGGCTAAATGCGGCCCCTCTGCTGTGTATAGATGGCTACATGCGGCCTCCTGCTGTGTATAGATGGCCACATGCGGCCTCCTGCTGTGTATAGATGGCTACGTGCGGCCCCCTGCTGTGTATAGATGGCACTGTGCGGCCTCCTGCTGGGTATAGATGGCTACATGCGGCCCCCTGCTGTGTATAGATGGCTACGTGCGGCCTCCCGCTGTGTACAGATGGCTACGTGCGGCCTCCTGCTGGGTATAGATGGCTACATGCGGCCTCCTGCTCTGTATAGATGGCTACGTGCGGCCTCCCGCTGTGTATAGATGGCACCGTGCTGCATCCTGCTGTGTATAGATGGTGCCATGTGGCCTCCTGCTGTGTATTGATGGCTACATGCGGCCTCCTGCTGTGTATAGATGGCGCCGTGCGGCCTCCCGCTGAGTATAGATGGCGCCATGCGGCCTCCTGCTGTGTATAGATGGCACCGTGCGGCCTCCCGCTGTGTATAGATGGCTACGTGCAGCCTCCTGCTGTGTATAGATGGCTACGTGTGGCCTCCTGCTATGTATAGATGGCACCGTGCGGCCTCCCGCTGTGTATTGATGGCTATGTGCAGCCTCCTGCTGTGTATAGATGGCACTGTGCGGCCTCCTGCTGTGTATGGATGGCTGCGTGCCGCCTCCCGCTGTGTATAGATGGCTACGTGCCGCCTCCTGCTGTGTATAGATGGCTACGTGCGGCCTCCCGCTGTTTATAGATGGCACCGTGTGGCCTTCTGCTGTGTATAGATGGCTACATGTGGCCCCCTGCTGTGTATAGATGGCTACGTGCGGCCTCCCGCTGTGTATAGATGGCTACGTGCGGCCTCCTGCTGGGTATAGATGGCTACATGCGGCCTCCTGCTGTGTATAGATGGCTACGTGCGGCCCACTGTTGTGCATGGATGGCACCGTGCGGCCTCCTGCTGTGTATAGATGGCTACATGCAGCCCCTTACTGGGTATCGATGGCTACATGCGGCCCCCTGCTGTGTATAGATGGCTACATGCGGCCTCCTGCTGTGTATAGATGGCTACGTGCCGCCTCCCGCTGTGTATAGATGGCTACGTGCCACCTCCTGCTGTGTATAGATGGCACCGTGCGGCCTCCTGCTGTGCATAGATTGCTACGTGCGGCCTCCTGCTGTGTATAGATGGCTACATGCGGCCTCCTGCTGTGTATAGATGGCCACGTGCGGCCTCCTGCTGTGTATAAATGGCTACGTGCGGCCCCCTGCTGTGTATAGATGGCACCGTGCGGCCTCCTGCTGTGTATAGATGGCTACATGCGGCCCCCTGCTGTGTATAGATGGCTACGTGCGGCCTCCCGCTGTGTATAGATGGCTACGTGCGGCCTCCTGCTCGGTATAGATGGCTACGTGCGGCCTCCTGCTGTGTATAGATGGCTATGTGCGGCCCCCTGCTGTGTATAGATGGCACCGTGCGACCTCCTGCTGCATATAGATGGCTACGTGCGGCCTCCCGCTGTGTATAGATGGCACTGTGCTGCATCCTGCTGTGTATAGATGGTGCCGTGCGGCCTCCTGGTGTGTATTGATGGCTACGTGCGGCCTCCTGCTGTGTATAGATGGCGCCGTGCGGCCTCCCGCTGTGTATAGATGGCGCTGTGCGGCCTCCTGCTGTGTATTGATGGCTACGTGCGGCCTCCCGCTGTGTATAGATGGCTACGTGTGGCCTCCTGCTGTGTATAGATGGCACCGTGCGGCCTCCCGTTGTGTATGGATGGCTACGTGCAGCCTCCCGCTGTGTATAGATGGCTATGTGCGGCCTCCTGCTGTGTATAGATGGCTACGTGCCGCCTCCCGCTGTGTATAGATGGCACCGTGCGGCCTCCTGCTGTGTATAGATGGCTACATGCGGCCCCCTGCTGTGTATAGATGGCTACGTGCGGCCTCCCGCTGTGTATAGATGGCTACGTGCGGCCTCCTGCTGGGTATAGATGGCTACATGCGGCCTCCTGCTGTGTATAGATGGCTACGTGCGGCCTCCTGCTGTGTACAGATGGCACCGTGCGGCCTCCTGCTGTGTATAGATGGCTACATGCGGCCCCCTGCTGGGTATAGATGGCTACATGCGGCCTCCTGCTGTGTATAGATGGCTACGTGTGCTCAATATTAAGTCATACAATTAATTTAAGGCTATGTGCCCAAGATGCAGAAATGCTCCGGATTGTTTTTGAGCGTTTCTGCATCTCCCTGGCACAAAAAACGCATGCGGATTGTACATGCGGATTGTACATGCGGATTTTACATGCGTTTTTTGTGCCAGGGACAAGCGGATGTGAAGCGTTCTTCACATGCATTTCCGCATGCGGGTTGACAAGCGCTTTCCAAGCGATTTTAGCATCACTTGGAAAGTGCTTGACAACTTGGTCACACTATATAAAAAATTCCATTCAACCAGCATGGATTTATATAGTGTGACCGTAAAAGAATGGTAAAAAATAAAAAATAAATATTATACTTACCTTCTGATGGCCTGCCGACGTCAGCGGTCTCGTGACCCGTCACATGACTAAATGACGTCACCACAGGTCCTTTAGTCTACCGCGAGCTGCTGGCAAGCCAGGACGCATCGGATAAAGGCCATCAGAAGGTAAGCATAATATTTATTTTTTATTTTGTTCTTTTTTTTACAGGTACTATGGTACCCGGGTGTGGAGGCAAAGCACATGCGGATTATCATTGGGGAACATGGCAGGCCTTCTACCAAGCGTTTTTTGCAGAGGAATTGCCGCTGCGGAAACGCTTAAAAAACGCATAGTGGGCACACAGCCTAAAAAAAATTATTATAATTAATATATTAATATTGTGCCAAATTAATTTCTCGTGAACTATCACATGATCTATCACAGGGGATCATGTGACGTGATACATCAGGTGTGTGTGTGTGTGGGGGGGGGGGGCCGCGCCTTCTAAACTGCCCGGGGCCCTTGCTACTCTTAATCCACTCCTGGGCGCACGACTCCGCTCCCGTTCAGGCAGGAAATATTAGGACCCACTATGAGGTTTGCCGTGACGTGGCAGTGGGCTTCATACAGTCTGATTTGAATGTTAAACTAAGAACCTCATGTTCAGTTTTATATATTTTTGCCGAGAGGCATTAGATCAAATGTATGATTTTTTGGAGGTGCGGTCCATGCTCCCTTTTTTTTTAATATCTGGAGCATTCACCAGCGAAATCTCTCATAAAGCCGCGGCTCTGGCACTATATTCCATCCAGGAGCATATGCTATTACATGAGGAATATCACTATTTCTGGTCATGATATGTTTTCCATCTATTAATGCTTCAAAGCCAAAGCTCAACTTAAATATTAATAAATGAACAATTAGGGTATGTGTACACGTTCAGTGTTTGCAACAGATTTTTTTGCTACTGTAAAAATCTACGTTTTATTCCGCAACAAAAATGTGTGGAAAAAATGCATCAAAAGTACAACGCGCGCACATACCATCTCAGGTATGACCCCATGGTGTAGAGTGGTAACCATCTCAGGTATGACCCTATAGTGTAGAGTGGTAACCATCTCAGGTATGGGTTCCTGGTGCAGAGGGGTAACCATCTCAGTTATGCTCCCCTGGTGTGGAAGGGTAACCATCTCACGTATAGGTTCCTAGTGTGTGTGTGTGTGGGGGAGGGGGGGTTTGCTACCTCTGGTATGGCCCCCTGGTGTGGAAGGTTGACCATCTCAGGTATGTTCCCCTGGTGTGGAAGGGTAACAATCTCACGTATGAGTTCCTAATGTGGAGGGTAACTATCTCAGGTTTAACCCCATGGGGTAGAGTGGTAACTATTACAGGTATGATCCCCTGATGTGGAGGAGTAACCATGTCAGGTATGGCCTCCTCATGTGGAGGGGTAACCATCTCAGGTATGAGTTCCTAATGTGGAGGGTAACCATCTCAGGTTTAACCCCCTGGTGTAGAGTGGTAACCATTGCAGGTATGATCCCCCCGGTGTGAAGCATTGACCATCTCAGTTATTCTTACCTGGTGTGGAAGGATAACTATTTCAGGTATGGCCCCCTGGTGTAGAGGGGGTCATCTCAGGTATGACCCCCTAGTGTAGAGGGGGAACCCTCTCAGATATGACACCATAGTGTGGAAGGAAACCATCTCAGATATGACCCCCTGGTGTGGAGGGGTAACCATCACAGGTATGACCCCGATGGTGTGGAGGGGTAACCATCTCAGATATGACCCCCTGGTGTGGAGGGGTAACCATCTCAGGTATAGCCCCCTGGTGTGGAGAAGCAACCATCTCAGATATGACCCCCCTGTTGTGGAGGGGTAACCATGTTAGGCATGGCCACCTGGTGTGGAGAAGTAACCATAGCCATCATGGTGGCTCAGTGGTTAGCACTGTTGCTTTTCAACACTGGGGTCCTGGGTTCAACTCCCACCAAGGACAACATCTGCAAGGAGTTTTTATGTTCTCCCCATGTTTGTGTGGGTTTCCTCCGGGTTCTCCGGTTTCCTCCCACACTCCAAAGACATATGATGGCGCTATATAAATAATACATAATCTCAGTTATGACCTCTGGTGTAAAGGAGCAACCATTTAGCTATGGCCCCCTGATTGTTGGAAACCAGGTTCCTATGTTAAAAGTTTTTTTTTTAATGCATACCGCGTGGCACAATTTTTTCCTGCGCTGACAGATTGTATAGGAAAGCAGAAAAAAAAAAGTTTGCCATTGAACGAATACAATAAATTATCTTCTGATGAATACTCTGAATGTGGTGTGAACAGAACCTAAAAGCATTAACTATGTAGAGTCTGCGCAGCCTTGTGCAAGGACAGTTGTCCTGTGAAACATGGACTGGATGGGTTGTAAATATGCCATTCATGGCATCACTATTTCGAAGGTATGAGGAGGTTATAGATAAATCCTGGCAGCAAAGAACACATGATCCTATTATTTAAGAATTTGGACAGAGGTGCGAGATTCAGATTTTTTTGCCTTTCTCAGAAGAGATGGTGCCGGGAGCATCTGAGATGTGACCAGAGTTCACGTGACCTACTGTATGTGTATTGTACGCTCTGTGACTCAGCAGAAACCTTGTAAAAGTGACTCAGCAGAAAGTCCTATAATAAAACTAATCCTTTATCACAGAGGAGAAAGAACAGAGCAGATTCCTTGTTGTTATCTCCATGACCATCATCCCTGGGTATTATAATCACTAAATTACTGCGTGCCTCCTTATATGAAGTTGTAAAAGTTCCGTGATTATTTGAAAGAATTGGAAAAGGACAATAACCCATTATAAGAAATTATAGGGTAATAGTCTAGATGTTGGGACGGGGACAGGTAGGTTTATTATTCCCCCATTTCAAGCAGCTCTTAAGATGCACTATAAGGTCTAAGTTTCACCTGATCTCAGAGATTATCACTCACAATCGCAGACATAAATGAAATATTACACAATATTCTATACTAACGCGTTTCGGGGAATCATAACATTTCCACAGAGGAGAAAGAACAGATCCCGTGTTTTTCTCTACATGACCATCCGCCATGTATATTATCTTGATTATCTCTTGTAGTGCGTGTCTTGTTACATTAATGGCTCATGTAATGGCTCAGCATGCAATTAATGCAGAGAAAGGAAAAAGCCGCTGCAAGACACTAAATGGCTTATTTCCCCAAGGGACAGTAAAGGATCAGGCATGTTGGAAACCAACAGCCTAGTCCATATTCCCCCCAACAGCTAACTCCAAAATAGGCAGGTTTGAGTGAGATTTATATGTAAAGATAACTTTACTGTATGTTTTGCTGTGTCATTGTAAGATAAGTTGTGCCCAGTCACGGTGCACACAGGGCGAAGGAAGGAAATCCATCATCAGCATCACTGCGTCGTAAAACAATTGTATGTGTGGGAAAAGGTCATTGTGTTTGTGTTTTAGAATGAACAGAACAGAAATAGGGGGCTAGGAGAAAAAAGAGAATAAAGACTCCACACACAGTTTTTGAAGAAACTCGGCAGGAAGGTTGTCCCAAACATCTTGGAGAACTAACCCCAGATCTTCTGTGGATGTCAATTGTACAAATCTTTCTGTCTCTTCATGTGATCCCAGACAGACGGGATGATGTGAGATCAGGGCTCTGTCGGGCCGGATCATCACTTTCAGGATTCTTCGTTCTTCTTTACACTGAAGATAGATCTTAATGACATTGGCTGGATGTTTGGGATCATTGTCCTGCTGAAGAATAGATTTGGAGCCAATCAGACGCCCTCGTGATGGTATTACATGATGGATAAGTATCTCCCTGAATTTCTCAGCATTGAGGACCTCAAGAAATGGGCAAAGTTAAGAACTATAGAAGCAGTGGTCAGCCAAGGAAACTTAGTGCAGCAGATGAGCAGATGAGACACATCATGCTTGCTTACTTCCTTTTGAAGATGTCCAGCAGTGCCATCAACTCAGACCCGGCATCAACCCAACTACTGTTCAGAGGAGTCTTACCAGAAGTGGTCTTCACGGAAAAATTGTGCCCAAAACCCGTACATATAGAAACAAGGTCAAGTGACTCAACATAGGAACTGGGGTGCAGAAAAATGGCAGCAGGTGCTCTGGACCGATGAGACACAATGTGAGATATTTGGCAGTTTGTCACTGAAATCTTGAAGAGCGGTAGGCAAATAGTGAAGCATAGTGGAGTGTTCTGCAAGTTTAGGGGCTGCATTTCAGAAAATGGAGTTGGGGATTTGTTCAGGATTAATGGGGTCCTCAATGCTGGGAAAAAAACAGGCAGATATTTATCCATCGTGTAATACCATCAGGGAGGCATCTGATTGGCTCCAACTGTATTCTGCAGCTGCCCAAACATCTAGTCAATGTCATTAAGAACTATTTACAGCGTAAGGAAGAACTAGGAGTCCTGGAAGTGTTGATCCGGCCCCCACAGAGCCCTGATCTCACATCATCCAGTCTGTCTGGGATCACATGAAGAGAGGAGGATTTGCACAAGCGACATCTACAGAAGATCTGTAGTTAGTTCTCCAAGATGTTTGGAACGACCTCACTGCTGAGATCCTTTATAAGCTGTGCACAAGTCCCAAGAACAATTGATGCTGTTTTGAAGACAAAGGACAGTCACCAAAGATTGATGTGATATAGATTTATCTTTAATTCTTTTAATTTGCATTTGGTTAATTGATAAAAAAAAAAGCTATTAACACTTTTTTTTTTCATTCTTCTGCTGCATTTTTTCCACCATACCTGCTGCAAACTTTTGCACAGTCCTGTCAATGTAACACCTGCAAAGCAGTAACCCTCCCAGCCTGATAAGCCGCCATCACCAGATCTTATTCCCATGCCTTGCAGCAATATATTGCTAAACACATTTGCTAATGTATCTGACAAGTAGATCTTGGAATGGTTACATGAAAACAACGAAAATGAGCAAAGAGTAAAGATTAACCGGAGATCAATGCTTCAAGGCCGCCTGCGGTGCAATGATAATAAATATGGGAGCGGACATTACTTTTCCATTTGAAAGTTAATCTCTAATCCGCTTCAGTTTCAGACAGCAGAGTCGGGTGACCCTTGTTCTGTTGGAACAAACCCAAAAATGCACCAATGTGAACTGTTCTTAAAGAAACACTCCTGGAAAATCTAATACGCAAGTACAGGACCTGAGTGGGAGGAACATGACACAAGGAGGATACCTTTGTCATGCTCCACCCCTGAGGTCCTGCATTAGCTACACAGTGTATTATTTTTTCCCATCTTTATATAGGATATTATCAGATAGGGCTTGTGAAAACAATCACTTTTGCAATTTACTGCATGTTAAAATTTACAGCCGTTCTTGAGATATTAAAACTTTTCTTTTGTTTACAGCTCGTTGCCGAGGAGACCGACCACTTTCAGCTCATTCAAAATAAAACAATTTTAAAAAAATCAAAACAGCACCTATTTGGTTCAAAATCGCCCGATCTATGAATATATAAAAAGAATTAATCCGATCGGTAAACAGCGTAAGGAGAAAAAAATCAAAACGCCAGAATTACGTTTTTTTGGTCACCGCAATAAAATGCAATAAGGGGCGATTAAAACATTGTATCTACACAAGAATGGTATCAATAAAAACATCAGCTCAATGCGCAAAAAATAAACCCTTACCTGGCCCCAGATCCTGAAAAATAGAGACGGCAGCTCAATTGAAAATGAATAGATCGTTCATTGGAAATGTAACAAAGATAAAAGGCATAAAAATTCCCCGATCTGCCGAATGGTGAGGATCCCGAAAGTGATAACTTGTTTACACTGGAACTCTTTTTTATTACCTTTTTACACTGGACAACCCCTTTAATAAAAAGGAAAAAAAATAAAATGCAGTTCCAGTGATGACCACCAGGTGGCGATAGACTCAATACTCACTGAATCTTCTGCGTATACTATAATACATACAGTATATTACAAACCTTTGATCCCAATGGGGTCTTATATTTAGTCTGAATAGTGGCTGATCAACAGAGATTATTTTTGAATCAACTTATATTTTTGCATTTTTTTTACTTTTCCTTGTGAACGTCTCCATTAAATGTTGAACTTTTCTTTAATAAAAAAAGAAATAAACTTTTTTTTTTTTGCCCACCGTAACCAATCACAAGGCAGCTTTTCTTTGTCTTTTTCCTTTATTCTGCTCGTAAAGAAAACAATATCTACAATGTGAATGTTTGAAACGTATCACATATCTTCCCCCAGGCTTTTACATGCAAGATATTCTAGGAGTGAGCGAAAGAATTACATTATACAGAAAAAGTGTCCATTGTGATCACTTGAGCGCCATAATCTATCGTTACAGAGTTCTCATCTTAGAGGGTTAACTTTTAACTCTTTCCAGAGTGTCAGCTGAATATTCTCTTTAACGACCTTTTACCAAACTACAAGCCAATCCGAGCAATGTGAGCTAATAAAATGGGTGGATTGTGTTTTTGGAGGACTCCACCCAGTGAGTGTATAAAAAGCCAGGGAGCAGCAGTTTGTGCTTTAGAGCAGAGAGTTCTAGGAGTTCCTACTTCTTGCTTCAACAGTGTTTGAACGGAATAGGAATTCTTTGTGCTAGATCTACCGTACTCTGCCTTCTTTCCAGAACTTCATCTTATTCCCGGCAAAAGAAGCTACTACCACCATCGTCATCATGAGCTCCCAGATCCGCCAGAACTACCATCAGGACAGTGAGGCTGGAGTCAACCGCACCGTCAACCTGGTGCTCCAGGCTTCCTACACCTACCAGTCCATAGTGAGTATGAGCGCAGTGGTCAGAAACCTGTCTTCCCTGAGCTGTTGTAGAACCACAAGTCAAAGCATGCCGGGGCTTGTAATTTCTAATATCTAGTGTCTCTAGATTCCAACTTCCATGCATGACTAATGTAATTCCCTAGTGTTTAGTGACCCTCTGATCATAGGTACAGAACTAAGTTTAAAAAGTTTTGAAAACTTTTTTACTTTTTGTGACACACTACAGATGGAAATGTATCTTCTCGCTCAGTAGTTCTGAGAGGTCTTGTTAGTCCTATCTGCATTGCTAACTAGTCTTCAGCAATATTGACCTCCCATAAATTTATTTTTTCTTCTGGTAATAATGCTCATGCATCCATCAAGTTCATTAAGTTAATTTGTGCACCTTTTTATTGTGGATGGAAGTTCCATTCACTTGCAACTTGTTGCAGAAAGTGTCTGCAATGCATGGTCTCCAGTTTGGTTCCTCATGTCAGGTTTTCCAACATGGCTCTCAATAGGATTTTATTTTCTTGTAGGGATTCTTCTTTGACCGGGATGATGTGGCATTGGCCAAGTTCTCCAAGTTCTTCCGTGAGCAGTCTGAAGAAAAGCGAGAACAGGCTGAGAAGTTTCTGAAGTTCCAGAACAAACGTGGAGGACGGATTGTTCTTCAGGATATCAAGGTGAGAACTTCTAGGCATCCATTAACCAAAAAAATTAAACCCCCCAGCATGTATGTAATCCTCCATGAAGCCTTCGCCACTACTAACTTCCGTAAATGGTTCTGTCTTGATCTATATAGTGCAAAATTATTTAACCTGGAGGGAATATGACACTTTAGGTTGTCTTCCTCAGCTAGAAGCTGTTCTGCCATTAATGAAATGTATTCATTTTTACTTTAGAAACCAGAGGCGGATGAATGGGGGAATGGCACCAATGCTATGGAGTATGCCCTGAAACTGGAAAAGAGCGTAAATCAGGCTCTGCTGGACCTTCACAAGATTGCTACAGACCACGTGGACCCTCATGTAAGTGACTTTCCTGTAATGTGCATAATACCGCAAGTTCATTTTAGTAAATATTCTTCTTGACGGAACAGACTATAGATCTTCTGTGACCTCCATATTGTGATCCTGGAAATGTATGACTAACCTGACTGTTATGTCACGTATGCCTCTTTAGTGGGGTGTGTTCCTGCACTTTCTGGTGGTGCTTATTGACAAGGGTGATGGAGTTGTCAAACTGGTGTCGTCCTTGTGCCTCTAAGACCGTTTTTACAAGGTGTCTTTAACATTTCCTGGAGGAGGTTCACGTGCCAGCATGATCTCCATAAACCTCTTGGAATGGCCACTTTTATTTAAAAAAAAAAAAAAAAAAAAAAAACACCACTATAACAGATGGGAGCCTGACCCACACTGAGGCCGTCCTGGACTTGATTCCTCCACCTTGTATCGAGGTCAACTGTGCTGCCTGCCATGACTCTCTCCCCTGAGCAGACCTCTTTCCCTTATCTGTGACTACCTGGGCCCAAACATCCAGGAAGATCCTGTGAGCCAACATTGTCCCATCCCTGTTGTAAGATAGAGGTGGCTTCCCGTGGTGCACCACCCAAAAAATGCCATTATTTAGTGTAGAGTTGCAATATGGCCTTAGAAGAGAAACGTGACTCTGCTGGCCTCCCTTGTGTGTACAGTCTTCTGAACCTAATACCCACTCTGCAATCACCACTGTTAACCCCTTACTTGTACATTTCCCCTGGAAACTAGGGTTGCATGGGCCCCACCTTAGCGTAGAGCTAGGACACTGTCCACCTCTATGGCCAATTGCCACATGATTATACTTGGCAAATGTAGGGCACCAGGTCTGCCGTGAGTGAAGCTTTATTGCTGTCTCACCACTTTGTGCTTCCGCAGGGTCTATAATTTGTCCCTTGTCCCTAATTTAATTGTAAATGGTTACTGGAGTGTCAAGAGCTGCCTCATCCTCTTTACTGAAGTAGTTCTCCCCACCCCTCTAAACCCTTTAGACCTTGCCTCCGTTGCCTTGAAGTTCAACAGATTGGAAGATGTTGTGGTTCAGAGAAGCTACCCAAATGTCAGACTTCATTTGTTTGGGACAACTTTTATAATGACCATTACCATTGACTTCACAATGTACTAAAATGTCTTTTATCCCTTCCCCCACACAGATGTGTGACTTCCTGGAGGATGAATATCTGGAGAAGGAAGTGGAGCTGATGAAGAAACTGGGAGATCACATTACTAACCTGAAACGCGTGAAGGCGGCAGAAGTTGGCATGGGAGAATATCTGTTTGACAAGCTGACCTTGGATGACTAATGTCCGATCTGTGTGGATTAGGTACAAGAGCTGTAGTGTGACAATCGGAGGGAGGGATGGGGGCTTTGGGGTGAGGGATTTGCTCTGACAAGTCAAATAAAAATGTGCAGCAAATATTATCTTGTCTGGTGTAAGTTACTTCTTCGATGGGACACTTGTTGAAGAAACATGAGACTTAATTCATGGATGTCGTTGTTTTGGATGGAGTAAGCCCCCGTCTCACATAGCGAGATCGCTGCTGAGTCACGGTTTTGGTGACACAACAGCAACCTCACCAGCAATGTCACTATGTGTGACACTTTGCAGCGATCAGGCCCCTGCTGTGAGGTCGCTGCAAAATGTCCGGGACCATTTTTTGGTCTTTGCCCTCCCGCTGGTCAGCACACATCGCTGTGTGTGACCAGCGGGACCAGCGATCAGGCTGGTAACCATGATAAACAGCCGTTTACTAGGTGCGCATGTGCCCCTAGTAACCCGCTGTTTATCATGGTTACCAGCCTGCTCCTGCTTCAGCAGGCTGGTAACCAGGACATCGTGGAAAGATTCTTTCCACGATGTCGCTGCTCCCCTGATCGTTGGTGAGCCTGCCTGTTTGACAGCTCACCAGCGACCACATAGAGACGCAGCAACGATCCCTGACAGGTCGTATCGGTGACTGGGCCTTAAGGCACTGTTATATAGATTTGAGAACTTCCCCCTCCTTCCTTTAAGTATTTGAGTGTTTCTTTAATTGGTGATGGCAGAAGGCTTCAGGCATACAGTGGTCAGGAGAACACGAAGAACTATACTCACAAGGAGGTAATGAGCTTCGTGGTACAACTTTCCATGAGGCAACATGTTTACTTAAAGGGGTTGTCTTGTCTGAAACTACAAGCCTAGTGTCACTCTGACTGCAAACTTGTGAATCCTCACACTGTGCATTGAGGATTACCTGGTGCCGGGAACAGGCGGTCATATGACCCAAGTATACGATTTGCATACTTTGAGCCTTTCTTGCATTGAGCGAGGCTGTGCATATCTAATCGGTATATGACTATATGTAAGCAAATCCCATATTTGCGGTCAAACTCCTTCCTCTCCCGGCACAGAAGAATCCTCACAGCACAGACTTGTAGGTTTAGAGCGGGCAAAGACAGTTGGTAATCACCAGGTTTTCCTTAGGTCTTAGAACTAAATCCACCACCTTAAGTAAACTTTAACTGATTGTAGTGCTGTTCATCAGAGGGGAAACCTGGTAGAGGTGTGTGTGGGGTGTGTTTTTTTTTTTTTGTTTTTTTTTTTTTATTTTCAACTGCTGGCACTCTCCTCAGCTGCACTTCCATCACTCTGCAGTAATCTGACACTTTAACAAACACAGCACTCTATTGGTCGCTGCCTTTCCTACAGTATCTTGTGTGCAGCTTGCCAGACATTAGTGCCCTATCCTCAGCTTCTGGAACTTCTCACAATCTGCATCCACTTCCACACTCTTCTGGTGTGGATATTTCTTCTTGCTGCCTACAGGAAGTCACACGCCAGAATCTTGTGTGTGGGTTTTTTTTTTTTGCTGTACCTAGCACACCATTGGAGCCATTTTCCACCCGCACTCCTTAATGTGGCGTACTGATGATCTTCACCAGAGACACACCACACTTCAGTTCAGGAACACGCTGGTGGGGTTTGGTTCCACCCCCCCCCCCCTTCCCCTTCCCTTCCTTCTTACCCTCTTATATACTCAGAATAAGATGTGGTGAGCGGACACAAACTTAAAAATTTGTACCTGTCCAGTGCTAAACTCCAAACACTGATTTCTCCCTGGAGTCTGTTTTAATGTTCAGAGTTACAGGAGGAGAGAATATTTTCCAGTTCCCAAGTTTAAGTCCCCCATAAATTTCAATGGGGTTCTGGTACCCAAACCGGACTTTAGTCTAAAGTTCGGTCGGGTACAAGAACCCAAACTTCCATTGGTCCGCTCACCCCCTAGTGATATCATTTGAACATTAGATGCTCTGAGTTTAGAACTTGAGGTTTGCACTCCATACAGCCTCTTCCAGAATCTCCCTTCAGTTGTATGTGTATATGCAGTTTAGGCTCCATGTGCTGCCTTATGCATGTTTTTAAAGGGGGGTTGTCCAGGGTTTATACATTGGCCTGACAATTCCCCATCAATAAGCTGTTTGCACCTCGTGTGGTGGCTGGAAAAGCAGTTTAAAATCCGGAAACCACAGTTCCATATATCGTGTAGTGGTCATTCCTGGGTACTGCAGCTCAGCTCCAATTTAATTGGATGGGAACTGAGTTCCTGTAACTGAGAACAGCCACTGCTCCATGTATCGGCAATCCTCCACCAGCTAAATGGTCTGTACTGTTGCACCCACACTGATACATTTTAGCAAACCCTCACTTTGTATTACATAGCCATTAATGTTTTTTCACTAGTTTAAGAAACTCAGTTTCCAAATACCTCTAATTTCCATAAAAGGGTAACAGTGGAGATCCCATTCTGTATTCTCTTCTATTAACCAAGATGGAGAGAACAAACAAATCCTGCTCTGGAGGACCCAACACTCTCATGGACAGCCCAGTGAATAGAGGTCCATGTGTAATACTTTATTTCTTCTTTGGAGGCACTGTAGGGAAATTTAGCACTTGTCTACTGCAGAAGGGATCAATATGATCATCCTAACACTTGGGACGTGTCTAACAAAAAAAGGACAATGAAGAGCCATAGACCTCTATGGGTTTTATTTAAAGCACATTAGGGCTTCACCTCTGACCCATATGGAGAACCTTACATGAGACCGGACGACCCCATCAAGTGCTGGAGAATAAGACTCAGTGGCTAAACCCACATTCACTACATGGACGCCCATGAAATAAAGACCAGAACAAAGAAAAATAATCCTAATTATGATCCGTGTTGATCCAGAGGAAGGCGAAATTCCCCGGTGAGTAATAGGATAATTCTATCGGGGGAGGGGTAAATTTCTTCCTGACCCCAAATAAACCATAAGTCCGGGGATGAAGGGCTGAGACTGAACCTGTGTAATGAAATTTTTCAAAAATATGTAACTGTTTAACTTTATTTATCTTTATCAAAGCGCCCGTGACATCATCTGGGGTCACCGATGGGCTGCTATGACAGCCGGGGGTCTGCTGAAGACCCCCGTGCTTATCATTACAGAACTCTCTTGAAACCCAGCCTGAGGCCGGATTTCAAAAGTGACCATGATTTTTGCTATGTGCAGCGATGCTGTGACATCACTGTATACAAGCGATCCGATGATTGCAGCTTCAAGTCCCCTAAGGCAGAGGTCCCCAACCGCCGGTCCGCGGACCAGGACCGGGCCGTTGGGGTTTTTCAGCCGGTCCGCGGGGAGAGGGGGCCCCTCCAGCCTCCAGCAGGGCCGCCATCAGGGCATGACTGCCCTGACTCCAGTATGGGGCCCGGCCGGTAGGAGCCCCCTCGGAGCCCCCCTCTTGTGCGTCTCTCTCCTCATGGGGCCCCCGGCCGCATGCTAAGCGCCGGGTCCGGGACATCTTAGCGGTGCGCTGCTGCGGCAGCACCTTCATGATTCCCCTGACTTCCGGTCATGTGACGGCGCCGTCACATGGCCGGAAGTCAGGAGAACCTGGTGTCAGCGATTTGGACGAGCGCCAGGATTCTGCAGGGATCGCATGGGGGTAAGTATAACAAGTTTTATTTTTTTTTAAATACAATTAACTAGGAGTGGGGGGAATGGGAGATGCACATGGGGGGAGGGGAGAGATGAGAGATGCACATGGGGGAGGGGAGAGATGAGAGATCCACATGGGGGGAGGGGAGAGATGAGAGATGCACATGGGGGAGGGGAGAGATGAGAGATCCACATGGGGGGGAGGGGAGAGATGAGAGATGCACATGGGGGAGGGGAGAGATGAGAGATCCACATGAGGGGAGGGGAGAGATGAGAGATGCACATGGGGGGAGGGGAGAGATGAGAGATGCACATGGGGGGAGGGGAGAGATGAGAGATGCACATGGGAGGGAGGGGAGAGATGAGAGATGCACGGGGGGGTGAGAGATGCACGGGGGGGATAAGAGATGCACGGGGGGTGGATGAGAGATGCACGGGGGGGTGAGAGATGCACGGGGGGGATGAGAGATGCACGGGGGGTGGATGAGAGATGCACGGGGGGGTGAGAGATGCACGGGGGGATGAGAGATGCACGGAGGGGATGAGAGATGCACGGGGGGTGGATGAGAGATGCACGGAGGGGGATGAGAGATGCACGGAGGGGGATGAGAGATGCACGGGGGTGAGCTGCACATGGGGGGGTGAGAGATGCACATGGGGGGGTGAGAGATGCACGGGGGGTGAGAGATGCACGGGGGGGGTGAGAGATGCACGGGGGGTGAGAGATGCACGGGGGGGTGAGAGATGCACGGGGGGGTGAGAGATGCACGGGGGGGATGAGAGATGCACGGAGGGGATGAGAGATGCACGGAGGGGATGAGAGATGCACGGGGGGTGGATGAGAGATGCACGGAGGGGGATGAGAGATGCACGGAGGGGGATGAGAGATGCACGGGGGTGAGCTGCACATGGGGGGGTGAGAGATGCACATGGGGGGGTTATGTTTACATAACTTTGTTGCCTTATGAAGGGCGGGGGGGGCCCCCAAAAATTTCTTGCACAGGGGCCCACTACAGTCTGTGTCCGCCCCTGGGATGAAGTAAATGCAGCTGAACAGCAGCTGTCAGGACAGCTGCCCTGTCCTGCTGCAGGGCGTGATGGGGCCTCAGTGATGCGGCTCCTGGCATAGCTCCTGGCGGGGACCTGGTCTACACTATATGATAAGTATGCACTAAACTCCAAATCCCTCCATTACCCCGCCCCCATATGACCAAAGCCCCGCCCACCCCACCCCCTCCTTGCTGGGCCATGGAAAAATGATCTTGCTTCAAGCCGGTCCCTGGTGCAAAAAAGGTTGGGGACCACTGCCCTAAGGGGACTATCAAGTAAAGTGACAAGTAAACAAAAATGTTTGAAAAAATATGCAAAAGTTATAAAAACATAAGTTCAAATCACACGCCTTTTCCTCTTTTTCCTCTATTAAAAATAACAAAAAAATACACATATTTGGTATCGCCGTGTTCAGAAAAGTCCAATCTATCAAAATATAAAAATAATTAATCCGATCGTTAAACACCGTAAATTCAAAACTGACAAAATTAGGGTTTTTTGTTCACTGAAATATCACAAAAAATGCTGTAACAAGCGATCAAAGCGTTGCATCTATCCCAAAATGGTACCAATAAAAACGTCATCTCACCCTGCAAAAAATAAGCCATCATATAGCTCTATCAACCAAAAAAAATAAAATGTTACGGGTCTCGGAAAATGGAGCCACAACACAAAAACTTTTTTTTTGTTCAAACTTCAGATTTTTTTTCACCACTAAATAATACAGAAACTGGACATGTTTGGTATCGCTGTAATCGTACTGATGGTGAGAATCATATTGTAAAGTCATTTTTACCACACAATGTACACTGTAAAAATAATTCCCAAAAAACGATGTCAGAATTGCGTTGTTTTTTTTTGCAATTTCACCGCACTTGGAATTTTTGTTTCCTGTTTTTCAAGATACTATGTGGTAAATTGACTGCTGTCACTTAAAAGTACAACTCGTCCCACAAAAACACAAGCCCTCATATGTCTATGTGGACAAAAAAATAAAAAAGTTACGGCTCTGCGAAGAAGGGGATTTAAAAAACGAAAATGGAAATTGGCCGCGTCATGAAGGGGTTAAAGAAAATAAAATTTGCAATAAGATTGAAACTTTTTACAAATCTGCCCCAAAGTTTTTACATGCAAGATATTCTAGAAGTGACCGAAAAAATTTGATTATGTAGAAAAGTGTCGATCACATGAGCGCAATAATCTATCGCAATTTATTGTCACGGAGCTCTGATCGCAGAGGGTTAACTTTTAACTCTTTCCAGAGTGTCAGCTGAATATTCTCGTTAATGACCTTTTACCAAGCTACAAGCCAATCCGAGCAATGTGAGCTAATAAAATGGGTGGATTGTGGTTTTGGAGGACTCCACCCAGTGAGTGTATAAAAAGCCAGGGAGCAGCAGTTTGTGCTTCAGAGCAGAGAGTTCTAGGAGTTCCTACTTCTTGCTTCAACAGTGTTTGAACGGAATAGGGATGCTTTGTGCTAGATCCACTGTACTCCTCCTTATTGCCACAGCTTCATCTTATTCCCTGTGAAAGAAGCCACTACTACCACCATCATCATCATCATCATCATCATGAGCTCCCAGATCCGCCAGAACTACCATCAGGACAGTGAGGCTGGAGTCAACCGCACCGTCAACCTGGTGCTCCAGGCTTCCTACACCTACCAGTCCATAGTGAGTATGAGCGCAGTGGTCAGAAACCTGTCTTCCCTGAGCTGTTGTAGAACCACAAGTCAAAGCGTGCCGGGGCTTGTAATTCCTAATATCTAGTGTCTCTAGATTCAAACTTTCATGCATGATTAATGTAATTCCCTACTAAGTGATCCTCTGATTATAGGTACAGAATCAAGTTTAAAAAGTTTCTAAAAGTTTTCTTTGTAAAATAATACAGATGGAAATGTGTAGTCTTGACCAGTTCTCATAACTCTTTCCTAAAATTTCAGAGAGCGATAGTTAGTCTTATCTGCATTACTGACCAGTTTTGAACAATATTGATCTCAAATTCTTCTTTTTGCTGACCATATACCCATCACATGTCTGTTCAATTAACTTTGTGCACCTGTATTGTAGCTAGAAATCCCATTCCCTTAAAACTAGTTGCAAGAAAGTATCTGTAATGCATGGTGTCCACAGTTTGGTTCCTCATGTCAAGTTATCCAACATGGCTCTCAATAGGATTTTATTTTCTTGTAGGGATTCTTCTTTGACCGGGATGATGTGGCATTGGCCAAGTTCTCCAAGTTCTTCCGTGAGCAGTCTGAAGAAAAGCGAGAACAGGCTGAGAAGTTTCTGAAGTTCCAGAACAAACGTGGAGGACGGATTGTTCTTCAGGATATCAAGGTGAGCATGTGAGACTTGTAGACCTTATGGAATAACGTCTCTACAGTATTTTTAAAAAAAAAAAAAAACAAAAAAAACAAACTCCCAGCAGATATTTAGTCTTCCAAGTATTATATTAGCTCCATGTTAAATAATTATGCCAAGCTTGTGCTATATAGAATAAATGTTCCCTAATTCCAGTCCTCAAGAGCCACCAACAGGTCATGTTTTCAGGATATCCTTAGTATTCCCCAGGTGGAATTATTACCTGTGCAATACTAATGAAATCCTGAAAACATGATTTGTTGGTGGCTCTTGAGGACTGGAGTTGGGGAACATTTATTCTATATAGGACAAACTTGGCATAATTATTTAACATGGAGCTAATATAATACTTTGTTTTGTTATCCATGGCTAGAAGTTCTGCCCTTAAAGGAATATCTTGTGTTTTTTCTGTAGAAACCAGAGGCTGATGAATGGAGGAATGGCACCAATGCTATGGAGTATGCCCTGAAACTTGAAAAGGGCATAAATCAGGCTCTACTGGACCTCCACAAGGTTGCTACAGACCACGCAGATCCACATGTAAGTGACTCCTATAGCATATCTAATATATCTAATACATGTTCATTTCAGTAAATATTCTTCATGAAAGAACAGTTTCTGGATCTTGAGACCTTCATATTGTGCTGTTCCTGGAAATATGACTAACCTGACTATCATATCACGCACGTCTCTTTAGTAGGGTGTGTTCCTACACCTTATAGTGGTGCCTGTCAAACTCTATTAATGAGGAGGATGGAGTTGGCAAACTGGTGTGTTGTCTTTATGCCTCTAAGAAACAGTTCTTACAATGTGTGTGTTTTTTTTTTTTTTCATATTTCCGGAAGGATGTTCACGTGTCAACATATCTCCATATACCTTTTGGAATGACCCCATTTAGGTTCTTTATTGCAAAAAGAAAAGCAGCTGCTTTGACTCCTCCACCTTGTATCTAGGTCCGCTGTGCTGCCTGCCGTGACTCTCCCATGAGCAGCCATCAGACCTGTTTGCCTGATCTATGACTACCTGGGCCCAAACACTTAGGAAGGTTCTGTGAGTCAAAATTGACCCATACCTATTGTAAGATAGAGGTAGTGCTCCACCAAAAAATTACCATTATCTAGAGTGTAGGGGTTGCAAAATGGCCTTGAAGAAAAATTTGACTCTGCAGACTTCATGCAAGGTCTTCTGACCCTACTATCCAGTCTGCACTCACCACTGTTAACCCATTACTTGTACATTTTTCCAAGGCTACTCCCTTAGAGTAGAGCTAGAACACTGTCCATCACGATGGCCAATTGCCACATGATTATACTTGGCAAACCTATGGCAATAGGCCTGCTGTGAGTGAAGCTTTATTGCTGTTCCACCATCTTGTGCTTCCTCAGGGTCTACAATTTGTCCCTAAATTCTCAATAACCATTTCCAATTATCGAGCTGCCTCATCCTCTCTACTGCACAAGGCAGGACTTCTTACTACTGGAGTGGTTCTCTTCTTAAACCTTTTAGACCCTTTCTCGGTTCAGACTTTGTTGCCTTGCAGTTCAACAAATTGGAAGATGTTGTGGGTCAGAGAAGCTGCCCAAATGTCAGACTTCGTTTGGGACAACTTTTACAATAGCTGTTACCAGTAATTTCACTATGTAATGTACTAAAATGTCTCCTATCCCTCCCCCCCCACACAGATGTGTGACTTCCTGGAGGATGAATATCTGGAGAAGGAAGTGGAGCTGATGAAGAAACTGGGAGATCACATTACTAACCTGAAACGCGTGAAGGTGGCAGAAGTTGGCATGGGAGAATATCTGTTTGACAAGCTGACCTTGGATGACGAATGTCCGATCTGTGCCGATCATGTACAAGAACTGTAGTGTGATAGAGCAAAGCCCTCAACCCTCCCTCCCACTAAGTCAGAAATAAATGTGCATCAAATATTTCTTGTGAGGTGTGTAAAAGTCACTTCTTAAATAAAACATGAGGTATAATGCATGGATGAAACCATGTTGGCATGTCTGGGTGTTGTGTTGAGAAAAGAACTTCATAAAGAGATTCCGGAAGAAACTTTATTTTAGTATGGTTCTTGGTGGTGGAGACAGATTTCTTTAATCGGAGATGGCAGATGGATGCAGGTGTACAGTGGTCAGGAGAAGCTTAAGAACTTTACTCTCGTATGTAATGAGCTTCGTGGTACAACTTTTGCATGAGGTAACAGGTTAATTTTAAAGGGTTATCAAGTCTAAAATAAGTCTGTAGTCAGACTTGCAGTTTAGACCAGACAATCCGTTTTAGCAAGGGCAGTTGGTTACCCTTTTCTACTGCAGGTAGCAGTCTGCTGGCACTCTCCTCAGCTGCACCTCCATCACTCTGCAGTAATCTGTCACTTTTACAGCAATGCAGCAGACAGGTGTGGTTTTTTTTTTGTTTTTTTTTTTTTTTTTTTTTTTTGCTGCCTCTCCTACATATTTTGTGTGCAACTTGGCAGACACTTGTGGCCTACCAATTTCTGGAACTTTTCATAATTAGCATCTACTTCCACACTCTTCTGGTGTAGCTTTTTCTCCTTGTCATCTACAGGCAGTCACTCTTAACACACCAGAATAATATCTGCTTTGTTGTACCTTGCTCCTCTAAGTGTGTGTGTTTTCAGGATCCATGTGTCACCTGTACCAGTTTTTAAAGGGGTTGTCCAAGGTTTATACACTGACCTAAATTGGTCCTGACATTGCCTCTCTGCTGAGTTTCAGTACCTGTGGCAGGTTGCCCATTACAGCACCATAAGCAAGATACTCAGTACTGTCTCTCTCCCACACTGATGCATTGTAGCAAACCCTCACTTTGCATTACATGGCCACTAATGTTTTTCAATAGTTTAGAAAACCCAAATCTTCTGTAGAAATTGGAGGTAAAGGGGAGACCTGGATCTATAGTCTCCACAATTAATCAAGATAGAGAAGACCTACAACCATCCTTCTACCGTTGAGCACCCAACACGTCCATGATTTTTCATGGACAGCCCAGTGATTACAGAATACTGTGTAATACTTAATTTCTCCTTTGGAGGCACTGTAGGGAAATTCAACACTTGTTTCTAGGTACTCGCTGCTGGAGGTTTTGTGCAGAAAGGATTAGTGTGACCATCTTATCAGCTGGAGATCATCAAACAAAAGGGGATAATGAAGAGACTTCAATGGGCTTTATTTATAGCACATTGGGGCTTTACCTCTTACCTATATTTTGTAGGGTGGATGTCCCCATCAAGGTCCATAGTGCCGGAGAATAAGACTCGGGCTAAACCCACATTCACTACATGGAGGCCCGATGAAATGAAGGCAAGAACAAATAAGAATAATCCTATTTATAGGCCGTGTGGATCCAGAGGAAGGTGAAATCCCCGGGTGAGGAATTGTCCTCTTATCAAGGGGAAAATTCTTTCCTGCCCCAAATAAACAATGTCAGTAAGAATAAATCAAAGGATGAGAACGAATGTGTGTAATGAAATTTTTAAACTAACTTTATTGCCGTGCCTGTGACTTAATCGTGGGTTGCTGATGGGCTGTTATGACAGCCGGGGGTCTGCTGAAGACCCCCGTGCTTGTCATTACAGAACTCTCTTGAAATCCAGCCTGAGGCCAAACTTCAAAACAGACAGTGATTTTTGCTATATGCAGCGATGCTGTGACAACACTGTATATAGCCCAAGCAATCAGACGATCGCAGCTTCAAGTCCCCTAAGGGGACTAACAAGTACAGTGAAAACAAAAAAAAAAGTTTTATGAAAACTAAGAAAAAAATAAAAAAAAAACCATAAGTTCAAATCATCTTAAAAATAAAGATTAAAAAAAATAAACATTGTATTGCCAAGTGCAGAAAAGTCCGATCTATCAAAATAGTGAATCCGATCAGTAATGTAAAAAAATCAAAATGTAGTTTTTTTGGTCGCTGTAACAAGTGATCAAAACGCTACATCTATCCCAAAATGGTATTAATAAAAATGTTGTCTCGCCCAGCAAAAAATAAACCCTCACTCAGCTTCATCAAATGAAAAATGAAAAAGTTATGGGTCTCGTAAAATGGCGAAACAACCCAAACATTTTTTTTTGGTTCAAACTTCAGATTTTTTTTTTCACCTCTTAAATAATAAAAAAACTGGACATATTTGGTATCACTGTAATCGTACTGATGGTGAGAATCATATTGCGAGGTCATTTTTACCACACAATGTACACTGTAAAAATAATTCCCAAAAAACAATGTCAGAATTGCGTTTTTTGTTGCAATTTCACTGCACTTGGAATTTTATTTCCTGTTTTCCAGTACATTATGTGGGAAAGTGAATCCTGTCACTCAAAAGTACAACTCGTTCCGCAGAACACAAGCCCTCATATGTCTATGTGGACAAAAAAATAAAAAAGTTACGGCTCTGGGTAGAGTAGGAGGAAAAAAACGTAAATGGAAATTGGGTTGAAATTGAAGGAGTTAAAGAAAATAAAATTTGCAATAAGATTGAAACTTTTTACATATCTGCCCCAAAGTTTTTACATGCAAGATTTTTTAGAAGTAACCGAAAAAATTAGATTATATAGAAAAGTGTCGATCACATGAGCGCAATAATCTATCGCAATTTATTGTCACGGAGCTCTGATCGCAGAGGGTTAACTTTTAACTCTTTCCAGAGTGTCAGCTGAATATTCTCGTTAATGACCTTTTACCAAGCTACAAGCCAATCCGAGCAATGTGAGCTAATAAAATGGGTGGATTGTGTTTTTGGAGGATTCCACCCAGTGAGTGTATAAAAATCCAGGGAGCAGCAGTTTGTGCTTCAGAGCAGAGAGTTCTAGGAGTTCCTACTTCTTGCTTCAACAGTGTTTGAACGGAAAAGGAATTATTTGTGCTAGATTCACCGTACTCACTCTTTATCTCCAGAACTTCATCTTATTCCCTGTGAAAGAAGCCACTACTACTACTACCACCACCACCACCACCACCATCATCATCATCATTATGAGCTCCCAGATCCGCCAGAACTACCATCAGGACAGTGAGGCTGGAGTCAACCAAACCGTCAACCTGGTGCTCCAGGCTTCCTACACCTACCAGTCCATAGTGAGTATGAGCGCAGTGGTCAGAAACCTGTCTTCCCTGAGCTGTTGTAGAACCACAAGTCAAAGCATGCCGGGGCTTGTAATTCCTAATATCTAGTGTCTCTAGATTCCAACTTTCATGCATGATTAATGTAATTCCCTACTAAGTGATCCTCTGATTATAGGTACAGAATCAAGTTTTGAAAAGTTTACTTTTTGTGTCACTACAGATGGAAATGTATTTTCTCACTCAGTAGTTCTGATAACTCTTCCCAAACCTTCAGGGCTCTAGTTATAGTCCTATCTACATTAATGAGCTCTTGAGTCCTTAAATAAATGTATTCTTCCGGTAATATTGCCCATATATCCATCAAGGTCATAAAGTTAATTTTGTGCATCTTTTACTGTGGATGGAAGTTCCAGTCACTGGCAATTTTGTTGCAAGAAAGTGTCTGCAATGCATGATCTCCAGGGGCAGACACAGACTGTAGTGGGCCCGTGTTCAAGAATTTTTTTGCCCCCCCCCCCCGTGCATCTCTGATTCCTCCCACTCCTAGTTAATTAATTGTATTTAAAAAAAAAAAAAAATAAAACTTGTTATACTTACCCCCAGGGATGGCTCCAGGTTTTTGTGGGCCCTGGGCGACAGAGTCTCAGTGGGCCCCTTTAACACATACCACGATTTATGATGCACAGATACCGCTGAGAAATATATATATATATATATATATATATATATATATATATTATAGGCCAAGGATTTCACTTCTTACATTACATGAGTGATATTAGTCCTCCATACAGTATTATGGGCACCACTAAGTCCTCCATACAGAATAATGACCCCACATAGTCCTCGTACAGTATAATGGGCACCACATAGCCCTCCATACAATATTATGGGCCCCATATAACGCTCCATGCAGGACACTGGGCCCCATATAACGCTCCATGCAGGACACTGGGCCCCATATAACGCTCCATGCAGGATGTCACACCCTCTCTCCCCCCACCATATAATGCCCCATGCCCCCATACATAAAAAAAAATCAAATTCTCGCCTCACTTCTCACCTGATGCTGATCCGGACTCCTCAGCATCGCCCGCGTCTTCCCGCTGTGACAGCTCATGAGAGATCGCGTGCGGTGTAAACATATCACCGCGCCCTCTGACCTGAGATGTCAGTCAGAGGACGCGGAAGACGCTACGGAGGCACGGGGAGGGGTAAGTATTGCGCCGTCACATGACCGGAGATGTCCCTGCACTCAGCATGTGGCCGGGGGCCCATGCTGAGCGCAGGGACATCTCCGGTCATGTGACGGCGGGGGGTCCTGCGGGGGGGCCCCATGAGGAGACGCACAAGAGGGGGGGCTCCGAGGGGGCCCCGACCGGCCGGGCCCCATGCTGGAGTCAGGGCAGTCATGCCCTAATGGCGGCCCTGCTGGAGGGGCTCCCTCTCCCTCGGGGGGGCCCCCGTTCAATGAATCGGCTGCACGGGCGGTAGGTCCACCCCTGATCTCCTCATAATGTCTAAAAATATATAATTTTCCATAGGGATTCTTCTTTGACCGGGATGATGTGGCATTGGCCAAGTTCTCCAAGTTCTTCCGTGAGCAGTCTGAAGAAAAGCGAGAACAGGCTGAGAAGTTTCTGAAGTTCCAGAACAAACGTGGAGGACGGATTGTTCTTCAGGATATCAAGGTGAGCATGTCTGAGACTTGTAGATCTCTTGTATTGATTTCCTCCAAGAGCGTTGATTGCTATTAATTTACTCCTACATGTTGTATCTAATACTGGGGGAAGTTTTTTTCCTGTTTCAGGTTATGCGTTATCCACACACCTCCCCAGTTGTTTTGAAGAATAAAATAAAAATAACCTAGTTGTCAAAAGGCTCTTTAGCAGTGGAGGCATACGCTCCTATCCGAGTTCAGGCAGTGGAGAAGATCCCACTTTCAACCCCTTCAGTGACTGCATCCCCTCCCCCACCAAAAAAATCAACCAGTTCTTGATTTCATGGGCAGCTCAGGACAGACCTTACTGAAATTGACTTTTTTTTTATTTATTTTTTTTAAAGTCTTCAGTGAGGATATAATGTTATGGTGGCCCAGACAAACTTATATGCCCATAAATTTTTCACCCAAAATCCCTCGTCATACTCCAGATGGACCCCTGTAAATGCAGCAGAAATTGTGCCTTTTTGGAGCATTGTGCTTCATATAGGCATAGTCCAAAAAAACAGAGCTTCAGGATTACTGGAGTACCGATATTCCATATGGACATTGCTTTAGATGAATCTCTGGTTCATTTCAAAGGGAGGCTAAAATTCTGACAATACTTAGCTTAATTCCATACCTTGCCCTCTTACTAGCCATGAGAGTACCACAGATTTGGATATACTAAGGGAGTGAACCCCTGTACTGGGAGTGAGTGGGGAAAACTGTGTGGGACTTGGTGCACCCACTGCTGGATCAGGGTTGTCCCCTCTATGTAGATGACTACTACACCAGCATCCCGCTCTTCAAGACCCTCTTTGTCAGAGGTACAGTTGCATGGGGCACCATGCGAAGAAATCAGAGGCCTCCCTAATACACTAATTGGGCAAATGCTGAGAGGGCAAAAGCAGAGCCCAATGCTGTGACAACATGCTTATGGTCAAGTATAAGTATCTTGACCACCATACACCCAGACCACCGCTCCCCTGTCATTATCTGAGGTACCACAACACAAGTCCCAAAGCCAGTTTGTATTTTGGATTATAAGTACATGGGAGGGGAGGGGAGGGGTGGGGGAGGTTGTAGATCTCTCAGATCAGGTCCTCAAACCAGACAGTGCTAAAGTATGGTACGAACAGCTGGCCATGCAGATGGCACTCTACAATGCTTTTGTGCTGTTTAGATCTGCAGGCAATATGGGGACCTTCCTTCAGTTTTAGGAGGTAGTCATCAAGGCCCTAATGTCTGGCACTCGGGAAGGTAAGGGTCCCAGTACTTATGAAACTAATGGTGCCCATATCGTCCCAGGTCAATATTTTCCCAGTGAGGTTCCCCAAACTGCAAGCAAAGGAAAAACACAGAAAAGGTGCAGAGTATGCTCCAAGAGGGGAATCAGAAAGGACACCATTTACCATTGTGAAACTTGGCCTTTGCATTAAGGATTGCTTCAAAGCATACCAAACATCCACGAATCGTTAAAATTTGGTTTTACCCTGTTAACACAACACTTTTATAGTCTGATGTACTCCACACAACTTGCACATACCACCTCATTATTAATTCATACACCAGTAAAACCAAAAGCATTATTTATAATTATGCCTGTAGATGAATTCCTTGAGGGTTGTAGCTTTCAAAATGGTATCACTTGTGGGGGGTTGCCACTGTTTAGGCACATCAGGGGCTCTGAAAATGCAACATGGTGCCCGAATTTTCTTCCAGTCAATTGGCCCTCCTTCTCTTCCGAGCCCTGCCGTGCATCCAGACAGTAGTTTTCCCCCACATATGATGTATCAGTGTGACGCTCGTGGCCCTCACCCTGGGAAGTGGGGTTACTCGGAGCCGGGTCAGATGTTGGGGGTTGCAGTCGTGGCCCGGACCCGGTCCGTGCCCAGGGCGGTCACAATAAAAGATGTAGTGGGCTTTCAGGGTTGAGTGGTAATTTTCCGACTACGCCACCTACGGTTTCCGGTGATGGACACCAGCGCTGCTTCAGTCCACTGAGGCCGGTGTTACAGGCAGCTTAGATGGGACTGCTCCCCGCAGGCGGAGCAGGCCTCAGGGCAGTGTGAGGAAGGATGGTGGGTGCAGTGCCGTGCAGGAAATAACAGGCTGAAGCGGGGTGTGAAGTCATGCAGGGTTTTTACTCACATTTGATGAACTTTAGCCGCAAAGCTTCCCTCTGCTCCTTGCGGCGTGCTGCGGCCACCAGGAGGGGGGGGGGGTCCAGCACTTTCCAGGTAGATCAGGAGCACCTGTCGAGACCCCTCTGGTGTGTGTTCTTCTCCTAGGTGAATTCTCCCACTAAGTCTTCACTTGACTGTATGTGTGGTTAGAACTTGGTGTAAGGCCGGCTCCCACTGGGTAAACGCAGGTAGAGAGTTACAGGTGGCGTATGCCTCTCCGTCCTTATCCCTCCTGGGATCCACTAAGCCTCCGGGCTTTTCTGACAGAGACTTGAAGTAAGAGTCAGATATCGGGGGCCGGTACCCCTCTTGCAGCAGGAGTCCCTCTGACTAGGCCAGAATAAGAAATACAGATGGCGTGTGCCGCTCCGTCCGTATCCCCCAGGGATCCTTTTTGCCTGTGGAGCTTGTTTCCTCGACTCCCCTCCAGGCCTTCTTAGGTAGGGACCTTGACCGGGTAGAGGCAGTGGTTAACTCTAGCCCGCTCCTCGCCTCAAGGCCAGAGAACGAGGACCGTGTATCTTCAATCAGCTGCAGGTTCCACCGGAAAGCCACGTTCAGTGAAGAAGACCACAATCAAAGACCCTGAACTTAAGATGGCCGTAGTTTTAAATATGAATGGTTTAGTGTACCCTAAAAGTGTGTTCTCCACACTCACCCACTACATGGTTCCCCCCCCCCCCATCTCCTCTATCCCGGGACGGGGCAGCACCCTGGTGCATTTAGGTTCCCCCCTACAGGACAGGAGTGGTGTAGGGTCCTGAGAAGTGCTCCATCCTTGCCTGGAAGAGGAGATACCACACCTCCTACTGAGGTGCGGTACCCCTGTGGCGACTGAACCCTCAGGGGCGTCACATCAGCATACTCAAAAGAAATTGCACAACAAACTTTTAATTAAAAACAAATTAAAATTTTTCACTTATTCCTTCCACATTGTTTTAAATCCTGAGAAGCACAATTTCTTGAATATAGTTTTGAGGGGAGCAGTGTTTAGAATAGTGTCACTTTTGGTTATTTTATGTCACATAGGCCCCTCAAAGTCCCTTCAAATGTGACGTGGTGCCAAAAAAAAGTTTTTGTAAAATCTTTTGAATAATTGCTAACGTTTTAACCCTTTTTGCTTCCTAACAAAAAAAATTGTTAAACATTTACATCAGAATCTTTTTTTTTTTTTTTTTTTTTTTTTTTTTTGTGATAACTATCTGGTTTAAGGGCATAAAATTTCAAAGTTTGAAAATTGCAAAAAACAACTTTTGGCAACTTTTTTTAAAATTTTCATTAACTTATATGGTATTGACCTAAATTTGCAAATTAAATAAAGCACAATGTGTCAAAGTCTCATAATCCATGGGATAAGTTGAAGTGTTCCGGAGTTACCACATAATGTGACACTAATCAGAATAAAAAAAGTGGCCTACTGGGTTGTGAAGTGGTTAATGTAGTGGTTTTTGTCCTTTAGAAGCCTGAGGCCAATGAATGGGGCAATGGCACCAATGCTATGGAGTATGCCCTGAAACTTGAAAAGGGTGTTCATCAGGCTCTGTTGGACCTCCACAAAATTGCTATGGACCATGCGGACCCTCATGTAAGTGACTTCCCTATCGCTTTATGTAATACCGCACTTGACTTCTTCTTTTACTATTTGCTAAAGTATCTTCTGACCTCCATATCGTGCTGTTCCTGGATATGTATATCACCTTTCTCTTTAATGGGGTGTGTTCCTACAAAAACTGATTGTCTATTGACAAGAAGGAAGGTGACAATTGTCAACCTCTTCCTTTTTATATATTAAAAAACAAACAAAAAAAACAAAATACCCCTATAATAGCGCCTAATCCAATCATGATGCAAAACTTCCTGAGCTGGGGCCATCCTGCACCCAACGAACCACAATGTCTCAAGGCCAGCCATGCTGACTACTCAACTTTCCCCCGAGCTGCTGTAAGATGCCCCAGAGAGGTACTCGTGGGCGAGCTGTGGCCCATGCTCGCTCTGACACCCTACAGAAAGTGTATCCTCCCTATGGTGTGTTGCGGTGTATGTGGTGCATTCCACTTACTTCTGACAATCTGGTCGTGTCTGTCTCCAGCCATTTCTCTTCTGGAACCAGGGCAGCAATAAACTCAGAGGACACGAGGTTCATAATAACTGGGACTTTACTTGGGGGATATATACAATATTTACAGGCAGATATAATGGATAAGGCCCAACAGGTTATCATCTTTCCCACTGGTACTTGACACAACTTCAGCCCTGGTTCCCAATTAGGTGAAGCATCTGTTCTTATTCTCTAGCCCTAGAGAATCTTCCTCACCAATGACAGTATATCCGGATCCTAGTTCTCCCCACATCCTAGCCTTGAGTCCTGACTCCTTCTGCAGACAGAATGTGCCCCCGGGTCCTCAATAATTCTTGTGTTTCCCAGGCCAGCTAAGGGGACTCTTGTGGAGGGATTCTTCTCTGGTGATCCGCTGTCTGAGATACGGGGCCCACGTTTACCCTAGCAGCCAGTTATGCGAAGCCTGTCTGTCCTGTCCCAAGTACTACACACTATTGGCCTGCACTTCATGCTTCTGGGAAGTAACCAGAGATTTCCTAAAGTGCCCACTCTCTATGGGCTGTCCTCACACACAGTTAACCCTCACTGTCCTAAATTCCTGTAATGCTACTGGCAAACTTTCCCTGCCATCTGTATTCTAGACAGTGGCATTTTGTGGCTGGTTACCAATCTTACAGCCCACAAGGAAACATATTAGAAACAAAGCCTTATTCACAATCTATGCTCAATCATAGCACTGGGTTCCACCTTTCCTCTAATGGGCTGGATTATCACAGCTAACCCCTTAACTGGATCTAGCTGAGGCCCAGGGAGATCTAACTGTTGGGCACATTCTCTTTAACCCTTTTAGTGCCAGAGGGAAGCTGCTTCCTTCCCCCCCCCCCCCCACTACTACACAGCCATCAGACCTGTTTGAGCTCAGGCAGTCGCAAAGGTGAAACCTCATGAACTTTCATCCGCCTATTTGACAGTCCCACCCCTGCTGTCAGCTAGAGATGGCTTCCTGCAGTGCACCGCCAAAAACTACCATTATCTGGATTGTAGTGTTCTGATCTGACCTTTAAAGTGTGTGGGAGCAGAAATTACTCTACAGGATCTCCTGACCTAAATATCCAATCTGCAGTCTCCACCATTAACCTGTTACTGTACAGTCCCCAGGAAAAACGCCTCCCACCAATATGGCCAATTGTAACATGACTGTTTTGCAATTGTCCTACTGTGGGTGGTCAGACCCCTTGTACTGTGTCTATTTGTCATTTTAATTTAACTGGAAATGGAGGGAATTATTAAAAGTGTCTGGAGAGCGCTCATCTTTACTGTATCACTCAGAACCCCTCTGACTACTGGAGGGGCTTCTAGACCCTCTCTAGGTTCAGCTAGTCACTGAGGGTTCAGCCTCTAACCCCTGTTGCCTCAAAGTTCACCAGTTTAGAAGTTTTTGAGCTTCACAGAAGTTTTTCAAATGCCAGATCTTGTCTGACATTCAGATTTTGGGTGGCTTTACAATGACTATCACCACTGATTTCACATGGTGCAAGTAATGTGCTAAAATGTTTGGTATCCCTTCCCCATACAGATGTGTGACTTCCTGGAGGATGAATATCTGGAGAAGGAAGTGGAGCTCATGAAGAAACTGGGAGATCACATTACTAACCTGAAACGCGTGAAGGCAGCAGAAGTTGGCATGGGAGAATATCTGTTTGACAAGCTGACCTTGGATGACTAATGTCCGATCTGTGTGGATTAGGTACAAGAGCTGTAGTGTGACAATCGGAGGGAGGGATGGGGACTTTAGGGTGAGGGATTTGCTCTGACAAGTCAAATAAAATGTGCATCAAACACTGTATTGTCTGATGTAAATTACTACTACAATTTGGTAACTAATAGAAATGACACCTTAATGGTGCATGGCAGGACATATGTGATGGGGGAACCTGGTGTATAGGCAGGACATATGTGATGGGGGCACCTGGTATACAGGCAACACTTATCAATATGGAAATTGCTGCAGCAAAAGGTCAAGTAATATAAGATGCATACATGAAACAGGTCTGGTAATGATGCTTTATAAATGGAGAAGATCCTGTTAAAATATATTTGACTTTACTGGTCCTTGGTAGTGAAGAGGTTAATCAGAGATGGCAGAAAGATGCAGATGTGGCGCCCCTGAGGGTTCGGTCGCCACAGGGGTACTGCATCTCTTTAATGAGGTGTGGTATCCCTCCTTCGAGGTAAGGATGGTGCAGCTGTCAGGACCCCACCTCTGCATCCAACACTACACCTCTCCCACCTGAGGGGGGCTAATATGCACCAGGGTGCTGCCCCAGCCAGGATAAGTGGAGATGGTGGTGGTGGGGGGGGGGGGGAGGGAACCAAAGATAGGGGGAACCTAGTAGTGGGTGAGGGCGGAGGACGCACATTTAGGTTACACTTAATAATTCATATTTAATAAACAGCGATCTTGGGCTTATGGTCTTTTGATTGTGATCTTCATCACTGAACTTGGCTTTCTGTGTGAACCTGCAGTTGATGGGGACACGGTCCTCGTACTCTGGCCTTGAGTCGAGGAGTGGGCAAGAGTTAACGGCTGTCTCTACCCGGTCAAGGTCCCTACCCAAGAAGGCCTGGAGGGGAGCAGAGGAGAAAAGCTCTGCAGGCAAAAGGATCCCAGGGGGATGCAGACGGAGCGGTATACGCCACCTGTCCTCACTATTCTGGCCTAGTCAGAGGGATTCCTGCTGCAAAAGGGGTACCGGCCCCCGATATCTGACTGTCACTTCACGTCTTAGTCAGAGAAGCCCGGAGGCTCAGTGGATCCCACCGGGTAACGGAAGGAGCAGAGTTGCCACCCGTACCCTTGTTCTGTGCATAGTCCAGAGGGAGACCCGGCCTTAGTACACGTACCACATACGGACAGGAGAGGACCTAGTGGGAAAGTCTAGGAACACTCTGGTGCGGGGTCCTGACCAAAGCACCTGAACTACTCGAGGGTCGCCGGACCCCCGTTCCGGGTGGCCGCATCTCGCCGTGAGGAGCAGGGAGAAGCCTTGCAGCTGTGCATTGTACCGTGAGTAAAGCTTGGAAGACTACCCCTATGGCCTCTGGTTTCTTATTGCAACGTGACAGCGCACCGCATCTCCCACTACGATTCCCATCCTCCTGTTCCTTCTGCCCTGAGGCCCTGCTCCGCCTGTGGGGAGTAGTACCATCTGCTGCTGCCACTAGATCCCGCCTCAGGACTGAACGCAGCACTGGTGGAGGATCACCAGAAACCACAGGTGGCGTAGTCAATAAAACCACTCGAATCGCTGTCACCGTCCCTCCTAGCCCTTAACTTTTTAATGTGTGACAACCCTGGGCACGGACCGGGCCTAGGCTGCGACTACATCCACCTTGCACAGTGGCCCGGCTCAGAGTACCCCCATCTCTCAGGGTGGGCTAGCGAGCGGAGAAGGAGAGGCGTCCCCTGGTCCAACCGACTCGGACGCATTACTACCATCAGAAAAATCTCTCCTCTACCTGGGTGTCTCACAGAAGTACAGTGGTCAGAGGAACTTTTGCCTATAAGGAGGCAAAGAGCTTGGTGGTACAGGTTTGCATGAGGCAACAGGTTGGCTTAAGCAATGGTAGCCTGCTGCCACTTTAATGGGAACCTGTCACCAGGTGTTTCCCTATATAAACTAAATCCAACATGTCTAATTGTGTTGAACAGCAAACCACTTATAAGGTGTGTGTGTGCATGGACGTCCAATGAAATAGACAGGAAAAGGGATGTAGGGGGTGAAGGAGATTTTGTTTATAGGGGGGGGGTATTATAAATTATAGCATTATGTATATGTGTAAACTATTCATCTCTCAGAATAATCCTATTTATGGGCCGTGTTGATCCAGAGGAAGGCGAAAACCCCCTGTGATGAACAATTGTCCTCCTATCAGGGGGAAAGTTCCTTCCTGACCCCAAATATGGCGATCAGAATAAATCCCAGGATCAAGGTCTGAGACTGAAATGAAACTAATTTCTAAAAAAAAATTTTTTCTAATAAGCTGTGTGACAGGTATAAGTTGAAAAAGGGCAGGTTTTTAACTTTTGTTATATTAGGCCCTTAATATATGAATTACTTATAACTACCAGAGAATCTATTTAAGGCCGTGTTGCTCCAGAAGGTGGTGAAAAATTCCTTCCTGATCCCAAATATGGCGATCGGGATGAATCCCAGGATCAAGGGCTCATAGCTAATGTGTGATACATAAGTGTACATTTTCTAGATTTGGACTAATTTGTCAGCTAAACTTCGTTTGGAACTAAGAATATTTTATTACTTTTTTTTTTTTTTTTTTTAAAATGTGGGAACCTACTTGGGTTTAGTAAAATATTTAATGGCCGTGTTTCTTACCTACGCCAGCTCCCTGTCTTTGATACGGATTCGCAGGCCGAGCCTGCATCTTTTCTGACAGATGATGATGACTGATGTAATCAGCCATCATGTGCCTTCACAGCGGCGGGTAGAGTGGAGCTCCGCTCTAGCTTTTAACCTGTTAAATGCTGCTCTCAATCTCTGACATGATCGTGGAGCACCGATGGGTTGTCCTGACAGCCAGGAGTCTTCATCAGACATCTCATGGCAGCATTTAACATGCGCCGCCACAGGGGGCGCATCATTCCACCTGCCCATCAGCGCACCCATGATGTAATTGTGACGCGCCCCCAGGGCCGTGGGGTACTCGGCAGCCGAGCCTCTGGTTTCCGGGGGATATCATGGTGGCTGGCCCGGTCCGTGACCCAGGGCGGTCAGTGAAATGGGGAAACTTCTATTTGGGGTTTTTGGAATTATTCGTGACGCCACCTGTGGTGTCTGGTGAGGATCATCAGCGCTACAACAGTCCTCTGAGGCAGATGTTATGGCAGCAAATGATGGGACGGCTCCCCACAGGTGGAGCGGGCCTCATGGCAGTGTGGGGGATGTACTGGATGGTGGTGCAGGGGAGAGACGGCAGGACGGTCCCAGAGGAAGGATGGACACTCACACAGGGGTAAGCTTCAGTACCTTTTACTGGTGATGCTGCAGGCACTGTCCAGGGTACTCCAGGTGAAGGGCGCACTTCTGGACTCTCCCCAGTGAGCGGGTATAGGGCCTCCTGATCCGTTGCTTTACTCTCTAAGCTTCTGGCCTGCCTGGAGCTGGGCCTAGCTTGGTTACTGTCTCTGCACCTGCTGACCTGGTGGTAGGGCCTTCTCTTTGGAGATCACTCTCCCTGGACGCTGGGACCTACTTCTGTGACTCCTAGCCCTGGTACTACAATCAGCATTAGGTGGACCTGGGACCTGTAGTTCTCCAGGGGTTCCAGTGGTTCCTACTGGGTATAAATAGTCCCTGTAGGCGCGGACCCGGTGTCCGGTATATATATCGGGATGAGCTTACTATGCTACTCTGCCCCCTAAGTTCCACTCCCTTTTTCTTCTCTTCTCCTCGCCGTCGACCACACTCGGGGCCCTCGCTTCTCGGCAGCTGGTGTGCTGCATCTTCACCGCTCTGAGCGTTGGCACGCTCTCTGCTCACTCTGAGCTGTGTTCCTCTCTGAACACTTACTGCTGAATCACTGAGCTGCCTGGCTCCACCTTCCCTTTATATATCCCTAACGGGCTCCCTCTGCTGGTCTTAGGTGGAAGGTGGAGGTGTATGAATGTAGTGAGGGCCTCTTGTGGAGAAGTCCATCCATGCACCCTTCTGGGTTCTGTGGCACCAATGCACAGCAGGGGCGCCACAATTGCGAGATGCCAATTGATTGCCAGAGGTCTGATGACCACCATGCCTGTCATTATGATCCTCCCGTGAAAGTCAGCCTGTAGTGGGCATTCATAGGAGACTGTGTGATTTTTGCTATACATAGACTGTGCTATACATAGCTGGGATACAACTATCAGAAATTTACAGCTTCAAGTATCCTAAGGGGACTATTAAATACAGTAAAAAGTTAAATTAAAAAAACACAAGTTCAAAATTTGCCCCATTAAAAAGAAAAAAAAAAAGATTATTAAAGAGACTATTTGTAAGAGTCCAATTAAATAAATTAATCTGATAGGTAAACGGCGTAACAGACACACCAGACTTGTTGTTTTGGCCAAAACATTGCACTAAGAAGCTATCAAAACATGATATCTACTCAAATGATATCCATAAAAACATCAGCTCAGGGCGCAAAAATTGAGCCCTCACCAGCCCCAGATTCTGAAAAATTAAAACTCTACAGTAGAGATGAGCGTTGTTCGACTTGAACTGTTCGCCAATCTCAAATTCGAGCTGTTTTGGGCGGTGTTCGAGCCGTTCGGCGAACCTGAACGATTTGAAAAAAATTCGGCTGTTCGAGGTTATGTTCGATAACTGTTCGTGCACCAAAATCATAACTGGATTTTTTCTCAGTAATGATGAAAATTAATGTTAATACGCAGTTTGAGTGTACAGCGGGGTGGGGGGAGGGGCAGGGGATGGATCTCTGCAGGAACAATGAAGATCTCCATTTTTTTTTTCTCTTTCCCGCATTTACAGTGGGGAGGTGCAATCTGTCAGCCTATCAGCAGCGCGCACACGCAGCGAAGTGCTTTTTTTCACACAAGCAGGGGCATGTGTCATTGGCAGTGTATGTCACATGTCCTTGCCCTATAAGACCAAGCCATTTTCCCCGTCGCCACCATTTTCTCACTGCTGCAGCTGCGTGTTAGACGGCACCGCTGTTGCTGTGTGCGCTATACCTTGTTAATTTCAAGCCAATTTTCGCACAAATCTACAGATAGCTTGGGAGTAGGGAATAGTTGTGATTGCAGTCCATTTAAGGACTAGGTTACAGCATTTTCTACGACTTTTATCAGGCAGGTCTGTGCTCTTAAATAGCTAGGTTGTGGGAGTAAAGACTAATTGTAATTGCAGTCCTTTTCAGGACTAAGTTACATCAGTTCCTATCAGTTTTTGCCAGGCAGGTCTGTGCCAGTGCTGTGCAAGTTTTTTACACAGCATTTGGCTAAATCTAGCAAAGCTAATCCTTTTTGGCCTATTGCAGAGTGTGTTAGTCAGTGGAGTAGCCTATCTGTGTTGCAAGATATACCACCTGTGTATAGAATACCAATTTTTTTACTGCACCTAGTGAAGTAAAACCTTCTGGGCATAGCATCATTCTATTAGTCCATCTATACTGACCTCCATCAGGTTGCAAATTGAATAGAATTTTTTTCTGCATCTACCTCTGAAAAAATATTTGGGCTTCTAGCAGTGTGTGGGACTTGTTCTATTAGTCCATCTATACTGACCTCCATCAAGTTGCAAACTGAATATAATTTTTTTCTGCATCTAACCCAGCCAATAGTTTTGGCCTAATACCACAGTTTGGCCACTCAGCTCTGCTCGGTTCCCATCCATTGTTTTTTTTGTGCAAACAACTCCAGAGTTGTGAATTAGTTAACCACCAAAATGAGTGGAAAAAGGCCTGCTGCTGGTGGAAAGGGGAATAGGCGTGTTGGGAAGGGGAAAAAAGGTTGTGTCCATGGAGTAGGTGTTAAAGCAACAGTAACATCTGCAGAAGAAAGACCATCTTCCAGCAAAACTAAAATGTCTACTTCTTTTAGCGGACAATGTGATAAGATCCCTTTCTTATGGCCACGCCAGTCGCTACAAATTCCAGATGAGGCACAAAAACAGCAGGTGCTTCAACGGATATCAAGTGTTCCTTTAAGTGGGCTCTCCTCCACATCAACTTCAACATCACAAATACTCCAGTCCTCAAAGGTGTCACCCCAATCGCACTTGCTTCCTCACAGCTCCCAAATCTCCAGCTGCCCGTCTGAGTATGAGGTAGAACAGATGGTTGAGTCTGCAGAGCTGTTTACTCATACTATAGCCTGGGAATCAGAGGTCGACTCCAGCGCTTCTGTGAATCCAGATGAGGAAATGATCTGCACTGATGCCCAGAATCTTTGAGTCGGATCCAGGACCAGACGCAGAAGGTTCTGACCATAATGTAGACCCTCATTCCCAAACTGTAACTCTTGTTGGTGGAGACAGTGAGGAAGATGATGATGAGACTCAAATACCTGATTGGAGCGACAACTTTAGTTTTTTGTCAGGGCAGGAACAGGTTGGCTCTGAGGACGACGGGTGTGATAACACACAGGGTGATGATGATGAGGTTGGAGATCCCACTTACTGTCAACCCACAGTCAGCCAAGAGATGAGGTCAGCAGAGGAGGTGGAGGAGAATGCTAGTGACGACGAGGTCAGGTTGCGCCTTCCTGGACAGAGACGTAGTACTGGAACCACGTCAACAACTGCATCCTCAAACACAACTCTGCCTCTCACCACAAGTCGTGGTGGCTCTTCAGGTCGCATGGGTGCTAAGCCTTGCATAGCCTGGGCATTTTTTCAGATCGATAAAGATGACCCAACTCGTGTTATCTGTAACATTTGTCAACAAAAGCTAAGTAGAGGCCAAAAAATACATAGTTTGAGTACTTCATGCATGAACCGGCACATGGACATGAAGCATAAGTTGCAGTGGGAAGCTCACTGTGCTACAATGCGGCCTAGCCGGCCGGGCCAACCACCGTCTGCCCCATCTTGTGCATCTGCGGCCTCTTCATCCTCTTCATCCTCTGTGACTGGGGGAACAGCAGTCACACCTGTTTTGGGACGCAGACCTGCCACCTCTTTACCCGCAACAGCCAGCGTGATTGGCAGGTCATCATTTTCTTTGGAGGTGGTAACACCAGCTGGTGTTGAGCGCTGTCCGACATCGATAGCACCACCTTTGGATCAAGGCAACCTAACATGTCCGCCTGCATCTTCCTCACAGACCGGCAGTTTGCCGGGGACACCCTTATCAACCTCATCTAAGCACAACAGCCAGCCCTCGGTCCCTCAGATGTGGACAAGTAAAAGACCATTTCCTCCTAGCCATGAGAAAGCTAAGAGGTTGAATTTCACCATCTGCAGGCTCTTGGCTACAGAAATGCTGCCTTTCCGCCTTGTGGACACAGAGGATTTTCGAGACCTTATGTCCGTCGCAGTGCCCCAGTACCAGATGCCCAGTCGGCACTACTTCTCAAAGAAAGGTGTGCCTGCACTCCACCAGCATGTCGCACACAACATCACCGCTTCTTTGAGAAACTCTGTGTGTGACAGGGTGCATGTCACCACAGACACTTGGACGAGTAGGCATGGACAGGGGGCGTTACATGTCGCTGACTGGGCACTGGGTAACTATGGTGACAGCAGGACAAGGGGCTGCTGTCCAAGTCTTGCTGTCCCCACGAGTTGTGCGTCAATCCTCTTTATGTCAAAGTTCCTCCACTGCTTCTCCCTCCTCAACCTCCTCTCGGTCCTCCACCTGCACCCAAAGCCTGTCTGGTCATGCCACAAGCTTTCTAACTGCGCAGAAGGGATCCTGCACACCTCCTTACTATGCTGGCAGTAGGGCTCAACGTCATCAGGCGGTTTTTACTTTGAAATGTCTGGGAAATGTGAGTCACACAGCTGAGGAGTTGTGGTCAGCTCTGGAGAACCAATTTCATGAATGGTTGTCTCCACTGGACCTGAAACCAGGGAAGGCCGTGTGCGACAATGCTGCAAACCTGGGTGCGGCCCTTCACCGGGGCAATGTCACACACGTGCCTTGTATGGCTCACGTGTTGAACCTGGTTGTCCAGCAATTTTTAGCCCACTATCCCGGACTAGATAGCCTTCTGCAGAGGGCACGGTCGCTGTGTGCTCACTTCCGCCGTTCGCATCCCGCAGCTCAGCGACTTACATCTCTACAGAAGTCGTTGGGCCTGCCACTTCACCGGCTAAAATGCGATGTGCCTACCCGGTGAAATTCAACTTTGCACATGTTGCAGCGACTGTGGCAGCACCGACAAGCCCTGGTGCAATACGTTCTGACGTATAGCCTGGGCCAACGGGATCCAGAGGTGGGGCAAATCACGCTGGAGGAGTGGTCTCAGATCAGGGACCTATGCAGTGGTGACAATGCCATTATCAGCATGACTATTCCGGTGATTTACATGCTGGAGCACATGTTAAACAGAATTCGGAGTCAGGTGGTGGCACAAGAGGAGGTGGAGGAAGTAGAGGAGGAGGAGTTGTATGCGGAAGGGCTAACATCTGCAAGGTCCAGACGGTCGGCAGCCCCAAGGCGGCAGGCATGTGAGGGTGGGGGAGATGGTTTTACCAGGGCGCATGGTAGCAGCCAAACTAGTGAGGAAGGTGCAGGAGCCCAGGAAGAAGTGGAGGACGAACTGATGGAAGACTCATCAGATGAGGGAGACCTTGATCACATTTCTGTTGTACGAGGTTGGGGGGAGAGGACAGAGGAAGGAAGCATGATTGTTACCTCGCCACCAACACAACAGGGACTTGGTGCTCCTGGATGCGCAAGACACATGAGTGCCTTCTTGCTGCACTACCTGCAACATGACCCTCGAATTGGGAGAATTAGAAATAATCCTGTCTACTGGGATCCCCGGTACAAAAGTAAATTTGCAGAAATAATTCCTGCCATAGAAAGGGATGCACGCATGCAGGAGTATCAGCAGAGACTGTTGCAGAATCTTACATGTGCTTTTCCACAAAACACCAGTGGTGCACGTAGTGAATCTCACAGTTCCAACTTGCCAACCGTGGGACCGTCGAGTGTTCAGCACTCAAACCGTAACAGAACCACAGTATCTGCTGGTAACATCAATTTTGCGGAATCATTTCACCACTTTTTTAGCTCATCCTTTGCAAGGCCACAGGAGACAAGAAGTCTGATACATAGTCAACGCCTAGAGACGATGGTACAGGAGTATCTCCAAGTAAACATTGAAGCCATGACTGTGTCACTGGACCCTTGCTCTTTTTGGGCTTCCAATCTGGATAAATGGCCGGAGCTCGCCACTTACGCCTTGGAGATCTTGTCATGCCTCGCAGCCAGCGTTCTGTCTGAACGTGTGTTCAGCGCTGCTGGTGGTGTGCTGACAGATAAGCGCACGCGGCTCTCCACTGATAATGTAGACAGACTCACGTTCACAAAGATGAACAAATCATGGATCCGAAACGACTTTTCTACCCCTGTGTCATCCTGGGGAGAGTAAAAGCTTGATGTTTGGTTAAAATCACCTCACCAACCGTTTTAAGCTTTCAAATTACTAATCATGTTTATCTGTATCTTGGCTGGAAAATAATTTGGGCTTTGTAGAAGTGTGCAGTACTTATTCTATTAGGCCATCTATAATAAGCTCCACCAGATTTAAAATTACTAATAATTTTTAGCTGCATCTAGCCCGGAAAATAATTTTGGGGCTCCGAGATGCGCAAGACACATAAGTGCCTTCTTGCTGCACTACCTGCAACATGACCCTCAGATTGTCAGAATTCAAAGTAATCCTGACTACTGGGTTGCCACACTCTTGGATCCCCCACACTCTTCGATCAACCTTTCCATTTTAATAAAGACCAAAAAAATGGTCATTTTTGAAATTATAAGCATTAGCAGGTTATTAGAAACTGAAATCAAACAGTTTTCAACTCAAAACTTCATTCTAGGTGATCTTAGATTTGCACATAGGACCCCTTGTTCGAAAGGAGCTTCTGAACTCTCTCGTCCATTGAATTTGTCAGGTTTTGGATGGTTTCTGCTTCAATTGTTTTGCATGAGGACAGAATACCCTCCCAGAACTGTTGCTTAGATGTGAACTGCCTCCCGCCATCATAGACACTCCTTTTGATGATGCTCCAGAGGTTCTGAATGGGGTAGAGGTCAGGGGAGCATGGGGGTCACACCATAAGTTTGTCCACTTTTATGCCCATATCAGCCAGAGATGCAGATGTGTTATGTGCAGCATGAGACGGTGCATTATCATGCATGAAAATGATCTTGCTGCGGAATACATGGTTCTTCTTCTTGAACCATGGCAGGAAGTGCTGTTTGAGAAACTCCACATACATTATGGAGTTCATCTTTACCCCTTCAGGGATCCTAAAGGGGCTGACAATCTCTCTCCCCATGATTCCAGCCCAAAACATTACTCCACCTCCTCCTTGTTGGCGCTGTAGCCGTGTTTGCGTGGGGTGTCCATCAACCAGCCATCCTCCACTCCATCCATCTGGACCATCGAGCGTTGCACGGCACTTATCTGTGAACAAAACCGTTTTGAAATCAGTCTTCATGTAATGTTTGGCCCACTGGAGCCGTTTCTGCTTGTGTGCAGTGGATAGAGGAGGTCGACAGGATGGCGTACGCACAGCTGCAAACCTCTGAAGGCCCCTTCATCTTGTTGTTCGGGGGACGTTGGAGGCACCAGCAGCTTCAAAAACTTGTCTGCTGCTATGACAAGGCTTTTTTGCCACTGCTCTTTTAACCTGACGTAATTGCCTGTAGGAAAGAGTCCTCAATTTGCCCTTATCAGCACGCACACGTGTGTACTGTGAATCAGCTACATACTTCTTGATTGCCAAGACACTTCATCCTGATCATCGCACAATGTTGATTGTAGTCATGCCTTGACCTAAACACTCCACAATTTGTTGCTTCTCAGCAGCCGACACATCCTTTTTCTTTCCCATTTTGGCAGAAAATGTAGGCTGTTTAATAATGTGGGACAGCCTTCTTAAGTAGTCTTGCCGTTCATTGGACACACCTGTCAAACTAATTAGCACAGGTGTCTGCAATTGCTTACAGTGATATAAAGAGCCCTGACACACATCACCATCAATGAGTTTAACTGACAAACAAACAAATTCTTCCCTTATCACTCCTAAACACTTTTTGCATAATAATTTGGAACACAGTGTACATGTGCTTTTCCACAAAACACCAGTGGTTCACGTAGTGAATCTTACAGTTCTAACTTGCCAACCGTGGTCTGTATGGAGTTGTTCAATAAAGGGCCCAAAATTAAGATAACATAGACGGGAGAGGTCTCTATGAATAGGAATTCCTAAGTATTTGATACCCTGTGAGGGCCAGGCAAAGGGAAAGTTGGACTGGATGGAATCCTGTATGGATTTGGGGAGGGAGACATCGAGGGCCTCCGACTTCGCTGTATTGATTTTAAAATTTGACCATGTAACAAAGTGATCTATTTCAGCCATAACAGCATGGATGGATATATGTGATTGAGTGATATATACTAGGACATCATCAGCAAATAGAGAGCACTTGTACTCGGTGCCTCCCACCTCAATCGACCTAATATTGGGGTTATGGCGAATTGATGAGAGCAGGTGCTCCGTCACTAGGATGTATAAGAGAGGGGACAGAGGACATCCCTGCCTTGTCCCATTGGTGATTATGAAAGGTGATGAAAATGTTCTGACGCGCCCCCTGGGCCTTGGGACATCCGGAGCCGGACCCTTTTTCGTGGATGCTGGTGGTTTTAGTCTCCGTGGCGGCGACCCGGTTCCGTGGCTCAGGGTGGTCAAACCAGTGGCGGAACTATTTATGTGGTTTTGATGTTTAAATGTCCGACTACGCCACCCGTGGATTGCGGTCAGAGTGAACCGCCGCTACAGGGCAGACCGCTGAGGCTGGTGTTGTGGGTGCAGCAGAGCGTAGCATAACTCCCCACGGGAGGAGTTTAGCCTCAGGGCAGTGTATGCGGAGGATGGGGGTGATGGTGCAGGGCAGCAGCAGTAACGACACGGAGTCAGTGATGCAGTCCAGGGCCTTTACTCACAGTTCTTATTATCCAGACCACTTCTGCAGGTAATGGCGGCCCACGTCGTACTGTGCTCACCAGGTGAGGGGCTCAGACAACTCCCAGATAACTTTGGAGCGCTTCACAGGACCCCCTTTGTGTGTCCTTTGTCTGGCCTTTCTTACCAACCCTTCTGTCCGGCTGCCTCGGGCCTCCTCTTGGTAAACTTGGCGCCAGTTTCCCTGACCCTATGTGCTGCCCTCCTAGCGGGTGTAGCGAGGGGCTGCGCCACATAAAATGTCACAGCCTCCGGTTTCTAGCTGAGGGTCGTTTCCCGCCTCCACTAGTTTCGGGGACCGGTCTCCCCCTTCGGCCTGACCCCTCCACGCAGGTGGATTTGGGCGTGCGGTGGCGACTCGCCCGTCCACACCCCTGGGATCCCTTCGTTCCTGGAGCCTTCTCCGCTCCTCTTCCTTCCTTCTCCCTCTTCCAGGCCTGGGCCTCTGTTACTAGGCCCGCCTCTGGAGCAGAGCTCATGCAGAGCCCCTGCTCCCTGTCACTTCTGCTCAGACTTCTCTGCACTGAACTAAGATGGTGCCCACCTTTTATACTCCCTTCTCAATGCACCCAGGAACTGCTTCCTCCCTGCTCCTGCACTACAGGGTTCCCCTTCCTCAGTGTTCCCTCCCCCCACTCCAGCCAGGGACAGGGACTGTCGTGCCCATATCAGGGGCATATTGGTCGCCCTGCCCCACGACTATGTGGTGTAATGCATGCAGGTGTCGGGGTCCTGATCCACACTCCATCCTTACCTGAGAGTGAGATATCACACCTCTGGGTGAGGTGCAATACCTCTGCAGCAACCGAGCCCTCGGGGTGCTACAGTTCCATTTATCTTCAGCCTAGGTGACGCATTGCGATACAGGGCCGTGATTTTGGCTATAAAAGGGTCCCCTAGACCCCTACCCCAAGCTTTTTAAGAGAATAAAATATGGCGTGCCAGGAGACTCTATGGAATGCTTTCTCAGCATCCAACAAGAGTATCTAATTACAAATTTTTAACTGCATCTAGCCCAGGAAATACTTTGTGCCTAGTAGCAATGTCTGCTAGTCAGCGGATTATCCCGGCTGTTAAGCAAGCTACACCACCTGTAGTTTGGACACTTAATTTTTTCAAAGGAAATGCTTCGGGGCCACGGGATACTCAGTGAAGAGCATCAGGAGGCACCCCAAGGCATAGGGGCTGGGACTGGTGGTAGGATGCCTTGCGGTGGACAGCCGAGCTCGATCCTTATAAAAGCTTTTTAACTGCAGCAGCTTTAGTGGACGCTACTGGAGCTGGAATTACGCGGCTGCTGGCATGAGACTTGCCCTTCAATAGATCCTTGTTAAAGGATTTAAAGTGTATTCATTCAAATTAGAGAGACAATTTAAATTAAAAAGCTTAGAGCTGCCTCCACCACAGGGGGGCTCGCTCGACCCACCAGCGGACAGGCACCAGTATTGGGAGAGGGGGGCTGGCCGTCAGGGTCCACCTCGGCTCTGGCACAAACGAAGGTGGCACGGGCAGGAACGGACTGGCCGTGTCGGCTTCTCACTTTTTGGATTTTAGAAGGGCATGACATGCCTATATCTGTGTCTCCCCCTCCTTTTACTCCTCCACCTCTTTTCTTTTCGCATGACTATATGTACTTGTCACTTTTCCATGTGTTAGTTATGTCTTCTGAGCAGTTTGTCAGCTTTTGGACACCTTTGAAGGTGTTTTCTATGTGTTTCTATGTGTTTTTGTTTGCCTGCCATTGGTTTTAACGGTGTTCGAAGGTGTTCGACGAACCGAACTGAACTCGAACACTACGGGGGTGGCTCAACACTACTCTACAGGTCTCAGAAAATAGAAACAAAAGCAATTTTCATTTTTCCACCGCTTAAATAAACTACATGTTTGGTATCTGTGTACTCCTACTAACCTACAGAATCATATTGTCTGAGTCGATTGTAACTTGTAAGATTGCTGCTTCCAATAGGTGGCGCTATAGAGTTCAAGTCCTTTTCTCTCTGAAGAAGCAATTTGCATATTGTCTGGTTAGTTTTACTGTATAGCAAACATGTGAAATTGCACTTTTTTTCTAACTTTTCAGTGCATCGCTTAATATAATTAATGGGTCATTCAAAAGTGCAACTTGTTTCGCAAAAAACAAGCTCTCATACGATATGGGGATGAGAAAAATAAAGTTATGGCCTATGAAAGAAGGGGAGAACAAAAAAAAAATACAGAACATAGACCTTTCAGGAAGAGATTAATCCTAAATGCCTTCTATTTAATGTCGTAATCTAATCTGTTTTCCAATATACTTTAATTAAAAAGTCCCTCTCATTCCCTCACTGCTTTATTTTTTTTGTCCTACTTCTTTTTTGATGTTTTGAGAACAGTACATGCTGGAATACTCAAACAAGTCATAAGGGGGCGGGGGCTGTGGTCACTGCCGGAATCCCTGCTCCATCCCCTGAATGAAGTTCCATCAGTAACATCCGTTTCAGGGGCTGGGCTAGTCCCTGCTGTACTGAACATGCGTCGGTTGGCAGATGCCCAGTAGGATCTCGCCACTGCACAATATGCAGAGTGACAGTGCGCTCTCTCGCCGTCTCTGATAGGAAGTGACGAGCCGGTAACAGAGTGAACTGTCAGTGCGAATTGTAAGTCGAGAACGAGCGAGCAGAGACAAGCGCTGCCCTTGAAAGTGATGTCAATGGGTTTAAAACTTATCTTTTATTTCTATTATGTATATATCTCAAACAAATCCATTAAAACCCCAATCAATGAAAAGGAAACAGATATAATGCTTCTCTGTGAATTCAGAACACATCAGTCAATGGAAACACTAATTTTCCTGTAGTAAGGAATTGGTTTAGTGTAGGTGCAAAGCCCCCTTTATTGTTTATACAGGTCCTGTCTCTCTCCCTGTCTATAAATTGTATCTTACTCAAGGATGATTGACTATTGAAAGCACACACAGAGCCTCCAAAACCTGTTTCGCCTGCTCCCAGGCTTCATCAGGAGTATAGGGCTTATGCTTAAGCTTAGGACCCTGGTTTCCAGTTTAGAGTGCTATAGAGGCCACTATATCCAACAGATGCAAATAATTCAAGTGATGGACCTTTTAAGCATAGAGAGGCTTTTTAACCATGTAGGTGTAGCGCCCCGAGGGCTCGGTTGCTACAGGGGTATTGCACCTCACCCAGAGGTGTGATATTCCACTCCCAGGTAAGGATGGAGTGTGGACCAGGACTCAGCTAGCTGCATGTGACTCGCCCCCTAGGCCGTGGGGCACCCGGGACCGGGCTTCTGTGCGATGCTGGGGGTAGTAGTGGCAACCCGATCCCATGTCTCAGGGTGGTCAGACCAAATTGTGGCAGTCTATTTATCAGTGTTTTGAATGTCCGACTACGCCACCCATGGATTGCGGTCAGGGATAACCGCCGCTGCAAGGCAGACCGCTGAGGCTGGTGTTGGTGTGCAGCACAGGGATAGGATAACTCCCCACGGGAAGAGTGTAGCCTCAGGGCAATGTAGGTGGATGCTGGGGGTGATGGTGCGGGCGCAGCATAAATCACACAGAGTCCAATGGTGCAGTTCAGGCCTTTTACTCACAGTTGATATCCAAGTGACCTCTGTCAGCAATGGCTGCCCAAGCCGTGCTGCGTCCACCAGGTGAGGAGCTCGGTCAACCCCCCAGGCAACTCAGGAGTGTGGCACAGGACCCCCTTCTATCCTTTCTCTGGCCTTTCGTGCCCCACCAGTGTCCTGACTTCTGTCCGGCTACCGCGGACCGTGTCGGGTAAGCGTTGGCCTTCACTTCCCGCTATCCTATATGGTGCCTTCCTAGCAGGTTTAGCGGGGGGGGTCGCACCAATAAATGGTCACAACCTCCGGTTCTTGGCTGAGGGTAGATTCGCCTCCACCAACTTAGGGATCCGGTACCTTTCCACAGCCTGACCCTTTTACCCGGTATAATGGGGTATGCAACGGTTGCTGACCGTTCTGCACTCTTAGGGTCCCTTCTGCCTTCTTGTTTCTGGAGCCCTTCCACTCCTCTGTCTCTTCTCCTTCCTTCTCCTTCTCCTCTCTTGCCCCGGCTGCCCCTGAGAGTGATTGTCAGCACATTGCCCCAGGACCACCCCCAACAGGGGCGGAAAGAGAAGAAAACCGAGGGGCAGAGTGTGGTTTGGATCAGTCTCACCAGATCACACCCGGAGATGGAGAGCAGCACCAACTCCAGCACCCTAACGGGTGGCTTGCTGCAGGCCATCTCGGCCCCGTACAGCCTCAAGGAGTTGATGGCGCAGCTCCCAGGAGGAGACCCGGAGTTCCTTCGGACGGCGTTGGAGGATTTGGACCGAAGGATGGTCCAGGCGCAGCGAGAAGCTGTAGAAGGGTGGAGAAAGGAGATGGCCCGACGGATCGCGGCCCAGCAGCACGGGACGCCGCCAGCACCGACCAGCGAGGCAGCCCCTGATGACGAGGAGCGGAGGCCGGAAGCTGAGAGCAGCGTAGCCCTGGAGGCGGGTAAGGGGGTCACCCCTTCCACCAACCCTAGTGCCACCAACCTGCCTCTGGACGTTGTTGCGGAGCCAGACGTTCCGGGCGTCGCTGTGCCTACCCCGCTCCCACCGCCGACACGCAGGCCGCGAGTCCCGTTGCCGAGTCAAGCCACAGGCCGTGCCCCCTGACTTCGGGTGCGGTCAGAGGCGGTTCGCACCAGGCCCGGTCGTAAGGCCTGACACCTCCAGGCGCCCCTGAACACGTGCGCCCCCGGTCCCGAAGCCACCACCCTTAGGGGCCGTCCTGTACAGCCAGCTCGCCGGGTCCGACGGGGAGCCGGTCCCTGTGCCGGAGGGATGGGTCCACCCCAGTCGGCGGAAGGACCTGTCCGCAGAGGCCGAGGCCCCGCTTGCTCCGCTCCTGCCTGTACCGCAGCCAGTTACCGTTTCTCAGCTCCCGGAGGAAGAGGTCCGGATAGAATGGGACCAGACCGGGGAGGACCCGATGGGGTTTGCACAGGAGACACGGGCGGCCGCAGTCCGCAGGCGGGAGATTTGTGAGCAGCAGCTTGCGAGGGAGGAGCGGGCGCGGCGCCAGGAGAGGGAGCAGCTGCAGGCCCCGAGCGCAGAGGAGAAGACGCGAACTCGTCGAAACCCCCATGCAGCACGCGGTCCTAAAGCCGCTGGGACCGTGGTAAAGTTCCACCAGGAGAAAGGGTGGGGGTTTATCCGGGACTCTACCACAGCCACCGACCTCTACGTTGATAGGAGGGATGTGGAGGGCCAACTGCCAAAGGGACACCGGAGACGAGAGCTGTTCCCGGGAGATCGGGTAACGTACACCCGGCATCGAGGCCTAAAAGGGTGGTATGCCCTCAATGTCCAGAGGGTGGAGGAGGAACAGTACCAGGAGCATTGCTACCCAGATGACCCGGACGGGTCTGGAGAGTATGGCGAGGAGGAAGAGCGTGCACCAGGAGGACACAGTTATTAAAACGTGAGTGCACTGTAAATAGTTGCCCGTTAGGGTACAGAAGAGAAAGTTCACCCCGGATGGGGACTGTTGCCTGTGTGTCGTTTGAATAACCGGCTGAGGACTGGGAGCAGCCAACTTAATGAACTATCCGGCCGAGGACTGGAAGCGGTCAATTCTGTAAATAGTTGCACTTCCTAAAGTGCCCCCTACTGGTTTTATAAGAGACTACAACAACAACTGACCTCAGAACAAAAACCCGTTAGAGGTGGCCAGGGCCGGCTCCAGGTCTTTCTGGGCCCCAGGCGAAAGTCTCAGTGGGCCCCTTTAACACATACCACGATTCATGATGCAGAGATACGGCGGAGAAATATATATATATATATATATATATATATATATATATATATATATATATATATATATATATATAGTACAATGCAAAGATTTCACTTCTTACATTACATGAGTGATATCTATTGTAAATTCCACAATAGCTCAGAAACCGGTGAATCGCTCCACACAGAATAGTGGTCCCCATATAAGGCTCCATACGGAATACTGGCCCCCATATAAGGCCCCATACGGAATACTGGCCCCCATATAAGGCTCCATACGGAATACTGGCCCCAATATAAGGCTCCATACGGAATACTGGCCCCCATATAAGGCTCCATACGGAATACTGGCCCCCATATAAGGCTCCATACAGAATACTGGCCCCCATATAACGCTCCATACAGGATATTGGTCCCCTTATAAAGCTCCATACAGGATACTGGTCCCCTTATAAAACTCCATACAGGATACTGGCCCCCATATAACGCTCCATACAGGATACCGGTCCCCTTATAACGCTCCATACAGGATACTGGCCCCCATATAATGCTCCATGCAGGCTGTTACCCCCCACATAATGCCCCATACAGGCCCCCCCCTTTTAATGCTCCATGCAGGCTGTTACCCCTCACATAATGCCCCATACAGGCTGGCCCCCCCTTATAATGCTCCATGCAGGCTGTTCCCCCCCACATAATGCCCCATACAGGCCCCCCCCTTTTAATGCTCCATGCAGGCTGTTACCCCCCACATAATGCCCCATACAGGCTGCCCCCCCTTTATAATGCCCCATGCAGGCTGTTCCCCACCTTATAATGCCCCATGCAGGCTGTCACCCCCCCTCTTTATAATGCCCCATGCAGGATGTTCCCCACCTTATAATGCCCCATGCATGCTGTCACCCCTCCTCTTTATAATGCCCCAAGCAGGTTGTCACCCCCCCTCCTCTTTATAATGCCCCATGTAGGATGTGCCCCCTTCTCTTTATACTGCCCCATGCCTCCATACATTAAAAAAAAAAAAATCAAATACTCACCTCCCTTCTCCTCACCTGCTACCTGCTGCCTGCTGCCTGCTGCCCGCTGCCCACTGCTCGGGTCCGAACTCCAGCGTTGTCGGTGTCTTCCCGCTCAGCGCTCCCTGTGACGGCTCAGGGGAGGGCGCGGTGTAAAGGCGTCACAGGGAGCGCAGAGCAGGAAGACAGCTGATCTGCGGAGGCACGGAGAGAGGTAAGTATCCAGCTGCCGGGGCCCTGAGCAAGCGGCGGAGAAGGGCGGGCGCTGACACCGCTCTCCTCCGCCCATAGCCCGGCGGGGTGCGCGACCGCTAGTGGGCCCCTCTGCCTCCTCAGGGCCCCGGCATTTGCCCGGGTGCGCCGGGTGCTGACGCCGGCCCTGGAGGTGGCCGAAGACGAGGTCCAGCAGCTGGATCAGCTACGCCCTGCAGCCACGCCCAGGGCCTTCGTTGAGGGTTTACGAACGGGTCCCTCATGTTTGTGTTTACAAGTTTGCATTTTATAGAAAGATGGACACCTGGTCGCAAAGCGCACTGTGACCAGTTAACAAAAGTTTTATATGAAGAATGTTTATAAGAAAAATGTTTTATATGTGACAGATGTGGTTATAAAAGTGAAAAGAGTTTTATAATGTTTTATATATGAGAAGAAAGTCTTATAATATTGCTGAAAGAGAAAATGTGCCAGTAACGTTAAAAGAGAAAAATTGCCTCCCATAAAGGGATGAGTAATAATGGTTTATAATATTATATATGGATGCATTCTAAAAACTTGCATGTTTTTGAATTGTCTTTTGCTCTGTTCCAGCCCGAGGACGTGCTGTGGTTTACCAGGGGGGAATGTAGCGCCCCGAGGGCTCGGTTGCTACAGGGGTATTGCACCTCACCCAGAGGTGTGATATTCCACTCCCAGGTAAGGATGGAGTGTGGACCAGAGTTCAGTTAGCAGCATGCACACACATACACACACCCCATTTCCGGGGGACAGCTCAACGGTGCTCCCAGCTGCGGGCACAACTGACCATGTCCCTGGCTGGAGTGGGGAGGGGGAAGAGAACCCAGTGGTGTAGGAGCAGAAAGGGGGCGGTTTCTGGAGCATAGGAAGGAGCTCACTGGGTGCAGGTCACCTGAGCTCAGACAGAAAAACAGATAAAAGGTGGGAGCCATCTTAAGTCGGAGAGAAGTAGGAGAAGTTCAGTCAGAGCGGAAGGGAGAGAGAGCTGACAGGGAGCCGCGGCTCAGCCTGAGCTCAGCTCCATGAGGCAGGCCTAAAGAGAAAGCCGGGGCCAGAGAGGAGAAGAGGAGAAGGAGAAGGAAGGAAGGAGAAGAGACAGAGGAGTGGAAAGGCTCCAGAAACAAGAAGGCAGAAGGGACCCTAAGAGTGCAGAACGGTCAGCAACCGTTGCATACCCCATTATACCGGGCTGTGGAAAGGTACCGGATCCCTAAGTTGGTGGAGGCGAATCTACCCTCAGCCAAGAACCGGAGGTTGTGACCATTTATTGGTGCGACCTCCCCGCTAAACCTGCTAGGAAGGCACCATATAGGATAGCGGGATGTGAAGGCCAACGCTTACCCGACACGGTCCGCGGTAGCCGGACCGAAGTCAGGACACTGGTGGGGCACGAGAGGCCAGAGAAAGGACAGAAGGGGGTCCTGTGCCATACTCTTGAATTGCCTGGGGGTTGACCGAGCTCCTCACCTGGTGGACGCAGCACGGCTCGGGCAGTCCTTGCTGACAGAAGTGACTTGGATAACAACTGTGAGTAAAAGACCCTGGACTGCATCATTGGACTCTGTGTGATTTCTGCTGAGCCGGCACCATCACCCCCAGCATCCACCTACACTGCCCTGAGGCTACACTCTTCCCGTGGGGAGTTATCCTAACCCTGTGCTGCACCCCAACACCAGCCTCAGCGGTCTGCCTCGCAGCGGCGGTTATCTCTGACTGCAATCCACGGGTGGCGTAGTCGGACATTTAAAGCACTGATTGATAGACTGCCACAATTTGGTCTGACCACCCTGAGCCACGGGATCGGGTTGCCACTACTACCCCCAGCATCGTACAGAAGCCCGGTTCCGGGTACCCCACGGCCCAGGGGGCGAGTCATAGGGATTGTTGTAGGGATGCGCAATGGCTGCCATGCCCTGTGAACATGAGTGAAGTGTTCCTGAAGAGTATTCTCTGGCCTGTGGATGAATTAGAATAAGCCTGCCATAATAACAGGTAAATGTTCAGCCAGTGGTGTCCAACACCCCCAACTTAACCCATTCTCCATATCCTTGATTAAAAAGATTAAGGCATTAGAAAAAACACATGTTAGAAACAAGCACCACACAAGTCCATGGTTGTGCCTGGTATTGCATTTCAGTTTCATTAAAGCAAATCGGAATGAGATGCAATACTACACACAACCTATGGCCAGGCGTGGCACTGTTTTAGGAAGGACACAGCCATAAATTCTAAACCTGTACAACCCTTTTATAAAGATTACCTATAAAGTTGCTACCTCATCCTTAAAGGTTGGCACCTTCAGTTATCTACAGATAACTCCAGATACGCTGATTTAATCTTTTTTTGGGAGGCAATTTGGTTACTAAAGTGAGGAGAGATACTTTGAAGATCAGAAGTTTTATAAATAGCCAGGAGTGGTGCCACTTAGGGATCTGTGAAGTAACTGCAGATACCTGATTGGTGGCTACAAAATGTGACTTTTGCTCTGGAGGACTTAAAGGGAATATGTCAGCAGGTTTTTGCTATGTAATTTGAGAGCAGCATGATGTAGAGGTGGAGACCCTGATTCCAGGGATGTATCACTTATTGGGCTGTGTGATGCTTTTTCTATAAAATCAGTGTTTTATCAGCAGGACATTATTACTACAGGACAAGCTGCCTCATGCCTCCTGGTCAACTGCTGTGTAACCCCGCCCCCACCACTGACTAGCAGCCAATCAGTGGTGTGGGCGGGGTTATACAGAGCACAGCATTCTGATGACTACTAGATCTACAGCAAATAAAACTGTGATTTTATCAAAATGACAGCATGCAGCCGAGTAACTGATACATCACTGGAATCAGGGTCTCATCCCCTACATAATGCTGCTCTCAGATTACATGGCAAAAATCTGCTGACCTATTCCCTTTAATAAATTACACGCACTGCAAGTGAGCAAAAAAACCCAAACTGGATACATGAACAGTCATAGAGGCCATAGTGAAAAACACAGAATTAACACATATGAGAAAATCGTACTTGCGAAATGGGGCTGAAGACATAGAGGAAAATATGACTTGTACTACATGGATGCCCAATGGGAATAAATCCAAATACAAAGATGTAGGGGGATAAAAAGATTTTATTTACAGATGAGGGAGCGATAAATGATAAATATACAATTTAATATTAGTCCCCATATTCCTGTTCTATATATATTAGATTATAGTTGACATTTACATATACCGCATATTGGACTTTCACACACACACACTAATTATATATAAATTAGTGTGTGTGAAAGGCCAATATGCGGTATATGTAAATGTCAACTATAATCTAAGAACAATGTGACTATTATAAAAAAAAAAAAACACTAAACAACCTTAAACTGTATTGCATACACTGTCGATGTTACAATTAATGGTGGCATATTCTACAGAAAAGGCGCATGCGATAAATATAAAGGAGAGGTGTTGACGTCGCTTTTAAAAATTGGGAAACTCATAGATCCAGGGAATCGAACCATCGATGAACTTGTCTTTCTTTTCAGAACTATTTGCTCCAGTTTCAGTAACTCAGTCCTGAGACGTCTTACATGGTCACAAGTGGGTGTCTTTGGGTGAACCAGAGGGTATATACAGCTTTCATGTGGCCTGTCTCGGTGCTATTGTAGAATATGTATATAGTATGTACATCAAAGTGTCTTATTCATGTTCTTCCGTGCTGCTGCAGAACCTCTTTATGATTTGGTGACATGTATAATATGAGGTCACTTTCCTGTTTTTATTCTGTCTGGTTTCTTATTTTTTTCAACACTTTGTTCTTGGCTCGCTTCATGTGAAATATCATTTTTGCCATTTCATCTGAAAAAGTCTAGAAAACAAAAAAAATAAAAAATCAATATCATGCCCCATTATCGCACCATTCCATACATAATACAATCTATGAATTGTAGATATTATAGAAACATTACTTCTAGGAGAATATATCTCTGTAATATGTTGTCCTATGACATTACTTGCTGTTCATTCTTTCCTCTGACATCTACTATTGGCGGAAAGTCGAAACCTCCCTCCCATACACATTAGGGTTGTACAGCTTTGGAGACGTGTTTTTTTTTTTTTTTTAAATGGAATTTTACTAAATAGAATTTTTGCAAATGAGATTCATTGAAAATGTTGCACAATTTGCCTTATTGAGCTTCTTGGGTTACATTTGTCAAATCTTGGCGGCTGAACGAGTTAACTGAAAATCCTTCAGTGAGCTCATTCTGATGTCCTTACAAGTGCTTTTGAACTCTTTTCATCTGGTCTTTTTCTCAGCTGAATGTACAGGGAAACAAAGAGCATGTAAAGGCCAAAAGGTGCAAACATTTTAAAAAAAAGCTTAATTGCAAAAATTAGTTTTAGCCCAAAATACATTAATTTATCTAAAAGATAAAATAATGTTTCCAAAGCTAGACAACCCCTTTTAATAGGCATAGACAATTTTACTTGTATATCAGATTACTGTACAAGGGAGTAGAAATGAGGGGATGATCAAACTAGGTTTCCCACAGACTATCCTTTTTTTATGGCCCCTTGTCTATTTAATGGCCAAAACTTTGCACACTTGTTTGCACTTGTCTCTACCCAATATCAAAGAGTTAATTTCCATTGCAGATATTTGGTATGTACCGCTCGTCTGATGATCCAACCGCTATACTACAGAATGCAAATCCTTGGATCAAACTCTGTGCTTAAAGGGGTACGAAACTATTGATGACCTATTTGTAGGACAGGTCATCAGTATGACAGTGCTGGGGGGTCCAACACCCGGCATCACCGATTGGATGAAATATGCTCTGGCAGTTTCCAAATGTAAGCAATTTTTCGGAGCAAAACACCACAGCGTTGTCCATACGGATTGAAAAGGGTGGTCCGAGTAGTGGACAACCCCTTTATATTGTTTAGTTACATCGACCGTTTGCCGCAGTTTACCTCCCATCCCTTTAATAGACTGGGTGAAGGCAAACCAATGTGCAGGGCGGTCCAAATGTAACTATCCAGTTGAATCAATGAAGTTCTATGAGATTTTATGACTGCACATATGCGCGGAGACACAACAAAGTGGCAGTTACATTTCAAATATTCAAATTTAAACCAAAATGTAAACAATAAATATCAGAACGGCAGTTGGAAGTAAAGAAAAAGGGGGGAAAAAACGACGCCGGTATAGTTGTATACCAGATTAGGAACATGCTTTTCTAAGTAAAGATTCGGGGAAACCTATTGGTTTTAGATCTGGGACTTACCTTTACAACATGACCCTCTGTATGGCTATCCTGATCAGATTTATGTGAAGACTTCTCCTGAAAACAATGTAGGTATTAGATATTTCAGTATAATTACTCACAATATAACCGGTATCTCAGATCACCCACTATCAGCATTGGACTGGCCCACCAGAAGATCCTCCGGTGGGCCCTGGCAGGCACTGCATTGCAGCAGCTCACTTACTGTTTACACAAAACGATATGCTGCTGAGAATGATAGATTTTAAAGCAAGTTTAAAAATTATTGCACCTGACAAATGAGCTTTTTGCTAATTTGTCAGGTGATTAATGAATTGTTTGGACGGGTTGTTAGTTGGGAACTATCATTCCTATGATTATCAGTTTGACAAGATGGGATATAACGATAAGGGCAGACTCTGCTGTCAGTACCACTTATGCATGATGGGCCCCAAGAATGATTTTGTCTGGTGGACCCAAACTAGTCCAATTTGACACTGCCTGCTACTGTAACCTGTAACGGGTGTGTCGGGTGTGACAGACAGTCATTCTGGATCTGACTGTAGAAGGTTGCTGCACTTGGCATTGCAGACACCTTCTTGATCCTTTCACCATCCCTCCCTCTCTAGGACCCAGCAGTGAGCTCCACTTTCTGCTGCTAATTAACACACCCTTGCTGGACCTTTAAATATTACCCAGTCTCTACTGAGAATAGCTGGTGATAGAAGTATTTTTTTTGTTCAGGCCTGAAGTTCTAGCAGTCGGCTAGTTTCTTCTTGGAGTTCCTTGGTGGATATTAGTCGTGATCTTTCTGGTGTCTTCTCAAAGCTAAGTGTATCCCCTTGTGTGTTTCCCTTGTTTGTCTTTAGTTGCAGTGGGGCTGACTAGTGCTCACTCTTTCACCTCCCTACCTAGGGCCTAGCTCTAGGGTCAGTCAGGGATTAGGTATCCTGCTTGGTGATAGGTGAGGAACCTATTTAGGGATGGTAGGGGAGTCAGGGTGTTGTAAGATCAGCCTATGGGGTCTCCACTCTCCCTTTCCCTAGTTGCTGGGCTTCCCCCCTTTTCCCATCATCGTACTCTGGGTCCTTCCCTCCCATACCTAGCATGACATAACCAATACCATGATGGTACAAACCTTCATATACACCTGTAGATCTTCATAGATTGGAGCCATGGAGTTCTCCCAGTCTTCATACACAACACCATGAGCCTCGTACTTCTCTTGTCTCCTGAGAAAACAACAAAGATGTCATGGGATAACTACAGAGCACAAGTCTACAAGTGACAAATTGGTTGTGTGGCATGGACAAAAAAAGTTATACACGGAAATACCTAATGGGAGGATGAATGAGAACAAGTTACACTGGTCTGGCATTTGCCATCATTTTTTGCAAGTTCATTTTTTCCAATTCCCTCTTCCAAGTTCCATGCCTTTTTTTATTTTAATACATCTACATAGTCTTTTTTTTTTTTTGGGAATGGCATAATTTATTTTACCATTCATTGTACTGGGAAATAGGAAAAAAAATCCAAGTGCAGTGAAACAGTGAAAAAAAAATGCAATTTCTACATTTAACGTTCTTTTTTCGGAAAAAAAAAAGGCAGTATGATTCTTCAGGTCAGTATGATTCTTCAGGTCAGTAAAACTTGTAACGTTTCTTTTTTCTTTAAATGGGGAAAAAATTAAAAATATTTTCCATTTTTTTGTTGTTTTCTGAGACCTGAAAAGTGTTTTTAACACAACTGGCAGCCACCAGCCCGTTACATACACCGGCACCCTATGTGTGGCATAAATGTACGCTGGGAAGTGGTGAAGTGATAAGCTGGTGTGTGCATTCACACAATACTAGAATAAGCTACTTCTTTGATTCCAGTCCTGATAATGGTAATGATGAGGATGCTTACATTATTACAAGGTCTATTAATTCTTTCAGCTCCAGGGCCACATTCCGGGCTTCATTCACATGTCCTTCCATAGCTAGTCGAGCACTAAACTGAACGCTGTGGATCTGCAGAACACTCAGATCAATGGACTCCAGAGCAGCGGCACTAGAATGGAGAACAGAAATGCTTAAAATATGTGCAATGTCTGGGAAACATAATGGTAGGTGTACAAAACAAAAATCACAAGGCAAAGAAATAATAACTGAAAAAGAAAATCATAAACATACTTAAATTCTAACCCATAGTCTGGGAGTTCTAGGATCATTACTTCCAAAATTGTTTATATACTATTGATGCCATACAGAGAACCGTAATGGGGCTCAGTGCAACCCCTATGTTCTCTGGAGCATTAATATGGCATTCACAAAAGTCTATAGTGCTCCACTGTATTTCTGTGTTCGTATAGAGGCATATCAATTTGTTTTCTGTTAGATAGTCATATTTTATTACAGAAAGATTACTTCTAGGGGGCATAGCTCTATAACACATGCCGCATGAAGACACATTAAGTACCCATATCTCCACAGAAGCTCAGTGAACACGGCTCTGGTCCGACATCTCTTACCAATCATTAGTAACCGGTTTTCTCAGGCTGAGGATCCGCCGTCTACTTCTTCCATCTGGGAGTGTATAAGATAGGTGTAATTGCATTGGTAGCTGGGAGTATCGAAGAACTTCTGTTACCAACAAAACAGATGTAGGCGTCATGAGTTATAAAGAGAGTTAAAAAGGTAAATTTAAATTTTACATTTTTTATACAAACCTTTAATCTTGGATGAATGGAAACCAAACTCAGTAGACAGAACAGTATCAGCCGTTGTGCTGCCGAATGTCCTTTCCAACACAGATTCATTATTTCCTTCATATAAGAAATACCTCAATGGAAAAATAAAAAAAACAATAAGTAACATAGTAACACATTAACTCTATCAATAGTTTCATTCTTATACTATACCCTCTAGTGATCTATTTGACCTGAATTTCATAGGTGCAAACAACTAAAATTGGACTGGAAACATTGAGATTAATGTTACTTTTATTAGTGTTATTTAGATTTGACTGCAGAACCTTTTCAAAATGCTACATAACAGATGTATTAAAACACCACTGATCCATATTAACCCCTTCACCCCCAGCCTGTTTTCACCTTCCTGACCAGGCCAAATTTTACAATTTTGACCAGTGTCACTTTATGAGGTAATAACGCTGTAACGCTTTAATGTATCCCAGTGATTCTGAGGTTGTTTTTTCGTGACCTGTTTTACTTGATGGAGTTGGTAAATTTAGGTCAATATTTTTCGCTTTTATTTGTGAAAATATCAGAATTTTTACGAAAATTTCGCAACTTTCAATTTTTATGCCCTTAAACCAGAGATTTACTGTATTTTTCAGACTATAAGATGCATCAGACCATAAGACGCACCTAGGTTTTAGAGGAGGAAAATAGAAAAAATTGAAGCAAAAAATGTGGTCATGATGCCCTGTTATGGGGGGAAGGGGGTCTGCTGCTGACACTGTTATAGAGGTAATGTCCCCCAATTCTGTACTAATATCCCCCATCCTGGTATATATGCCCCCCCTTCCTGTTATACATGACCCCCATCCTCATCCTGGTATGAATGGCACCCCTCATCCCCATCCTGGTATGCATGGCACCCACATCCTGATATGCATGGCACCCCTCATCCTTCATCCTCGAATGCATGGCACCCTTCATCCCTCATCCTGGTATGCATGGCACCCCCCATCCTGGTATGCATGGCACCCCCATCCTCATCACACTGCACACAAAAAATAAAGGATTCTACTCACCTTCTTTCCCTCTGCTCCAGCGCTGCTAGCAGCTGATCTCAGCATGTGAGCAGCGCATTACATCACTGCCATGTGCCCTCATATGGTGAGATGAGCTGCCGGAATAGTCACTGCTCTCAACTCCCGGACTATGGACGTGGGGAGCAGTGACTATTGATTCTCATTAATATCGGGCACACACTGTAGCCGCCGGCTCCTGCAGCTGCTCGGCTATCGCGCGTGCCTGCTATTAAAGAGCATGAATATTCACTACTCTCCACTCCCATGGGAGTGATGAGCAGTGAATATTCATTTTGCTTTAACAGCAGGCACAGTGTTGGCTGCAGCAGGCGTCTCCTGCGCCCCACTTCTCCGCTGCCGCTCCCCCCACACCCTCCACCATCCAGAGCAACAGTATAGTACTTCCAGACTATAAGACGCACCTCCCACTTTCCTCCAAAATCTTGGAGGAAAAAAGTGCATCTTATAGTCTGAAAAATGCGGTATAAAACACAAAATAGTTAATACATAACATTTACCACACGTCTACTTTACATTAGCGTAATTTTTTAAACAATTTTTTTTGATCGGAAGTTTAGAAGCGTTAAAACTTTAATCAGCAATTTCTAATTTTCCAATAAAATTTACAAAACCATTTTTTTAGGGACCACATCACATTTGAAGTGACTTTGAGTGGCTTATGTGACAGAAAATACCCAAAAGTGACACCATTTTAAAAACTGCACCCCTCAGAGTGCTAAAAACCACATTCAAGAAGTTTATTAACCCTTCAGGAAGTAAAGCAATGTGGAAGGAGAAAAATAAACATTTTACTTTTTCCCACAAAAATGTTGCTTTAGGCCAAAATTTTGCATTTTCACAAGGGTAATGGGAGACAGTGGACCCCAAAAATTGTTGTGCAATTTCTCCTGAGTACACAGATACCCCTTATATGGTGGACAACCACTGTTTGGGCACATGGCAAGGCTCGAAAAGGAAGGAGCGCCATTTGACTTTTAGAGCACAAAATTGGCAGGAATAGATCACGGATATCATGTTTGCAGAGCCCCTGATGTGCCTAAACAGTGTAAACCCCCCACAAGTGACCCCATTTTGGAAACTACACCTCTCAAGGAATTTATTTTCAGGTGTGGTGACCACTTTAAAGCCACAGGTGCATCACAGAATTTTATTAAGTTGAGTTGTGATAATAAAAAAATCATATGTGGGGCAAAGCAAATGTTTAGGCACATGGCAGGGCTTGGAAGGGAAGGAGTGCCATTTGCCTTTTCAAGTGCAGATTTGTCAGGAATAGACTGCAGGAGCCTTTTCTTTATTTTTTTAATTTTTCTAAAATAGTTTTGCAATTTTTTTTAATTTATTTATTTTTTTCCTTAGTCCCTATATGGGACTTTAATTTTTATTACTCTGATTGCTGGTATAATGCATTGGGTTGCCATGGCAACGATTAGCAGGCCGTGATGACATTGCAGGGGTGACAATCGTGCGGGAGATGGAGCCCCCTCCTCATCCCAGCCTCCTAAATGCTACGATCGCTATTGATCATGGCAGTTAGAGGGTTAAACAGCCTGAGGCAGTGTGGACACTGCTCCGAGCTGTGACAGCCGGGGCTCGGCTATCACTTGAGCAGCGGCAATTGTGCGGGCACAGGTATGGGTACATTATAGGTCGAGAAAGGGTTAATATAAATGATGTTATAATAAATGCATATATGACGAAACAGCTTCTTATCTTAATCAGCCAGATGTATAGATTTGTTAAGCCAAGAAAAATGCACTATTATGTTTGTGTTGACTTTTGAACTTGTGTTTCTTTGGTGGATCAAGAAGGAAAGACCAGTATTTGTATAACCCTGAATGTTGTCTTTTCTTGCTTCTGAAACAATGAAGTTTATTTACAAGAGCCACCTGCTATACCAACTATGTAAATTGAGTAAATACTCAAACAATGAGACCTGAGCCCTGTGGAATAATACCCTCCCTTACCCTTGCCCTGTGGATGTGTACGTGAAAGAACAAATGTGAACTATTTAAGGAACATATGCCTCTGTAGCAGGCAGATTTGAAACAGAGAATTGAAAGAGACTTTACAAGGAGAATCAGACTCTCTTCAGACCATCAGCTTGGTAGCATGGCTTTATCCAAAGAGACACAGATTTGTTTCTTCGTGATTCCAGCCTAAGGGTATATGGCCCTGACTTGAAAGATACGGATCTGCTCCATTGACCATCAGTAAACCCATGGATACATTTGGGGAGACCAGGTTGGGACGATGAAGTCACCTGGCCCCATGGATATGTTGTTTGGGGTTGCCAGGTGGGACCCTCCTGTCGCCTGGAACCCATGGAGACATTTGGAGAATCCAGATTGGGACCAGCCAGTCATCTATCCCCATGGAAACTCTCAGAGAGGCCAGGGTGCGACCCTCGGATCTCCTGGCCTTGTACCTTGATGGACTGTCAGCTTCCTAAGCTTGCCGCTACCTTCTCTCTGTGGGGGCCCACCAAAAGGGGGGGCCACTGGTTGAGGTGGTTGACCCTGGAAGTTCCAAAGTTGCAGTTGTTCTATCCCAGGAGGGTCAGCAGAAGGGTGAGACTATGTAATGTTGTACCATCTTGGGTATTTGCTGGGTCTGTTCTATGTGTTTATTGTCCGTTTGGTGGTTCAATAAAATATTGCCACACTGTTTTACCCTCACCCTGTGTTGTCTGAGTAGTGCCTGGTCCATATTCTAGTACATATTTGCCAAAAATGTGTTGCATGTGTCCAACTAATTTAAATTTGGAACACAATTTGTATAGCAATGTGGTACCGCCATGGGGACCAACCTTAACCTACATTTTGTTGAGTTGTAAAAATTATTGACTTACATTGTTTGAGGCAGAAAAACTTTCATTTTCACATTAGTAGCAATGATTTCTTCTTCTACGATTAACTGGAACTCATTAGCCAGCTTGAATGGATTTACAATATTCACCTAGGAGGGAGGCAGCATAAAAATAGCAAGTATTTTATAAGTTAAGAGATACGCGTTGTTGCAGTAATTTTAAAAATGTGCTTAATGGTTTAACATGCTTTATCATATTGTACCATAATGCTAAAAACAAGAATATAAATTGTACCTTGCCTCCTGTTTTGTCTGCTAGTAGTCCCAGCTCAGGCAACCGGCAGTTAGTTCCTTCTATTGTCACCACAGAGACAACGACACTGAAAGACAAAAACTCAGCTATATACAATCTTAAATAAAATAAACTACATTTCTGAACTCAAATGATTATGAGTGATGTAGATGTTAGGCTTGTATTAGGAGTTAAATGGTCTGACATGGCTCAAACAAAATCGTGCTCATCAGTAAAATAGAATACATAGACAGCAAATAGAGGCAGGAGATAACACTTTACTATAATAGTTTTGCTACATAAGACAAACCTGTGCTGAAGAGCCAAGTCTCCCAAATTACTGTAGAAAAGCTTGGACGACTGGTAGATGTACTCCTCTGATATGTCCTCCAGGTTGCCCAGGTCAGTGTTTGCTATGCCATCTGTGCAGATTATCACCTGAAGAATAGACAAACCTCATGTTAAATTCTGACATTTTATTTAGAGGTTACTGATATATTCCAGTGTACGTGACCCCTACAGTTTTATAAAAAAAAATCTACTGCCCTATTTTTGCATTGAATCATTTCAATCGAGTATATCCTAATTATGTGATGTTTCTACTAATAGATCACAATTCCAAATCTTAAAAAGCTTAATGTGCATAAGCAATTTCTGGAAGTGTCCTGAATTTTATACAGTACAGCATATTTTGAACTTCTCTGGCGATATGTCGCTCCCTCCCAAAATATTTGTTTCCTTTATCCTCAACACAGCGTGGTTACACAGTGCCAACTAGTGGGAAAAAATGCTAGTGTCACATTTATTATTTGCAGCGATCATATTGTTTAGCATCTGGCAATAATGTTTCTGGTGGTCCTGCTATGACAAATAGGGGCATTTACATTATGTTCCTAAAAGAATAGCCCCTAAGAAGCACCCTAAAATAGAGTTCGGGGAAGCTTTAAGCCACTTATCCAGAACACATAATTTGGAAGGCTAAATGGTCCAATGTATGAGGAAATCCGCCTCCCCGAGAGCCCACCTTGTGCTGCAAATTCAGTCTTTTGGTGGAAGCAACTTACAGTAATGCCAAAGTAATGTCTGGTTGGCAGAACCACCTTCCTAATCAATAGCGGGAGCCCATCTGTGTAATATAACAATCTGTTTTTTATCAAAGAGTAACTTTGAGATCCTGGGCATCTGGACCCCTACTAAATGCCATGCTAGAGTCTTTCTTTGGAGCAGAATGGCCTTTGGACCCAGGCCTGGACTGGCCCTCAGGAGAACAGGGGAATCCTCCGGTGGGCCACCACCCTCTTATATGAGCAATACTTAGCACAATATACTTGAATAGCTATGTACAGACAGAGGCAGCATCTTATTCATTTAACAATCTACCCAGTTCATTGTTATATATATTTATGATTGAGGAGAATGTCACATTTGCATGTAGCTGAAAAGTGGGGACCTGGAGTTGGTTACAGGTGGACCCTTGGCTCTGACCATTTCAGTTATCAGGACCCTCGGACCTCTGCACCTCACATCTGGAATAATACTTGCTAACTTATGACTTTGCAAGCTACAACTCACTTGCCTTGGATCCTGGACTCTTGGACGCCATCGCGATTGAAACTAGAGCTGCAGGCCCAAGTGCTGTAGCTCCCATTTCCTCCAAGCTGTAATAAAAAAAATGCAAACTAATTAATTTTAAGTAATTATTACAAATTATGGCACTGAAAGATGAAAACTACTAAACTGACACCAGATGCAAAAAGTTTCGAGAAAAGAACACTTTACCATTCAATCTTTCCTTTCAGAGCATGAAGAGTCTCCATCAGTGGATGAGGCAAGGGTTGGTCTTCACCCTGTGATTTCAGATGGTCAGGGTCTAACAGCTCGGCATCCTCAAGGATCTGTGGCTGTCTAATTCCGTCTCCATATAACTTCACCTGGATACAAACCAAGGTTATGAAAGGAAGAAGTCTTCCATAGAATCGAAGTGTCGATAGGATGTGTCTTCACACAATTTGAGATCGTCAGCATGGATACCTACCTAATGACAATGGAAATGGTACAACCAATTGTCAATGTATTCATATATTTTTCCAAGATGGCTGAATGAGGAATGGTATAATATAGAACTCTAAAAAAAAATGCTCCAGAATTTTTGGGGAGTACTGGAGGTGCAATCAGGAGTGATTGGTCCCAAAGTGGGCGCCATCAAGCTATTTTGCCTTGCCCAGGGTAATTAACTTTTGTCTTTGGTAATGAAAAGCTATGGCCTCCAGCATAGATCTAGTATTATTACCTGGTCACTGAAGGTCACAAGAGCCACTCTCTTTCCAGGATGTTGCTGATGAAGAAAATCTAGAGTTTGACCCAATGCAGATTTAACAGCCTGAAAGCAAAAAGAGAGGAAAGTTAGTTAGAACATTATTATCGTAGAGCTCGGTGAGAATGTCCCTGGGCTCCAGTAATTCACAATGCACGAGAGGAAAGTGTAAAATAACGTCCAAATTTATTGACCTCTACCATTATTATTTTAGAATAAAGACGTGATCATTGAGGTCACCAGAAGAGGATACATGGATAAAACAAAGGAAAGGGGGGATAAAACTTTAAAGAGTAACTAAACTTTTTTATAAATTATTTATTAGCAGCGAGCCCATGCGGGTGGGGGATATGCTGACACGAGCCCCAATTTCACCTGAATGTCCATCCTGCATTGCAATACATGCTGCCAGCCAATTTAGAAGCCAGCAACAGACGTCAGCATGTCCGTGACAGGAGGTACATGGCAGTGATGTCATGCACTGCCCATGCCGGCACGCCGAAATCAGCTGTTGGCTTCTGTGCCGGCTATAGAGGAGGACAATGCACGTCGTTGGAGCAGGGGAAGGTAAAAATAATCTTTGTTTCTTTATAAAATGAGCTAGAGAAGGACGGAAAGGGCGCAAGATGGGGGACATTATACCAGGAAGGGGCCTAGGATGAGGGACATTGTTATAGGATGGGGCCAGGATGGGGGGCATTATTACTGGAAATCCCAGCTATGAAGGACATTATTACTGAAAGGGGCCAGGATGGAGGACTTTATTATAGGATGGGACCTAGAATGGGAGACGTTAGTAAATAAAGGGTCCAGGACGGGGGGACATTATCATTGGAAAGGACCAGGAGGGGACATTATTACTGGAAGGGGCCCAGGATAGGTGGGCATTATTCCTGGAAGGGGTCCAGGCTGGGGGACATTATTCCTGGAAGGGGCCTAGGCTGGAGGACATTATTATTATTATTATAGCGCCATTTATTCCATGGCGCTTTACATGTGAAAAAAAGGGGTATACATAGCAAAAAACACTTACAATAATCTTAACAGAACGAGTCAGTGACTGGTACAGGAGGAGAGAGGACCCTGCCCACTAGGGCTCACAGTCTACAAAGAATGGGTGAGGATACAGTAGGTGAGGGTAGAGCTAGTCGTGCAGCGGTGTGGTGCAGCGGTGATTACTGCAGGTTGTAGGTTTGTCGGAAGAGGTAGGTCTTCAGTTTTCTTTTGAAGGTTTCCACGGTAGGCGAGAGGTAGAGAGTTCCAGAGAAGGGGGGATGCAAGGGAGAAATCTTGTATGCGATTATGGGAAGAGGAGATAAGAGGGGAGTATTGCAGGAGATCTTGTGAGGATCGGAGGTTGCGTGCAGATATGTACCGGGAGACTAGATCACAGATGAATGGGGGAGACAGGTTATGGATGGCTTTGTATGCCAGGGTTAGGGTCTTGAACTTGAGTCTCTGGGCAATGGGGAGCCAGTGAAGGGATTGACAGAGGGGAGAGGCTGGGGAATAGCGGAGGGACAGGTGGATTGGTCGGGCAGCAGAGTTTAGGATAGACTGGAGGGGGGCGAGAGTGTTAGAAGGGAGGCCACAGAGCAGGAGGTTGCAGTAGTCGAGGCGGGAGATGATTAGGGCATGCACTAGTGTTAGTCGGCAGGAAGTGAAAAGGGCTTGGATATGTGGTTTGGAGGAGAGTTCAGAGTCCAGGGTTACCCCGAGGCAGCGAGCTTGTGGGACTGGGGAGAGTTGGCAGCTGTTAACTTTGATGGATAGGTCAGATGGGGGATGGTTGAGTTAGATGGGGGAAAGATGATGAATTCAGTTTTTTCCATGTTAAGTTTTAGAAATCTATCCGAGAAGAAGGATGAAATAGTGGACAGACATTGTGGGGCTCTGGTTAGTAAGGAGTTGATATCAGGTCCAGAGAGGTAGATCTGTGTGTCATCAGCATAGAGGTGGTATTGAAAGTCATGAGACTCTATGAGCTGTCCCAGGCCAAAGATGTAGAAGGAGAAGAGTAGGGGTCCTAGGACTGAGCCTTGGGGGACACTGACAGATAGGGGGCGAGATGAGGAGGTGGTATGTGAGTGGGAGACGCTGAATGTCCGGTCCATTATTTCTGGAAGGGACTTAGGCTGGGGGACATTATTCCTGGAAGGGGCACAGGCTGGGGGACATTATTACTGGAAGGGGTCCAGGCTGGGGGACATTATTACTGGAAGAGCCCAGGAAGGGGGACATTATTACATATGTGCGAACAAGCATTTGTCTTTTTAGGATCTAGAATGCTACAAGGTCCCATACATCTGTCCAACTTCCAGGTGGGGGTCCAGGTCCAAATTTTACACTGTGGCTCAATGGACTCTAGTTACGCCATTGTTGATCAGTCTTCGCAACGTTATTAATTTTTGTGTTGTACTCCATTACCTTATTTTGCTTTCATTCTTTTTAAACTCCATGCTGAAAGGACTGTTTCACCTGCCTGGTTCATGCACTTAGTGTAGCTGTTTTCAGCTGCGGGTGTATAAGATATCTGTGGTCCTATGTGAGCTTCTCTGCTCCGATATGTCCTGCTCAGACAGGGAGAGTGGCTATAATTGGTGTCTGGTCCGGAACTTTGCAAAGACTGATCAATCATTGAAATAAAAAAATGAGTTACTCTTTAAAAATTTGTTTCCCCCTATTAATACCAAGGAAACAAAACACCTATAAGGAGTCTGCCGTAGTCGGGGTAAAACTCCTTTATGATCCCAATTGTGGCCAGACTGGTTCAATATTTAGCCATGGATTTTATGTCCTTACATAATCATTAATCACCTAAGTCTGTCTTAAGATCAATAACTAGTTTTTTTTGCTACTACTAATTTATCTGAAAAAAAAAACAGAAAAAAATTCCGTGTGGGTGAAAAAAATAACAAAATGTAACTCCTCCATTGTGTTTGGTTTGTTTTTACAGTGTTCATTGTATAGTAAAAATGACCCGGTGACCTGATTCTTCAGGTCAGTATGAATACGGCCATACCAAACTTCTATAGTTTTCTTTTATTTTAGTGGTGAAAAAAATGTCAGAAATTTGTTTACAAAAAAAAAATATATTTTTTATATGTGTTGCCATTTTCTAAGACTTGTAACTTTTTTTTAATTTCTCCATCAATGGAGCCGAGTAAGGGCTTTTTTTTGAGTGCCAAGCTGTCATATATACAATTTTGGTATATGTATGACGTTTTGATTGTTATTGCATTTTTTATCGGAGGTGTGACAACTATAAAACAGCAATTCTTGCATTTTGACTTTTTTCATTTTTTCTTTACAGCTTATATTTTGATAAATGAGACTTTTACGGATGCGGCGATACCAATTGTATTTATTTTTTTATTGTATTTATTTTTAATGAAGGAAAAAGGAAGTGATTTAAATTTTGTATAGTTTTTTACAATTTTTATTTTTACTTTTTTTTATTTTTTAAATCCCTTAGAGGTCCAATCATCTGACTTATTCTATACAGTGGCTATGGAAAGTATTCAGACTCCTTTAAATTTTTCACTCTTTGTTTCATTGCAGCCATTTGGTAAATTCTAAAAAGTTCATTTTTTTTCTGATTAAAGTACACTCTGCACCCCATCTTGACTGAGAAAAACAGAAATGTAGAAATTTTTGCACATTTATTAAAAAAAAAAACTGAAATATCACATGGTCATAAGTATTCAGACCCTTTGCTCAGTATTGAGTAGAAACACCCTTTTGAGCTAGTACAGCCATGAGTCTTCTTGGGAATGATGCAACAAGTTTTTCACACCTGGATTTGGGGATCCTCTGCCATTCTTCCTTGCAGATCCTCTCCAGTTCCGTCAGGTTGGATGGTGAACGTTGGTGGACAGAGTTGTTCTGAAGCCACTCCTTTGTTATTTTAGCTGTGTGCTTAGGGTCATTGTCTTGTTGGAAGGTGAACCTTCGACCAAGTCTGAGGTCCAGAGCCCTCTAGAAGAGGTTTTCATGCAGGATATCTCTGTACTTGGCTGCATTCATGTTTCCTTCAATTGCAACCAGTCGTCCTGTCCCTGCAGCTGAAAAACACCCCCATAGCATGATGCTGCCACCATCATGTTTCACTGCTGGGAGTCCTTCATGTGTTTTTGAGCAAACTCTATGCGGGCTTTCATATGTCTTGCACTGAGTAGAGGCTTCCGTCGGGCCACTCTGCCATAAAGGCCTGACGGGTGGAGGGCTGCAGTGATAGTTGACTTTGCGGAACTTTTTCCCATCTCCCTACTGCATCTCTGGAGCTCAGCCACAGTGATCTTGGGGTTCTCCTTTACCTCTCTCACCAAGGCTCTTCTCCCAAGATAGCTCAGTTTGGCTGGAAGGCCAGGTCTAGGAAGACTTCTGGTGGTTCCAAACTTCTTCCATTTAAGGATTATGGAGGCCACTGTGCTCTTAGGAACCTTGAGTAATGAAGAAATTCTTTTATAACCTTGGCCAGATCTGTGCCTTGCCACAATTCTGTCTCTGAGCTCCTTGGGCAGTTCCTTTGAGCTCATAATTCTCATTTGGTCTGACATGCACTGTGAGCTGTGAGGTCTTATATAGACAGGTGAGTGCATTTCCAAATCAAGTCCTATCAGTTTAATTAAACACAGCTGGACTCCAATGAAGGAGTAGAATCATCTCAAGGTGGATCACAAGGAGATGGACAAAAAGTGACTTAAATATGAGTGTCTGAGCAAAGGGTCTGAATACTTATGACCATGTGATATTTCAGTTTTTCTTTTTTAATAAATTTGCTGAAATTTCTACATTTGTATTTTTTCAGTCAAGATGGGGTGCAGAGTGTACTTTAATGAGAAAAAAATGAACTTTTTAGAATTTACCAAATGGCTGCAATGAAACAAAGAGTGAAAAATTTAAAGGGGTCTGAATACTTTCCATACCCACTGTATATTTCAATTCACCTGTATACAGCTAAAAAGTAAAAGTTTTAGCCAATATATTTGCGAAATGACACCAAAGGTGGCGCTATTCTATAAAACACACAGAATATAGATTGTTCGTGATGTTCTTTACCTCCATTCTTGATTTGTAGACTACATTATAGTCATTGCTCTGCTCTTGTGTCACCTGCAATAGAATATAAAAAAATTACATTTCCAGCACAGAAAAATTACATTTAGGAATGTATTCATGTTGTTTGCTGTATAATGCACTGCCTGTCCTTGCAACACAGACTTGTTTCAGACATCACAAATAAACATCAGGATAAAAATATAGAAGAAAAAGAAAGAAAAAATGATTCTGGCCGCTCACCTCTGAGGTCACACTCATGCTCCCCGAGATATCAATGCAGAAAATGATCATGGTTTGGTCAGCAAATGAGTACTCGTTCTCAGACCGGGGGTCTCCAGCATAGACATCATCTCCTTCTTCTCTGCTCTCAAATCTTGTATCTTCGGACAAGAGATTTTCAGCAGCACAAAAAACACAAGTCCAAGTCTTCAGGAAAAAGAATGAATATAAAACACAATAAAGTGTTAGGAGGTGAAAGTCGTCAGAACTCGGTGCTGTATAATTCTATACCGTAGAAATGTGACATTGTAATAAGCCAAATTATGGGGCACTTCTATAACAGACAGGCAATGACATTTTACATTTTCTCTTACTCTTTTTTTTCTAGTCTTCATATATTATTATCTCACTATATGGAGAAAAGTTTTAGGACACACTTCTTAATCATTGAATTCAGATTTTCCATTCGGCCCCATTGTAACAGAACGGCCGGTGGTGCAGAGCTCCCTGCTGTAATAGGAGCCACCGGGGTAACAAGTCATTCATGACATTTCCTCTTCCTAAATCTTCCCCCATCCCCTGTGAGTGATATTATTGAGAAGTGGAAGGAACCGCAGGAACTCATCCACAAAGTGGAGACCCCGTAACATTACAGAGTGGGGGGCCGAGTGCTGAGGAGCAGACGGAAGAAAAGTCACCACCGCTCTCTTGACTCCATAATTGCAGAGTCCTCTGGTATAACATCAGCACAAACACTGCGCCTCCGCCAGGAGCTTTATGCAGCCTTACATCACCAAGCACAATGCCGAGCATCGGATGGAGTGGTGTAAAGCCGCCACCACTGGACTCTGGAGGAGACGTGTTCTGTGCAGTGACGGATCACACTTCTCTATCTGCGTCTGATGGAGAAAAGCTCCTGTAGGTGTAATGTGGAGGGGAGCGATACTTTTGTCCATATAGTGTGTATTGCATATTGATTTTCTGTCACTCACCTTGGCATTATCCACATTGTTAAGACTTGAGCAGGCGGCAGAGCAGCGACTGCAGAGTAATGGGGCTTCTCGGATATGGTTATCTTAAGAAAAGAGCAAAGTATTCATAAGAGATTATTAATCTGTCAGTAAGGAGGTCTCACAGCGTCACTCATCTTGGATTTGCCTGACTGAAGCAGGACCATTTCCAAACATTGTGCAGGTTCACCCGGATTGTCAAGGCATCTGCCCAGGTTTGATTGGTACTTTTGCCAAAGTTTGCATGAAGTTTGTAAAACTTTCTCAGGTCACATGGCTTCAAACTATAACTCATGGGGTCAAAAAATGTAGTGCACGTGCCCATGTGGAGATATCCTCCTGTATTGTTCATATCATGTACTGTCCTTTTCTAGAAAATTACAGAATAAATATTCCATCCTCTCACCAGAGTCGTCCACCATCTTTCCTATGTTCAGAAGCAGGATGTTGCAGTTGGCTGGTAGCCGTTCTCTCGGAAGAACTATGGGTAATAAAGATGAAAAAACACATGTAAGCCTAAAACTGAACAGAGATGACAAAAATACAGATACGAAATATATAAAAATCTGAAAAATAAAGCTGCACTAATCAAAACTTACTGTGGGTGCAAATCTCCAGGTCCACGGACCATCGGACAGTAAAACAGAACTAAAGGAAGGCAGCACCCCATGCAATAAGGTAAAAAAGGACAATTTATTCCACACCTCAAATACAGAACTGGGCAAAGTGCAGCCCGTAAACCATGACAGATAAAGGGGATAGAGCGTCCCGAAGCACGGAGCATCTCAATTTCACCAGTATCTCTATCCTCAGGACACATACTGGGGAATACAATGATGAAGGAGGGAGCCGTAAACTCTCTGTTCCATCATTCAGCAGGATGATGTCACTAGTTTGCGCCTTCTGCGAAACGCTACAGTACACAGAGCGAAGCAGAGGGGAGTGTGGATAGGTGAGTAGTATTATTTACCTTTTACTTTAGCTATTGGTCAGTATTTGTGTAGGGAGATGTGGGGCCATCATACTGTGAGTAGGTGCCTGTGGAGCGCATCACACTGCATGTGGGGGGCTGTGGGAACATCATATTGTGTGTAGTGAGCTGTGTAGTTCATCATACTGTGTGTACGAGGGGCTATGGAGTCCATCATACTGTGTGACCAGCTGTGGAGTCCATCCTACTGTGTGTGGGGAGCTATGGGGTCCATCACACTGTGTGTGGGGACATCATATTGTGTGTGGCGAGCCCTATTGTCAATCATACTGTGTGTGTGGAGCATATGGAGACATCATACAGTGTGTAGGGAGCTGTGTTGTCCATCATATTGTGTGGTGTGGGTCTGTGGGGTCCATAATGCTGTGTGGGGGGGGGCTGTGGGGTCCATAATTCTGTGTGGGGGGGAGGCTGTGGCATCCATTATACTTCTTGGGGAGCTATGTGGTCCATCATACTGTGTGTGTGGGGAGGCTATGGAGACATCATACTGTGTGTAGGGAGCTGTGATTTCCATCATACTGTGTGTGTGGAGCTGTGTGGTCCGTCATACTGTGTGTATGGGGGCGCTATGGAGACATTATACTGTGTATAGGGAGCTGTGATTTCCATCATACTGTGTGTGTGGAGCTGTGTGGTCCGTCATACTGTGTGTATGGGGGCGCTATGGAGACATTATACTGTGTATAGGGAGCTGTGGGGTCCATCATACTGTGTGTCGGGGAGCTGTTGGTCACCTATATTTATTAAATACACTTAAGACTGAATAACAGGGTCATATTTTTCTAAACTTTATAAAAAGCAGTAAATTACATGGTTTTAATTCGCTGCTACAGGTAAGAACACAAGCTACAATAAGTTACATGGGGACATGTATCAGCAGTAAAATAAGTACTGATAGGGGGCGCTGTTAGACTATAACCTAGACCTGCAGCTGATACAAGCAGTGAACCAGAAAGGCTGCAAGGGTTAAATACAAATAAGAATAGGGTATCTGCGCTGGTCTTGGTAGGTTAGAGGTACTAAAGAGGTGATGTAGGCTAATAGATAAATAGATAAATATTTTATTAGATAATAAAAGGTATTGGCAAAAAATTTTTTGGGATAAAATTGTTTGTTAATTTAAAAAACCATGATGTTGGCTGACCATTTGCAACTAAAAACACAATGGGTAGGGATCTTGCTTGGAGCGTGCTTCAAGAGGTTAATGGGTAGATAGCTTGAGGTAGGTGTGGAGGACCTAGAAGGGAAGGAGTTAATATAGGCCCTATTACATGAGATTAATTTAGCTACACCTTAGATTTTTAGAGGAATAGTACCTGTATTGAGGTATAGGCGTATTGTGGTGGATACTTCGGATCCGTAGGGATACTATAAATGAAAGTCTGTGAAGGCAAATAAACAATGAGGGAAACTGACCTTAGAATTGGGAGCTGGGTGTCTATTAAGTCAAGGATTACCTTGATTGGTAGAAGAGGTGGGGAAGCTGGTGGAATATAGATCCAGGTAAGTGGCTGCCGGCTTTCCTGCATGTCTAGGTAGGGTTAAAAAGTGGATTTTAGAAGAAAGTATACTGTTGGGGTATACTGACAGGGTACTAAGATGGAAAATTACCCTCCGTTGGTGAGAGCACTATTTCACATGAGGAGCACCTTCTTGCTTGCTGTACTTGTATTAGCAAACTAGACTTTGTGCTGGTGCCAGGAGGAGCAAGAGAGGAATTACTCTCTCTTGCTTCGTGGTCACTGTAAATTAGTGCCAGACAGGAGTAGGTGCCAGCGTCTTGTTGCTGTCTACTTCTGAAGGTCAGCGGTGGTATACCGTATGCTGGAGACCGTACAGTTGAGGCGGCAGTTGACAGTGCAAGCACGTACCTTCTGATAGTTCAGTCCGCTGGCGGCGTTGTGAAGGTCTGTATATACTGACCTGTAGATGAGAGCTGTTGCGCTTGATTGTGTGAGGGTCACGCTACACCCGGAGTCCCGGCCGGAGGCTCCAGTAGTGGCGGGCGCTCGGAGGTAGCGATACCTTCTTCCTGTTCGCGAGGACCTGCGGGACGTCTGGTCACGTGGTGTACATGACGTAGGGTCACGTGGTGTCTCGCGGTGGATTGGGTATGGGTAGCACTGAGGATCTTTTCTACGTGTTTCTGATTGCACGGAATCCTTCGTCAGTAATTCCTCTCTTGCTCCTCCTGGCACCAGCACAAAGTCTAGTTTGCTAATACAAGTGCAGACAGCAAGAAGCACCTACTCCTGTCTGGCACCAATTTACAGCGACCACGAAGCAAGAAAGAGTATTCCTCTCTTGCTCCTCCTGGCACCAGCACAAAGTCTAGTTTGCTAATACAAGTACAGCAAGCAAGAAGGTGCTCCTCATGTGAAATAGTGCTCTCACCAACGCAGGGTAATTTTCCATCTTAGTACCCTGTCAGTATACCCCAACAGTATACTTTCTTCTAAAATCCACTTTTTAACCCTACCTAGACATGCAGGAAAGCCAGCAGCCACTTACCTGGATCTATTTTCCACCAGCTTCCCCACCTCTTCTACCAATCAAGGTAATCCTTGACTTAATAGACACCCAGCTCCCAATTCTAAGGTCAGTTTCCCTCATTGTTTATTTGCCTTCACAGACTTTCATTTATAGTATCCCTACGGATCCGAAGTATCCACCACAATACGCCTATACCTCAATACAGGTACTATTCCTCTAAAAATCTAAGGTGTAGCTAAATTAATCTCATGTAATAGGGCCTATATTAACTCCTTCCCTTCTAGGTCCTCCACACCTACCTCAAGCTATCTACCCATTAACCTCTTGAAGCACGCTCCAAGCAAGATCCCTACCCATTGTGTTTTTAGTTGCAAATGGTCAGCCAACATCATGGTTTTTTAAATTAACAAACAATTTTATCCCAAAATTTTTTTTGCCAATACCTTTTATTATCTAATAAAATATTTATCTATTTGCCTACATCACCTCTTTAGTACCTCTAACCTACCAAGACCAGCGCAGATACCCTATTCTTATATGTATCAGCAGTAGCAGCGAGTCAGCAGGCTTATTTATGCTCAATATTAATTTATAAAAATGTATTTATAATAATTATAATGAGCAGAATTAAGTTCAACCATTCACAACAGTAAATAGTCTCTCATGTGGCCGCTTGAGAAAATTAATTGCCAGCCTTAACAACACAGCTTCTAATCTTACTTACCAAGACATATAGATTTGTTAAGCCAGGAGAAATACACTATTGTCTTTGTGTTTACTTTAGAACTTGTGTGTATTTCTTTGGTGGGTCAAGAAGGACAGACCAGTGTTTGCATAACCCTGAATGTTGACTTCTATTGGTCTATGAACAATGATGTTTGTTACTATGCTAATTGCATATTGTACTAAACCAGCTAGCTGTTGATTTATAAGAGCACCAACTATGTAAACTGATTAAATGCTCAAACAATGAGACCTGAGACCTGCACCTTATCCCCCAACCTGTGACTGATGACCTTAGCCACATATGTAAATATAAAAAGGGTTTTCCATCCTTCTGCAAAGGGAATCAAGGAGAATCAGAGAATCAAAGATTCAGATAGACTCTTCTGGACCGCAAATTGGAAGCATGGCTCCATTCAGAGAGACACAGATTTGGATTCTACAGGATTCCAGCCTAAGAGTACACGGCCCTGACTGGAAGGATACAGATCTGCTCCATTGACCATCAGAGAACTCATGGATACATTTGGGGAAACCAGGTTGGGACAATAAAGTCACCTGGCCCCATGGATATGTTGTTTGGGGTTTCCAGGTGAGACTCTCCGGTCGCCTGGAACCCATGTAGACTTTCGAAGAAGCCAGATTGGGACCAGCCGGTCATCTAGCCCCATGGAAACTCTCAGAGAGGCCAGGATGGGACCCTCGGTTCTTCTGGCCTTGTACCTCGATGGACTGTAAGCTTCCTAAGCTTGCCACTACCTCATCTCTGTGGGGGCCCACCCGAAGCTGGGGCCACTGGTTGAGGTAGTTTGCCCTGGAAGTCCCAAAGTTGTAGCTGTTCTATTCCCAGACGGGCAAGCGGAAGGGTGAGACTGTGTAATGTTGCACCATGTTGTGTATTTGCTGGGACTGTTCTATGTGTTTATTGTCTGTTTGGTTGTTCAATAAAGTATTACTATGCTGGTTAACCCTCACCCTGTGTTGTATGAGTGGTATTATGCCTACGGAAGACCCCGGGTCTTCACACCCACCACTACTCAAATAGACAGACAATTTAGCCTTTTTGTTAAGGGATCAGATCCTATTTACCAGCTAAGGTTTGCATGGGCCTGTCTGTCACTGGCGTCACGTGCATTCTCACTTCTTCGGGAGTAGCCGGTAGTACGTCCAAGTAATAATGCCCATTTGGTGTTATGTTTGCACCCTGGGGCAGGTCTATAAATAAGAAAAGAGTTACACAGAATAAACTATGAGCATCTCTCACTGTGATCCAGAAAACTCTGATAAAATAGTGATTTTATTATCTCATGTAAAACATCTAACAATTTCCAAAAAGATATGAGACCGCAGAATAAAGCTCCGTCCTCTCCTTGAAGGACCCTCAAAATACGCTCGACTCCCGAGAGGGTGAAACGAGCGACTTACAAGATTACACACAAGTGTCTGTAGTGTGTAATCAATGAGTCTGCACTGGAGCTGTATACACAGAAGGGTTGAATATATTTAATGATAAGGATTTTTGGGGGGATTGGACATGTGTTCCCTTTAATTTCAATAACCCCCAGAGCAAAGTATTTTTCCATTGTAAAATAATTAGCTGAAAGCGGACCGCCGCTCCTTAAAAATAACCATTGGCCCATCGTAATGTGTAATCGCTGTAAATGGTGCTTATAAAATCTGCTTATCTCTTGTTACTTTGTAAAAGATGTGAGTAATGCTAGGAGAACGTCAATAATTACGCAACATTAATCATTAGTGATGCTCCCATGGTCAGCACGTCAGAGAGGAGGCGACCAGGTGACTGCACATGCATGGCTCTCTCCATGGTTGTACAGTGGGTACGGAAAGTATTCAGACCCCTTTAAATTTTTCACTCTTTGTTTCATTGCAGCCATTTGGTAAATTCTAAAAAGTTCATGTTTTTCTCATTAAAGTACACTCTGCACCCCATCTTGACTGAAAAAATCCAGAAATGTAGGAATTTTTGCAAATTTATTAAAAAAGAAAAACTGAAATATCACATGGTCATAAGTATTCAGACCCTTTGCTCAGTATTGAGTAGAAGCCCCCTTTTTTGCTAGTACAGCCATGAGTCTTCTTGGGAATGATGCAACAAGTTTATCACACCTGGATTTGGGGATCCTCTGCCATTCTTTCTTGCAGATCCTCTCCAGTTCTGTCAGGTTGGATGGTGAACGTTGGTGGACAGCCATTTTCAGGTCTCTCCAGAGCTGCTCAATTGGGTTTAGGTCAGGGCTCTGGCTGGGCCAGTCAAGAATGGTCACAGAGTTGTTATGAAGCCATTCCTTTGTTATTTTAGCTGTTTGCTTAGGATCATTGTCTTGTTGGAAGGTGAACCTTCGACCAAGTCTGAGGTCCAGAGCACTCTGGAAGAGGTTTTCATCCAGGATATCTCTGTACTTGGCCGCATTCATGTTTCCTTCAATTGCAACCAGTCGTCCTGTCCCTGCAGCTGAAAAACACTCCCATAGCATGATGCTGCCACCACCATGTTTCACTGTTGGAATTGTATTGGGCAGGTGATGAGCAGTGCCTGGTTTTCTCCACCCACACCACTTAGAATTATCACCAAGTTCTATCTTTGTCTCATCAGACCAGAGAATCTTATTTCTCATAGTCTGGGAGTCCTTCATGTGTTTTTGAGCAAACTCTATGCGGGCTTTCATATGTCTTATGCACTGAGGAGAGGCTTCCGTCGGGCCACTCTGCCATAAAGGCCTGACTGGTGGAGGGCTGCAGTGATAGTTGACTTTGTGGAACTTTCTCCCATCTCCCTACTGCATCTCTGGAGCTCAGCCACAGTGATCTTGGGGTTCTTCTTTACCTCTCTCATCAAGGCTCTTCTCCCACGATTGCTCAGTTTGGCTAGACGGCCAGGTCTAGGAAGACTTCTGGTGGTCCCAAACTTCTTCCATTTAAGGATTATGGAGGCCTCTGTGCTCTTAGGAACCTTGAGTAATGAAGAAATTCTTTTGTAACCTTGGCCAGATCTGTGCCTTGCCACAATTCTGTCTCTGAGCTCCTTGGGCAGTTCCTTTGAGCTCATGATTCTCGTTTGGTCTGACATGCACAGTGAGCTGTGAGGTCTTATATAGACAGGTGTGTGCCTTTCCAAATCAAGTCCTATCAGTTTAAACACTGCTGGACTCCAATGAAGGAGTAGAACCATCCCAAGGAGGATCACAAGGAAATGGACAGCATGTGACTTAAATATGAGTGTCTGAGCAAAGGGTCTGAATACTTATGACCATGTGATATTTCAGTTTTTCTTTTTTAATAAATTTGCAAAAATTTCTACATTTCTGTTTTCTTTCAGTCAAGATTGGGTGCAGAGTGTACTTTAATGAGAAAAAAATTAACTTTTTAGAATTTACCAAATGGCTGCAATGAAACAGAGTGAAGAATTTAAAGGGGTCTGAATACTTTCCGCACCCACTGTACATTGAACATTGGAAACAATAGACTGGAAATGATAATTGACATATATGGGAGAATTTTCTAGGCATGCTTTGTGACCTGTGCAGGAAGGAGGAGGAGGTGAGCTGTCATCATCATCTATTGTGAACAGTGGCTCTTGAGTTATCTATACTGAGGCATTATATTTCATCATAATCTTGTCTGCGATGATAATAAGATGACTGCAGAGAAGTGATCTCTACAGGACAGGAAGTGTCAGCAAATTACGAAACTCTGTCATGGTGAAAACTACAAGATTTCAGCTATCGTGAATAATGGATCATGTGTTATCTATATACGGAAGGTGTTATATATTTCATTATACTCCTGTCTGAGATGATAATTAGATGAATGAAGAGGAGTGATCTCTATAGAACCGGAAGTATCAGCAAATCATGAAACTTAGTCAGATTAAAAACTGCAAGATTTCAGCTAATGTTAATAGTGGATCATGTGTTATCTATATTCAGTACATGTTATATTACATAATATTCCTATCTGTGCTGATAATATTACTGCAGTGATCACTGCAGAACAGGAATTATCAGAAAATTACAAGACTCAGAGTGAAAACTGCAAGATTTCATCTATCATGTGTTATCTATTTACTGCATGTTTTATATGTTATTATACTCCTGTCTATGAGGATAATAAGCTGACTGCAGACAATTGATCTCTACAGGACAGGTGTCAACGTATTAGAAAACTCAGTAGTCCAGAGTTAAAAAACTGCAAGATTAAAGCTATTATAAATTGCGGATCATGTGTTATCTACATACATTAGGTGTTAGATTTTATTATTCTCCTGTCTGGGACGATACAACTGACTGCAGAGAAGTAATCTCTACAGAACAGGAAATGTCAGCATATTGTTAAACTCAGCAGTCCAGAGTGAAAACTGCAAGATTTCAAAATTTTTGCAAAATATAAATAGTGAAGCGGAAAATTAACATCACTAAAAGTTTATAACAATTAAGTTAAAAACATGATTTAAAAAATTATTTTTCTGATTATACATTCATTTTAGGCTGGTCATACGCATAGGATATCGTCCAGAATGTGACAATCAGTTGTATGTTGGATCGTTTGTAAGAACCATATGACTATCCACATGTCAGACTAAGGGCTCTTTCACATGTCAGTGTGTCCGGTACGTGTGTTTCCACACGTACCAGAGACACTGACACATGCAGACCCATTCGGGTCTATGCACAAGTCAGTGTGTTTCCACAGACCGCGTGTCCGTGGGCAAAACACGCTGACATGTCCTTTTTTTTCACGCTGCACGGGCTACAAAACGTCCCACACTGATGACACATGGATGACATCCATGTGTCATGAGTGTGACACGTACTGGCGCCTGGGAATAAATGTACAGTTACCACTGTTTCCAGGCACCGGGTGCTGAAGGCATCTGTCATCATTGTCCCCTGCTGGTGCTGCGATCATCGCCAGCAGAGGACAATGTTAACAGTTGTATTCAGCCCCCGCCATGTACTGCAAGTGTAAAAATAAAAATAAAATAAAAAACACTTATACTAGCCTGTCCATGATACTATCCCACGCTGTAATCCATCTGACCGACAATTCTGCATCAGCCTCTGCAGTGGCTTGAAGTGACTGCAAACACTGAGGAGCAGAAGAGAATGACTCACTGCAGTGAGCGGGCCCCTGCACTTTGCTGAGCTCAGGGAGCGGTGTTCTGTCACTCAGTGAGCTCAGCACAGTTCAAGGGCCCACTCGCTGAAGCGAGTCATTCTCCTCTGCTCCTCAGCATGTGCGGTTTCATTAAGCCACCACAGACGCTAATGCAGAATTGTCGGTCAGATGGATTACAGCCTGGGACAATATCTCGACAGGTGAGTATAAGTGTTTTTTATTTTATTCTTAGTTTTACACTTACAGGACATGGCGGGGGATGAATACAACTGCTAACATTGTCCCTTGCTGGCAGTGAACACAGCACAAGCAGGGGACAATGCTGACAGATGGACACGGATATCTCCAGTAGAGTTGAGCCACCCCCGTATTGTTCGGGTTCGATTCGTCGAACACCGGTGTGTTCGCCGAACTGTTCGTCGAACTGTTCGTCGAACACCGTTAAAACCAATGGCAGGCAAACAAAAACACATAGAAACACATAGAAAACACCTTCAAAGGTGTCCAAAAGCTGACAAACTGCTCAGAAGACACAACTAACACATGGAAAAGTGACAAGTACATATAGTCATGCGAAAAGAAAAGAGGTGGAGGAGTAAAAGGAGGGGGAGACACAGATATAGGCATGTCATGCCCTTCTAAAATCAAGAAAGGTTGGAGTAAAAATCTAAAATCAGCCTACCAACACCCAGACGTCGTGACAAGAAAATTAAAAAAAGAAATATCTTTAGGTAGAATAGCGGTTCCATTCAGAACACTTTCCTTACAAGACGTAGAGGTATCCCCGTTGTGAGTTGTGCCAAAAACGGAACCCAATACATTCGGACTAATCCACCATTTGTCATATCCAAGGGGCAGGTCAGTAAATGACAACATCGATGCGGAACCAAGTACAGTAGTATATACTGTACATCCTTTGACAAGTCAATCAGGCGGATCAAGAAGTTGGGAAGGGTCACCCTAATGGCCAAAACAGACATTGATGCGGCGTTCCGGTTACTTACTACCTGTGCCTCCGAATAGTGTCCACCTATTGGGCTGCTTCTGGGAAGGAGCATACTATATAGATCGCTGTTTGCCCATGGGGTGGTCCAGATCCTGCTCACTATTTGAGGCGTTTAGTTGCTTCCTCGAATGGGTTGTAATGGACGTTTCTAAGGGGGCACATATTATCCATTACCTCGACAACTTCTTATGCCTGGGCCCAAAAGATTCGCCACAGTGTGAATACACGCTGTAGTCCACCTGTGAGAAGGAGAGAGCTGGAGGGAGAGCAGACACCACAGAGCCGAGGGGTTGCATGGAGAACGGAAGAAGGAAAGAGGACGAGGGAGGTAAGGGAGTACAGTGGAAGGCCGACCTGAGCTCCCCCACGTTCCTGCTGGGCGGGGAACAGCCTTGGGAAGAAAAGCCGCTTGTGCATCCCTTTGAAGTAACGGGCGCGAGCGGGCAGAGGGACTACGCTGGAGTGCGAAGCCGACACGGCCAGTCCGTTCCTGCCCGTGCGACCTCCATGTCGCCGGGTTTGTGCCAGAGCCGCGGTGGACCCTGACGGCCAGCCCCCCTCTCCCGATACTGGTGCCTGTCCGCTGCTGGGTCGAGCCCCCCCGCGGTGGAGGCAGGTCTAAGCTCTGTAATTTAAATTGGCTCTGTAATTTGAACGAGTACACTTTAAATCCTTTTACAAGGATCTTTTGGAGGGCAAGTCTGATGCCAGCAGCCGCGGTAATTGCAGCTCCAGTAGCGTCCACTAAAGCTGCGGCAGTTAAAAAGCTTTTATAAGCTTATATCGAGCTTGGCGGTCCACCGCAAGGCGTGCTACCGCTAGTCCCAGCCCCTTTGCCTTGGGGCGCCTCCCCGATGCTCTTCACTGAGTGTCCCGGGGGCCCGAAGCATTTACTTTGAAAAAATTAAGTGTCCAAACCACAGGTGGTGTAGCTTGCTTAACAGCTGGGATACTCCACTGACTAGCAGACACTGCTACTAGGCCCAAAGTATTGCCTGGGCTAGATGCAGTTAAAAATTTGTAATTAGATCTACAGTTGGTGGCTACTTCGCTGACTAGCAGACACTGAAGCTTTGGAGCAGACCTCTGATTCCCAGGCTATAGTATGAGTAAACAGCTCTTCAGACTCAACCATCTGTGTTACCCCAAGCCATAGTGTATGTATTTTCTTACGGTTAAAAGGGGGGGGAGAGACCCGACCCACCTGGAATTGACGATGCCAAAGTCATGTAAAACACAGCAAGGGGACTCAAAAAAAAAGTCTCCATTTTTTCCAAAAATTGTGGCACAGACACCACTTAAGTAGCATCAATTGCCCCAGAGTTGCTTAAAACGGTTGGTGAGGTGATTTTACCAAATCCTCAAGCTTTTAGTCTCCCCAGGATGACACAGGGGTAGAAAAGTCCTTGCGGATCCATGATTTGTTCATCTTTATGAACGTGAGTCTGTCTACATTCTCAGTGGACAGCCGCGTGCGCTTATCTGTCAGCACACTACCAGCAGCGCTGAACACACGTTCAGAGAGAACGCTGGCTGCAGGGCATGACAAGATCTCCAAGGCGTGAGTGGCGAGCTCCGGTGATTTTTCAAGATTGGAAGCCCAAAATGAGCAAGGGTCCAGTGACACAGTCATGGCTTCGATGTTCACTTGGAGATACTCCTGTACCATCCTCTCTAGGCGTTGACTATGTGTCAGACTTCTTGTCTCCTGTGGCCTTGCAAAGGATGGTCTAAAAAAGTGGTGAAACGATTCCACAAAATTGCTGTTACCAGCAGATACTGTGTTACTGTTACGGTTTGAGTGATGAAGACTCGACAGTCCCACGGTTGGCAAGTTAGAACTGTGAGATTCACTACGTGAACCACTGGTGCTTTGTGGAAAAGCACATGTAAGATTCTGCAACAGCCTCAGCTGATACTCCTGCATGTGTGAATCCCTTTCTATGGCAGGAATTATTTCGGCAAATTTACTTTTGTACCGGGGATCTAAGAGTGTGGCAACCCAGTAGTCAGGATTATTTCGAATTCTGACAATTCGAGGGTCATGTTGCAGGTAGTGCAGCAAGAAGGCAATCATGTGTCTTGCGCATCCAGGAGGACCAAGTTCTTGTTGTGTTGGTAGCGAGGTAAGAATCATGCTTCCTTCCTCTGTCCTCTCCCCCCAACCTCGCACAACAGAAATGTGATCAAGGTCTCCCTCATCTGATGAGTCTTCCATGCCCATCGCCAGTTCGTCCTCCACTTCTTCCTCAGCTCCTGCACCTTCCTCAACAGTTTGGCTGCTACCATGCGCCCTGGTTAATCCCTCTCCCCCACCCTCCCATGCCTGCCGCCTTGGTGCTGCCGAGATGTTATCCCTTCCGCATACGAATCCTCCTCTACTTCCTCCCCCTCCTCTTGTCCCACCACCTGACTCCGAATTCTGTTTAACGTGTGCTCCAGCATGTAAATCACCGGAATAGTCATGCTGATAATAGCATCGTCAGCACTAAACATCTTCGTCGCCTTTTCAAAACTGTGCAGAAGGGTGCATAGGTCCCTGATCTGAGACCACTCCTGCAGCGTGATTTACCCCACCTCTGGATCTTATTGGCCCAGGCTATACGTCAGAACGTATTGCACCAGGGCTTGTCGGTGCTGCCACAGTCGCTGCAACATGTGCAGAGCTGAATTCCACCGTGTCGGCACATCGCATTTCAGCCGGTGAACTGGCAGGCCCAACGACTTCTGTAGAGATGTAATTCGTTGAGCTGCGGGATGCGAACGGCGGAAGTGAGCACACAGCGACCGTGCCCTCTGCAGAAGGCCATCTAGTCCGGGATAGTGGGCTAAAAATTGCTGGACAACCAGGTTCAACACGTGAGCCATACAAGGCACGTGTGTGACATTGCCCCGGCGAAGGGCCGCACCCAGGTTTGCAGCATTGTCGCACACGGCCTTCCCTGGTTGCAGGTCCAGTGGAGACAACCATTCATGAAACTGGGTCTCCAGAGCTGACCACAACTCCTCAGCTGTGTGACTCACATTTCCCAGACATTTCAAAGTAAACACCGCCTGATGCCATTGAGCCCTGCTGCCAGCATAGTAAGGAGGTGTGCAGGATCCCTTCTGCGCAGTTAGAAAGCTTGTGGCATTACCAGACAGGCTTTGGGTGCAGGTGGAGGACCGAGAGGAGGTTGAGGAGGCAGAAGCAGTGGAGGAACTTCTAAATAAAGAGGATTGACGCACAACTCGTGGGGACGGCAATACTTGGACAGCAGCCCCTAGTCCTGCTGTCACCATAGTTACCCAGTGCCCGGTCAGCGACATGTAACGCCCCTGTCCATGCCTACTCGTCCAAGTGTCTGTGGTGAAACGCACCCTGTCACACACAGTGTTTCTCAAAGAAGCGGTGATGTTGTGTGCGACATGCTGGTGGAGCACACCTTTCTTTGAGAAGTAGTGCCGACTGGGCATTTGGTACTGGGGCACTGCGACGGACATAAGGTCTCGAAAATCCTCTGTGTCCACCAGGTAGAAAGGCAGCATTTCTGTAGCCAAGAGCTTGCAGATGGTGAAATTCAACCTCTTAGCTTTGTCATGGCTAGGAGGAAATGGTCTTTTACTTGTCCACATCTGAGGGACCGAGGGCTGGCTGTTGTGCTTAGACAGGGTTGAGTAGGGTGTCCCCGGCAAACTGCCGGTCTGTGAGGAAGATGCAGGCGGAAAAGTTAGCTTGCCTTGATCCAAAGGTGGTGCTCTCGATGTCGGAGAGCGCTCAACACCATCTGGTGTTACCACCTCCAAAGAAAATGATGACCTGCCAATCACGCTGGCTGTTGCGGGTAAAGAGGTGGCAGGTCTGCGTCCCAAAACAGGTGTGACTGCTGTCCCCCCAGTCACAGAGGATGAAGAGGCCGCGGATGCACAATATGGGGCAGACGGTGGTTGGCCCGGCCTGCTAGGCCGCATTGTAGCACAGTGAGCTTCCCACTGCAACTTATGCTTCATATCCATGTGACGGTTCATGCATGAAGTACTCAAACTATGGATTTTTTGGCCTCTACTTAGCTTTTGGTGACAAATATTACAGATAACACGAGTTGGGTCATCCTTATCGATCTGAAAAAATGCCCAGGCTATGCAAGGCTTAGAGCCCATGCGACCTGAAGAGCCACCACGACTTGTGGTCAGAGGCAGAGTTGTGGTTAAGGATGCATTGTTGACGTGCTTCCAGTACTCCGTCTCTGTCCAGGAAGGCGCAACCTAACCTCATCGTCAATAGCATCCTCCTCCACCTCCTCTGTTGACCTCATCGACTGGCTGACTGTGGGTTGACAGTAAGTGGGATCTCCAACCTCCTCATCATCACCCTGTGTGTTCTCACACCCGTCGTCCTCAGAGCCAACCTCTTCCTGCCCTGACCGAAAAGTCAAGTTGTCGCTCCAATCAGGTATTTGAGTCTCATCATCGTCTTCATGATTGTCTCCACCAACAGGAGTTACAGTTTGGGAACGAGGGTCTACATTATGCTCAGAACCTTCTTCATCTGGTCCTGGATCCAGCTCATAAAGATTCTGGGCATCAGTGCAAATCATTTCCTCGTCTGGATTAACAGAAGCTCTGGAGCAGACCTTCGTTTCCCAGGCTATGGTATGAGTAAACAGCTCTGCAGACTCAACCATCTGTGTTGCCTCATACTCAGACGGGCAGCTGGAGACTTGGGAGCTGCGAGGAAGCAAGTGCGATTGGGGTGACACCTCTGAGGACTGGAGTATTTGTGATGTTGAAGTTGAGGTGGAGGAGAGCCCACTTGAAGGAGCACTTGATATCCGTTGAAGCACCTGCTGTTTTTGTGCCTCATCTGGAATTTGTAGTGATGGGCGTGTCCATAAGAAAGGGATCGTATCACATTGTCCATGAAAAGAAGTAGACATCTTAGTTTGGCTGGAAGATGGTCTTTCTTCTGCAGATGTTACTGCTGCTTTAACACCTACCCCACGGACACAACCTTTTTTTCCATTTCCAACACGCCTATTCCCCTTTCCACCAGCAGCAGGCCTTTTGCCACTCATTTTGGTGGTTAACTAATTGACAACTCTGTAGTTGTTTGCACAAAAAACAATGGATGGAAACCGAGCAGAGCTGAGTGGCCAAACTGTGGTACTAGCCCAAAAGGATTGGCTGGGTTAGATGCAGTAAAACAATTTTATTAGACACAAAGGTGGTGTAGCTTGGTACAAATGGGCTACTACAATGAGTAACAGACACTGCTACAGGCCCAAAAGGTTTTACTGGGCTAGATGCAGTAAAAAATTGTTATTAAATACAAAGGTGGTGTAGCTTGGTACAGATGGGCTACTACAAAGAGTAACAGACACTGCTACAGGCCCAAAAGTATTTACTGGGCTAGATGCAGTAAAAAATTGTTATTAAATACAAAGGTGGTGTAGCTTGGTAGAGATGGGCTACTCCACTGACTACCAGACACTGCTACTATGCCCAAAAGGTTTTACTTGGCTAGATGCAGTAAAAAATTGTTATTAAATACAAAGGTGATGTAGCTTGGTACAGATGGGCTACTACAATGAATAACAGACACTGCTACAGGCCCAAAAGGATTTACTGGGCTAGATGCAGTAAAAAATTGTTATTAAATACAAAGGTGGTGTAGCTTGGTACAGATGGGCTACTCCACTGACTACCAGACACTGCTACTATGCCCAAAAGGTTTTACTTGGCTAGATGCAGTAAAAAATTATTAAATACAAAGGTGGTGTAGCTTGGTACAGATGGGCTACTCCAATGAGTAACAGACACTGCTACTATGCCCAAAAGGTTTTACTTGGCTAGGTGCAGTAAAAAATTGGTATTAGATACACAGGTGGTGTAGCTTGCAACACAGATAGGCTACTCCACTGACTAACACACACTGCTAGAGGCCCAAAAGGATTTGCTTAGCTAGATTTAGCCAAATGCTGTGAAAAACACTTGCACAGCACTGGCACAGACCTGCCTGGCAAAAAGTGCTAGGAACTGCTGTAACTTAGCCCTCAAAAGGGCTGCAATTACAACTAGTCCCTACTCCCTAAACCTATCTGTCTATTTAAGAGCAAATTCGCTTGCAATTCACAGAGTTACAAAGTATAGCGCCCACAGCAGCAGCGGTGCCGTCTAACACTCAGCTGCAGCAGTGAGAAAATGGTGGCGACGGGGAAAATGGCTGGGTCTTATAGGGCAAGGACATGTGACATACACAGCCAATGACACATGCCCTTGCTTGTGTGGAAAAAAAAGCACTTCGCTGCATGTGTGCGCTGCTGATAGGCTGACAGATTGCACCTCCCCACTGTAAATGCGGGAAAGAAAAAAAAAATGGAGATCGGCATTATTTCTGCGGAGATACATCCCCTGCCCCTCCCCCCGCCCACTCTACACTGAAACTGTCTATTAACATTGATTAACAGTATTACAGTGAAAAAATCCAGTTACGATTTTGGTGCACGAATAGTTATCGAACATAACCTCGAACAGCCGGATTTTTTGCAAATCGTTCGGGTTCATCGAAAGGCTCGAACACCGCCCAAAACAGCTCGAATTTGAGATTGGCGAACAGTTCGAGTCGAACACCGCTCATCTCTAATCTCCAGTACTGTTTTTTTCAGTACCTGAAATATGCCAAATTAGTAGGAAATATCTAAAGGAGGGTGAGCGGAGTGTTTTGTCCCTCCTTGACCCTACTTAGCCGCGGAGGTTGCCACCCTAATAAATAGACATGGTGCCCCCGCTCAACGTAGGCTATCCCTACATGACCCTAATCTTTGTTTTTAAGGACCTTTGCAACTTTTAAAAGTTCTAAATCCACTAAAAAGTGATAAATTGTGCCAAATTAAAAACTCCACCAGAAACTTTACTGCAGGCAGGGACTGGAGTAAGATGGTGCAAAAAAATGAGACATTTGGTAAAAGTCACATTTCTTGAATCTGTCTAAAATACCTAGCTAGACAAAGTGTTACGTCTGTCAGAGGCCGCTGGCTCATAAATGCTACCTTGGACAGACATGGCACAGGCCACTCTGTGTGGCAGATTTCAGAAGAACACAGTCCTCAGCACTTTAACCCCTGTACAGGGATCTGGTCTCACAACAGGGTCCATTGGATTGCTTCCATGGAAGGACTGCTGTCCGGAGGAGCGAATAAGAGGCACCAAGAGAATGATCTGGTAACCGGTTCAGAAACAGGAGATCGACAAAATCGTAAACAATGAGAATAATCAAAAACGAGCCCGGGTCAAAATCAGGAATGTCCACTGGGAATCAAGTTGCACAGAAGTAAGTCAGATTCTAACTGGCAGTGGACAGCAGGATTTCAGGAGCTTAAATAGTTTGCAGCCACACCCAGACCACACAGCAGGGAGCAAACACTGACAGAAGTTAATTCCCAGAAGACACAGAACTAGAACTGTCACCCCATATCACCCACAACGCTGCCCAGCGACAGGAAGGGCAGGAACCAACACATTTGGAAAATAAAGTCGTCAAGAGACAAATAAAAAAAGAGAAACTTAAAAAAGGCGCAAAACTTATAGAGAATAAGGCGCAAATACTAAAGCCACTAATAAAGAGCAAATTACTCTAGAAAAGTGGGGAGATGATAAATCGGCGAATTAGTGTAAACGTCAACTACAAAGCCCTATATATCATGACAATCATTTATGGTCTGTCCTTACGATTAGGCTCGGAGACATCACAACTGGCATAATCATATACAAGGGCTTCAGGCTGAGTCCCATCTATGGAACAGGAAACTCTCACTGAAATTGAATGAAAAATATACAAAAAAAAAGAAATAACCCTGATAGTGAGGATCATGACAGTGAGTAGAAACTTATACGCGTAGATGACAAATTTACAGTTCTAAGGACTACTTAAACCCATTGTCCAATGACCCAAAACTTCTATGCTAGCAAAAGTTATCTAGTTACATTTAGAATGGGAATAGTTACAAGTTTCCTTCCTGTTTGTAGCATAGAAAACAAGGGTTTAATACTCCTGCAGCACCCCCGCAGGAGGAATGAGTAATTACATGGTGCAAACTGAAATCAGAGCAATTCACCTGCTATGTGAAGAGACCTATGGACCTCCTCAGGTATTAGACCCGGGTGCGACTGTTACCTTTGCACCCCCGTTGTGGAGTAGAAAAGTAAAAGAATCTTTTGTTATGGGTACAAAAGACCAGAACGTAGACCCAGAATACTACGGACATGAAATGCTGCAGAAAGTAGTAGTATGATATATACACTGCTCAAAAAAATAAAGGGAACACTTAAACAACAGAATATAACTCCAAGTAAATCAAACCTCTGCAAAATCAAACTGTCCACTTAGGAAGCAACACTGATTGACAATCAATTTCACATGCTGTTGTGCAAATGGAATAGACAATAGATGGAAATTATTGGCAATTATTAAGACACCCTCAATAAAGGAGTGGTTCTGCTGGTGGGGACCACAGACCACATCTCAGTACCAATGCTTTCTGGCTGATGTTTTGGTCTCTTTTGAATGTTGGTTGTGCTTTCACACTCATGGTAGCATGAGACGGACTCTACAACCCACAGAAGTTGCTCAGGTAGTGCAGCTCATCCATGATGGCATATCAATGCGAGCTGTGGCAAGAAGGTTTGCTGTGTCTGTCAGCGTAGTGTCCAGAGGCTGGAGGCGCTACAAGGAGACAGGCCAGTACACCAGGAGATGTGGAGGGGGCCGTAGGAGGGCAACAACCCAGCAGCAGGACCGCTACCTCCGCCTTTGTGCAAGGAGGAACAGGAGGAGCACTGCCAGAGCCCTGCAAAATGATCTCCAGCAGGCCACAAATGTGCATGTGTCTGCACAAACGGTTAGAAACCGACTCCATGAGGGTGGTATGAGGGCCCGACGTTCTCAGATGGGGGTTGTGCTCACAGCCCAACACCGTGCAGGAAACTTCGCATTTGCCACAGAACACCAGGATTGGCAAAGTTGCCACTGGTGCCCTGTGCTCTTCACAGATGAAAGCAGGTTCACACTGAGCACATGTGACAAACGTGACAGAGTCTGGAGACGCCGTGGAGAGCGATCTGCTGCCTGCAGCATCCTTCAGCATGACGGTTTGGCAGTGGGTCAGTAATGGTGTGGGGTGGCATTTCTTTGGAGGGCCGCACAGCCCTCCATGTGCTCGCCAGAGGTAGCCTGACTGCCATTAGGTACCGGGATGAGATCCTCAGACCCCTTGTGAGACCATATGCTGGCGCGGTTGGCCCTGGGTTCCTCCTAATGCAGGACAATGCCAGACCTCATGTGGCTGGAGTGTGTCAGCAGTTCCTGAAAGATGAAGGCATTGAAGCTATGGACTGGCCCGCCCATTCCCCAGACCTGAATCCGATTGAGCACATCATGTCTCGCTCCATCCACCAACGTCACGTTGCACCAGATCTGGTAGGAGATCCCACAGGAGACCATCGGCAACCTCATCAGGAGCATGCCCAGGCGTTGTAGGGAGGTCATACAGGCAAGTGGAGGCCACACACAATACTGAGCCTCATTTTGACTTGTTTTATGGACATTACATCAAAGTTGGATCAGCCTGTAGTGTGTTTTTCCACTTTAATTTTGGGGGTGACTCCAAATCCAGGCCTCGTGGTTAATACATTTGATTTCCATTGATGATTTTTGTGTGATTTTGTTGTCAGCACATTCAACTTTGTACAGAACAAAGTATTCAATGAGAATATTTCATTCATTCTGATCTAGGATGTGTTATTTGGGTGTTCCCTTTATTTTTTTGAGCAGTGTATTAAAAGCCCAATTGATCGTTTGCATCACTTTTTTTATCCTTTGATATTCTTTGATGTTTTTCGCACTAAATTTTTCAAAATAGCGCACGCGGTTCATGAATTTTGCGTAAAATAAAAGAAGTTCTTTATTTTTGTCTTTAACCTTTTTTCGACTTTTTAGCTCAAAAACTTGCATGCTAAAATGTCGCAAAATTTGCACAAAAATTCTAGGCATACAAAAAGTTACTCTAGAGAAGATGGGAGAGACTAGAGTACATTTGCGCAAAAAAAATCAAATATTTTAAAAAGTCACAATTAATAAATCAACCAAAAACATCTGGAAACCCCAAACACTGGCAAAAAGGAGAATGTAAAAAAACAACAGCAACAGGAAAACATAGAATAGATTTTAAATAAGGCACACATTAAAAGAATAAGAGAAAAACACCAAAAAACTAGACAAAAAAAGGTGCAAATGCAATAATGAATAGGTTTCTAAGTCTGCAGTCGTCAATTTACCAGATGGTTTGTATGCTGAAGGTTTCTTCTTGCGGTCTGGAATGGGCGGCGGGGTGTTTTGAGTTGTAGGAAGGATATTAATGGTTGTTTGTTGCTCAGTTTGGCGATTAATGGTTGCATAATGCGCACTATTCCTTGCAGAACTTGCCGTTATTCCTGAAATAAGAGGAATGAATGGAATAAAGGTTGCACAATATCCTGCATACGTCAAAGGAGGCCAAACTGAAAAGCATTAGCCATAGGTAAACCATGAAATAAATGGCAATTTATCAATATTGCGCAGAATTCTCCTTGACCACAGGTGGACTTCATTGCTGCTATCATGGTGGAGCTCCATTATAACCCGTGGACTTCTAACCCTGCAGATAGTATCACTGTACCTGAATCTGTACACATATTTTTGCGATATGGAGGAGGAGGAGGAGGAGGCGTCTTCCTGCCATCTAAGTTCACGGGAGATGGTGGATGCAAGCCTACGTACATGTTAGACTCTGGAGAGACTCTGCAGCGTGGCTCCTCAGGCACTAAAATGAGAACACAAGATAAACGCTCAAAAGTAATTTTATACAGAAAAAGCAATATGGTTGTGATTAAATATCCTGCAGATATGGCCACCAACCTTGACCAATGGTAATTATGTCGCCTGACAGTACAAGTGTAATGATTCAGAGAAACAGAAGGTAGAGAAGTCTAATAGTTTAGTGCAGCACGTGAGAATATTAAAGGGAATCTATCCCATTAAGGATCGAGTTATGTGGCGAATTTGTCCACTAGGTGTCGCTGCTACATCGGAAGTGGATGGGGTCACATTGTGACCCCAAGGGTACTGCAACCATGTAAAGCGAGTCACAAAAGGCCCAACTGCATTGGATATTTTTGCAAATAGCCTGTTGCAGTATCCTCGGGAGTCACAATACTACCCCATTCACTTGCGATCAAGCAGCGTCCCCTAGCAAACTTTTGTCATGCAACAGGTGTCGCTGCTAAAGTCACGTATAGCCCCAGCCTAAAAGTTAATGATGTTTAATCTTAAGGCATCATATTATAGAGCATGAGGAGCTGAGCAGATCAATATATAGTTTTGTGGTAAAAGATTCAATATAGCCTGTATTTAATCCTTTAAATTCCTGTTCTTTATATGCTTAAGAGTGCAGTGGGCAGTCAATCACTGTAACATACCTGGCGGCGTGCTGGCATGGCTTACCACCTCCCACCATGCAAGACCGCCATCTTACCTATCAATCCAGGCTGCACACTTTGCTCCAGTACCTGCTGTGTCTCTTGTCTGATTGCTTAGGGCGGCGGCGCGGCTACTGTCTGATTCTTATAGTTACTGTGTGCGCACTCCTAATGCCTCCCCAGCCTATTGCTGTGAGTCACTGGATACTTAAACCCCCTCCACCCAGTAGGGGGTGCCTGAGCAACACTTTCATTCAGTGTGTTCTGTGCAACTGAGTTGCCAGGTCCTGTCCTGTATCTTGTCTGTTCCGCCACCCTGGGGGCTGTATACCCAGGCCTGTTGCCTGTATCTGTGACTTCTAGTCTGTTTCCGCCACCCTGGGGGCTGAGTTCCCAAGCTCGTTCCTGTATCTTGTTCCTGGTTCAGTTACTGTCTGAACAGTGTCCTAGCCCGTTACCTGTTTGTCTCTATGTCCGAACCTTCCCTTTTCCTGCAGTGTCTGAACCTGCACCTAACTCCAACTCATTGTCTCTGTACTTCTGTTTGTGAGTTTTGTGTCCACTCGCTACTTCATTGCAAGTAGCTTCTGTGTATCTGGTTCTGCTTGTCCCGTTTCCCTGCCTCCGTATCTACCTCCTGTGTTCTAGCTATCTTCCTGTATTTTCCAGTCTGCTCCATGTGAACAGAGCCCTGTCCTGTCTGCCTGCACCTTCTGCTCTGTTCTGCTCTGCTTGTTCACCGCACCCGCGGGTTTTGTTCTGCTCTGCTCTGCTTGTTCACCGCACCTGCGGGTTTTGTTCTGCTCTGCTCTACTTGTTCACCGCACCTGCGGTTCCGCTCTGCTTGTTCACCGCACCTGCGGTTCCGCTCTGCTCTGCTTGTTCACCGCACCTGCGGTTCCGCTCTGCTCTGCTTGTTCACCGCACCTGCGGTTCCGCTCTGCTCAGCTTGTTCACCGCACCTGCGATTCCGCTCCGCTCTGCTTGTTCACCGCACCTGCGGTTCCGCTCTGCTCTGCTTGTACACCGCACCTGCGGTTCCGCTCTGCTTGTTCACCGCACTTGCGGTTCCACTCTGCTCTGCTTGTTCACCGCACCTGCGGTTCCACTCTGCTCTGCTTGTTCACCA